>NC_136538.1:20991267-21671267 GCF_910591455.1 Pholis gunnellus
TCCAAAGTAGGTAATTTATGATCAAAGAGCTGGGCTGAAACAACATATTCACTTGTAGGTGCATCAAGCTCATCGCAGAAGAAAAAAGAAGGCAAGGCCTGTAGTTTTAGCTGTAGACATGCTGTAAGATCTGCCTCTGATATTAAGCATCGTTATCACAAAATAAACATATGTTTCAAACACTACGAGCAGTACGATCAACACCAGGTTCAAATGGCTGCCCTCCACTGTTATCCGTGTTATGCTCTATTCATAAAATCTCCTCTATATATCTGAATTGTATCCCATGTGCTCTTTGGCCGATATTCTATATACTCAGTGCCCATTCAGTCACAAGGAGCACAATGAATAAAACTCAGATCGATACTGAAGGACGACAGTGTCACTTCAGCAGCAGATAGAGAGAAGAAAGAGACTGTTACTGTGTCTGAATGAATAGATCAGGGGGATTACCAGCAGTCAGATCTGACAAACAAACAAACAGCACACTCTTTTTAATCTTACGGCCTGACAGAACTTTCTTAACCTGAATGAGAAATATGTAATAACTGATGGATCCATCGCAGAAGATCCAGACAGATATATGAGTCCAAAACGGATGATAAATTCAAAGGAAAATAAATAAATATTTGAATGACAGAACGGCTGAGTGGTTATAGAGACAACCAGACCTGCTACCTGTGCCCTAATATTTAATTACTCAAGAATAAATGCAGTATCAATGATGTTTTATGTATATATATAAATAATGGTTGATGATCCTTCTTGAATAAACCACAAAATAATGCCTGACTTTATAAGCACGCAACCCTCAGGAGGAGCCTTATCTGTTGTCCAGAGTACTTTGACAAGTTGAATGTGGTTGTTGTGTTTTTGTATTCACCTGCCAACTGTCAATCATGTCGCCAAGATTGTGTCACTCTTCGTATGCTGACAGGATTTGATTATGGCTGGCAGGGTCAAAGGGTACGTCAGGGTACGTCTTTCTATTTGTAGTGAATATTTCTCCTCTATATAGATCTGGATTTTATCCCAATAGCTCTTTAAGCTACATCTTCGGTGCTAATTCCTACACAAATTATTTGATGGTTTAAACAGCGATGTCTCTTTCCAGAAACACTCTCCCGGTTATTTTTTGATACTATAACAGATCTCAATGATAACAGTTTTTATTAGAAACAATTTCCCACTGATGGTAAAACCAAAATGTTTAAACTGTTCATGATGAGCTCTCTGGATCATCCACAGCAACCAGGTTGTTTTACACATAGAACACCAGATAAAACATAGCCTGAGTTGGTCACTGTGTCAGACAAGCCTATCATAGTGATATATTTATTATTGGTCATTCTTTAAAGCTCTGACTTGACTGAGAGACATGCTGGACTACATGATGGAGCCCGACCAATCACAGCTCAACGACCGCTTCCAAAACTGATCTCACACTAGTCGTACTTTTCTGCCTGGGCAGAAGCCCCCAGCGTCACTATCGTATCACGCTGAGGGTTTGAGCGTGGTTAACGTTGTGAAGCGGTCGTGGTTAATGTTTGAAACACGTGGATAACATTATGAAACGATGGCGACAAAATCCCTCAATAAAGATTAGTAAAATCATGGGTTATCATTCCAATAAGTACGCTTGTAACATAGCGTTAAGCTACATACGTTCCAAACCACGGTCTTGATGAGAGGCTCTGTAGCTCCTAGCTCGCAGTTCCTCAACGCCAATGCATCATCTCACCCCAGCTGCCACCCTCATATCTGGACAATACCCTCAGCACCCATTTCCTTCAGTTTAATATATCCAGCCATTCTGTATGGCCCATCTCCCAACGGTCCCAAACTCAAATGGCCTGTCCCTGCTCCCAAGCCTCCAATATCTCCCAGCACTTCCGCCTTTTCCGTCCCCCACCTGTGGTCCCTCTCTGAACATCAAACAGTCCACTGAGGAGATGGATGTGGACATCTAACAACTGGATGGCCTGTTTACTCCTGTGTGAGTACAAGTTGCGGCAACAAGCACATGGCGCATAATTGTATTCAGCAGCTCACCTCCGAGTCTGTCAGATTGATTTACAACAGTGGCAGCCATGTGCCAATGAATTTGTTACGCAGCTGGGAGAAGAGTGGCGCTGGGGGGGAGTTATTGCTGGTCCATAATTAGTCCTGCTGGTGCCCTTTCAGGTGTGTATGTGTGAGCGAGTGAGGACATAGAGAAAGAGATAGCTGGAGGAAGAAACAGCCAATAGGAGAAACAGAAAGGGGACATAGTTCCCAATAAACAGCCAATAGTAGAGACAGAATGGGGACATTGTTCCAAATAAGCAGTTAACCGTTGACACCGTCAGCACTTTAGCTGACCACAGCAATAGAGAAAAAACAGAGAAAGAGAGGAAGATTTCTTTTTCATTCTGTCTGAAAAGCTCATCAATAAAAACATCAGCACATTGCCCATCAATCCAGATCATGCCCTCTCAGTTTGAGAGCGCCACAGCCTTGCTTCCATCAGCCATCTTTCTTCTTTTTTTTGCCCACTAAAACAGAGTGAAATCTGTGGAGCTTTTCCATTATGACAGGAGGAGGTGATGGCTGCTGAAAGCAATCTGGCAGCCCAGGACTCTCAGATCGATACTGGAGGACGACAGCGCAGTCAGCCAGCGCCGAAACTCGCAGAGAGAGAGAGAGAGAGAGAGAGAGAGCGAGAGAGAGAGAGAGTGAGACTGTCACTGTCGAGTCTTAATAAATAGATCAGCAGGATTACCAGCAGTCAGATTTGACAACTAACAGCACACTTTTAAAGCCTGACAGAATTTTCTTAATCTGAAGAAAAATGAAAAATAGGTAATACTTTATGGATCCGTCTCAGAGGATCTAAACGGATATTTGACTCTGATACGGATGATACACTCAAAGATAAAAGTTACTTGAGTGACAGGACAGCTGAGTGATTATAGAGCAGACCAGAGGACTTTGGGTCTAGTTCTTTAAACATTCTGCCCGCCTAAGTGCCCTGGAAACCTAAGAGCTTTACAGGCACAAAGGTAACCTCCGCTCTAATTACTCATGAATGAATGCAGTATTAAAGATTATATTTAATATAGCACCGAACAGTGTGCTGATCTTTCTTGAAACAAGCACAAAAATATACATGATTTTGTAATATAGGGAGGGCGCCCTCAGGAGCCTTATCTGTTGTCCAGAGTAGTTTGACAAGTCGCATGTGGACGTTGTTATTTTTATTCACCTGCCAGCTGTCAATCATCTCCCCCGGCTTCTGTCACTATCCGTAAGCGGACAGGATTTAAGTGTGACTGGCAGGGTCAAAGGGTACGTCAGAGCGGAGACGCATCAATACTTTGAGCACAGAGCTCAATGCTGGTGTATCTTTCTATTTCTAGTGAATCATTTTAAGTCATTCAAAAAACGAACTTGCAGGCATGACAGACGCGACTCTGAATCGTCACAAGTTCCTTCGTCTGGCGTAAACACCAATTCTTCTCCCCACCACCTCCTACCTTTTCTCAGTCTGCATCATAACAAGGACTTCAGAGCCAAAGAAACCAGCATGTTCCCTCATTCATCATCTACCAATCTACTGATGGAACCAAACCAAAACCGTCGTTCAGACAGAAGTGTAAGAACACTCAAAATGTCTTGACGTATGGCTGCTGGCTTTGTATCCAGTTTTCCTTATTGATCGAGTTCTAGAATACATTATCTAACATATATTATACATCATGACATACATTTACAATATATCATAATATAGGCTATTTTAGGGATGAATTGTTTATGGATAAATCAGCTAAGGCAGGGATTTCTGCTTTTTCATAACTGGGCTATAATACCTGACAAATCAAGGTGCTTCCTCACATAAATGGGAATAAAATGGAAAAATCCAATACTCCCATAACACAGTGAGGCTCATTGATTTGGAACATTGCCCGGCAATGGACCCTGCAAAGGGTTGCAGGATGAAATCAACCGGGGTGGGAAAGAGGGGAGAAAAAAACAAACACATTTCTGCTACTTTCCTACTTAAAATCAAGACTAGGCACGAAGAAACCACTGCAGCATCTTGAGTACTACAATAATCAGCCAAAGAAAGTAGAGAAATTCTCACAGATGAATGAGCTGGCGATGAAGTGGCTCTGAGCTACACGCTTGTACAAGCACCGCTCCCAGGATGCACCGTCCATACAGACACAGAGGACATCCATCACACCGGTCGTGATGTACGGACTAATAAATGGGCAAAATGCAAATGCGGTCTCGCACTAACCCAGTGTTGCTCTACAAGTCTGGGAGTGTCATCACTTCTCAGATGGTTTATCTCCAGGGAGAAAGACAGAGACATGCCCCGTCACTTAGTCCATCTGAATACCGCACATCAAACGCTGATATGTCTCTCTTTGACCGAGTGGATTTTGTGTCTCTCTTCTCGTGGAGCCATGCATTAGTGTACTCTTCCAAGTTTATGTTTTGAGAAGAAAACAACTCGCCTCCCCCCCCCCCCCCGCTCCCATCTCCTATAATTGGCTATGGATATGGCTGATGTCAAACCCCGCTCTCTCCTCTACAGGCTTTGGCGGAGATGCAGGAAGCTGTTGATGGATGATGTTCATTTTCTAAGCTGTGTCTTGGACACTTTAGCTGCATACGAGCCACTTCTTTTGGGCTATATGTTTTTAATTTAACATCCAGGCGTGTCAACGTCTGGCTTGAAGATGGATGAGAACTTCTCTACCTCTGCTGGCAGGTGGAAAGAGGGAAACACGGCGGGAGGGGTCAGTGGAAGGAAAGGGGGGGGGGGGGTTAGGGGGTAGCAAGATAGAGAGTGTATGAAAGCAGCCTTATAAGGAAGAAGGAAGAGAAGTGTGTTGCTGCAGACACCGTCCAGACTGCTGACAAAGGCGGCTGAGATGAGAGAAAAAAGGAGGGACAAAGAAAGACAGAGACAGAAAGGCCAAGCGCATGAGGGAGAGTGGGGAAGAACTGAAACAGAGAGACAAAAGCAAAAGTAGCGTTTGGGGAGGAAAAGTGATGTGGGAGAAGGCAGAACAATGCGACTGTATAAGTGGAAACAAAGAGAGAGAGGAAGAGCCACTATCGTTCTCTCCCAGTTGATCCGAGTTGTAACAGAAGCCTTTCTAACAGATGGCAAAGTTACTGTCGTGTTGTAATATGTGTAAGAAGTTTTAATCTCATTAGTTGGGAAAGGAATTATGAGCAGGTAATATATTAGCATTTCAGTCAACATCCTTTCATACACCAAGTTTACAACGTATTAACATGCTTTATAAATACCTCTAAATGATGCACACAACAGTTTTTCAGTCGATGATATACTGGTGGAAACAAGGCGTGGTGGAGGTGATCGGGTTTCTACTATCAAAAATATACTTTAAGTACTGAAAGTACAGGACCTGCAACATTGCTTTGATTAGGATTAGAGCTTAAATGATTGCTCAACTAATTGATGTATACAGAAAACTAATCCATGACTGTTTTGAAAAGTGATTGAGAAATGTGCTTCTTTTCTATGTTTTGTGTCATTGCATATTAAAATACCCATTTGGTTGTTTTGGACGGGCGGTCAGGCAGAAAAAGCTCATTTGAAGACGTCCCCCTGGGCTCGGACATATGTTATACTTTTGTGTCGTATTTCTGATTAATTACTTGAACTAAAAGTTAATGAACGGATAATTTGATACTGACTGATAGCATTGTTTCTGCGCGTGTAGCTCCTTCTCTTCATGCAACCCACCTTCCATCAAAACAGAGCTTAGCTACAAAAATAAGAATCACATAATGTCATCCTGGTGACAACTTTTACTGTCAAACTCAATAAAGGAATCATAGCATCAACAGCCGACAGAGGCCTAATGTTTCTCCACAACACTGGTTCTGGTGGGTGCAGGGGGGCGGGGTGGAATTGGGTGATGAGGTCATGATTAAATGAGATTAGTTAATGATTTAGTTAATGACTTGACAGGCGACCCCAGGCTCATTTACTGACCAATGACTTCCCCTTCGTGCTCATTATTTGGCAACATGAGAACAACGGGTCAGTGTGCTCAGACGGGGTCTAATTACATCGACTGTGGAAGCCGTCTCCCAAAAAGTGAAAGAAACTACCACGAGTGCGTTTTCTTCCACAGCTGGTTTTGTTTTCTCCATTTTGATGATCAAGTTTGAACGAAGCTGTTCCACCATTTTTACCTTTTCATTGTGTGTGAGGACGAGATTTTGCGTTTTTCAAGCTGATGTCGAGCTCCGCGACAGACTGCGTCTCATTGTTTGCAACCCTTTCAGGTTTTACTTTGAGTCTCGCCACATCTCTCACGCTTACTCTTACTGTCCATGTTTCAATAACTCCGTCATGTACCGTGTAATAAAATAACACCAAGAAAGCACTCAAAGGAAATAAACAGTGCCTTGGCCGTCCATTTGGCCTCACTGCGGCAGCTGAATCACAGTGCCTCCAGTTATTTTATAAGGCAACCTGCTGAGTGAATCAGGATCCCTAAGCTTTTTCTATCCATCGCAACGAGAGGAGAGTGAAATGGACAGACAGTGAAGAAGAGAGCCTCTGCAAAGATGCGTGGAGTGTGCATTGCTATTTACCCGGAGCACTGTGATAGTTATTTGGCCTTTACTAAATTGCTGCAGGATGTCTAGACGTCTGGATACTTTTCTTGCCATTAAACCCACTTTGTTATCTTTTATGTTAAAAGTTCCAAGCTGGTTGACTCAGGACTGTGTAAGTTTCTTGCTTATCCACGCTGACCTCCAAAAGTAAACTTTTTTTGCTGCAAGCTACCGTGCAAGGTGCTGGCCTGACCATTGGGTGCAATTTAGGGTTCAGGGTTTTGCCCATAGACATGTGGTTCAAGCCACCAACCCGCGATGACCTGCTCCACCTCCAGTAAAATAAATGGATGTATTAAGGCGCAGAACAACAGATCGTAACTCAGCCGTTTCCCCACTTTTGACACTTCAATGCAAACTGCCTGGTTGGATAGTAATCAAATATGTTTAGTGGTCAAAGCAGCGGCTGCAAAACGGTGGATAAACATCTTTCATTTCGTATTAATTCTTTCTTACTTGTCCTGCTTACTTTTTCTCCCGAAAGTATTAGTTGTACTTGTTTTATTATAGAATAGCTGCTATGTTGGGTTTTAATCAGCAGTAAATGAACACAGTTAATGGTATGACCGGATGATAAAGGTTGCATTAAAAACAAGCAACCACGGCCAATTTGTCCCAGTAGCCAAACTGTTTTCCATAAATTGTATGAAAACCAGACTCCTAAGAAGCAAATTGGGGGAAAAAAGACTGAAAACAGGGAACATGTTCTCTGGTGGGGTGTGGTGTTTGTTTTCCCATTGTGATGAAGCAATTTCAATTATCTGTCACAAGTCAGCTATCAGCAGCCACTGCTCATTAAATAAAACAGTAGCAAATAACTTTTTTGTTTTAGCCTCCTGAATGGAAGACTGGTTGTTTAAATATTTTCCTGTAAAGTGATTATTTCTCATATTTTTGGACCATCGTGTGATGCCTTTGGATGGGTTGGTTTGGTCATGAATCCTTCTCTGTTTTTGAGTGACAGCTAACTTTAGACATTAGACAAAGGTTTGTTCATCCCGGTTCGCTAAATCCAGTGTTTGTCATCTGAATCCATGTTTCCTTTGTAATTGAAATAGGATAAAGAGGTGTGTGTGTGTGTGTGTGTGTGTGTGTGTGTGTGTTTATAGTAGAATGTAAATTATGCATGTGTAGTTTTGTGTATGTGTTTGTCTGAATGCATCTGGGTGATTGCATCCAAACCTGTGTGTGTTTATGACTGCGCATGTTTGCTCACTTGTATGCGAGTGCAGTCACATAAATGTGCAGGTGTACCTGATGTGTGTGTGTGTGTGTGTGTGTGTGTGTTGTCCAGCTGCCTGTGGTTTATAGATATTCATTACAGAACCATTACAGCAGAGGTTACACAGGACGGGAGAGATGTTTTATCTGCTAATGCATAAAACACAATTTTCACACACACACACCACACACATACACACACACACACGCACACACACACTCACGCACACACACATGCACACACACATGCACACATGTCCATATCGCTTGACATCTCAGGAATGAAAGCATCTATCATCCTGCGTGGCAGATCGAACCTATCGTCGGCGGCGCTGTGTACTGAGATGACGAGAAACAAATCACCCAAACGCATTCCTATCCGCTACTTCCCGGACAATTGAATCACTGGAAGTCAGTGCAGCAAGTCGCAGCCTCAAAGGCAAGCCATTAGTAAAGAAGGCTCACTTGTAATTGAGCTTTATTAAAATGGGAGTGTGTCAACGGCGGATAGACCGCCGTCGCTGTCGGAGTTTAAGTGAGGCAAACTTCCATTCAACAGCCATTTCGCTTGGTTTCCCCTCA
Organism: Pholis gunnellus; assembly: GCF_910591455.1. Taxonomy (NCBI): domain Eukaryota; kingdom Metazoa; phylum Chordata; class Actinopteri; order Perciformes; family Pholidae; genus Pholis; species Pholis gunnellus. Next base: position 20,999,722 of record NC_136538.1, read on the forward strand.
ACACCGGATCAATCCCCATATTCCTCGGCCGATCAATAGCATTGATCGGCATAGCTGATTGCAAAATGTGACGGCAGCTGCTGGCCGATGCCCTGCCTAAGGCGGCGTCGGTCGGGTGTTTTATATTTACTACTGACTCCATTAAAACACAGGAGAATGAAGGAATGAAGGTCTACTTCATACGTCCAGGTTTTATGGCGATCATTGGAAACCTGGGAAGCATGTTACAGCAGTTATTGGAATATCAATATGATGAGATATCACGCCTTGAATTAGGGAGCCGCATACATATGCAAGTGGGAATTGGCATTATTATTTCAAGATGACGTTCCACGAAGAGCAGAGACAGTTTCTAAAGACAGACAGTCTTTGTCTTAACATAGTTTCTTTAAAAGCAGAGTTAAAGTTGTGTCAGGAAATGAATAATGTACAATTCTGTGTCTTAAATGCTCTTCCAAAAGTCCTTTAGGTGTCAAACCGTGCCACAGACGGCGTAAAATAACCCAAATCAAATAAAACAACATGGATGTTAGTTAAAGCCCAAACAAGCAGAGCACATTAATTATGGGTACAGAGACACAGTTTTTTGAAAAGTAGGTCCTTCAAATAGAAAATAATTTACGGTTCAACATTCTTGCTGAGCTTCGAGTGTTATTTTGTGTGTGTGTGTGTGTGTGTGTGTGTGAGTGTGTGTGTGTGTGTGTATTTAGCTCCTTGTTTGGAGAAACGTACAAATGAGGCTGAGGGTTGTTTGACTGCACAGAGGATGTTAGAGAAAGTGTGCTCCCGGTGTGCCTGCGGTCCTCTTCAGGAGATAAACACAGGACATTAGCTGCAGGCTGGATGAGCCTCAGGGGCTGCATGAACTACTCTGCTCTAATAGACAGCACACATTCACTCATTACACCTGGAGCGCTCGATGCCGCTCACTTCATCATTTTTCAAGCTACGCAAAGACACCGAGCTTCAGTTAAATGATTAGGAAAGGGAAAAAAAAGGGAAAGACAGAAAGGCTAAAAGGTTAGCCCTCGGCAAAGGCACTGAAGATTCATTGGAGTATTCTTCTTTTTGTTGAAGAAAAAAAAAAACTCTTCAGAGTAGTATTGCAATTTTCTCTGACAACAGCGTAACACTCATAAAATACTCATGAAACTCCTGTCAGGTAAAAGCCCTGTGGCCAAGTTATTGAAAGAACAATGAAGTTCATACTGACAAAAACCTGTCAATGCAGAGTTTGGAAAAACACGCAGAAAGCTGGAGTGCTTCAATGTCAAATGTCTTCTTATTGACTTATTCTCTGCTCAGATATTTAGAAATACAAACTTATATTCAAGTGGTTTCCAACCTGGGGGTTTCAAAAATACATTTGAGCGTTCTACAGTAGAGGGAGGTCTTTGTTTCCTAATTGTTTTTGTGAAACACTTGATGCCTTTATCTCGTCATGTCTGACAATTCTCAACATAAAACGAGAAGACTGGAAGGGGAATTCTGTGTTTGATGGAACCGATCACAGCTTCCGCACATGCAACCTGTGGCGAGCTACAAGTGACAAGTGTTGAAAATAGAAATTCACTTTTAGGTTAAAAAGGTTGGAAACCGTTTTCCTTATGCCTGTCTGCGTTTTTATTGTAAAAAGGCGCTCGCTCTCAACGGTCAGCCGCTGACACCGAGGCATTGCAGACAGAGAGTGACAGCGTGACAGAGACATAGAGAAGGACAGGGAGAGTGAGACGGTGACAGACAGAAAATGGTGTGCACAAGAGAGGCACCTCCGTTCGGGTTTTTTCATCCAGGACAAAGACGTCTTTGATTCGTACTGAGAACAAAGTGGCTGCCACCGATGTGGATTTAAAGTCGTACGCTTTCCAACAGCTCTGTCTGTGGTGGTTATAACGAATCCATCCAGCCTCGTTGGGTCATGTGTGTCTGTGTGCACATTGCAGAAGCATGGTCTGCCCTGACTCACTATGCTCCCCTCTGGGGAAGAAACCTAATGTCTGACAATCTCCGCTTCCATCACGTAGCGAGCGGAGAGCCCGCTGATGAACCCGCAAACAGCCTGATTACCTGCCTGCGAGAATCACCCACTCAACAAATCCCGTCGAGGCCAAGGCCACGTCGGGAGATCTGTATTCATCAACGCACACTTTACCCGGAGTCAATCTCCGCGGTTGCGCGCTAATCAGGACCTTCACAACAGCACCGGAGACTATTAAGCAGGACTCAACACAGTCTAGCCCACTCCATTTTCCGGAAAGCACGCCTGAGGAGGCAGCGATGGAGCCATCACCTCTGCTGGTTGTTAATTCACGATTTTTCACGCCGTCGCTCCCGGTATCGCTGACACACCCGGCAATCTGGGCAAGTGCTCAGCGGCCATGTTTGGCTCCACAGAAATATAACACAAAGCTTGACCCAACCTCTTGATCTTGATAATCAACCAATAATTATGTTTTGCTTTCTTTGGAAATGTTAGGCCTCGTGTGGACGGCTTTGTGGGTCCTCTCTTCCTAAGCGGCGGCGTTTTAAGGCTGATGTATCCGCGCATTACAAGTCTGCAAGTCTGAGCGTAATGCAGCCCCCAGAGGCTTTCGCTCAGGTCTTTCGGCCCTAGCGACCGATGGGTGGCATCGTTGAACACGCCGACACAAGCAAAGCCCCCCCCATCCCGCCTCGACTCTCTCCACTTCCTCCCCGCTTGTCCCTCTCTTCTGCCGCATGTTGATGAGAGGAACTGTATCGAGTGCTGTGGCTGTATTAATCAGGGACACATGGAGCCACTCCAGAGGCTCTGGGCCCATTACTGAAACAATTAATAATTGATCGAGTTACTCAGAAGTACACACACACACACATACACATGGATACAAGCCCGTGAACCCACAGATAAACTGCGTAAACTTTGTCGGCACTGTGGTGAATCTCAGTCATCTTTTCATCAAAGAGCTGTCGGGTGTAGAGCTCCACAAGGTGGACTCCATAAAGAGGACCTGCTCCCTGTGTAGATATGAAGGCACCAGAACACAATGATTCTTAGTTTCAGGTGAATATATACACTCATGAAAACATAGTGATGAATATTATACATCATTTCTGCTGATGGATCCCCCACAAGGCCACACACTGGCCCTCGAAAACAAACTTGATAAAATAGTTTGGCAACTGACTTTTAGTCACCATGGGTCAAGTAATTTAGACTTTCCATTAAAAACATGTGAAGTCTCCATGCCCACTTTGAGATAACCCTGATAACATCACAACAATGCCATTACGATTGTTCTTCTCAGGCTTGACAGAGCTTCTGCAGAGCCACAGGACAATATTTTACAACTGTTTTTAAAGGCAGGCTGACTTAACGTTAATTGTAAAACTCTAGGTCGCCTTTCATAGGTCATAAAATGTCATCACAAAGAGCTTCAAGCTAGCTGGTAATAAAAGTTTGAGGCTTACGTAACTAAAAACTTTGGTTGGAGCTAGGTAAGTAAAACTATTTAAATACTGCTTTTAGCCATGAATAAATAAGAACTAAATGAGAGAAACCTGAAACATTTCCCTGTAACTCACAGTAGAAAATGTCTTTGCATGACTTAGAACTGAAGACAGATGTAGAGTAGACGCCCACCCACCGCCCTGACACAACACCTTCACTTTCTACAGCTTTATTTCACTGACAAAACATCTTTGTTTCTGGGCCAGCTCTGTTTCGTAGCCCTTTCATGGATATTTCTCATATTTCTTCCAACATTTCTTGCACAACTTGCAGAGAGACTGACCGTTCCAGATGTTGGGAGCTTCACAAATCATCAGTGGGTAGTGGAAGTGATGAAGAGCCTCTTGACCTGCTAAATATCTTCAGAATGACGGATCTGGGAGTGCATGGGTGTGACTTTTAAGTAAGACCTTAAGAAGGAATCTTGCAGCAGCCACAGAAGCATAATGTTTTTCCAAATGTTTTAAGTTTGCTGCTCTGTCGGTTCTTGGATACAATAAAATGTTAAGGGCTGTAAGCAAGCAGTTAAAAGTGTAATGATGGTTCATATGTTTGTATTTTTTCCAGTAAAGAACTTTAAACTACTTCTGGATGTAATATATAACGAAGGTAATCCACACTGTGGAAGATAGCAGATTCTAATCTTCATCATGATGCTTTTTGTGTTGCTCAACAGGCTCAAACTGTCAGGATTAGACTCACACTAACACTAGTTCTCCCCGGACCCCATCAGACACAGGTGTTACCGACTTCCCTCAGGCTACAAGGAGAGCTTAGTTTTACACTCACGTCTTAACATTTTACACAAAGGCACATACAACAGTTTCATAAAAAAGCAAGAAAAAGACTGAAACATAAAACCCCACATTTGTATAGTGTAAAAAGATTTTTTTAAATTGTGAGTGCAAAGTTGATTCTTAGGGTTTAAACAAAAGGAAGATGACGTGAACACAACGTAATGCCTCACTGATTTAGCTTCTGCATTTCGTCTGGTGCAAATGTTTTTTCCTGACACTCTACTCCACTTAATAAACACAGAGAACATCCCATGACAGAGCCATAAGGACGACTCTGTGTGCTGGTGAGTGAGTGTGACTCGATGTTTATTAAGTGTGATGAGAGAAGGAGCTTTGATGAGTGGGTCTGACTGGGAGCTTGTGATTGGAGTGGAGCTCATAATGGACAGAACACCTGCAAACTGATTTAAGGTTCGTTATCTTCAGAACAGAACGTACCTTTCACAGTCAATTATGATGTGTAATTACAAAGAGAAAAAAACCCCACCACTGGTTGATTTCTCTGTCTTTGTTTTTCAATTAAAGCTTAATTCATGTTTATTACAACTTGGGGCTTATTTCCCGAGCTTTATTTATATCAATTGTGATGGCACTTATGAAGGATATTGCTGGGATTCGGGAGCAAACGGGGGACTAGACCCACGAACAAGACAACAGTTTAGTCAAATTAACTGAACCACTTTATTGTGAGGTAAAACCCCAAAAGATTATATCTCAAAAGTTATATTAGGATGGTTGACCGTGGTCTTTATTTCCAACATTCTTAACCTCGATTTCCTTCCTTCGATCACTTTTCTGTATAACATTTTGTAAGAGCCATGAGGGTGAGATGAGGGTCATGAAAGTGGTTCAGTCTGTCCTTTACTTATGTAGAACAAGTAAACACAGCCACCTGTATTATCTACAAAGCCCCTCTCATTAGTTTCTTGTCCCTGAGTGAAAAATGTCTCCTGTCCATTAGGCGGACTACTGTTATGAATGTAGGAGGCCATAGAGAAGCAAGTGACGCTCCACAGATCTAAGTGTCTACATACGCCCGGACACGTCACACTATAGATCCTTATCTGTTTATAGGAAGACGATGCAACGCGCACAAACGAGGGAGCGTGAGCACTGTCGCACTGTCGCACGCACGCATGCACACACACACACACACACACACACACACTTGTAGCCTAGCCTGTAAAATCTGCGGTCTCATCCATCAGCCACGGTAACACAGCTTCACCTCTGACAGTGTTTAAATAACATTGTCTGAATAGATCTGCGATGAAGGAGGAGCGACCGCACTGTGAACCCTCCTGTGACCTTTGACCTCCCAAAAACACCTCCACGATAACAGTGACTAACAGTGATTGCCCGCGTGGTATGCATCTGTCTGCCAGCAGCAAAGAGACACCCATCACCATTTGTACTGACATTTATACCTATTTTTATACCTACAGCTTTTATTTTACAGGGCAGTTCGACTACTGTTGGTGTTTAGTATTCAGTAACCTGCAAAGCAATATAGTCACCAAAATATAAAATGAACAGAGGTAAGTCAGAAAGGACCGATAGAAAGACTTTTGTGCACATTTTTTCTATTTCATCTTTGTGATAAGGACGCTGATGCAGAATAAAGAGCAAAGTACAAAGCAGTGGGAAATGTGCTCCCAATTTTCCACTACACCCTACAATTTCTAAACTGTAGGATTCAACTAGAGATGCTTCTGCCCCCACTAGACGCTTACTTTCACTTGTAATCCGAATTATCAGCGGGACAACCCGTTCTCCCTGTCGGCGTTTAGACCCGTCCCCTCCATCTTCCAGACACAGTCCAGATGTCAGATTCCACCCCAGTGAAAAAGTGTGAATGTTCTCGGGTTGTAAAGATGATGGAGAAGATAAACAACATGGGGTGGGGGGAGGACCAGAGAGCCAGCAGGAGAGAGTGGGGTCCCCTGTTGTTTTGCTTGAGCGGCCATCCGTCAGGTGTTCTCGTTGTTGGGCAATCTATTTCTTTATCCTTTTAAGCCGTGTCGTTGAGCTTTATGGGCTGGCAGACCTGTGGGCAAAGGAAATGGGCTGTCCGTCTGTTTCCTCAGGGGGAGCTGGATTTATTTTCTTTCGTGGAATGCTCAGAAAGGATCCCACCAAACACGAGGCCTTTGCTGGAGCAGGACAGTGTGAGGCGAACAATCCTTGATTCGGCTCAGTGTTTTATTCCTGCTAAGCATGCGGCAGCACGACGGTGCAATGAGGTCAGAAATGACACAATCTGGGCATAAGACTGTCCTCACCTGGAGAAAACTGCAGAGGTTGTTTGCTCAAAACTACCTATGCATGGCCAATGCATTCCTGAAAATGGTCTTTTGCAGTCATGCATGTATAGTGATGACTTCTAAAAGTATCAAAGGCAGATTGAGGTATGTTAGCCAGCAGTAAGAGTTCTTGGGTAAGAAGTTGAGGTGGACAGAAAGAAGCATGAAGGCGATGATTCTATAACTCTAACCAAGCGCTCTTTGTTGCCTGAACTCAACCACATCTTGTCCCTAAATGTGGCAGATAAGAAAACCTTCATGTGAGTAATTTTTGGAACGCTCAAAAGTTAGTTTTTGCAAGTGGGCGCCTGGACGAGGACTTGTTGCAGAAGCATCGATTACAGCAAGATTCTGCCCTGCTCGCACAAGCCTCATTTTGCAGTGTACACATATACTGTATAGACATGCTTTTGCAACCTGTTTGTAGAAATGCAAACAACTCTTAAGCTTGAAATATACTACAGCAAAGATGCAGGTAAACGTCTCTGATCTACAGGTCGCTTTGTAAAACAAGTTCATGTTCAAAACGCTGAACTCCAAATAAAAGAAAACAGCCGCACACTGACTCGGGCTGGCGATTACAGAATAGGTGAGAGACGCAGGAACCCAAAGAAAAGAGTGGACACATGAGGCAAAACAAGAAATGCTTTAAGCTTAAAATACAGACAAATAAATAAGAAGAAGAATAAGTTTAGTTTCCTTATTGAGACAATAAAGGAAGAAGCAGAATAATGGAGACACAGCTCAATCATATCCATCAAACTTACCTTTTAATTATTAAGGTTCGGCTTAAATAAACGCTCTTAGGAAAAAAAAAAAAATCTATTTGAGCGAGAAACGACTTTATTTATTCAATTAAAAGAGACAATGTCAGAGTGGAGAACTAATTCTCTTTTAACTGCTGCCAGCACAATATGGCTCAACCAACATCCATATTAATGCACCCTAGTGCATTAATTAAAATCGGAATCAACCAGTGCACTCAACTGCAATTTGAGCCCACAAAAGAATTCATTCATTTGGCCTAAAATAATCATTAAAAAGCTGCATATCCTGTTTCCAAAACTCAGTGTTGAGCTTTCCTGTTATTTATTCATTGAATGTATTAACCTGAAGGCATTTCACAGAGAGAGTAATTTATTATTCAATAAGGTTGATATTGCAGTGCCGACACTTGGAAACAATATTTATCCGAGACAAATGTGACATAAATCTCGAGTTTAAAATAGAGAGAGAACGTTGCAATCATAAAAAGTTCAAACGGGAGAAGTGTTGGATTGACTTGATTTATAGTGTCTGACAACAAAATGGGCACACGTTTTCTTTGTTATGCATGCCAGCAAACATTTTCACAATAATGTGATTTTCAGCCTCCGGGCAAAACAACGGACTACTTTCAGTTAGTTCAGTTATTGACTGTCTACTTTGGTGGACACTGACCTTGAAATGCACACACAGATCTGGGTCAAACAGCTGCGCATGCCAACAAACGTGCCGCAGTCGCACGCAACGTAGTAGAGGCCCCCCGAAAAGAACCCACCCATCCCCCTCCCCTCCTCTGAAATATGTCATTTCATCCAGTTTCAATATGTTGTTCCCTCGTAGAGACCTTCTGAACATAAGTAGGCAACTAAACATATATGTTTTAGTATTTACTGAATAAACACTAATATGTCTTTAATAAATGACGTGATGCAGTTCATGAGTTATCACCTCAGTCCTCAGTGAAATACATTATTATGTAAAGCATGACCGGAGCAGGTGATTACACATTATTTAGATAAGTAGCTGTAACCTTGAGCTAATGATCAATATGACAACATTGTACGGTAAATGAATCTATCAGTACAGAGACTTTCTTTTCTCACAGTGCGTCGTGTAGTTAGAAAACACTTAATACACCATTTCTACTATAATAATCCCACGTAAATACAAAACCTCTTGTGAAATACCTACCAGTTGTGGGCCAACATCCTCATTAAGTGATGGATCTGTCAAATAACTATTTAATCCCAGCAAAGGTTATTGTCCTGTAAACACTGGCACACTTCAGAAACACATCGGAAACTTTAGAGAGAACTTGTTCTTGAAGATCTGTTAAAAAAAAAAGAAAAGACCACCTCTGCTAACCTTATCAAAACTACTGCATGAACAAGTCCAAAATATTGCGAATACTACTTTTTGGCCCACATGACACAGTACTTAGTATATTCAGAAAGTCATAAATGGCTGTAATCATTTTTGTTAGACCTAACATTACCTTTCATTTACATAAAATGTTTTAAGGGCTTTCAACAGCACAAAAATCCTCTGATTTAGCGAGAGCTGTATAATTACAGCGGTAGCCATCGAAACAATTCCTTATCCTGCATCTAAGCTACAATTATCCTCCACTAGTGCTGAAACCCGCCCCTGCGAGCCAGTTTTCATTTTTTTCTGAGAGATTTTGTAGCAGGAAATGGTAATCTCTACAAGCTACAGCAGACGCTGCCACATTCAGTGTGCCTTACAATGTCTGAAAGGGCTTAAATCAAAGTGTTTCTGAGAGGTAAAGGAACACTCCAAGCAGTGTGTGAAAAGTGGACCTCAGCACTGGCTATAAGTAAAGTGCAATCATCATTTTTGATAGTTTCCTGCAGACGAATGCAAGTCATCCCACCCAAGTGCACTCCAAGTGGACTGTTGTAAAAAAGAAATAAATAAAAAGAAACGCAGCCTCTCAGACTCCATTATTTTCCTGGCCGTCTTCCAGCGTGTGGATATTTTTCGGCATTTAGCGAGGGAAGATAAAACAAGCACACACCAAACCGTTTCCGTCAAATTTCCATCACGCTGCATGATAGCTGCAGGTGTACAACACAGCCAGCGTGTTCCTCTCTGGAAATCTTCCTGTTTAATTTCCCAGTCCGCCCGCTCGCCCGCCCGCCTGCCTGCCTGCCTGCCATCCTGAGAGGATATGTTAAATGTGCTTGGCCTGGGGATGTTTGATTTGTCTCTGCTGTGCTCCCTTCCATCTGACAGATTGGAATAATAAGGAGAGCTAATTGGAGAAGCTGCTCGTACGCTGATTAGATGTGTGTGTGCGTGTTTTTTTTTAAGAAGCATCCGCCTCTTTCTTTCCATCTCCAGATATATATTTTCCTCTCCGTCTCCTTTCTGATTTCACACATGCCGGTTCCTGAGTTTCTGGGAATGTGTGCCACTTCGACAGCGGATGTGTGTGTGTGTGTGTGTGTGTGTCCTTATGTATGTCTCCCCAGCCAACTGATAACAGCATATCGGGAACCATTTCCAATTTATACTGCTTAGACGCCCTCTTAATCCGAGGGAAAATCAATGCCTGATAACCTATGAAAATGTACATTTGTTGTTTTACTATTGCCGGGGGGCCTTGTCTGCATCCCCTAGATATTCAGCTATACATATGCACAGGAACAGGCTAAAGTTACAGCTGACACTGAATACTCAAGCTAAGTAGAAGAGAAGGAAGGTGAACCGCTCCTGAAGGTGTGTGAGAGCGTTTTTGTAAACTTGAGCTTCAAGTAGTGCTGCTCTTTGAATTTGGAGCCTTAACGCCACTTTGAAATAAATCCCAACACCCGAGACACAGATATTAACGCATTTCACAAACTATTCTACTTCACTATTTAGCATTTTCACACCAGTAGTCTTCATTCAAGCAAGAACAAAGACCACACAGCTACTTTTAAAAGGCTCTCCGTTCTCCTCTCTGTTCCTTTCAGTTGAATTTTTTCAACCATCTTGAGCTCTTGATGTTTTTTTTCGCAAAAGAGCTTCTATATTCAGACTTTGATTCTTACAACCAATGAACGACACCACCTCTGCAAGGAAAGGAGCTTATTATGTCTCACCCTGGCCTTCGCTTCAGTTGCTTCTCTTAAACAGAGTTAACATTGACTGGTGTTCGGCAAACAGAACTTTTCCCGAAGATTGACTTTTGAACGTTGCCTCGTACATTTCCCACTGGTGCGATTAAAAAAAATTAAGTGCCGTCTGTTTCGTGTTAGGAACAGGGGGGGAGCCTGCTGACGGTTAAACCCCCTAAATCCATTATTTCAGCTCTTCTCCTCTGACTGTAAGGGTGGAAAACTTGCCATATTTTACCCATATAAGTGCTACTTATGTGTTATTTGTTAAGAGTTCGAGTTAAAAACTGCGTGAGAACAATTCGTCGCAGGAGTTTGAAAACATTGAATTTTGAGAAGAGATTTATGTCACGTTGATATCCATTCTTGTCACTTCTGAAGACCTGTTCTTCCATTTGAGACATATCATTTAGTGCTGATATTTTAATTGCCAGAAAATCAATTGAGCTATGAGTACTAATTAATCAAAGTCACTTTAAAAGCAAAAGTGCCAAACATTTGCTCGTTCCAGCTATTTAAATAAGAATGAGTTTATTTCTATACTTTACTAATTAAATACCAATGAGTTGGCAATCTGTATGTTCATCCTGAAAATTCTATATTCATATAACTGCAACTATCAATTATTCCCATTGTCAGTTAATCTGCCAAGTATATGTAGTATATACTATCAATTAAGCATGAAGTCTAAAATGAATAATGGCAACGGTCCAAAACCATGTAGACATTCACTTTACAGAGAAAACCCAGCAGACATTCAGATGTATAGCTGAAATCAGTACAGTTTTGTTTCCATATCTTTTTAAAATGGCTGTAGATACAGGTTCTCTCTTAGACTCTTCTCAAAGCTCTCCATATGTAAGTGTGTGTGTGTGTGTGTGTGTGTGTGTTGAGGACTCCGCAGCAGTTCATCTGGCCTGTTGTTGAGGGAGATAGTCTCTGGTGGTGCTGAGCAGCGAAGGCCTGACCTAGCTGGATGTAAACAGCTTCAGATGAATACGGGGGGCTTAGCAGGCAGACTGGCTGGAAGGATGAAGTACTGCACAGCTTAGCTACGGCCTCCATCAGCAAACCATCACACACACACGCGCGTGCACGCATCACATCACATCACGTATAGCACATCATACAAATCACAAATAACTGCCACCATTCCCGTGACTGAAGCTCTCCATCTTGAGGGAGACGGAGTTCAATTCTGCTCAGTCTTGCTCTCAAAGAATGCATATAGACGTCAGCTGCGGCCCAAAGCTGGTCGCTAGCAGCCATGATATTAAATCCACGAGGAAAACGTTCACACACACACACACACACACACTCCTGAGCGAGACACCCACAACCTTACACGGGGAGAGTGACATTAGTCCTGAAACGATTAGTCAATCAATGAGCCACTTGGGACAGAGCTCTTTCCAACCTTTTTTTTCATCCACATTTTATAAACAATTAACTGATAATGACAACGAAGCTGCAGCTATAAAAACCGATTCTGCATACCAAGTCAGAGATACAAGCAAAATAACGCGTACGGATGGTGTTTGTGGTGCATCATCCGTCTTATTCTTGGCGCCCTCAATCCAGAGCCGTCTCCGCAAATAACGTTCATAACTTGTACCTGGCAAGAGCACTTCTGCCCGGCCTTGGCAACTTTGATAGCTCTTTGGAAAATCAATGCTCAGATAGGACTGAATCAGGGCCTGAGGGTGAAAAGGGAGGGGTGAGGGCTAAGTGAAGTTTTGAGAGAAAAGGTGGGGAGGAGGAGAGACAGACAGGAGAGGAGAGGAGATGGATGAAGATGTTAGAGGAGGCGAGAGAAGAACGGAGAGAAACACAGAAGAAAAGAGAAGAGACGAAATACAAGACGTACTGTATTGTACTATTCAACTGTCTGTGTAATACAATATATGAGCGCTAAACTACAATGCAATTGTATAATACCGAATGCAACGCATGATGGAAGTCACACAATGTCAAGTTCATAACGTTTGGTAAAGCTGAACGAGGAATTAATTAAAAACAACCTTAGCGATGGCAGAGAACGCACCGTGTCCTCACAGCAAGCGAGCGAATATTATGAACTTCCGTTACGTCATATAAACTAACCACGTACCTACCAGCCGCGCACTCTACTTCAGACTTGGACATTTTTGGCCAATTATGACAGCAATAGTGTGCACAGCAATTATGAGACCTGTATCCATGGAGAGCAGTGCCGGGGCAGCATATAATTGCTGCTTTAGTCTGAAAGCGCCTTTGATTGAATAATCCCACACACACACACACACACACACAGGTCACTGCAACAACAGATCAAGTATTTTTCTAACCAGAGTTTGAGAAGGTCCTATACTTCCCACTTTAATAGAAGGGTAATGTAAATAGTTTACTGAAGAGTCAAGAGACAGAGGGACTCCTTCTCCCTGACATGATAAGTGACAAAGGTACTGCTCCTACCCTTGAATGATCTTGTACGACAGACAAGAGCCAGGAGAAGAAATATGAGCCAAGGGGAAAGGTAGAAAGGATTTATTTCTACTCAAAGATAAGAGCCAAGTGCAGCAAGTTGAAGGGGGGGGGCAGATAGCGGAGATGGAAATGAAATTCAGAGGGGAGGGCCAGAAGTATTTCTTGAAGAGATGACAGTAGAGATAAGAGCAGGAGATAAGGAGTCAGCTGTCCAAGCCGGCCTCGTTTTGGGGGCGCCGTGCTGGAGAAGATCTGAGGATGGATGACTGCAGGCAGCAGAAACCCAATCAATGTGTTTGCACAGGGCAGCATTCAAATGGTTAAACGACCAAGTGAAAAGACCAGGACAACTAATCAAGTGATATTTGCCAAAAGCCAACCACAAAAAAAGTCTTCCAGATAAATGTCGCAGCAGATAAACAGACTGATTAACGTGGAAATGAATTTCAGTTTACAAATATATCCAAATGTCCAAAAAGTGACAGCTTTCGTAAGTGCTCATAGGGAGCTGAGCTGTAATTCCACTTGTACAGAGATCATGTGAGATCATGATGTGTGTGAGCTATGAGTGTCAGCTAAATGGATAAGATATTGACTTAAGGCTTTTACACACCAGGGGCTCTTTTTGTTGTGCGGTTAATTTGTTTTTATCTTGACTACTTTCACACAGAACCTGAATATTAAGCTACAAAAAAGCCCCAAAAATGTTTTCCTGAATTCCTGAAACAACAACACAGAAGCTCGGTATAGTCCGAAACCAAGACGGCAAACTTTATTGCTCCTTTAAACGTGGACAAAAGCAGCGTTTTGCCATGATCCACTCCATCCGTTCTTACCTTTCACAATAAAAGACGATTAAAGAATGTCTGTACTAAATCTGTGCAACATTAAAACTCAATGACGAAGAATCCACCTGAAGAAGAGGTAAATAACAACACAAAAGGCAGCGGGCGGAATATCAGACGTATAAAACTGCAGTGAATTCTTTCCATCAAGGCAACAACCAGAAGTGCTGACATGGTGACGTCCGTGACATCAGTCATCGGGATGTGCACGAGGGATAACGCTCTGCTCCGCAGAGAGAAGGGCAAATGCTAATCCAGGCAGGGTTTCACCACTTTATCAATGAATGATTAATGACTGTGGTGGAGAGTATAGGAATAGCATTTTCATACAGAGGAACTGTCTCGCTAAACTTAATGATCAGCGATCAATCAATGTCGAGGCCTATCAGTGATCCAAAGGGTGTACTGGCAAACTGAATCCGCTCACCAGGTGGTCACTCGCGTGGTACTACTGAGATCTCAACAGGTTTTGCAAAAGTAGCCAAAAGTCACACAGGAATCAGGATACTAGATGGTGATAACGGGGGCTTTTAAATGAAAACTTTGCAATATTTGTTGGAAAAGTGAAGATACCTACATTAGATAACAGTGTATCCCGGCTATTACACTCGACACTTTTACACTACACTTACATCTCACTTGTTTATAGTCCTGTTATCTGTTCGTTTGTGCACTTTATTTTATATTTCACTTTATTTTACATCTTACTTTATTTTATATCTCTCTGTAAATGTTAATATGTTTCTACTTGCACTAATTGTTGTTGATTGTTAAATGTTATGCACCTCCCGTCATGTCAAACTTGTATGTTCAACATACCGTGGCAATAAACGGCTCCGATTCTGATTCTCGTAGCTGTGCCTACGGTGTAGAATTGTGATAGCATCTGAATTGTAAGTCGCTTTGGATAAAAGCTAAATGACTGTAATGTACTGTAATGTAATGATTCTGATTTACACAGCATCTAAAGAAGGTCCTACCTGCATCAGTGAATAACTTATCCTCCACCGGGATAACACTTTAACCTTTGAAGAGGAAGATTTCTGCCTTGGCTACACATATGCTTATTGTTTCAACATAAGTATGTGACTATACTGCTTAAAAAATAAGCAGGTCCTAACCATGGTGAAAGATAGTCAAAAAAATGCTGAAACAAAGTTGTTTAAAGCTCAGGATCACGCAGGTAAGTGGAACTTGAGTTGTCAACTGCTTTTTTCTTAGATCAAGAATGAACCTGGTGAAAGGAAAACAGTGTGAGTGAGTTGTGTACAGGGCCTGGAACCACTGAGCTGCTGAAACTAGTCGACGTGCAACATTTCATGCAGGCCTATTACCTCTACACCAGTGATGATAATGGAGAGCTGGCATGATTTCTCCAGATGACGCAGGTCTCATCTTCACTTAGACCATAAAAATATCCTGGGACCGCAGAAAAGCCATTAAACTGTAATTCTCTCTGAGTCACAGTGACTCAAACAAAGAACTGCACCAGATGAAATGATGCAACTTCCAGCGGTGCACCTTTGCATTGCCACGGTTATAACCCCCCCCCCCCCCCCCCCCCCCCCCGGAGGGCCCAGCCAGCAGATCTGTGAGCGAACTTCCTGCGTCCCAGTAAAATCCTTCCCCCGCTGCTCAGGACACTTGTGCTTCAACTTGTTTCAGAGTGCCACATCATTCTGCTCCACCTCGCACCTCGCATATGCTAATGCAAATCTAGAGCTTAGCGGTGTCACCACGGCAACCACATCCCAAATGTGTTTCTTTCGCTTCCCGTAAAGGAGAGAGAGACAGAGAGAGACAGAGAGAGAGAGAGAGAGTCACCCGCACGGAAACGACTGTGAAGTATGTGTTCCTGACAGGAGAGGACAAATAGTGCAGAACAAACACAGCATTAGAACCGTCTCCCTACCTGTGAGCAGCAGATATAATGTACACAAATGATTCCTGCCACAGCGCCCGTGGGGAGAGCCACAACAATTCCAGCTGAAATTAACATTGTGAGTGGTGGTGGTGGTGGTGGGGCCGCATTCGAGTGCGCGCGAGTGTCTGTGCGCACATTTATGTGTCCGCTTGTTTGTTTTATTGCGTTTTGAATCTACCTTTTTTTGATTGCACACATTTCCTTGATTCACGGTGCTTTCCGCGACGCGGACGTGAATGCGCTCGTCTCCGTCCATCTTTCAGGCGGCTGATTACATCAAGTGTCAGCGCCTAAACTGATTACTCTGGCGAAGAGGCAAGCAAACAAAGCAATAACACACTCCCAGCCTCAATCTGCTGCTCTTAACTTCATTCCGAAGACAGACTCCTCTCACGTTCAATATCTGTGCTCGCATCGCAATTCAGCTGGAAAGCAACAGGAGCTTTCATTGTTTCTCAGAGAGACAAAGTCAGAGAAATCTTCCCTTTACAGAACAAAGAGGATACATATGCTCATAACTATGGCTCAATCTTTGACAGTTAATTTCTAAGGATCAATATTTGGAACATCTTATCTTCTTCAGGATGAAAGATGGTAATCACCTGACTGACATATGAGAATAGAATATATCACAAGGTAATTAAAAGACAAAAGGGTCACAGAGAGGTCATTCAAGGCCTTTAACATCAATGAAGTGTCCAGAAAGCAATACGTCTACAAATCAATACAAATCTGGGGAACATATACACTGTGTTATCAATGAAAATAAATATTTGTTGTAAAGTAAGAAATTAGCCAATGCGTTTCGGTGTCGTGTCGTTCTTCGATCCAAATGCTGCAGTAATTATCTTCATTAAAGAAGTTGAGAAAATAAAAGTAGAAATCAATGCTCGTTTCCATCAACACACAAGTACCCATAGGAACGTCTTTTGAAGAGTTCTAAACAGAATGCAGAATGACGCAGCATTTTGTTGCCACTTCCTTTGCAATATGGTGCTCGAGTTAGCTTCATTAATTAATTAGTTTCCCCTCCTGCCCACATATAGAGCTCCATATGGTGCTTTTTTTTCCCCTTTCTCGTGAAATGAACACATGGAACCATTTTCAACAGGCACCATTAAAAAAAACAGAATAAAGGGGAGGAGGAGTAGGAGTAGGAGTAGGAGGAGGAGGAGGAGGAGGAGGAGGAGAAGAAGAAGAAGAAGAAGAAGAAGAAGAAGAAGAAGAAGAAGAAGAAGAAGAAGGTTTACTTGGCTTGAGGTAATCTACAATTCAAGACAATTTCTCATTAAGTCATTAACGTCTTTTACATCACTCCCTACTGCCTTTTCTCTGCATTAATATGCCATCTTTGCATCTCTGCTGCATTAAAAACATTATTGCAAAATGTCGACATTTGTGTTTTTACCATTTAGGTTTTTTTGTTGTAATTTTAAAGAAAAATGCATAAAAAAGATGCATGAAGACACACTCATGGTGTCCAAGCCTCCCTGCAGAGAGCCTCTCTAATTGGCTTCCCTCTCTCTGAGACAAATCAAAACGGTCGATAATTGGACCAGCGGGGTGGAGAGGGGAGGTCACAGCGGACATCGCTTTGCTTCATGGGATTGTTCTTTAATTCACTTTTTTCAACTTGTGGTCTCTGTCTGTCTGTCTGTCTGTCTGTCTGTCTGTCTGTCTGTCTGTCTGTCTGTCTGCCAAGTCCTCCTCTATTTACCCACAAACCTGCCTCCTCTGTGTTGGAGCTACAATAATGTGCTTATGGAAGCTCAGTCACTTATTATCATTTCCCCCCCAAAAATGCTACTTTGTGATTGGCGGCAGGAAGCAGTGACGAATATGGCTGTCGCAATAACCGCAGTAAAATTGCAATACCGCGCTATTGACAAACCACCTGCAGCGGATAGAGAGCAACTGTCACAATTGCTGTGTTCACGTTTTTGTCTTTTTCATATTTTTTTGCAACGGGAGCGCCGTGTGTTTCC
Organism: Pholis gunnellus; assembly: GCF_910591455.1. NCBI lineage: Eukaryota > Metazoa > Chordata > Actinopteri > Perciformes > Pholidae > Pholis > Pholis gunnellus. Next base: position 21,017,419 of record NC_136538.1, read on the forward strand.
ACTATGCTACAGGACACAAACACACGCCAGCAGCGTGACGGAGCGCTGAGCGCAGCACACCTCGCCGAGAGGTGAAAATGATCAACTTTTGTAAAATATTCATCAAAAAATCACCAAGACATTTCATACAAATAAGCAAAAAAGAAAAGAAATAAAAAACATAATTACAAAAACCTACCGAGCCACATTTTAAAAGCATAAAAAACATTTGGGCTAACATTTGTTGAGCGCTTTTACCAGCTATGTAGTCTTCAAGCAACAACGCTCTTATGAAAACACAGAGACGCTGGCGTTAGTCTGAGCACGCGGCGCTAATGCAGTGGTGCAATAACTTTTTGTTTTGGAAACAAAATTTACGGCCACGATCCATCTCAACACCTTGGGCAACATAAAATTCAATCCCTATAACTTGCACCTGTTACTTATTCCTGTGGATATCACCTTTCATCCATCATAAATGGTGTCACACGTACTCGTTTTTTTTCAGAGACCAGTTAAATTATGACCACGGCATGCTGTTGAACATCTCTCACTAGCAAGGGCAGCAAAACTGTCAAAATCGGCAGCTGGCTGATGGAAGACAATACATGCCTTCACAAACTGGGAGGACGAGAAGGGCATAAGTCCCATGATGCTCAGCCTCAGACGGAGCCAGGGCACGCTAACTAATCGCTCTTGTGAGACTTCACGCTGGCTTTCTGCAATTAACTTCACCTACGTCTGGGCGCTACTTGAGCTGCTACATGATCTGCCGTGTAGACAATAAGATTAGCTGCGGTCACAGCCAGGCCAGGCCGAGTCACATCTGCTCTCTCCACGTCCACATTTATGGTTTAGAAACTGCGGCTCTCCATAGTAAGGCCTTAAAGACGCACTGGGGAGAGTTTCAGGGTCTATTTCCCTCAGTAGAATAAAGTCACGCCTGGATTCAGCTTCATCAACTGGTTTCTTATTACAGTTGACTCAAGCTTTAAGCAAAAAAATTGCATAAAATATAACATTTAGTTCCCTGCAAAGTCAAATTAAATAAAATATTAAAAACATACAGTATATACTGTGTATATATATATATATATATATATATATATACATATATATATATATATATAGGCTGGAATTTCAACATTCATGGCACGGTGTTTCAGATAAGTGATTCATAAGAACATGTATTTCCTTTTAACACAGTTTGCACACCATGAATCAACATAGGCCCTGCTAACACCTATTTGACAACCCAATCCCCACATTCATTACCCTCCCGGAGCCTAATGGTAATGAGAAATAGTTTCAGACCTGCCTCCAACTTATTCAATTCTTCGTGTAAATACACCGTAGGCCAGGGAGCGCGGCGCGAGCAAGCCTAGCATAACTGGCAGCCTGAGCACATAATCCCAACTACAACACGGCACGGAGCACAGAGGAGGAGGAGGAGGAGGAGAGGGGGAGACTGAGGGGGGAGAGAGAGGAAGAAAGAGTGAAAAGGGGATAAAATAAAGCAGGCAGAGACAGCAGAGGTGAGGGGAGAAAAGAAGGCTGCAGCAAACGCGGGGGGGAGGGCAGATGATTAAGAGGGGACGGGGAGCAAAAGACAAAATGGGTGTTTTAGGGTGTTTAATTAACAAAGCCATCGATAAACAGGCACATTAGCGTGTTGTTAAACTAGATGGAGACGTAAATTGTCTGCTGCTCATTTGCATGTTTGACCTTTGCATCCACTTCAAATTGATTTTCACAAACACAGCTAGGGCCCTTCATGTGCAGATTCTACACAACTTCCGAAGGAGCAGGAGGCACATTTCCAATATATTTACAGTTAGCAGACCTTCGGGGGAAAATGATTAGAAATAGAAATGATGTCATGCATTTCAAGATCTCTTTACCGTACATAATCTATACACACATACTCTTAAATATCAACTCAGACTCCCTAAAATATGTGAATTTAAAGCCTCTTCTCCTCATAGTTTGCAAACATTATGCAGCAGCCACTTCAATTGGTCTAAAATGTAGTTATTGAACTACTTAATACATTCATGTCAGAGCTGGCTGAGAAGCACAGGCAACATATATATACCTCACTTCGCTCTTTTAACTTTCAAATCCACTTGTTCTGCCCCTTAAAGCTACTGCTTCCACGCATATTTCACCTTAATCTGAAACATTTAAGGGGCCCAGAAAATTACAATATTAAAGAGTTCTGCTCCCTTGTGAAAGTGAAGCCAAATTGCAAAAGCGACCTCAGACTCCTATGGGATCAGATCTGCACTTGTCCAACAAATGAACTGGTGCGCTAATATATACGTTCACATTAATTTACTCACTGCGGGAGCACGTCCCACTCCTCTTATCTCCAGAACTGCACTACAACCCTGAGGACAAGCGCACTTCACATGCTGAAGAACGCGGGTACATTTCAGACTAAAGTGGTTTAACTCAATGGACATTTTTTTTTTAAAACAAAAAACAGTTTTATCAGCAGAGCCATCACTGTTTCACTTCAATGTTAAATCCATTGGTAAGTGTGCACACAGGCAGCTAATTCTGTCTGAAAGTGCACCAGCCAAACAGCTGTGGATGAATTAACTTATCATATCGTGGCCTGGTTATTCCGGGGTGAAACTCTCTAGTCAGGAAAACAAGTCAAACATCTTAAGATGGAGTGTGGTTGAGTGTAGGAATACATTACTTTGAGTTCCCACTTGTAAACGAAATTGGTTTCCTCGCCAGTCGTAAGCGCATTTGCACTGAGTACATTTCAACCTTCACTTCCCCAAGTTAAGATGCAGGAGCACCAGCGCTTTGCATGTAAATCTCCCAAGTTTAAGCACACAGCCTACGCTCGCTGGCTCGCTCTGTCTGTCTGTCTGTCTCTTTCTTGCTGTAACGCACGCACGCGCACGCACTCTCTCTCTCTCTCTCTCTCTCTCTCTCTCTCTCTCTCTCTCTCTCTCTCTCTCTCTCTCTCTCTCTCTCTCTCTCTCCTTCTCTCTCTCCACACACAAAGCTGCACAAATCCAACTCCGACTTTAACTCTCTAAAACCCCATAACTTGTATTTTCACGTGCAATACACTGAAGGGCAATTCCAAGACGAGTCACTGGCAGAGACATAAAGTCAAGTGTACACACACACACACACACACCCACACACATTCAAATCAGTATTCTCCCGTCATCTGAATAAGTAAGTGTGCCAATATCTATTTTATGTCTAATCCGACTAAACTGTCATGCAAAACCAGGTAGAAACAGAGGAGTGCTAAATGACTCTTCTAGGTAGTATATTGCAGTTATCAATATATATTTAAAGTAATGATTCAAACTACACACACATTGGGCGTTAATTTAAAAAAGAAGAATGTTGTTTGGCTTGCTGAGTGTCAGCAGAGTTCTAAAACTGATACATTGTAATATTTCACTCAAAACCTCATTAAGAAAATCGGGGAAAAAATGTTAAATGAGAACTAAGTTCTTTCCCACACTTAACTGTAACCAATAGAGGAAATCTCTGCTCCAATGTGGCGTTTGTTGATGTGATGCGGTTCTGTTGAAGTCACATGTGACTTTGGTCCGATGCAAATCGACTGTTGGTTTAAAAAAACGCCCCGAGTCTCAACAGGCTCGGGTCTGAAACCATAAAAACCCCGGACTTGATTAGCGTTACAGGACCGCACAGACTACATGCAGGCAAATAAAACATATGTTAGGACATTCACGTGTCAATATTCAGCCGAGTCTTGATTTCCAAACCAAACCAGAACGTTACTCTCAACACCACATGCACGATCATTTCAAGTGTCCTGCAGCTGAACGACAAACACTGCGGAACCAAATGTCCAATATTTACATCATGTCCTCACGTTTTCCCCGCTCACCGAGCTCAATCTGCCCTCCAGCGATCTGGCACAAGAGTCCTGGTGCCGTCGTGTGTTCCTCGATGAGTAAAAACACTTGATTAGTGATTTCATGGTCATAACTTTTCTGTTTTTGAAACTCGTAACAGCTTTTAAGTCCTCGAACCTTCTGTTGTTTTTCAGAACTGCTGATGCAAAGTTTTCACCAAAACACTCGCAGAGTTTGTTGTTGGTATGTGAACATCACTGCTGTTTCCACTGACATGGTTACTGATGAAATGTGCATTCAACTGCTGCTACTGCTCTAGAAAACATCAAACCTACATACCAAGCCTTTTCCAAAGTCGGTAGCAGAGTTTGAGACAAAAACATATCGCAGGGAGTTGAGAAATCCTAACTAATTTATATTTGTAGTTATTTTAACCCAAACAACAATCTTTTCCTAAACCTAACTGAGTTGTTTCCTGTGAAGACGGAAGTTTATTTTGAAAAGACCGTACACAATGAATGGTTTCATACGAACCATTGTACGAGGGTACGTTGTATTAGTAGGCCTGTGCACTGACATCATTTACTCTGAGCTTTGTACAAGAAACATCCTCAACAAAGCTCGGAAAGGAAGGAGTTTAAATGCTTTGTTATTTCAATGGTCAGCACTTGAACAATGTGATTTATTTTCCCTATGAAGACTTATGACTTTACTTGGACCTGCCCTCGAGGACATTAAGTATATTCAGTGGCTGAGATGGTGAACTTCCAAAGCAGTGTACTGTTACAATTAGCTCATAATATTCATACTGTGGTCTTTAAATGGGACATCTATGAAATATTTGTTTTGTATGATCGATTTACTTTTCAAAACGGGCTACGGTGTAATATTAATAACACTCACATACAAAGAAAGAATCTCTCTTGATGTATGGTCCAGGTCTGAATTAGGAACACATTGTCCCATTTAAACCAATTAGAGTGGAGAACCTTCTGTGAAGCCGCATTCCACAAGAAGTCACAGACCTATTATATGCACAGTTCTGTGAGGGGACACTTCCATTAGGGACGGGTTGATTTAATGCTCTCCCTGAAGAGTAAAGGATTTTTTTTTGTAATGTGATTTAGGTGATGCTGAAGACAAAGTCTAGTTTTGTGCTCACTATATGATCATTTAAAGGCTACGCATCTAAGTGAAATGATTTTCATCTCTGCTGATGTTTCAATGAAAGTCATGTTGAAAGTAATAAGTCCTGTTCTCTATTGTTCCACCTCTGTACCGGTATATTTCACGTCCCAAACACTTCGAAACTGCTCCAATATGGCAAAAAAATGTCATCACTTCCAGCCAAAAAAAGTTCCCACTTCTTTGCCAAGTCCTCCAGCTTGTCCTCAGGAGTGTAATGCGCCGAGTCCAAACAGCTCTGCGGCGCCGCGTCAAAACTGCCCGCCGGGGTCTGAGCTACCGCGGAGCTTTCCACCATCGCTGCATACTGGGAGCAGTGGGAAGGGAGCACCCCTGCTCATTTTTCAGGCCACAGAATGAAGCAGAGGCAGCACTTCGGCGGGAGTGTGTGTGTGTGTGTGTGTGAGAGAGCCAACATCGGTGAAATAAACGGATATGCTCCACTGGCACGGCAGCAGAGTATTGTGAATCACACACTAGGACGCCTGGCTCTCTGCAGCACGCGTAAACACCTGCACAAGCGCACACACACACACACAAACACAAGCCCGTGGTGCACATTGGCGCTCTTGTTGGGCCATGCAGCGCTCTCGCCAGTCCAATTGTAAATTACATCCCTTTCACCCTCTCCCTCTCTCTGGCTGGCTGGATGGTGATAAGTCCCCCGCTCTCAGTCAATGCGAAGCTGTGAATAATGGATGACGGACCGCAGCAGAGCGCCCACATGATGGACACAGACACAAAGAGAGACATGGCAGGGACAGCAGGCATCTGTCTCTGCCTCTTTTCTCCCCCATCTCCGTCTCTGTTTGGCTCTTTCCGTATCGCCGACTCTATCACAACAAATCAGCGGGATGATGCTCATCTTTTTATATTTCAAAAATAACATGATTCGGACTTCTGAAACAACATTTTTCGCTCCGCGAGACGTCCCATCCGACAGCCGTCGAGTGAGTTGACCCCGGGGTCAGCCAGCTTCACTGTTTACCGTCTTCTTTGACCTTAAAACCACTCACACCATGTCCGTCTCCATCTATGAATCATAGCAGCAACAACACACACACACTCATGGCTCTCCATCCCCTTCAGGTGGCATCGTCATGCCAGCTCCAATCATCATAATACTCTTTTCCGTGTGTTATTTCGAGCTCTCCTGAAACGCTCCCTCTGTCATTATCCTGTCTTTCAGCATGCGTGTGCGTCAGCGGGAATCTGAGTGCGGATGCAAACGGGCGAACAGCCTGTGTGATATTTCGCGAGGTGTTTGTGGCCCGCTGCCGGTAACCCACGGGGGTAGTCGGCTATACGGGTATCTCGCGTCCCGCCTGGTTAGTCGACCGCCTGCTCAACAACCTGCGCCGCTCCGCTCGAAAAAAGCAAAGCAAGATCTGATGTGTCCTGAGTAAATATACATTATAACGTCATGTTACTGGTCCTGCCCCGTCTAGTGAATTTGTGGGTTTGTTGGTTTTCTTAATTAACCTCTTTAAATATGCATTCTTCCAATAGTTCATCACTCGTGTTCATCTTCAGCTCGGCTTTCTTTGCTTTACTCCAAATGTGGCAGATGCTCGCCTACAAATGGAGGACAAGAAGAAAGATTTGTTGTGCAGATTTTAAAGCCCTTTAGAGGCAAATTTTGTGACTTTTGATATTGTGCAATATATTCTACTTCTTTTTAATGACTTTCGGCGGAATCATAGTGAGATTTCATGGTCATTATGTGTTATAGTAAAAACAAAGTGCTTTCCCAAACTAATAAACGAGTAAAACTAGTCATGTTTCAGTATTGCACACATGAAGCAGATAAATGGGCTCATGATGGCGCGTCACAGATAGAAGATAGATGTAACGCAGTGACGACCCTCTGACAAAGAAATTGCATGCAATGGTGATAATTAGTAGCACCATTACATGACAGAACAATACATGTCATTATATGGATTCCAACAGGCCGTCAGACAGCTTGATGTGCACTTGCAGTATACCTCCTCAGTGGAAACATATGTCGGGCTCATGAATTATGCACTAACCATATCAATACAGCCAAATGGTTTTTGTGCTTTATGACCCGTGACTAGTGACCGGTGCATGATGCTTCACACCAGGCAGATGGAATATCTCAGTGCGACTGGCACCGTTTGAATGATGCTCGGTGACCTTTACGCTACGGCAGCAAACCGAGATGTTTCATGTATGTCTCCACGTATATGCACGATTGTGTTATATATTATTTTTGTATCACCGCATCTCTGCCATCAGTCCCCTCCGTGTATTTTCTCCTTATTTCTATATTTGCTGAATGAGGTGCAATACATTTCTTCTAAAAATGCAAATTTTACACTGTTACGGAGCTAAATAATATATTTACCCAAAGGCCCCCGTTCCTAATTAATCATCGGTATTTTGTATTAAGGCCGTGAGAATTGTGCAAAGGACGGAATGAGAGGATAAACGCTCGGGGCGTGGCCCCGCGTAAGCCCCTCTGACTAAGAATGCCGATTTAAAATAAGCTCTCTCTTTCAGACGGTCATGACTCGTTCGGTTCGGGAGGAGATTTTAGTCGTCCTCATTTAATAACGCTTCGTCCCAAAAAAGACAGCGGGGCCGGTGGCCAGATCTCCTGAGCTGCCGAGGCCACCGGATGATCACAGCGTGTTCCGGGTGGCAGAGAGAATCACGGGGAATAACACGGCAATCACAGTCTCAACTCTACTTTGAGTGAATAATGCTCGTTCTTATCTTACGAATCTTAATCTATGACAAGTAAACGTTTGAATTGTCTGTCAAATAAAAACTTAACGAGCTGTCGGATGAATGTAGACAAGTAAAAAGTTAAACATTTATCTCTGAAATGTAGAAGATGTCTCCAAAACTGGACATATTACACTCAATTTAAGTACCAGCTTAAAAAATAACAGTAATAATAATAATATTCACAAATCAGAATCACTAAATCTTTGTGACTGCTGTTAAAATACGTTTCTACCTTTTTCACTTTCATCACAGCTGTTTTCTCGGAAGGGCAAAACCTCTTCCTGTGATGCGTTTTCTCACAAAAGAAACCATTTCACATCCTTTCACTGAGAAGTTCAACTTTAAGGCTTAAGGAAGCGTTTTCGACTTGCCTGAAAAAAATGAAATAAAAATAAAGCCCAGGGTGAAGATTTTCTCCTATAGGCCTGTTTTTAATCTGACACGGAGCTGCTCTCCACACGACAAGACTCTGGGAATGCAAAGCATCTAAAAGGGAAAGAAAAGGATTTCCTCATACAGTACAACACGGTTAATATTCATTCTAAGGGTTTCACCGTTTTACCAGCTTCTCTGCTACAGTTAAAAAAGGCCATCTGGATCATTTGTCAGAGGATCTTCACCGAGATGACACTTTGATCCAATCCAATGACAGGTTTCATTGTGATATTAAAGACAGTCCGACTCCCTCTTCTATCGTACTCTGTTGTTTTATGGAAGAGATGTTGGTCTCATGTTGTGTAATATACCCGGCTGCTTTTCTTATTGCAAAATGAGCTCCTCAGATGCTTCATTTGTCTTTTTGGAGACGCTTTTTACCCATCAGGCCTCCACCTAAAAGTTAAGCAGGTTTTGTTTTCTTCCTTTAGGTAAATGGAGAAAAAAAACTATAATTACAATAAAAAAAGAATGAAGTGAAATCTGATCTGAGACAGATGCCCATTTAGTTTCGGCTTCACTGTCAACTTGAAACTAGTGATACTCATAAAAGTGTTTAAAATGCAATACATGAAGTTCATGCAGTTATTCTTCTTAGAATCCTCAGTGGGATGCCGCATAAAACAATTATTACCTGGGACGATGAATCTTATTAAACGACAATTTTGGAGAAACAGTATTTACAGTTAAGCCCTCGGTGGCATCCATATTCCTGTCTGAGAACAGAGGGATTGAAGTTTTTAATTAATCGGAACGCCAGCATCCCCGAGGACACACACACACGCACACGCACACACACACAAAGGCAGACCCGCCCACCCAGGCACAAACCCACACAATGCAGACTGTAGCAGGAACATTTGGGCGAGACGGGCGGGGAGTGGCACTTTGTCAAACTAAAAGTGTCTGAAGAGGAGGATGGAGCTTCCTCGCCCATCACAAAGCACTACTGCACAGTGAAGGACCATACATTGACATTATCATGAACGCCAGCAGCCCTTCTCAGGCGCCCGGCGACTTGATAAAAACCATGTGTCGGCATACTCCGCCAATAAAGTTGATTTTTATTTGTTTTTGTTTGTTTTGAAGGTTGCAAACCCAAAACAGAGATACAGAGGTGAGAAAAGGACAAAACTCTCTTTATATTCTGTATTTACTTTGGTCTTCCTGCAGCAGGTGAAGCAGAATCAAGTACCACATCACTGTGTACTTGTACTTTCTCAATGTAAATTATTGGCCCTTATATGATCACATTGTGTTTTTTCTGCCCCTGTTAAGCACTTTGTGACTTATGTCTGAAAAAAGCCCTTTATAAATAAATCGTTCTGACTTATTTAAATATTGCACTAGTCATTATCATATATCCCCTCATCACTATGTCTGCACATCTGTACTTTCTTTCATATTTCCACTCATGTGTTTTATGCACGAATCAAAAATCTGCATCATATAGGGCGGATGGAAATGCCCCCGGTGAAACGGAGAGAGAAAAGGGAGACAGTGTGTGATGCCCCTTTAGCTTTTAGTCAGAACACACAAATCAGCATGATTCAACCTCACAGTCCTATTGATGTAATCCCCCCTTCAGCAAGACTCCCAGCTGAAAATGTGTGTGGTACCCAGTGAATGTGCATTTCTGTGTTTGCCCCTTTTGGTCTGTTGTGCATGCAAATAGATGGTGTACGTCCATGTGTGTGTGTGTGTGTGTGTGTGTGTATATACATGAATTTGACAGTGAAAAATGCTCATGTCTTTGCGGTCCCGCAAAATAATCTATTACCGTGCCACATCCCTGTGTCCGTGTGCACACACACACACACACACACACACACACACTCTAGACCCATATGTACACTGAGAATTGAAAGAATGCAGTGGACTGCAAAGTAATGACCGAATTCATTCACAAGGCAAACTTTTCAGCAGGCCATGATGCAAAGTGAAATATTTCCCCTGCACCATCACTGCCTGCAATAAGCTGTTTTTGGCCATAAAACTAATGTAGCAGTCACAGACACTGACTGCCCTCTAAAATGGAAATTCATAAGCCAAAATGGCACAGTGGGAATATCAAAATATGACACATCCTCTGCTTTTTCTACCCCCCCAACCGCTCGCTGCCTCTTGCCGTCTCTCCATTCCATCCCTCCCGCTCTTCTCCAGGGTTTTTCAACAGAAAGCACATCTGCTGTAGAAACTCTTCTGAAGGACATGTCAACCCTCCCTGACACAGCTAAGTAGGCAGACAGACGGGCGGCCTGGTCAGCGGTCTGACACCCCTCTCTGGTGGTCCGAAGGGAACCCAAATCTATAACTGGCTAAATGTGATACCAAGGAGGCTAAAACCAGCGTGGACAGTTCAACAGATCAAAGGAAAGCTGGCAGTACGGAGCAGATGGGTTAAACTCGACACCTTTATTTCAAATGTGGCTTTTTACTACAAGACCACCTGAAGACTTTGGTGTTGGTCTAAACCAACTACAGGACACAACCCAAAAAAGGTGGTTTTCTGGGTATAAACAGGCAGATGATAGTTGATAACCGAACCTTGGAAAGTCTTGCATAAAGAAAATAAGCCACGAGCAAACCGCAGTGTGCAATGTTGTAAATTTAGTCAGAAGGCCAAAAAACATGCATTATGTTTATTATTATATTCCGGTGCCTCTCTGAAGCAACTCGGACTATAATTAATGTTTTGTTTTGAAAATGTGCAACCTCGTGAGATGGCAAATAAACCGCCAGCCAGCTATTTGTAGAGTGATTTTCTTCTCCTCTACCCGTGTTCATAGCAGAGAAAACCAAACTGCAGGTGACTGGCAGAGATCAAAATCAGCTGCAAATACAATCTGACATGGAATCTGTATTCTGTGTCCGACTTTACGCCAAGACAACGATCATGCACGATCAAACACACGCACACAAACACACACACACACACACACACACACACACACACACAGCTCTATTTCGTTACCCAGTATGGCCCAATTGGGATGAGCTCTCCTGTTTCTACTGGGGTCCTGAAGTTCCGTGGAGGAGGGGCTCCCTCGGCCCAGAGCGGGCTGCCTGCCCTGGGCGCCCCCCCTGCCTGGAGCCGAAGTGTCCGAGACGCTCCAAGGTTCCCCACCCTCTGTAAGAGATGTGCTTCATTCAGGACCACCAACCAACAGCCATCGGGGGGGAGGGGGGGGGGAGTCAGCAGGGTTCACAAAGGTCACAGGGAGGTGAAGACTCCAAATGATAAAAGGGGATAGTCGCAGGTCCAAAAAGGGGGAAAAGGTCAAACAGGAACCGGAAAGAGAGCATTCAGATCATTCAGCTGACGGGCAGAAGTCGCATTCTGGGTGATTTCCAGGTAGGCAAAGGTGAAAGCACAAGGGGGCACACGGGAGCAAGGTTTGTAAGGATTCCTGAGTTTCATGAAAGGAAGAATTGTAAGACCAGTTCGGCGTGCTAAGGAAGAGAAGGAGGAAAGAGGATTTGTTTTTGCCCGGAACATCGCTGAGGGAGTATAGTTCTTATCTGCAGCAGACATAGTAGGAGGAAGCTCTAAGATCTTTAATGCATTGTCAGTGTCAATCACAGGTGCTCGAGATCACGCTCCGTATCGAGCTCCACAACTGACGGCTTCTCACATCAGTGAATCCTGCAACACTCGAATCAACGCTGCATGTGGCTGCAAGTACACATAAAGAGCCCGTCCGCAACAAGGGAACAATTTGTGTGGCGTTTACCGAGATTACATATTGACAAACCGCACAGTCGGTGTGGTGAAAGACCGCAGTTTAGCCCACTTACGTATGAAGAGAGTGCGCACACAACCAAATCGATTAAACGGTCACGCTAGACTCACACGAAAAACAAGCCCAGAATAGAGGCATCTGAAGCTGGCTGGCAAATTGGGGGCATGCAGTTATAGATTTTTAGTTAGGAGGACGGTTGTGGATGAAACAAATGCAAATTTATGTATCAATGCCCTCATTTAACATCTCTGCGAGCAGAGACTGGCACAGAACAAGAGCTCAGCGGGATGCTGTGTGTGTGTGTGTGTGTGTGTGTGTGTTGTTGGTGTACCCGCGGGTGCGTGCATTCTCGTACATGTGCGTGAGCGTGATGTACACTCTTGGCTCTTGGTCTGTTTCAGGCCGCGTTGGCTTTTCAGGGATGCTGCTGTTCCGTGATCAAAAGAGGAGGCACAAAGGGAGGAGGGGGAGAGAAAGAAGGGTGAAGCCATTATTCTCCACAGGAGCGTTTGTTAGTTAGAGAGACGCTTTAATCAGATGCACTGTGGCTGTTGACAAACATGAACACAGGGGGACACGGTGTAGAATCCAATCGACCAGTGGGGACCTTCAAAGTGTGCTCAGCGGAAAAAAAGAAAATGTAAACTGCCGTGCTACAAGGAAGCAAGAAAGTTCTGCAGAAATTACAACAGGGACTTTTGAAAAAGGTGCTCGGTTCCCAAAAGCATATGACGGATTCTAGCCAGACCACGGAACAGCTGTGCATGACGGACACAAGCTTACCCAAGTAAACTTCTCGTGCATCAAGACCCGTCTACCGTGAAAGCTAAAACGTATTAATGACACAGTTAACTACCTCATCACTACACAACCCAGTGTGGTTGGAGGATAGTTGCACCCAGCAAAAAGATTAAACTGAAACCCGCTGGAGCAAGTATATAAAATAACATCACAACACATTTATTTATATTTATTTATTTTGCCGGGTCATAAAAACACGGCCTTAACTTTTATGACTCTGCAAATGAAGTGTTTTGCAGTACGACAGAAACAACCAGATGGGATGACAAAAACAATACACAACAGTACACTATTGCATTGCATTGTTGGACAGTTTTTTTTAACCAAATGCATAAATTCACCACATGTGCTCATTTAACAGCCTTGGCTTGTACAGTGGAGTGCAGTCGTTACACTCCTTTCATAAAAATAAGCAAAGAAGAACCAAGAGATGTCACTGCTATGATAACGTCCGACGGTGAAATCTGTCTCTCCGTGCTTCAACTAAGACTTGGGCAATAAAAGGTCAACCAGTGAGAATGAGACATCTCAACGATTTCAAGCAGCGGAAGAAGCGTAACGTTCCAAATCCACTTTTACGAGAGAATGAAACAGTATAGCTCGGTCCAGCCCGGTTTACTTTGGTAGAGTATGAAATTCTATTAAGACGCGACGGCACAAGTGAAAGCCCCGACGGCCCGAGCCGAGGCGACTTAATCCAGCGAGTTGACTGGGTGCAGCTGAGGGCTTAACACAAGGCCGCGGCTTTGGCGCACCTGCCGGTTTGGTCGGTCATGACCCGCCAGCGGCCGGCCGAGAAAAGCCCAACGTGATTATAACACGTCGTGATTAACTGCGCTGAAACAATGTCCTTAACTATGTCGATGTGAATAGTTAACTATGTTAACTATGTCGATGTGCAAACAGGCAGGCATGTGTCAGCATTGGTTCGGTGATTTTCAGCTCCAGACATGTTAAAACTCTCGACAGTGTTTAAAGGACTATATTTAAAAAGGTGGAAAAAGACTTAACCGAGGCGACGGTGAAAACGTCCCAGGTTTAACTTCACGACTTAAAACTGAGCTACATTTGGTTGAAAAGTGAAGAGATGTTTTCGATGTCTAGATTAGAAATAACCTCGGTCTCACTGATAAAACAGGTAATTGAACACTCCACTTCCATCGTGCACCATCTGCCCAGGTTTACTTTGTGAATATCTAATATCTGCATATCACACCGCATAAAATAAATGGTTTCACCGCACCGTGCGAAGGTGTCAGGACATCAAAATCACACGTTTAACGTTATTTCTTAAACCTAAAGTTAAAATGTTTGTGCGATTCCTTTCAGGTTTCCTGCGAGTCTCGCCTTGACTGCATGTGTGCACCTATCTGTGTATGACTCTGTCTGCGTAGGTGTCTGCAACTGTGTATGTGAAAAGTTAATTGTCCATATTTGCATGCAGCATAAAGCAGCGGCAGGGAGGCAGACCTGGCACACGCTCCCCCCCGCTGATTTGAGCTGTCAACCGCATTTATTAAGTATGATGAATCACCCCTCCACTTCACATCCAATCAAAGGCCTCTCAGAGGGACTCAAATGTGGTCACCTTTAACTAAATGATTTTCTTGGCCCATGGTGCGCCAGCCAGTGATTGGACTGGCAACCTGATGATATGGCTTCTGTTGGAATTATTCTGCCAAAGGCCCACAGCTGGTTCAGTCACTTTTGAAACAGTGTGGTGAATTAAGTGGCCGGCTGACGGGTAGCTGGATGGATAAGGAGGAGATCAAAAGGCTTGGTGGGGATAAGGGAGTGGAACGTAAAGGTGTCCTCCTGACCTTGCCTTAAGTGTTTGGATTAAATCTGTATCAGGTTTTAGTCCTTTTGCTGCATAATACAGTACGGTTACAATGCAAGCTGACAGCTACCGCTGAATCTCAATAAGCGTTCTTCCACAGCGTAGAGAGATTTTCCTGAAGCCTTGCCTTTCCTCCAAAACCACCAACAACTTCAATACATTCATATTTACCTAAAATACACTCGTACATGTCTTGGAATCTCTGACTAGCCAACATTGCTGCACACTTTGTGCTAAAAAAATCAACTGTACATGGATGAGACAGCGAAAACACAAATCCCCAACAGGCCACGTTTTCCTCTCAGAGCACAAAAACAAAGCTCAGTCTGGAACTGTACACCTCGAACCTTGCTGAAGGATAAAGCCTTTGATCCCGACCTGAGCGGAAGAATTTGGGTGGAAAAGAAGGAGGGGAACGGGGGGAGAGAGAGAGATAAATCGATGGATTCTTGTAGACACAGCCTCGAGTTTCCAATCTAACACGGCGCCGTATTGATTAGGCTTCATGTGAGACAAGGCGCAGGGACAGTAATGTCGGCAGTGGATTTAGGGAGTCTTTAACAAAACAAACTCCGGTGCAGGGGACGGGGCAACGAGATCTAGCGGGACAGATTTGGTCTAATGCGTCGCAAACAGACGACGTCCTGGAGACGAGGGCCCGCATGATGGATGGATGGACACAGTGAAGGGATGCTGAAACAGATGCGGCGTCCACCAGCTCAAAAAGCTGGAAAATAAAAGCACTCAGGATAAAGCTGTCTGGAAAAACATCCAATGTAAGGTAACGCTGCTGTGAGTCAGACTAGACTGAGAGATGTTTTGTGACTGACATACAGAAAAAGAACAACAATCTCTTCTAATGATGCTGTTTTAATGACGTTTTCTTCAGGGATTTGAGTCATCTATCGTCGCCTGTGTTTTCTTAAATATGAGCTCTTTCTTTTCTGACAGTAAAACATCCTTATTGTGTGTGATGGACCATCAGCTGTGCAGGGTGTCTCTGGAGGTTTTAACAATCCTAAGGTCTTGTAGGACTGATCTAGTGATCCGTTTAATAAGGGTCAGGAGCCAATCCCAATTCAGTCCATCCCATTGGTGCATCACAACGCTAAAGGCTGGGGAAAAAAAAGGTGGGTAAACGCCCACTCCTTCCAAAACTTCTATAAAGTAAAACACTAAATCTGCTTGGTGGCAAACTGTGTAGTTTATATCCAGAGCAACTCCCAGCTATATAAATGCATTTGACTGAATAAGCGTGAAGCGGGGAAAATAAAAAAAAAAGAGCAAGTGTGCTCAGTCAACCAACTCTGGATAAATAAAGGCAGAAAAATAAAGTTAAGAGAACAGGCAGGATACTCTCCCTCTCTCTCTCTCTCTCCTAAAGATACAGCACAATAAATTATGTTTCTTCCTCTGCGACTCCTCTGCATTCCCTCCCTGACTCTATCTCGTACTCGCAAAAACACACACACACACACACACACTATGCAGGCACCCACAAAGCAGGGAAAGAGATAGCGGAAGTCACTCTTATCTCTAAACATTGGCAGCTCATAATGAGAGTGACTTCCTCTGCAGCCAGTGGTTGAGTGGTTCTGACAGCCTCTCAGCCCTGCGTGTCGGCACAGGGGGGGATTTGAAGCGCTGCCTCGGCTTGACAGCCCGGGCCACGCACTTACAGATGTTTTCGCACTCCTAACACCCGCACACATGTGTGCGCACACAGCGCCGCAACCGCGCTTCAAGGTTGACTTCGGTTGTAGGAGGGAGGAGGATGCGTTTGAAGTCTTGACACGTGGAAAAGACACAATATTGAGCTTTGGTGTATTGGGGCTTATGAGTGGTGAGTGGGTGATGCGCAGAGCGCCGCTGCACCAGCCAACTGGGAGGAGGACAGAGCTTAAGGAGAGATTTTAAGTCAAACAGACATCAACACACACCGACGTCTTCGTAAGCCAGAGAACACAGTTTCTGATTACTGCATAGCCGGCGGTAGAACACAAGTTGGGAGATAAATGGCTCCAACGTTCAGAAATCGGTCCAGATTTAGTTGCATCTAAGCGAGACAACCCCTTGACATGTAAGGACAAGGGAAAGACACGGAGGAGAAAGGGACAAGTCTACAGCATCGCACTGCCGTGTTTACAGGAACGTTTTGAAGTACAAACTGAAACTGAAACTGAAGTACAAAAAGGTTTAAGCGGCAGATAAGTGCTGCCAACCTGAATGCTATATTATCACTTCAAAACTGCCAAACAAGTGTCAAAGGTCAGTCCGCAGGCCACGGTGAGTATGATAGTTGTTATAAACTCATCTTTATTCACAGGTTGCACCTCCTGGAATCTGTTGGGTTCTTACCCACTGCCACCCCGTCATTTAGCCACAGCTGCTGCATTTACCTTTAGTCACTTCTGGTCAGTGTCACTTTTTGGCCCTGTGTTACATTTCTCTCACCCTTCATCGCACTTGTGCTAAATGACTATTGGCTCACCAAATAAAACAGTCTTTTTATCTGCAAACAGTTCAATCTTGTACAATAACCTTTTGAAACTAGTTCGAATCACCCATTTCCCAGATGTAGAAATGTGTTTTTGTTTAGTGAGGCATACCTCAGTTGTGCATCGGCTCTAAAGATGAGAACTCCTGAAAATAGGGAGAGCTTTTTTTGGGGGGCTTTTTAGGTATTCAAAGTTTTGAAAAACAAGACGATGCAGAAGGACAAGAAGTAGTAGATCAAGAGACGGGAATGTTTGAAAGGGACACGAAAGGTACCTGGAACCGCCAGTGTTCATGAATACAGTAATACGAAACTACCCAGGCTGTGTCTTTTCATCCATTTCCTACAACACTTCGATTTTCCAGTAGTCTGGGCCAAACGGTGTGGCAGTAATTCAAAGTCCACTTGAATCTCGGAATAATGCTTTCTGTTTCTGTGTTTCTCCCTCCCGCATGGATCAGTGACTCATAAACATGACTGGCAAAGAGCAAGGCAGCCATTTCATCTAAACTCTGCTCTCTCCTTCCTCTCAGCGTATATGAACTCATGCGGTGGGAGAGAAAATGATTGTTTTTCTGCTCAGCGTGACGTCTACCTTTTTGTTTACCGATTTATAAAAAAAAAAAAAGCTGGCATCTTCCAAAGCGAGCGTCTCGCTAAGTTCAAGGACAAGGAATAATGAAAATGCAACACATTCAATGAGAAGAATCCACTTTTCATGTTTACACAGGCATCTTTATGTATGCCATGCATGCTCAATGTAAAGTGAAACCAACACACTCAAACTGAAACATCACAACAGGCAGAGCTGCTAAAGAGAGACAGAGAGAAGATGAAAGGACTGAACGGAGATATTTTGTAGGGCAAGGAGACTGAATTAAAACTGTAATGGAAAGCATAAAAAAATCATGGACTGTATCCAAGAAGTGGACGTAGTCACCATGACATCACCCATTGGTTTGTGGACTACAGTTTAGAAGCCTTGAGTTTGGCATTTTGGTCATCGCCATCTTGGGGTTTTTTTGCAACCAGAAGTGACAATAGAGGGTGGAGCTACGTACAACGGAACACTGAAGAAGACATTTTTAGGTGACCAAAGTGGTACAAATAACTTTCATGGACTGAAAACAGAAGTTTAAGTTCCAAGACGAAAACGCAGACGACTCCCAGACCAAAAAACTGATGTTTACAATATTTACTGAAGTCAAGTGAGAAGTAGGGTCATTTACAGTTACAGTGCTGACCTCATGTCCAGAGATAGGCCGCAGACACCAATGTGATTCTCTCCAAACATGTGTGATAATCACAATAACGCAGTCGGCTTGCTGGCTTTCTTGTTGCAGTATATCTGGCTATTTAGCCAAAGTATTTCCCACATTTTACTGAGGCCTTTCTGAAAGCACTACTGAGGAATTAACCACCGTAGACTACCGCAACAGTCGCTGCTCATTTTTTGGTGCAGAGAAAAATGAGTTGCCCACACTCGACTGTGACTCACATGGACTCAACCCCAAAGGTAACGGCACTCTGTCCCCAGTAAAGATCTGAAAACGAACTGCTGTGTGTTGCCTGTGTGTGTGTGTGTGTGTGTGTGCATATATATTAGCTTGAATGTTCAAAGCTTGAAATCAAATTTTAGTTACAGTTGATCATTTAAGATTTCTACAATGTCAGGGTTTTAAACATCTCGTATCCAATATATATAATTTATCAAACTTCAGTTCACAATAGTAAACATGTTTAAAGCCACTTTTGGATATTTCCTGTGACTAATGATTTGTGATTAAGACAGAAACATAAGGACAAAAGAGCAACGGCGTGGTGATGAAAAGGACCACGCGCAAGATGTGCTAGAACCTTCTGGATTATTCTCTCAATGACGTGTTTTCTATTCCACACATGAACTCTGAGAACCTTGTTTGCCTTAATGAAATGGCGCTTTGTTCAAATCTTAGGTTTTTGAGTATGATTATGATTTGTGTAAATCAGCAAACACAATGCATATATTCACTTCAGTTGCACACACACAGTATACTTGTGTCTCTCTAATGAAATCGGACTGACGCCTATGGGCATTTCATTGGGAACAGGTGTTCAGGGCTCAGCGGTGTGTGTGTTTGAGTGTCTGTGTGTCTGTGCACTGTATGTATGGGTGTCACTGGAGATTAAGTCACTTCAGTCCGGAGAAATGGGGCCGATTATGGAATTATAGGATCATCGTGGCTGCCTATTGTTCCTATAGCCTGGGATCACCGAGTCCTACTGCCTTACTGAGACAGACATGAGACTCGTTCAGAGAGCCTCGTGAAATAGGGGGGAGGGGGGGCACAGATTGCTGACTCGGACCCTAAGTCTGAGGACCTGAGAGCATTCTGCATGAATAAAATAGTTTCAATATTAAGTAGGGAAAAAAATTGTCATTAGTATTTAATCTTTAAGCATGAAATCGAGGGTATGTAAAAGACAGATTAGATGTACAAGTGATTTAGGGAACCTGAGAAAATGTAGAGACCTCCAATAGATAGAAATACAGTAAAAAAAAGCAATCACATTGGCTATTGTACTGTACTCTAATATCACTCCTACCTCCAACATCAGGTTATGTGAGAAACAATACCTACATTTGCACACTTCTTTCCCCAATTATCTTTTGTTACTGCGCAATTATATTTCACACACATTTCACTTGTGCATTCAAGACTTGTTTGCATTGTTCTCACAACTGTGCATGTAATGTTGGAGTCATTAGGGAAATTAAATAGTCACAGAGGTTATATCTATACATTTGCAGAATATAAAAATGAGAATCCCCAGAGAGCACTTTGCATATTGTTTGCCCTTTCAAACTATGTATTTTCTTTTGTGGCTTTTTTGCGTGTAAATGTTCGAGTTCTCAGCTCAATTAGGCGGACACGTAACAAGGTTGTCTGAGTGATGAAAAACGAGCTCTAAGCTCTAAACATTTCTGCCTGGATCCTTCTCCTGTCACCTTGCCCTTTCATGTCCACAGAAAGAGCAGAGGAGGTGTTTCTGTGCTCCGCGTCCTCTTAGCCTTACCCTGCTATTCGCTAATTAACCCTCACCCCTGCAGCCTCCTCCTCTCACCCCTCCATCCCCGGCTCCTGCCTGACAATTCTCCTCTAATGATCAGATGCTATTCTTATTCTAGCTTTATCCCTCTCTGCTCTGTCTTATATGCTTATCACCATTTCGCTGGCCTAGTTCACCAACTTCTCATCCACCTGTAGTTATACTATAGAAAACGTCATGCTCTCCATAACTGCACTTTAATGACAGACCCAGGCGGATCTAATGTTATGTCAAAAGAGAGATATAATGCAAAGGTCTCAATCACAATGAACAGGTGTTTGAACTAGCACTGGAAAACTATGTTGATTGGTCCAGTGGTTCAAGAATATGTTGTTACACAATATAAAGTTCATTTTGTTTCTGACTTTTCTCAAATGTTTGATTTTTTTCTCTTGCTAAATACGTTTAAATCTTCCGCTTATAAAAACCCTTCAAATCCAACTCATGAATCAAAAATCACTCATATCAAAACTTGTGACGAGGGGTCGCCTGTAGATCATTCTTTATTCTAAGAGGGCACGTGTCAAAAAGGTTGGAAACAGAAGGGCGTGAAGCACTGAAGTTGATAGAAAATGAAACACAAATGTTTCATCTAAAAAGGAAGAAAATGACAAATGTTTCTCAACTTCTCAAATGTGAGGACTTCCTGTTTATATCATTGTAAATTGAATACCTTTGGGTAATACAAGCAATTTGAAAGCACCAAAGGCTTAATCATTACTGAGAATAATCATTGGCAGCAACCCTGCTCTCCATAAATGTCCTTCAATGACTCTCTCACACTGATATGATGTCTGATCTCTGCCGCTTACAAAGAGAGATATACAGTATATGCAAAGCCATCGATCAACATCAAGTGGCATTCGGACATTAAATAAGGAGTGCCTGCCTTCATGATGAGAATGACGCCATAAATCTGTCTGTTCCCGCTCCTGGAACCCACAGCTCAGACCGGCGATAGATGTCAGCTGCCTGAGATGTGAACTATGATTCTGTGCCGCACACGCTTCCGCACCGATGGCCTGTGGGTGGTCTGGTCCTTTCCGGGACTCGCTGGCATATTAGGGGCCAGAGACATATTTAAAGTGTGGCGTGGTGGGGTGTCTCCTGTGAAAGTCCTCTTTTTCTATAGAGTCGCGAGAGGAGAGAATATTCTTTACACAAAAAGCTTGTCTTTTCTCAGCCGGCGTCTCTTTAGAAACAGCAAATTGGTCATGAAGTCGGTACCCGGGCCAAGATTTTGATCATTTCTATCTCGCCACCCACATCATGAGCTCACCCTGCTATAGGAGAAACATTGGTTTAGGGCACATCGGCCCATTGTGAGATAAAATTGACTGAGGACACGGAGAGAAAAGGCTCCTCTTCATCAAAAGGGGTCAAAATACCAGCCTTGTTCTCCGAGGATGTGGAGGCAGAGCGCGTCTGTTTGATTTGACACACCACTCATCACCTGCGGTGTGATAATGAAAATGTGAGCAGCTACATGATTGTGCCACATTCATAGATCAGGCTCTCAAATACCCACAACAGCCTCAACTGTGGGTCCACAGAGTGGCTGTGAAGCAGGGAATAACATCGCCATCTAGAGGCTCTCGTCGGCGTCGCTCCCACACACACGGAGGAGAACAGAAAAATGCTCATCACGCTCTCCCGCGTTTACTCACAGAGCGAGTCCTTTTCAACAAGTGGATTCAGACAGCCACAAGAGGAAGCTCGCCACGACCGCAGCGAAACACACCCGACAAACAGAGCCTTTCCCTCTACATCTGCAGCATTTCTCCACCGCTTGATGGGACTCAGAACTATAGCTCCCCATGCAAGGTCACTTCCAGCCAGCATGCAGTGTTGCTGGGGCGAGAACAAGCGGAGAGAAAGAAAGACAGATAGCGGAGAGGATGAGGGAGGATTCACACTAGACACACAGATAACCTTCGGTGAGAGCATGCACAGCTTGGAGCTTAATCCTATCTCAACTGAGATGGGTGACCAATGGAAAACTAAAAATAACAAAAATAAATCCGAAGGGACGGAGTGAAAAGCCTCCACAGGAACAGATTTCTTTAATTCTTACCTATGATGGGAGCCAGGCGGAAAATGTCAGATAGACGGCTGTTCATGGGTTCGTACGGAGAATCCTCCAAGAAGTCATTACCTGTGAAGACAAGCAGATGTTATAGATAGATAGATAGATAGATAGATAGATAGATAGATAGATAGATAGATAGATAGATAGATAGATAGATAGATAGATAGATAGATCTGTTTTGAACACCCTCCCGTTGTGTTTTTCATCTTTCACCCCTCATATTAGCCTGCAAGTGACAAGGGTTATTTGGGTCAGTCGATAATATCCACGCTGGCACACAGCCCCACGCTTGATTAGGCAGGTTGGTCAGCTGTGTTGCGCAACTGGAAGCCGACCCACTGGCAACGGGCTGGATGCAGTTTAGGGACTAAAAGCCCCCCCCCCCCCCCCCCCCCCCCCTATGATCAACACTTAAAGATGGCAGTGCCAGCGCTGAGGGGCTTCACGCTCCATTACCTTCAAGGAAAGTGATTTGGGAGGTCAAACAGTATCTCACGGCGGTGAACCGAGTCGGGGGACGAATTTGAGTGAAAGCTGAGTGATCGTCCGTGAACGCATTGGACTGCTAATAGATAAAAAGCTGTGTGCTACTTCTTTGAGTTTCTGTGTTTGTGTTGTAGCAGGGATGGGGAGGGTCAGAGAGCTGGAAGGGGGGGGGGGGGGGGGGGGGGGGGGGAGGACTGACAGTGCCCACTCCATACAACAGTGGGAGGAGCCGGGGCCAACTAATCCCCCTCACCCCTCTACTGAGCAGATTAGACAACCTATGGAGAATGCCCATTTCACATTAATAGCTGCAGGGCATACTGTAAATGTAGCAGTCCACCCAAACAAAGACCCCTGAGGGGCTTAAGCAGATGTTTTATAGCACACCCCTCCAGCAGAAAAGCACAAATATCGTGCTGTTGTTTATTCTTCAATAGACCTTTATACAATTGTACCATACTCCGATTAATGATATCACACCATTCTAAATCAAAATCTACTAAAGGAATAAGTGTGTATTTTTTTTTTTTGCACAACAAAAAGCACCACACCGACCTTGTAACGTCTGATAGATCCCCCAGTAAATGCGCAGGCAGTTCTTCTCTTTCTTCATGCCCCTTTTACACCGGCAGCTGTACAGGGGACTCTGTTTGATCGCGTCCATGGCGCTCCGGCACTCGTCCTTGGCCTCCAGGCCGGCCACCATGCTGTAATTGCTCTCTTTGCCGCCGGTCACGCACTGCCTCATCGTGCGGTACTTGGTGCTGCACGCCTGCTCCTTCTGGCACTGCTCGCTGGCCCGCACGCAGTCCAGCCGGGTGGCCGCGGCACGCACGTTCTCCTCCGCGTACGACAGCACATCTGGAAACAGAAGTGACACTTCTAATAATAATAATAACAACAATAATAATAAAAGTGAAGCATAATAATGCGTCGACTTGCACTCTCCGTGGAGAATCTATAGGCTGCATCGCGTGTAACAACTGACTGAAAGCAGTTTGGTACTACTTCATAACTTCGTGACGCAGCTAGTTTGCAGAGTTTTAGATTGATAAGAGTGAAGATTTGCTGTCGCGTTCATTATTGTTTGATAAGGCAGCTCCAGCTTGACTTTGTTATTTAGAGCACTTTGGACCATAGTAGCCTCCACACGTTATGACTCTCAGCGAGCAGCCACTGTCTCTGCCGGACTGCCCCCCTCCCCTCTCATTAACAACGCTCGCAATTTAGCCACTAAATACCGCACGCGCCTATGGGATGTATTGGTATCAAACGGACAGCTGTTGGTGGTAATACATCTCGTGAAACTTACCCAAAAGAGGCAGAAGGACGTACAGCACTTGGAGGATCATCGTCCTTCTCTTCTTGTGAAACATAAACCCTTGTTGGAACGAAACTCGCGAGCTAAAAGCGACTTAACAGTAGTTTGATTCCCAGGGTACTTCCACTGTACTGAAATCCATTGGAAAGACACAGCAGTGCGCGCTCCGCTGTACAAAACGGATCCGGCTCGCCTCATGTGAGAAATAATTCCTCCCCCCCCCACCACCTCTCCAAAAAAAAAAAAAAGTGTCCAGTCCCGATTCTGCACAGTTTATTGGACTCTAAGTCAAAAGAAGTGTTTAATGTATTCTTTCTTCTTCTTCTTCTTTCGTTATTTTCCTCCCGTGCGGGTGGTCTTCTCACCGCCGGGAGACAAAGGGATCAGAGCTGCGGTGGAGGCGAAACGGGCGAGTGTCCTCCAACTCCAGTCAGCGGGATGCTTGCGTCTGTGCGTCTGAGCGCGCGCAGCCAACTGGAGCCCAACGTGTTGGCTGTCTGCAGCGCATTCAGCACGAGGAGAGGAGAGCCCCCACCACCACACACACACACACACACGCACACACACACACACACACTCGCGCTAAAGTACAGTTATCTTATAATAAATGTACAAAGATATACCTTCCTATCAGCGAACTCGCCCCCTTCTTACGGTAATATTACAACGGCAGCACAGCAAATAAATAATTAGCTTTTAAGCTCACTTTACTCGCTAATGAGCACCGGAAAAATATAGGTCCCAATGGGTGCATGCAGCACAGTGATGGTACCGTCACTGCTGAGTTGCACGCTCACTCCAACTCTCTTTGGGGTTATTATAGTGTGTTAATGATGTTTACTTTTAATAAAAAATGTCCAACTCACATACTCACAGAATTAAAAAATTAAAAAGGATAAAATAGTAATCACTTTTCCAGTCCATTAAAACGTAAACGGGACACATGTAGGCTAACCACAGAGGGCACGTGGTTGCTGAAATGAAACCAAAATCAGCTCTGGGTGTGTGTTTTTTCTCAGTATATAACTGGGAGAGGGCAAAGAGCATGACTCACTTTATGACGTGATTAGTAGGCTGTAGCAGCACGTGGAGTATCTCATGGCAATTTAAAAATGTAAAAAGAAATAGACATATTTCACCTGCAAGTTGCCTGATTCATGACATGCCAAGCGATGCGCGTGGCTCCTCCCAGTTAGCTGTAACGTTAATCCCATTTGCAAAATGACAAACATTCTTATGCAACGTCATCCGCCACCTGTGACGATAGTAGGCGGATAGGTATTTTATGATGAAACACTTTAAATAAAACCTTTAGCCTCTACAAAATACCGCGACAGCGCTGTCTGTCCACACAGAGCAGAGTGGACACCGTGTGGCTGTCGCCATCTGTTGGTGGTTTCAAAGTAAAGGTCACTATTCAAAAAAAGCAAAGATTGTTATTCTTTCAAACACCACCACGCTTCACACTCAATATTTCATGTTAGTACATAATGAGCATCTCATTTCAAATACTTCTTGTTTGATCAATGTCTTGTCAAATGGTTCGGGCATTTTTTAACAAACAAGCAACAGAGCATGATTATAATAGCAGGGATGATGCGCCATGCCTCTTCCTACAGCTCATTGATTGCCTATATGGTGTGTTCAGAGGCTGATCCACTTGGCTAAATGATCAGACTATGTCAATGAGCCCCTCTCTGCATTAAAGACTGGGCGGAATCAATCAAGAATATGCTGGCGTCTGCCACAGTAAATCAACCCTTACACCCACACACACACATACAGAGAGAGAGAGAGAGAGAGAGAGAGAGAGAGAGAGAGAGAGAGAGAGAGAGAGAGAGAGAGAGAGAGAGAGGGAGAGGGCAGGTTCATTCAGAGATGGGATGAAATAGCTTATTTAAACGCCAGTGAATACCCCCTTATTGAAAAGGAAGCTGTGATTAGGTAGAGGCGATGAATCAATCCTGCAAGGTACAGTCACTTTTCAAAATGGCTTTCAATTTTGTTAAATAGATACGCCACAGGCCAACGTCCGCAGCTCTTTTTTTTGCAGGGAACATGACTGAAGGAGAGACAGAAAATGGCTACAAATGAACGACAGGCTGAGGCTACTATCTGGGATAATTGTCTGCTTATATTTGATGACTTTGCTGTTCTTAAGTCTCCAAAGGGAGCCTTGCCAGTCAGTCTGGTGATTTATGAAAAGCCTCAATCAATATGTGATATTAATTTTGCAAATGCGTGTCACAATGATGTAGTCCTTAGGGTCATTTAACGTTTCACACGGTAATGTGGCTCATGGCACCAGACCAGAAGCGGGTTTTTTTCTGTGCCAGTGGTGAAACGAGAAAATTGGTCAAAGTCAGGATTTTTTTTGTGACAAATGTGAGCAGCGAGCCTCAATGTATTAGTGTTGAGAAAGCTGACTGTGCCTAAACAGCACTACGTTCAACAGTCCCACAATTAAGTGGGGACAGGACTGATCAATGAACTTAAAAAAAAAAATATATATATATATATATATATATAACGTTATATATTAAAAGGGGGGTAACGTTAGTGAATCTCAAAGCAGTCACCTGACAAAATAAATTACTATGGCTCATTGTTTATGAGCAATGTTTGTCATATTAGTAATGCGTGCAAAGAACAAACCAACCGGTCGGTGTCAGCCGTTTCCTGAAAGCCGCGTCATAGGCGTAGTCTACGTCTACTTAGTTACGTTAGCGCAACTAAGTAGCCGTAAATCATAACGTAACTAAGTAGACGTAAACTACGCCTGTGACGCAGCTTTGGCGGTTGTTTCCTGAAAGCTTTACGTTACGTTAGCGTAACTAGCTAGCTAGTCACAGGAGACTAACTAGGTGTTAGTTAGTCAACACTATACAGTGGGATATCTTCCTCTATTGATTCTAGGTGACTTTATTACGCCACTTATTGACTAAAAATGAGTTTAGACACACTCTTCCAACAAATCCTTCAAACTGAACAACAGTTAACTGAACAAACACACAAAATCAAAGAAGGTATGAAAAACAAGCTATAGCGTTAGCTTACCTAACATTGGCAGACTAGCTACAATGCTACCTAGCCGGGTTAGAAATATGAATATTTAGCCTAACCTCCCTCTTTATCAACCCACATTTACATAATCTAAGGTGCGTTTCTCTCATTGGCTTTTTCCTTATCTTTTATTTCAGTCAAAGTAGCCATCATCAGATGTAATGAGAAGATCAAGAGCACCACTGAGAAGAATGAAAAGACCAGTGAGGAACTTGATAAAAAGGTGACGCCATGACACAATTAGCTTTTTCTCTTTTACTTTTTATATATATATATATATATATATATATATATATATATATATATATATATATATATATATATATATATATATATATTAATGATTTGAGCAGGCTGTGTTTGAAGTTATTACCAAAATTATTGGTTATCTGACACAAAATGGTGCCCTATAATACACTTTAGTGGATTTTAATGGGTTTATAATGAATGTGACTATGGCCTGTTTCATGGCAGCTTGCTGGTGAAAAAGCCTGATATTTGCACAGCCTTATCCTCATTTGCACGGTAACATATCATTTATTCTGACGTTGAACTGTGCCTCTAGACGCAGTAAATGTTCATCTGGTTCTTCTTGCGTAAGCAGCAGTCACATCATGAAGTATTGGTTAATATGTTACTATTTTGTCCATTGTGTCGGGAGGCAAAGATATACCTTTACTGCTCATCCGGGATGCATTTATAAAACGGGGATTGTTTGTTATTGCTTTAAATGTATCAAGTTTTACTTGTGATAAAATGTAAATGCGAAGATAAACAAATACAATCAGTAAACATCAATAACTGCTGTACCTTGGGGCTGCATCCAGTATCAGTGACGTTGACATATGAGGTAAAGAAGTGCATATCGGCATATTGATGAGCTGATCTGCTTTATGATTTAAAACACTTAATCTCTCCCATTCCTTTTCATCAACAGTGCAAACGGCAAGTGCCACTGCAGATCAATGGCTAATTTCCACCGGATAACATTAGTGAACCCTGTCAGCATGTGTGAGATATGATGTCAAAGGCTCGTTGACCCCTCAGAAATATTGCTCGCTTCTTCCTGCGCTCGTATAAGTGGACATCCGATCAAAAGGGCAGATTACGCTCTTATTAGTAAAGGTTGCTGAATACGAGGCCATGTCTGCCTGAGAACGCAGGACAGCGATACCTTTTTCTGACCCCCTTCAGAGTGGAAGATTGGAGCTGTTTACATCAGATATGCAGGGAGTGTTTACAGCACAGTGTGTTTACAGCTCTCATGACGTAACATCTCCCAGTTTATGAGAGCTGTCTTAAGATAATTACACTGTTTAGAAAACTTGGAAGCTGATTGTGCTCGCTGAAAAACGTACACCACCGCATAAGAAACAATAAACTCACCTCCTTGACAGCTCGAGTAACAGACGGAAAACTGCACGGAAAGTAATGACTGAGGCGTCTTTAAAAGGCGTCCTCCGTGAATTTACCCTCCTACGTAATTTGGCAATCTTCTATCCTTTGGGCTGTACCATATAATCACAGGAGGATGAGAGGCAAAGGGAAGTAAACAAGAAAAGTTTGAAAGTGTGTTGAGATATATACACATATAGAAAGAGAGAGAGAGAGATGTTTCAGGAGAAAAGACATCTTGAGACATTGAGGTTAAACGTAGTCAAAGACATTTTTTATTTCACTCTCACCCAGTGAGCTCACCAACATGTCACCTTTTACATGATTTTACCAGCTGTCCATCCTTCATTTCATCTAATTTCTCCTTGTGTGGGATCACGGGCACGCACGTCCCTCTCAGTACGTCTGTCTGTCGGGTTGTGTTTCTTACCTGCCCACTCATCTCCGTGTGCTCCAGGCTCAGCAGTTGTCTGCGATGAGGCTGCAGCACGGCCTGATGAGGAAATGTGAGGACCAGATGTTGAAGCAAATTGGGGAGCTGCTCTGCCAGAGAAGCCAACGAAGGGAACGTCTGGTGGGTTGAAGCCTGAATCGATATTTACATCTTACAGCATGTTATGTGTAGTATGAATACACATATTTTTGATAACCAAATGATATGAATTGTTTTAAGTTTTTGAATATTCAATTAAACATTTATTCAAAAAAATTGTGAGTAATTAATAATAATTAAAGTGTAAAATATTGCACAAAAGTCAGATAATACTACAATTTCATCAAAAAAGTATTATTAGCAATACTATGAGTAGCAGTTGTTGAAGTCCTTCATCACGAGCAGCTGCATTTCACACCAGGCCAAGATCAAGCGGCAGTCTGAAGAAGAAGAGGAAAACTTCCTTCAGGAGGTCTCGAGGTTCAACGGTGACTTCAGTCTTTGTGGGAACAGAGACGTAGTGGTCCAGAGCCAAACGCACACAGAGAGCCTGGACCTGGAGCGGGAGGTGGAATCATTACACAAAGGTCCTACAACACTGTCAGCCGTGCTGTTGTCACAGTAGACGGATGTTTTATACTGTAATCAGAATGATGGAAGAATGTGGTTCAAATGTTTAGATGGTGGTCAGAGAAAGAAATCAGTGATTAGAATCATTACTGAGACGACTGGAAGTATAGAAGTATTATTGTGTATTAAAGCTGCAGTTGGTAATTTTTATGGAAATAACTTTTTATCATATTTGTTCAAACTGTCACTAAAACCTGACAGAAGTACATGGGACTGATAATCTGTGAAAGCTCCTCATGGTTTTGTAGGATTCCATCGCAGCTGAAGAGAAACAACCGATCCGAGCCGAGGAGTCGAACGTTTGTACAGAAGTTGCAGTCCCAATGGTTCATTCAATGTATCATATTTCTCAAAGCCCAGCAACTTTTCATGACTAATTCTACTTTGATATGGTTTGAAGTGTTTCCATTAGTTCTGCAGGATTGAGGGTGTAGCTCCCTTAACAAAGGAGGACCAGTGTCGTCACAGTACGTGTTTAATCTGGGCTCAAGGGAGCAGCATTGTCTTATTGTTTGTAGAGTTAAAGTGAGTTTAAAGAAATGCCCACATTGCATTCCCTGGGAAGCCAGACGTTTTCTCCCACGGAGCGGTATCAAGTGGTTCTTAACTTCTTTACTCAATCATCAGAAATAGGACTCGTCTTGTCTCCCCTCTACAATCAGAGATGGAGCTGATGAGCCGCAGGAACAGTCACGTGAGCGCCATGCAGGAGGAGAAGAGAGCGCTCACGCTCAAGCTGCAGGGCCTGGATCACACCCACAAAGGTGAATGCACCAAAAACGTTCATTCTAATGTGGATAATGTGGCCCAGAGGGAGCACCTTTTAAACCCTCCGTGTTTCTCTTGCTTGACACAAACCAAATGTAGAGAAAAGGAGTTCTCTAGAATGTACAACTGCAGCAAAGTCAGATATATCTTGAAAATCCACCCATGCCGCTGAGGCAGCTGTACAGTGTCTTGAGCCCAGATGTTTCATAACCAGGTCACTGATTTGATTTTCCTTTTTTTTTTAAATCTGTGTTGAAGGGGTTGTGCTCACACCCACACTATGCATTCTCAGCTGGAAGCTATCCAGTACAAATACAGGTTTAAGCGTGTTTGGAATGAAAATAGCACCGCAATAAAACTAAATAGAAGCTGCGTTGCTGTGGATGTGTTGCTACAGGTTTGAAGATACAATGCTTCCCAGGCAGTACAGTTTTAAGTGATTGATCCATGAGAGCAACTGCTTTTGGAGTGGGAGAGGTGAAGTGCCTCACAGTCCTGGGTCGTGGTGGTGGTGGTGGTGGTGGTACTGTGTGATCCAGACTTGGTCCCCATTGCCCCGGCCCCTTCAGCAAACGTCTTAACAATGCCCCCGTGTCTGTCTTTTTGAAGGAAAGTCATGTTTGTGTGTGTGGTTTATTATTCCTGGCTGCAGACTTGGATCGGCAGACGATTGAAGCCGAAGCAAAGACGGAATCTCTGCGAGCGGAGAGCCTGTCTGTCAGTCGGAGGCCTCTCACTGACAGCACCTGTCTGAGGTGAGTTATCAGCTGTCCGGACGCTGGGAGGGCTTTGTATATGTTGACACACCAGACACAGCATGCAGCCTCTGATTTGCAATTACTGTATGTCACAGAAAATAATCCTTATGAGACACAAAAGAGTAAACAGTCAACGCTGCAGGGAAATAAAGAGTGAACACAAACACAAAGGGGCGAATAAGAACAAAACTAAATGGAAACGCAGCAGTAAGCTATTTAGCGGCTCATAAAAGAGAAAATGTTAGTTCACAGAGGCTTCCTCGGAGCTTCCTGCTATTTAAAGTATTGCCGGCTGAGCAGCTGTGTTGTTTAATTAGTTGAGCGTTCTCCGTCTTTGCAGGCCCGTCAGTCGGCTTGGTGGACAAAAAAGGGCAATGGCTGTCCCTGCCGGTGGCCTCTGTTCCTCTCGTGATGCTAAACGCACTCAGAGAACGAGGAGAGGGGAGCCCCGGTGTTAACAACGGGAAGCGGCGCAGCGTTCCGCGGGCTCATTAGACAGAAGGTGTTATTCACTGAGAGCAGAAGTGAATCATACTGTGAGAAGTGCTGAGTGGACCAGCGAGCCCACGCATCTGTGTTTCTCTCTCTGTATCCGGCTGGCTGCAGTCCAGATCCAGAAGTGTAAATAACAGAGCATTAGGACCGTTTGGCTTAATTAAGGCTTTGATCCGAAGTGTATTTCATTCAGTCAACAAGTGGAAAAGGAAATAAGAAACGGGAAACCGAGGCTAATGTGATTGATCCAGGGAGGTCTGCGAGGCAAAATGAATGCGGGCGCAGAGTTAAGTATTTACACTGAATGCTTATCCAGCGAATAAACAAAGAAATGCAGTTTGATTTATTTAGTTAAAACGTGAAGTATGATTTCACCAAACAAACTTTTACATGTCAAGGAAGCAAGCGAAGCAACGCAAGCATCCCTACTTTGACCTGATCTGAGAAATGTACAATATTTAATAGAGTACACACGTACAGTACAGTAGTACTGCATATGTACAGATTGGTTAATTTGTATTAACAACGGTAAGAGGAAGCTCTGTGTGTGTCTGAAAGTGAATAAAACATTGAGGACTAAGTAAATGACTGCCGTCCGATTATTCAGATGTGTTGGAAAGCAGATTTTTGTAAAGTCCTTTGAGATCAAGATGTCTTGACATATAGACAGATAGAGATGTGCCCTCTTCTGGAGTTTTATCCACGGTGGTGGAAAGTCCATAATCTCCAATAGGTGTTTAATTGGGTTGAGATTTCATCCTCACCAAACCCTTCTATGACCCCCCCCCCCCCCCCCCCCCCGTACTCTATGTGGACTCATATATGCAGTTTCCCTTAATTGTCACCTATGGACATCTGTGAAAAAGAGCAGCTTGCAGCAACTCTTTTTTTCTCAAACAGTAATGAGCGTTCGGTCAGTCATCACATCTGACACAAAGCGACACACGGTATCATTTCAGACTCGGTCATTACACAGCAGTACAGCTACATGTTTTGAAGTTGTACCTTTTTGACAGTGAGTGGGAGAATAAGTACAAAACGCAGATTTGATAAGAAAAGCAGAAGTGAAGCTCGATAAAATTACAAACCACTAAAACCTGTTTGGGTGGAAATCCAAACAACCCTCATCTCCTCAGAATGAGGCATCCAAACATGGAAGAATGGAAACAAACGGGCAACAGCAGCAGGCCCTGTGTGTCTGCTCATCACAGTGGAATATGAAGTAGTTGTAGGAAATGATCGGAGGACCTCCTGCACTGAAACAGGACCGGTAGGTGAGCGCCGCCCACCGTGTTTCTCCACAAAGTGACGTCCTTTATTTAATTAAAGAGCGGAGATCAATAGAGTTCCAGGAAGGAAGGGCCATTGTTATTGCTGATGCCACTACTTTGGATAATGTCTCCTCCACGATACTATGCATGTGAAGTGACTAACACATCCCCAAACTTATCGAGATGATGAGGTTTACACTTTCGGTTTTTAAATTTGAATATGTATTCAGTTATTGTAATATATTTTTGCCCCAGTATTTAATTAGAGACATCCTGACGAGGCACAAAATGGGCACATTCCCTAATCCTGGGCTCCGTTTGTTTTCCTCTTCCTTATTTATTGTTCTCTGCCCGTCACCGAGCGCCCCTCCTTCTCCCAGCATTGCCTTAAATCATGCATGTGGGTAGCATGTCCCGTTCATCCATCAGCCTCATTAAAGATACTCGGTCCTTCATTACCTCCCGGGCTTATTAGCCCCGGGAAGTGCTGAGGATGTGGCTTTGGAGGAGAGGGGCCTCCTCTCGCTCATTCTTATGATCATCCATTCTGAACCGAAGCCATCAATCCTGTCTTCAGCCACCGCAGCGTCTCCTTAAAACGCATATTTAACTCTCGCGCTTATTGATTGTTGGAAATTGAATGCGTGTCAATTTGAATGAGTGCTACAGTCATTTAAAAAGTGTTCAGTGTGCAAAACAGGGTGGCTCCCGGTGTCCATCGTTCACTGAATGGACCCGTAATACCTGAAATATTCACTCAAGCATTCAGGAGTTGTATGTATTTTTTTGATGTGATATATTACTGCTATATTACACATGAAGGCTCATCTGAAGATGTCACTGCACTGCAGAAATCTGATATTGAACCCCCGATATCCCCCAAAAAGAAAGTGTCTCGCTGTTGTAAACGTCATTATAGCGTCTGAAAAGAGAGAGTATGCTCGCCTTAAAGATCCGATTTGTAAGTTCCACAGAGAAGAGTAAAGTTTAAAACACTGCTGTTCTCACACTGTGAGAGGGCAATTTCAGCTCAGCTGTTTTATTGTTTCATTAACTTCCAATAAAAGAAAGATGGAGGCAGCGTGTGTCTCAGGCTCATGTGTGGCTCTATAGATCCTCCAACACCTGCCACAGCAGTTAACTCCCACCGAGGCAGCAGGCACCGCGGACCCAAGCAGGCCGAGGCTTTCTCCACACGCAGACTGAACTGAGTGATACAATTTCATTCATGTTCATGAAACTATAGAGTGAAATATGTACTTTGTGACAAAGGGACAGCGTTGTCTTCTGTTCTGTTTGTATTTCTGCTTACTTCTTACTCAGCAACATGTTCGAGCGTCCCTACTTCCTGTTAGCTTTCAGTAGCTTGTAGCTTACGACAAAGCATTCTGAATATTATTAATAATAAAGTTAATTGATATAGCACCTTTTTAAAACACTGTTACAAAGTGCTTTATAATAGAACACATTTAAAACAGAATGAAATGAACTGAAAGCCAAGAGAAAACACAGAAAACTAACAAAATGTCCTAAAACACAAATATAGTGACAGAGAAGCGACTGTAAAGAGTTTGTTTTTAACACTGATTTGAACGATGAGACAGAGTTTGCAGCCCTGATCTCCTCAGGTCGGTCCTTCCACAGTCTAGGAGACAATTCACTCAACTTGTACATTTTGCCTGCGAGAGTATTTGCGGTACTGAAGTTGTTTTTGTGCTTGTAAACATACAGAAACTCGTGATGTTCTGTTGCACACTGTACATCTGAATGCATCCAATCAGTCATGTAGACTTCAAACTTTTGGAGAAAGCTGTTTAGAAAAAACCTTTATCTTGAGCTGGTTATTTCTGAGTTGTTCCATGTAGTTCATTTAGTTCTGTTATTTTTTTCTGAGTGATTAAAGCCAACAGCGAGGTAACACCTCGTTACAGTAAAGTGATACAAAGACAAAACATGTGTTGAAACGTGATATTCAGAGCCAATTCAGAGTTTCTTTACAAGTTATTGCTTTCATGAGCTTTTCCTTTCTTTCCTTCATTGCATGGCATCCTTTCTCTTTCACCAGGCTGAGGACGGAGCTGGAGATGCACAAAGAAGGAGAGCTCGAGCTCCTGCGAGGGGCGCTCAGCTCAGAGATACACTTCCTGAAGTCGGTGAGTTGTTGTGTTGTGAACGAGGCTTCTATTCGGCTCATGAAACCAGTTTAAAACAGGACACATGTTGTTCATGTCCTACCAGAATCAATCAGAGGGGATTATTATAAAAATGATACCTTTCACAAACATTCTGTGGTCGTTACTCATTGTCACAATGTTACCAGGAAAGAGGAGTTCAAACGTCATTCATACTCGTCCTCGTTCTGTGTCTGCTTCCGTTCATTTCTGCTTCTTATTTGTTCTTTCAGCAGAAGCTGGACGGCAGCCAGGGAAGTGAGCAGCATTAGGTCTGGCTCGGTGATGACACAGGAATACAGGTTATAGTGGTTCACTGATTGTCTCTTCTCTTACAAAACCAACATGAATACGAGTAGACAGGAAGGAGCGAACAGAGCCGGATGATTCAACCGTGTGCTGTTTAATATTTACTTTCAAAGTCGCATGAAAAGAGCAAATTCCATTCTGTCAGACCAAAAAGTGTCTTTGGAAATGCTGCTGTTGACACTTACAGGTATGTAATGTAGCCGCTGGAAGAGCCGAAACAAAAGATACAATATTAAGATGAAGTGGTTTCTTTCATTCTCCAGCCCATAATAGGATGTGCAGGTCTGTTTCGACTGGTTTGCTTTAGTGAGAAATGTTGCTCGTTACATTTGATTTAGGTGCACAAGACTAACAACGTACAGCTGCACTGTGAACACAATCAGTGTGTTTCACTGCTGGCAAATACACGAGGCTTTCAAAAAGTGATCGTATACCGCCCTCTAGTGTACAAAGAGTCACATCGACACTATAGACAGAGAATCTTACATACTGAACAGAGATTTGTTTCAATATGGTAGCTGAATGCAAAACATAATTTATTTCTGGTTCATTTGAATTCAATCGTTGAGATTGAACTTTGAATTAAAAGAAAAATGCAAGGAAATAAAAGCCAACACTGTTTTTCCACTGTTGCAGCAGCCAATCGTCCAGCTGGAGGAAATAAAATGAAGATGGCCAAAAGGTGGACACCCATATGTTCATGTCTCAAACATGGTTATTAATATTCTGTACAAGCCGACCCGTTAAAGCTCGGCACCAGACGCTGGGACCTGGCTGCAGTTCTTTGCTCTCATTGATCCTTAATTAAGAGCTGTAATGAGGTCCAGCACTGAGGTTTGGTGATCAGGTCTGTTGGAT
This sequence comes from Pholis gunnellus, assembly GCF_910591455.1. Classification (NCBI taxonomy): domain Eukaryota; kingdom Metazoa; phylum Chordata; class Actinopteri; order Perciformes; family Pholidae; genus Pholis; species Pholis gunnellus. Next base: position 21,053,656 of record NC_136538.1, read on the forward strand.
GTGTTCACTGGCCGGTAAGTTGTTCCACCACAAACTAGAAAACAATTATTGTTTTATGTTATAGTTATAGTCGTGTTAAAACAGGAAAGGGACTTCCCCAAACGTGTTGGAACTTAAAATGTTCCTTCATTGCAGCAAAAGCAAAGTGTGCTGTTGGGGTGATTCAGATGCTGTGAAGATGGAGAGCAGCCTTTCACAATTTCAAAGAGATATATGTTTGTTAAAGTCTTTAATGCACATGCTGTTGAAAACATATTTACATGTAAAAGACTTTATAAATGAGGCTAAATAAATGCATTTAAGTGGCCTTCTCATTCAATTTGTGTCTCTTGTCAGTAAAACAAATAGAATGTACACAAGCCTTTCATATTAGAAGCAATGTCATAAGAAAGCGAAACTATTCAGAACACAAACCTACTGGCTCCCTCAAGTGGCCCAAATGTGTACTGCAGTTATACGTGTTAATTTATTTGCTCATAAAATCCCCTGAGGGTTGCGACCCAGTCTTTGGGAATGACTGATGTGACGGTTTCAGCGCATACGGTCATAACCATAAGCCTCTTGTTCTGCTGAAATGCGAGTCAGTTACCATCAAGAAGCATTAGAGGAAAATAAATTGTGTTTTTGTCTGTTTGCAACTTAATGGGAGGTGTGTGACATTACAGTTTACTGTTCATCCCTCAATCGGCAGACAGTTATTTCAGTAATTGATGATTACACGGTCTGTCGGCCTACACCAGAGGGTCATTTTGTGGGTCATTTTCTCCCTGATGAGTCCTAATAGAATGATGTGGGAATGTCAACGGCCACCTAATGAGATCCTGCAATCTCGTTTTGACTTTTTAACCGTGACCCCGGTGAGCTGCGTCTGGACGGGGGGGGCAGACGTACACAGCAGCAGACAAAGCACTCCATTTGGCGGAGTGGTTAACCTCATTCTAACTGCTGCTCAGCACATAAATAATGAGTTACTATTATTATTTAAATGAAGTCGGACGGAAAACAGGGAGGAGGGTAATCGGACACTTGCAGGCGTGTCCATCCGTTTGTTAATGTGAGCCGCTTTATCTGCAGAGAAACGTCACCTTTAATCCAAAGTGTTCCTGTTTGAATAACGCGGCGGGCCTCTTTGTAGTCGACTTGGCTGCTCAAGTGATAAAGTGGATTCTCCTAATTCCCCGTCAAAAATCCATACCTAATTTACTTATTGTCAGCTAAAGTGTATTCATGAAACTTAAGATTTGTGTTCCTTTAACTTCACAAAGTCGTTTCCAGTTGAAATCGGTCATTACAGGAGAGATCAAAACCGCGGGTCTCTAAATTACACACTTCGTCTGCGTTCGCTCGCCGTCCTAAAATAGACAGAGGGGACAGAGGCATAATAAAATACTGTTCATGCTAAGTGTGAGGGGGGGGAATGGAACACGCAGAGCGTTCCGACTGCAAAGTGTGGATTTTATGGAGGCGGGAAATGCCCGGATGTATAATGGATGAGCAAACATTTGGAAGCAGGAGACGTGAGCTTACTGGACTAAAAACGCCCCCAAAATGCATTGCGGCTGATAAAAAAAAAAAGTGACGACGATTGACGTTAAGGCACAGTTAGGAGGAAAAGCGTGGAAGCTCACATATATCATAGACTTTAGTAAACACATTTAACACTAAGTGGAAGAGGGAATGTTGATTTACATTTGTGATTTGGCCTCTTGCACCATCACCCAAAGACCAAACTTTATATTTGACAACAGCGTAGTGTTCTGGTGTGTGAGGACCTCACAGAGCTGAAACCACCGTGGCTGTATCAGCAGTCAGAGATCATTCAGGATCAGGAACACTTTTATTCTCTCATACAGTTTTTAACTGCTTGCAAAGCTTCTTTTTTTTTCCTCAGTGCAACTTAGAGTGACTTCCACACAACATTCGTGTCTTTGTAAATTCATCTCTCTACCTCAGGTGGTCATCCACATACAAGACAGGCAGACTGTGGCTCTCCCTGTACGCCTTGATCCTTCAGCTCAGCGGCGAACACGTCGATGATGCCGCTCTGCAGTTGGCTGCTGCTCTTTGTTGTGAGGCAGTCCTGATCTTTAGGGAAATATGCTGTCTTTGCTCCAGAAACTTGAATTTGTGCTTCTAGAAATAAGAGAGAAGCAAGTTAAGGTCAACTTCAGTGCCCAGCGTATGAATACACAATGTGAGTTTCCTTGTACGGACAGTTTAAGACATGAAAAAGTAATAAAACATATAACCGCGCTCACAGAATCCAAAGTACATTTAGGGAGGGCTGGATCTCTGTTGTTGCTGCTTTGAACTCACCAGTCAGCAACATGTTATTAAATGTCTGTGTGCAGCATGTTGGGGTACTTATTGGCAGAAATGGAATATGACATTCAGAACTATATTTTCATTCGTGTGTAATCCTTTGAAACTAAGAATCGTTGTGTGTTTTCGTTTGCTTAGAATGAGCCCTTCATACAGACAGCGGGTCCTCTTCACGGAGTCAGCCATGTTTCTACGGTAGCCCAGAACGGACAAACAAGCCCTGGCTGTAGTGAGGGCCTTTTTACGTTTTTACGTCACCTGAAGGCCACCGTAGTTCTCGCACACTTGTGAAACCGTGCAAAAAGTGCAAATTAGTGCAAAACCGTGCAACCACACCAAAGTCTGCATACTGTCCCTTTAATAAATCCTCAATGGTTTCTCCCATATATGGTTTGTATGACATCTAACGAGACGTTAATCCTCTTTTGTTTTACGAAAGCCAGCACCACATGTCAAATTTCCGCTCGTTACGTGCATGCAGCCTTTCCAAAATAAACTTCCGTCTTCACGGGAAACAACTCAGCTTCGGTTAGGCAACGCAACTACTTGGTGAATAGCACACAGCCTTACCGTTGCACACCGCCAGCTTGTTTCCTCCTATGTACTGGGTCTGCCATCTATAACCGGTCTGCTCACTGCATTCATCGTACAAACGACTCCTCCTGATAAAAGCAAAATCGTAACCCTGTAAAAGAAAACTCAAATTATATCATTCATTTTTTACGGGCAGATCTATCCAGAAAATGTGCTGGCACGTGTTACCACGTGTTTGTATTAATATATTGAACTGCATGCACTTACATGGCTGCACAGAGGTTTGCAGTAGCGCTTGTTGGCTACTGTGACACACGCTAACCCTCCACCGTGGGGAACTTCGGCTTCAGGGCACTTCATCGGTTCAGCACCTTGGCAATCTAGAAGTCAATGATTTTTTTAATGAATGAGGCATTTAAAACATTGAACATGTTACAATGGCCATTATGAGTTTATGAGTTTCTATTGTCATCTGAAGCCTTTTTTTTTAATTCCTCCACATGGAGCAGGTTTGTTATTAAGTCAATTTTAAGGGTGAAACTCCACATCAATTATTATCCATCTGCGGAGTTTACACCTCGACATGTAATTAATCCGTGACGAGAGCATCCTCTTTTATTTGCCAGGCAAAGTTCACCTAATTCAGTGTTAGACTTCAAGTGCCTTTACAAATGTGATAAAGTTAGTAAAGCCGATGAATCTCCACGAGCCTTGTGCTTTAGTACTTCTTGCTCAACACGTTATTGTGACCGAGGGGTGAAATAGCTTGTGGTACGGCCCAACACACCCATCAGAAGTATTAACAGATAATATAACACAAAATGGAAGACAAAGGTAAGAATATATAGGTTAGGGTAAAGTGTAGCATTTCCCAAGCCTGTTCTCAATCTTAAATGAATTCTCACATTAAACTAATCTTAATTTTGAACTGGTCACCCAGATAAAAGCAACAAGGACACACGTGCCTCGGGCTCGTCCTCCTACCTTGCAGCTGGTGTTTGTGCAGCGTATCGGCCATATTCCTCACAGACAGCAGGAGAGCAGCCGTGTCCTGTGGACTCCATGCAGACGGCAGGTTTTGACCACACTCTACCTCCCCCTGTTGGTTAAAACCAGACAGAAACACCTCCGACAATGTGGTATGATGTGGAAAGCAATTAGCAAATATGAAATATCTACGCACAGTGTGACCCACTTTCATGTGCAGTAATAGTTTACCTTGAGATCTGCTGATAGTCGCTTTAAGAGCTGCGTTTGCGAGGTGCAATTCTGAAGTAAAGTTTCATCTTGAGCTCCAGCAGAGGACAAGACTGCAAACACACACACACAGTTGTAAAATTCAGTCTAAATGTACTCTGCGATCAACACATTTCAGACGAACACATACAACCGTGGGATTACCTGCTAGTGAGCAAAGCAAAGCAAAAGTTCCCCGTAGTGCCATGGCCATGCGCTCCAACACTTCTGACCCAGAGCTGAAGGTAGGAAGCTGGGACAGACACATTTATTGACTCAGTGTGTTGGTGCAAAGTTTACAGAATTGGCCAACATTGGGATCTTCCACTGGATTGCCAGCGTTTCACGACGGGACATTTCTAACCGGTGATGTAACATGAACTTTGGACGTGCAGAGGTGGACATCATTAGGTTTTGTGTTCTATTTCATTTTAAATGTAGATATTTGTACAAATTACAAGTTGTTCTTATTTCTTCTGATAACAACCATTTGTTCCACTATGTATGTCCCTGCGTCGTGCTGATGGGGGAGCTGGTAGTGCACGCTAACTGACTGAAGTGACTGTTGGTCTTCACACAGGATGCCACTACTACTTCTTTTAGTTATCAGCTTATTACGGAGACAAATGTCAGTATGAAATCCACACCCACGAATACAAAAGCCGTTCAGACACACCGAGGGACTCAGTGTCAGTCGGTAAGTTATGCCACGAAGGATGACTGTGTAAATAATTCACTGCGGATGTCATTCATTATGGATGTCTGACGATCTGGCAGCAAATTAATCATTGAAACTCTTAAGAGTGTTTGAGCTCATTAACGCGGAGAATTGCCTTTTTATATTTGATATGAGGAACAAAGATTGGTGCTCCAAATGGACCTTGAAAGCCTTCATTACCCGACCAGCATGTCCTCTCATGCTTTAACGTCTCTGGCTCCTTTGTCTGGAATTCTTCTCTTGTGATCAAAGAAATAAGAGAAAGTAGAATTATCATAATGACATATTATCCACAAATACACACAGCATAGATTCAATGAGTTTAAAAGAAGAACCAAACAATTATAAATGTAGCGTTGGTTCAGAGGAGGAGATGGCAGAGTTGTTGTTGAGGCTTGTGTGGAGGCCTGCTGATTATCTGTGTCAGCCTTTGAAATGCTCTTGCAGTGTGAAACTACCTGTGCATACAATTATTTTCATGCATAAAGTCATGATGTGAAAACGGACAAGATTCTCAGATGTAGCGATGTGGGTAAATGTGCTCGACGGTGTTACCGGTCTCCTCCTGGTGCCACACTTTGTTTGTCTTTGTGTTTCCACTGTAGTTCCCAAAATCAAACCATTGCCTTTTTACCGCCCGTCCACCAGATTACCCTCGGACTTCCCCTCTTTTCATCATCACCTGACTGGAGTGAGTCCTCCTGGGATGCTGTTGTCAGGCGGAGCCGTATAGGCCCGATCCCAGTGTCCCCCCCTTAAAGCCTGAAAGCCTGAACCCTCAGGGACTCGGGAGGACTCGGGGAGTGTGAGAGGCTGAAAGGTCTTGAAGTGATTTGAACGTATTCCCGGCTCGCGCTTTACGAGATGAGAGGTGATTGTAAAATAATCTGTTGAAATCATCTTTGTCAAAACAGCTTCAATAACCAAATAAAAAGAAACGGTTGATAAATAAAGCAGGTGTTGAATAAAAGCTCTGCTCGCATCGCTCTGATTGATGTGTTTATGTACCATCTTAAATCCTTAATGTTTAGTGAGTTTAATATGCCGGGCTGAACACTCGTGTGCCGTCTTCTTTGTTTACCTTTTCTTTCATTTTTTAACGCCTCGGGGCTCCCCCCCCCCCCCCCCTGATAACACCATCTTTAACATCAGAACGCTATGAATTGTGGGTAATTCCCTCAGGCAAAGTCTGCAGAAATGCGGATTTATCGAAAGTGTTCATAAATGGCTTCAAATTGTCTGCGTGAGAGCCCTCAAACACTCGACCATTTGATAAGCGGGCCTGTGAGTCCTCACCAGCGGTGCACCCTCTAATCCTGCCGTGTTCAGCAGCGACTGCAGAGACACAGAGTTCCTCCTAATTGGGGATTCAGTAGTCAAATTGTGGAATGACAGAGGGGGGAATTATCTTCTGTTTTCCTCGTAGCCGCACATTGAATATTGTTGAAAAGACTCCTACTGTCCTAGACCGTCAGCCCACACCCCGCGCTGTCATTGTACACTCACAGCGTTGTGATTCTCAATAGCTGGCCACACATCCACCTACCTCACTGTTAACAGAGGTCACCTCTCCCTTGTTCACTGCAGCCACACTGTCACGGCTAATAAGCAATTAGAGCACATTAGCTCGGCTTCGCTTAATGTCAGGTCACCAGCTAACGAACCTTTTCAATGATGTCATTGCTTCTTACGGTATTGACTTGCTTTGCTGCTGACAGAAACGTGGCTGTCTGACGGTGACAATGTTCCTGTTGTTGAACGTTCCGCGCCAGGTTGCACTTTTCTAAATGAACCCAGAATAAAAGGGCTTTTAGTGGTGGTTTAGTAATTATATAAAATACTGGTTTGTTCTATTCTTTTAAAATGTTGCCTTTTGTTTCCAAAAGATCAGCAGAGCTGCCTTGTATTGGAACACATAGGCCATCCACTGCAGACTTTCTAGAAGCATTTACTAAACATTCTACTGTTATGCCTGAATATGATAATATTCGATTAAAGGAAATGTATGCGGCCCTGAGAATCCCCCGGCTTCAGAGTCTTTGCGGATGATATATTCTTTTAATCATGTTCGGGCTCCATCTGAAGCTACGCACAGCGAGGACCAGATCCTGTTTTTATCTCCTGCTTGTTTACTGAATACCGTGCTATGCAGAGAAATTGGGGTTTCAGCAGGAACTATTTTAATACCTCATCTTTTTCAGTACCATGAGCTGTGATGCACAAGTCACTTTGCTCTCATTTCTTCAATTCATGCTCAGCAGGTAAATCTCGCCGCGCCCTGACCTCTTCTGACCTCCGGCCTCAGCTCCTCAATGAACACGTCGGCTATTTGAAATGATTTCACTTCCACTACTGTCTGTCTGACTGAGAATACTGCCTTAAATATTTAGACATTGCTCCTGTTAGGCTTAATAAAAAGCCTAAAATGACAACTCTGCCCTGGCTTAACGATGAAATCTGTTTAATAAAGAGAACTTCCTGTAAAGCAGAGCGCACATATGGAAGGATGCAAAGCTTTATCTTCATCTTGAAAGGCTGAAGGATGTCTGAAGAAAATGTAACTTGGAAGTTAAAATTGCACATACTAATCCTTTATTGGTTCTTTTAGCTTAACATAAACGTGACAGACGCCTCTTTGATATTATCAGCCACACCACAAACACTCCCCCACGTTTTATTGAGCGTTCAGTTGATAAATGTCAAGTTCTCCAATAAGGTTCAAGCTGTTAGGAATGCAATTATCCCTCTAACCTTTGGCTTCAGGGCCCCACGGCTCTAGAAGGACCTGCTGCAGGACATCAGGCGAGCTAGCTTACGTTTTGTTGACCAATTGGAACATCCTGACCGCCCTCTGCTGACTCTGAGGCCCTAAAACAAAGTCAATACTTCCTCCTCTACTCGACGAGAGTCTTAGCTCCTACTACCACTTGAAGGCTTTGGCACTTTGCTGTCGCTTTGGGGGATTCGCAGAAACGACTAATCCTTTCGTTTTTTTCTTTAGTTGAGAGTTGTGTACCCAAAAATGTGGCACCTGTAAGATTGGTCCCAATCTTACAGGTGGTCTCCATCTTGCTCCAAACTGCATCCCAGTGCACACCACAGCTACTGGCCACTGGAATGGAATATTAACCGACCGCGAGTGCTTATCTGTTGGTAGCAACGCTGTTTTGTAATTCGTGAGCACATATTAAGCCGGCAACATGTTTTGTGTACACAAGTCCACGCACGTAGATAGCCGGTACATTCCCATGAGTGTTTATTTGATTTGGCACTCCCATAAGTAGGACAAGGTCACAGCAGAAGGGCCTCCGTTTGTTTATTGAGATCAAATTATTAGATTTATTCGGACATAAACGTCCACATTACACACTTCAAAAGATCCACAAAGAAATGGAACCGACGCTGCTGATGCTACGTTACAGATTTAGATACAACAAGCTGTAATTCCATTACTGTATCTCATTATACGAATAGCACAGTCACCAAAACACAAAGTACATCCACGCACCTCTATTTACATTTCCATAAAATGTTTTTTAAAACTCCGAGAGTCTCGTCATTAAAAATGCATGACCGCTGCTATGGTTCTCTGGAGAGGACGGTCTCTATGTACAAAGGCACTCACTCACAAGTCCAACATGAATGCATTCGCTTTACACACATCAGCGCCGAGCCAGACAACGCACCCACAGAAGCCCTTTTGTGACCGCGTGGCATAAAAATGATGATGAATGGCGTGTATGATAGCGACACGCTCTCCTCTTCTGTTTAACCTTTCTCAAATACTCGCGACATTCTCCCCCACGGTGCTCCTTGTCTACCTCCCTTAGAAGCATTGTGCAGAATTAGCCAGGCGTGGAAAACTGCGACTCTGTTGTCAAATGATTCACATGGATGAGCCTCAGAAAGCCGAGCCCTGAGCTAATTGGTATTCAGGACGGCGCCGCGCTACCTGTTTCAAAGACTTTTCCTGTTCGGAAGGATCACTGCGCCTCCAGGGGAAAGTTTGAACACAATCGCAGCTGATGAATAGCTAATAACGTCTATTAGCTCATTTTAATCACCCCTTTGCTTTCATCACGAGGCTGATTTATTTTCTTACAGCAGCACTTGCAGATCCTTTTGAAAGGTGCAGCACACGGCCCTATGAGAGATTGATTTTCAAGATGCAAATGCCTTCGGAAGCATATGGGGTTTAACACGGATATCCAACTCCGAGCTTGTAAAGATACAACCAGAAGTGATGTTGCCGGGCTTTTCTGTCTAAACAGAAATCAAAGTGAAGAGAAGGAAGAGACGAGCAGGCAACGGGGCAGTTGCACGTGGGCCCGATTAACTCCAGCTGTGTCGTATCAAACATCGAATGCACAGCGGGAGGCGCCGAGGAGGCTTTCTTCTCCTTGTCTCGCCTCCTCTTGTACACTCATTTACAAACTGTTACAGCGACAGAAATGTCTGCTGCTGGGATGAGAACCTTTAATGAAAAGTGTGACCGACAGCTCCACTCATCCTATCATGTTATTCTCTCTCTATTGTTTAGTGGAGACAAACTAGTGGAACGTCAGAGAGAGACGCCGCTTACTGTACAGCCAAAAAGGTTTGTTTTTTTGTTAACGCTAAAAGCGAGCATCTTCACACTCTCTGCTTTCTGGGACGAGTTCACGCTGACACTTAGTCAGCCGGTATCTGCCAGTCAGTCCAACCAACATGCAGATTGCTCAACACCTTACAGGAATGAAGAGAACATCCACATAGCGAAGCGGCAGCCCCCGGGACACGCACCAGATGGAGAAACTATTAATTTATCAAATATTTATAAGATGCAAATGTGAGTAAAAAATGGTGCCGTCCCCGAACACCTGTTTCCCCTACCGGCTGTACCGAGCTCTTGTTTACCACCTGTCCTATTACACACTTACTCCCTTCCTGAACACCAGCAGTCCTGTGAGTTTACCTCGTGTCTCACTGCTTCTACAGCTTGTTGGCTCACTTTTTTTTGCATGCTACGTACTGTTTTTCTCCAGTAAACTTGTTTGCCTTTCCCTCTGTATTCCTTTTTGCCAGCTACTTGCTGTATTTACCTCCCTGCACCGTGCTTCCTGTGTCTTTGCTTACCTTCCTGTTTTCTCTTCCCTGGCTTCCACTATTACCAAATGACTGGGATGGCATGCTTATTTGGCTGTCACCTGATCCTTATGGGGAGCTGCAAATCAGTTGATCTTCCTTCTATTCCAGTCCAGTTTTCTACTAAGTATCTCTATGCGCAACATTCTGCATCAGTCATCATTATGGCAACTTTTAGGCCAATGCAGGAAGTGATGTCATGACTGTGCTGTATTGTTTCTTGCAGTGCCCCATTTAGATCAAAGGTGGGTATGAAAAAGGGGGGTTTCATATCAGAACCATCTCTCAGTATAAGACAGTTCAGTTCAACAACACCACAAACTACGGACTCCAAAATGACCATGAAGTCCAATCAACACCTCACAGGTTGTTGTTGGAAACTTTATTTTCCCATTTGGTACGAGGACCTCTTGTCCACACTGCTCACCATTGGCGTTGATTTTAAATGACATCACGTTTTCCCATCTCTACCCAACTGATTGAAGTTTAATTATTATTTTTATAACGAATTCAGTTTTATTTGACCTAGTAACTCTAGATGTCCTACTTCTTCGTAGACATACCTACATCATACTTATTATGGCGATAATGTAGGAATACACAACTGTGAACCTTTTTTTTGCAGAAACATGACGAGAGCTCTGATTCACACAAGGGGGGTAAAAAAAGAATTTCTAGTGCAAAATCTATAAATTGTGGTCAATGCTTACTGTTTGGCCTCCTGACTAAAGAGTCATATTGCCCTTTAGTATCACCCAGAGTGGATTTGTGTGTTGGGGATACGCTCTGTAGCTTGATGACAGAGGAACACTCAGAAAGAGCAAAAGTTCATTGTTGATGCCAGAAGCTGTCAGGAGGCCGATGACCTGGTGCCGGATTCTTTTCTTTCTTTCAAGAACAAAACAGCAGCTTGAAAGCTTTTTAAATGGTGAGAGGCGAGGCTTTGTCAGAGATCGATACAGTGATTTCTTGACATCCCAGAACGCTTTTGACTCGTTCAAAGGAAGAATCAACATCAAAATGTTCTCGACTTTATACTCGTGCATGTTGGTGATTTTCTTTGTTGGATACACAGACTGCATTTTAAAGATTAAGGATCTCGGATGGAGTGAGTGCCTTACATTCATATTCTTATATCAACTGAATTCAATATCTAGGACTCACTGGAGGATCCACAGCAATAATATAATAATAATAAAACAACAGAAAACCACAGCATGTCATCGTTCAATTATAAAGAATAAATCATATGTAGGCTATTTTAAACAACAAGGGATGTACATCAATGTATCATGATTTTGAAAACATTTTTTGCAGTGCTGGTTGCAAACAATTTATCATAAATAATATGTTTTTTAGCACGATATGAATCCAAGACCATGCATACATATGAATGAAATAAGTTGTAAAAACACACAGCAAAAGCACAGAGACAGAGTCTACATTACAATTTGATATTTAACAATCTAAAGCTAAAATACTAGTGTTCGATGAAAAAGCTCGGTTCCTTTCTAAACTGGCCAACAAAGAGGACTTCTGGGTTTTCACATCCTTGGAAAAACTTCTTTTCTTTTGCTTTTTGTTGACTGAATTCCCCCTGAGTTCTGGCAGAAGTTGTTGACAAATGTAGAGGAAGGTGTCTCCTGCTGGGGATGTTTGGCAGTGCCTGCTGGAGTGTTTCTCATGTGGATCGCTGGATCTAAACTGGAAGTCTGTCTCCCACATCAAGCAACAGGGAGATGACCCGAGCAACTTCAGGTGTCGCCAAACAGATTGGGCTTGAGCCACATGCCTTCCTCTCCACCACGGAGACCTGGAAAGAGGACAGACAGCACAGACTCAAGAGGCACAGCTGAAGCACGCCATTCACACAGACATGAGAAAGTCAACAAAGAGTCAGAGGGAGGCGCTGCAGATCCAGATCCAAACATATGGAATGAGGCACCGACAGCAAGGACGATGGTCCACCACAGAGAAGTCTGAGTGAAAAGAGAGAATGAAACATTCAGAGAGAGAGAGGCGGAGGAAGACAGCTTGGACACTCAAGTGCTTGTGGGACACAAATAAACAGAGGGTTAGAGAGATGCTGTGGGTTATTTAAAGTTTACAGAATTCTCCCTTTCAGGACAAACATGGACTGTAGCATGAGGCTTAATAGATTAATTGAGATAGACCAGCAGATTTATTTTTTTTACTTTGGCGACAGACAGGAGCCCTTTATTCTGAGAGCTGAGAACATTACAGTAATCAAGTCTGGATGATACAAAGGGGTGAATTATGGTGTCTGCATCAGCCAAAGACAGGACAGGACAGGAGTATGTGCATAGGTGAAAAAAAGGACATCATGGTGAATTATTTAATGTGCTGTTCAAAAGAAAGGTTAGGATTAATGTAACACAACGGTTTTTGGCTGTCAAACTTTGAGGAATCACGCAGTTGTCCACGTGGAGGAGGAGCAATGATCAGTATTTCAGTTTTATAAGAATTTAGCAGCAGGAGATTGCATGACAGATTTGGACAGCAGACAGGCATGCCTCTAATTGAATACTTTTGGACTGATCATAGGCCTTTGCAAGCGCATACTACTGTGTATTGTCAGCAGGAAATTAATCCCATGACTGTGTATGATTTGGCCAAGAGGTGACATATGAATAGAGAAAAGTAGAGGGCCGAGAACGAAGCCCTGAGGTACTCCCTATTTCACATCACAAAAAAATTCATTGTTAGAAACACAGTGTTCTTTCCAGTCTCAGCTAATTAACAACGCCATTCTTGCTTTCTGTGTTTCATGTTAGGCCGTGTAGTTTGTACTGACTGAAATGTGAAAACATACTGTACGCTGGATAATGCAGAGCATTTTAACCAGGAGTCCAGCGTTTGTGTCCCAAAGTGCTGTTGAGTTTTTGTGAAGTTACTTTCGTGATGTTTGTGCCGTGTTGATCCACCGTGAGGTTTTTCTTGTAAACAAACTAAATGGTTTTTGCCGCCTAAGTCTAACTGCACGGTAATGACGTGGCATACAAGGACACGCAAAACGTCCTTAAAAAGTCTCATTAGTTCAGGTTGATATTTTTAGATAAGTAAGACTTTAACCAGGTGAGAGCCATACACGCCACATTGTATGCAGTGAAAGTCTGTGAATGTGTAAAAACTTTAAAACAAGTAAAAGAAGACCCTTTGCTTCAGCTGCGTTTTTTGCTCTCTCGCTCATTCGCGGTTTGTAAGAGACACTGATGCTGCTAATGGGCCCTAGGACGATAAAAGGCTTTTCAGATTAGTGCTCCAAAAGCTGCTTTAGGATTCTTCCTGGTCCCAGCTTTGGAACCCTCCCCTGTTGGTGAGTTTGGCTTCTTCAGAACATCACGTCATTCCAGGAAGAAAACTCAAGTTTGTATGAAGACAACTTTAAAAGTTAAATTGTATCGTTATGTTTGCCATGTGATGTGTTTGCTGTAAAATGCATTTGTGCGTGTGTGTGTGTGTGTGTTTAGATTTCCATATGAGGCAGTGTGCACGTCTGTCTGTGTGTGAGTTATTGGTTTAATTTTCCGCTTTATGTGACTGTAAATGATTGCTATTTGAATAAAGCTACCGAGGCTCATAAAAGTGCTGGCGTTGAGATAGTGGTGCTAGTTAGGTTCCTTCTGACATTCGAAGTGGAGCGAGCTGATGGGCAGCGACAGAGACGGGAGCTGAAAAGAAAACGCTTCCACTCCTCGCTATCAGTTGTGATATCTTTAAAGTCTGATTCACACTGTCCTTTATCTTTCCGGGCTTTTCTTTTGTGGCATAATTCTTAAATCTGACCTGAAAGATCAGAAACAGGAACACTAAGCATGAAGTCAACCACACTCATCCACATCTCCACTGCAGCCAGTCCTGCAACACAAGATAAAAAAAAGATTTATTTCAAAACCATATATCAATTGTGTTATGGCAGTTTTGGAAAGACTTTGCTGCCTGACATTCACAAACACAGGTGAATATAAAACCAGACATTGAACCCAAGGAAACAGTAAGTCTTCTGAGTGCTCATCATAAATGCATTAAGTGTTCATCATTTATTCATAAAGCCTCATTTTGGATTGTAAATGTTCTAATTGTCAAGCAAGACCACAAAAGAAAGGTGTTCTGCAAATACAAACCCACGTTGTGTTGTTGTTGTTGCCGTCTAGTTGTGGCTGGAATAAATGAGTCCTTCCCATATGACTGCAGTCTGCAGCAACATGCACGCCTTGAACAATCATAGCTATTTATTAAGTCCATGAGAGAAATAGTTTTACGGCCTGGAGACTTCCCGAATGAAGACGAGGACACCAGCGTTTACATTAAGATCAGTGTTAACATTAGAAGCGGATATTTCCGCATAGATCATGAATAAATAACAAGGTTGTTTCTTGTGCACTTCACTGCACCAGTATGAGTCCCATCATGTTTCAGCCACATCGTTTATCCACGACTGACTACGACATAATACTTCAACCGTGATGAAGATGTGAATGTTTTTTTCCCCCCCAAAATGTTTTACTGCAAAATCAGCATAATGTATTTTCGTATTTGTGATATATTTTCAAGCTACAGATACTTTTTTTTTTTTTTACCACATAATACTGTTACATTTCAAGAAAATACTAATATCCTAAACACAGCTATAAGCTATGATTCGTGGTTATGAAACCAGTGTGATAGGATTATCTCCAAACGTGCAGTAGCTGTGAGAACGAGGGGAGGCACAACGGTGGGGTTGGTTGGAATAATTTGAAATGAGGTATGAGTAACTTCTTTAGTGCCTCCAAAATTATCAGAGTTATGGGTCGGGGTTGGTTTATGCAGAGTAAACGTGCAAAGAAAGAAATAAACAATTTCCCCTGAAATCCCTAAGCTGTCTCTCAAGGCTCAGTCACATGAGCGCTTCAAATGTCAAATGGTTTCGTCACAATCAGTGGATTTGCTCATTGGGTAAAATCCACTCAAATCTTCAGTGTTCAAACTTTGCTAAACTTTGACAAACAAATTTCTGCCTTCAACACAAATGGAGGAAGCTATCGTACCGTATTAGTGTCACCCTCCACTTTTAATTAACCTCCTCTGGCAGAGTATAAAACCAGAAAAAAAAGGGAAGGTTAATCGGCTCACATTCTTCCAACCCAGCACTCTCACTATACTGACGTCTGGTCAGTGTCTGCAGCATACCAACTGAAGCAAGATAGTCCACACAGGGTGGACGGGTCCAACAAACACAGGACTTTTGTCACGTCAGTTGCTAGTCATGTGACTTGTTTGTCACCCGCTAGTCACATGAGTCAAATTAGAGTAAACCCCTAAACCTAACAAAGCGGTTTCGCCGCGTAAACCTTACTTCCTGTGTAGACGGAGGTTCAATTTGAGAAGATATGATGAATGTGAAGGGAAGTTAACTGACACGCCGTCCCCGACACGTCCCAAACTGACTCTAGAGGAGCACGTAGAGCGTCATAGTTTGAAGTTTAGGGCAACTGACCAAGCATCGCTAATCGAGAAGCTGAGAGTGAGAATTGTGTGCAGGTAGTACACAAGATTCCAAATAAAAGCTAATGTTGCGCCATGTCTGCTGGAAATAGAATTAGCTAAGACGTTAGCAAGAATAACACGGATGTCATACGGAGAACCTTTAAAGGATAACTTCATGGATACATTTCATGACATGTCTCTTAGGTCATCAGCTATTTTTACTTTCCTGCCCTCTAACATAGCCGGAGCGCGGCAGCATTAGCATATGAGTCAGAGCACCAGAAGGGCGACACATACACAGGCGTTTAGTCTCAATGTTAAATGTGCAGAACCGCGAAAAAGACGGCTGACTTGCACGTCAGCTGTTGTTTGCCTCAAAACCTGATCTGTGTGAGAGTGCAGGTGGACGTGTGGGGGTGTCGGGTGAAGTACGTGCGCGTTTAACACCACAGGACCTAAGCAGATGCTTCACTACACGCATCAGAGAAAGGTGCTCCTTCCTTTATTATTCATAAATGCCACCATTGTCGCTGTTTTTCTCCGTAAGCCTGCAAATGCCACAGTCTCAGTCAGTGTCTGTTTGTCTCTTTGTTATTCCTTGCACAGATCAATACTTCTAAAATCCAGACAGGGAAAGTAAATAAGAGCCTCTGTCCCTGAGCAGGTGCTATAGAGGGGCCTCTAGCTGTGAAACTCGAGCCCTAATTTTTCCACTAAGCTGACAGAAAACTGCGAATGAAGCGAGCAGTTCACAGCTGTTTAACCATGTGAGTTTGATGTCGCTAAAACAAGCATTCACCCTCACAGTAACAGTTATAAGTAACGGTTATAACCAAAGAAAAATGATCTTTTTTTTTCTCCATACACCAGATTTATTTGGACAGACTCATAGCCCTTTGTGTGTTTTCACGATTCTCCTGCCAATCACTGGAGTATGCGTGTACCATGTGCAGCGATCTGTTTGTATGCTAATGGTCGTGTTGCGTCGCCGTTATTATAACCTCTGCAGGGTAAATGTGTCAAATGAGCAGCAGAGCGCAGATGATTGCACCACCTGAAGCTTTGTGAGTAATTGACTGATTGTTTGTCTGCAAGCAACAGCAGCTGGTATCGAGTTCAAGGTGCACACACACACACACACACCTACACACACACACACACACACATCCTGCCATGGAGGAATGTGACCTTCACTCTGGTCACAAACTGGTTTAAGAATACCAAGAAGCACAGGTTATGCTTTGGTGTAGAAAGTTTATCCGAACAAAACTTGAGGTTAATATCCTGAAAAGTATCACATACTGAGTAAAAGTGATGATAGCCATAGAGATTAAAGCCTAAACTTTGTTTTGACTGCTCCCTTTTTCACATTTAATGGTCCATTGTTTATTATAACCATGGCCATACTTTTAATGTTTTTGTAAAATGGAACTGCCGATGCTTTAAATGATGCACAAACCAATAAGCTTAAGCAAAACGCAACAGTATTGTCAAATATCTCAACAACTAATGGACGGATCGCAACAATATATTTGTCATTAAGGTTCTCCAGAGGATGCATCCTAAGGACTCGGTGATCCCCTGACCACAAGATGGTTGCTATATTTGGTGTCGGATTGACTTAGCTTGACAACTGTTGGATTGATTGCCATTATATATGGTACACACATCCATGTACCCCTCCAGATGAATTGTAATCATGTTTGATCGGTCAACTATTCCAACGTATCTATTTATAATTTTTCCAGCCATTGAGTTTTGTTGGGCCAAAATGATATGGACTCATTGAATCAGGCCTATAAAATCAATCAAAGACCAGCTGGTTAGGATTTGAAAACCGCAAGTTCAAATAAAAAAGAGGTGACATGCTTGCACACATGCATTTTCTCCTTGACATCTTTTTAATTATAATATCTTTCTTATTGTTAACAAAGTTCCAATTGAAAAAAGCCTTTTTTTCGGTTAACGTTGGGGTGGTTATTTGGGTTTAATTGAGAGAATAATACAGTATCTTAAATGACAGTTTAAATAAATCAATTGGATTAAAGTACATTATTTGAATATGTTATATGCTTCTGTTGAGAAAAGAGAGCCTGGAAAGAAAAAGTGAAATGGTTCAGGAAAAACAGAAGTAGCCGGGACAGTTTTAGGATAATTTTTATGGCTTCACTGCTTTATTGGACTTTATAGGGAAACGTTAAGATGAGCTTGAGAGGCTTGATGACATGAAACATAAATCACGAGCTGGTGTCACAGTCGTTTACCACTTTATGGCACTAGATGCTTCTTAGGCTGGTATGCCATGTGGGACAGTTTTAATACCTCCTGTCCCACGAGGTGAAAAATGATTTTTAACATTCAGTTTCATGCAGTTAGTCAAGGAGACTTATTTAGCTTGAAACTGAATGTTAACAATAAATTAAAATAATTATTTTTTTGCTTGCTGAAGTGCAGAGACTAAAGGAATCTGGGTTAAAGCATTTGGGAAGTGTTTTGAATTAAGTTTTATTCCCAAAAGTGACAAAATATTTTTTTTCAAAAGGTGTGTTTCACTTCAAAGCTGCTTGTTCTTTGCACGATTTAGTCCTGATACTCACTGACCGTGTAGCAGCAGAACTTCATGACTGTGGCAGGTCCAGGCCTTCACTTGTCACATGTTTGGATGTCTAATATTATAATGTATCCTCATACAATGGTATGATATCCTATGAAAAGGTACCCCTCTTTTTTCATGCGAAAGCCTGGAACACGTGTCTATTCCCGCTCATTATATGCATACGGTCTTTTCTAAATAAACTTCCATCTTCACAGGAAACTCAGTTCATCGTTTGGGTTGAAATAACCACGAAAGTGGCGTCACTGAAGTACGCAAGTTGCGTGACAAAAAAAGCTGAAAATCTACTAGCTGAAAATGTTGTTGTTTGTTTGACCCGTTTAACAAACGAAAAGCAACAAAGGTAGAAATATGTAACATGTTAAGAAGTTAGTTTAAAATGTCCTGGACAAAGGCAGCACAATCAGCAAAAACCTCAAAGTAATTTATATTTGTCTGTACACACTAGATGGCGCAAATAAAGTTTTCCCTTTTCTTCCTTTTTTTGTTCCCCTTTCATAATCACAGTACTTTACACCGCCATTAAATATAAGTGTTTGTTTCTGTTTTGAAGTACTTTTCTTGGAACTTTGAATTCAGTGTATTCATGACACTTTTAATCTCCATTAACATTGCTTAGATTTTTAGCTGCGAACAGAATGGAGGAATTTTTATTAAATTGGAAATAAATAGCATGGAGTCCCGTCATTGAATCATGCTGCAGATCCAGTGGATAGTCTCCGATTGGCCCACAGGTCGACCATCTGTCCAGACAGACATGCGGATGGCCAGATGGCCTAACATATTCACTGGCCCCGGGGCCCCACAGACAGACAGGCCGAGAGGAAAACTGGAGGCTTTCCACATCAGCCTCCTGCAAAACAAACACCAACACACAAACAGACTCTCTCTGTCACAGATGTGCACACAAAACAACATGCACAGAATGGAATGTGATATTTCTGACCACACAGACATTAATATCATCTGAAGGAGATGAGACAGGAGCCGGGAGAGTCTTACAAAAACCACAGCTGGAACTGTTTCCTAATACGGGTTCTACTAACATCTGTGACTTCCACACCAAGATCTCTGCAACTGGAATCATTTTGAGATCAATAAACTTAATCTGCAGACATTTGTGTAGTTTGAGCAATGCCACATTAACATGACAACAGCACTGGACAAAGAGAAAGTAGAGTGACAAGTAGAGCAATTCCGAGATTTGAATTTTCTTCCAGTCTGCACTAACTTTAAATTGAGTTACAACATCATCCAACACTTGAACAGTAACATCCCAGAAGGGTAGTGCAACCCTGATATGGTTTGGAAAATTAAGTGACGTAAAATACATTTCAACAATCAGAACAGCAACAACAAAAGAACAATTTCATTTGCCATATTGGTTCATTTTGGTTCTGATATTAAGCCTCCCTATCCTACCCCTCTCTGCTAACACTGGCCTTCCCTCAGTTGTCTGGCCTTTGCTCAGTCTGCGTCTGTGTCTTTTGCAGCTTCTGAGCTCCAGTTCTACTTATCTGCCAGGTCATTTTCCTTTCAGTGATTTTGTAATCAGCTCCTCATCTCGACTGTCTCCAGCCCGCTCTTAATAGGTTTCCCTGTGGCTAATATCAGCTCCTTGTCTCTGTACGCCATTAGCCTCTTTAATGAAAACGTGACCCCTATCTGCGGCCCGGTTTCCCTCTCGGCTCATCCAAAGCTCCAGACAACACAACGGCAAGGTGATGGAAAATGTCACTTCTCGTCCTTATTCAATTTGATATTAGCTGTTATGGCTCCTCGGACACTCATGCAGAGCTGAATGCTGAAAGGCTGTTTCGCTGCTTGGTGTTTGTGATATTTTCTTGAAGTTTTTTTTCCACACTGTAAGATCATAGTACCAGCTCAACACAGCATGCAGAGGGCTGCAGATGTTGATCTTTACAGCTGTTGCTCCACTGTTGACATGGCTGTATGACGAGATGGACGATAAGGAAATCTGAATTGGAAAAGCAACCGCCTTTGGCCCTGGCCATTGTCTTTTCCATATTGAGGTGTATCTGCGGTTACACTTCAGTGAGACCTGCCTGATCGGATAGTTATCAGATATATTTCATGGTGAATGGAGCCGTTGTAAAATTGTGGATAAATATATTTAATTTCCCCTGTTATTGTTGCAGCTTATTCTTCCTCCCTGAATTAGTATTGTAGTACCTGTGTATAGGCTTTTTTTATTAGAGACAATAGCCGCTAACAAAGCTCTGCTAATTTAGTGATAAACACATTTTCCTGTAGATTCTTCACAATAAAAGTCCAGAGTTATCTTGTTATTTGACAGCTTTTATGTTGAAGCAGCAAAATCAGGAAATATTCACGGTTCTCAACTGGGCTCCATCGCCAGTTTACCTTCTCTCCTCACTTTGCTCTCCCTGGAAGAGGAACTCCCGTGTGGGGGGGTAAGATGATGGAGACCTATGTTTGATAAATTGTCCGGGTTGTGCCCACATGCAGTCCACACCTCACTGAGGTTCCAAACTCAATGTAAGCCAGATCACCCGACCAAGTGGTCTGGCTGAGCGGATACAAACGCGAGAAAGATCCGATCTCTGAGCGTATATGGACTTGACATTGAAAGCGTCCTATGATCGAATGACAAAAGTTGCATTGAAGAAGAGAATAGTAACCAAGACCCTTCTTACTTTTTTAAGAAAGTTGGCGATCTGTAAAGAAGACATGTTTTTTAAATGGGTCTGATCGGTGTGTGATAATGCTTGGGAGTTTGTAAGTACCGACTGAGTACCGACTGAGTTTGTAATGTCGTTGGTTGTATTGCATTGTTTTGATGACTTGTAGCTTGTTTGGTCGTGAAGGCAGAACGAGGTGAGACCGTTTGTTAGGATTCAAGAGTGCGAGGCTGCGATCACTCACTGGAAGCAGTTCATACCGATCTCAAAAAGTATTCGTAGAAAAGATTTGTTCGATCATTAGAGTATAAATCTCAAGAAGTACAGGCCAGTCTTTCACTTCTCTGATGTGGATGTAATTGTACCAATGTTAAACTAGATTATTGCTTAGAAAGACTATTATCTAGTCTCTCTGTAAAAGAAACATATCCATTTCCAAAACCCACATGCTTTAAAACTGTTATTTCTAACTGCAAATTCACAGCTGCAACCCGCCAGTACTAATCTAGTTTGCACTTATGCCTATTTTGCAATTACTGACACTGTCAAAAACGTTCCCTTCTGCAGATCACTTAACGGCAATCAAAGTCAAAGTCTGCACAAACAATTCATCAATTTAGGTTTCTAATCACAGCTTTCCATCTGCTCAGGTGTGTCTTTGAGTCAGGTCAGTAATTCATCAGAAAAACTAACAATATGATCGTATCATATTGGCTTCAGGGATAGCCTGAAGCCCGTTGAAGTGGACGTTATGTCACTTCTTTCATTACTAGTGATGAAATGTAGAAGCCATGTGTCAAAGAGTATCAGCCAGACACACAGGGTTCTTCCTTAATTATTGAGATAAAGTCATCTGTGCCAAACAGAGACAATGCTGAGGAGGTAAAGACAAGCCTGTACATACGGTAGACAGTAAACCAAACATCTAGATAAAGGTATCATCATCTGGATCACAACAACCAGATTACAGGAATTCTAGTGTAAACATACTTGATGATTATTACAAATGTATCAAACATGCAGTTTCGGTTGTTAAAACTGAATTTAATAAATGTATACTCAGTGTAGGCTCTCGTCCTAGGAAGTCTGTAAAACCATTTATCTGCTTGAAACCTGTCCTCCCAGCTGTATCATTACTTGCTTGAACCATTGGAGCTGTAATCGCAGGGACTTGAATAATTGATGACAAACTATTCTTCCAAGTGCTGTTCTGGAGCTGCGGTGCCAACCACACGACTTTATTACAAAAGTGTACTAACCGCCATTGAAAGGAACTGTGGTTATTTTAACAAATGTTACGATTTTAGTCAAAAGCCCTTTTGGGAATTGCTTGTGGGAAAGTGGTTATCTCCTGAAGTTTAGGCTAATCCTTCAGTTTTTCAGAGGGGATTTTGCCCCCTTACTCTGCAGCCACAAAAACAGATACTTTGCACAAAGGCTCTGACTCAGAGGCCCCCTGACACAAGACGAGACATTTGGTAATCCATTCATGAATTTTTTCCCTCCACTCATGCTACATGAGATGGCCATATTCCATTGGATCCACAGTGGAGAGCAGTACTAAAAGCATATTTTGTGAGGTTGGAAAGTGGCAACAGAATGTGGACTGAAGGAGAAGACTGAGATAAAAATAATATGAAATAATCATGTTTAGATGTGAACACAGACTGGAGAAGAAAGTAGAGCAGCAAGGTAAATTAATTTCTTTTTCAGTACTGGGGCTCCTCTGCGTTGGACCATCGGCTGTCCTGGGGGCAAAGCAAACCTATCCACGTTAACTGAATTGGTATGAAGAGAAAGTGAAAGAACACATAGGGCAGGTGCTGGATGGGTCAAACAAACACAGGACTTTCACCCAGGAGGCTGCTGCTGAACAAAAATCCAATGAAGACTTATGTCAAGTCAGTTGTTGATACATGACTCGATAGTGTCGTGAAGTTAATATTAATCAGAAGCTTTTCCTAACCCTAACCAATTCCTTGTTTTGCCGAAACCTAACTTCCTGTGGAGACAGAAGTTTATTTTGAAAAGACACAATGCATCTAGCAAGCTCGTATTGACGGAACCCTGACAAAACTGAAGAGTATAGATCATCATAGTTTGAAACTTTTGTATTTGACCAGTTTGGAGTTAGAATGTGTTGGTGGAGCTTACATTAGCAAGGTGCATTAGTATATCATTAATACGCTCTCGCTAGCAACTGAAGGTATACTGAATGTATACACATGCTGCCTTTGCCTTTTAATGATTTTAACAATGAAAAAAGACCTACCCGACATCACAGGAACAGTGTTCATTTCATTGTCTTCTGTCTCAATCTCCAGGTGATGTCTATCTATCTAGCTAGCTAGCTCTAGCTAGCTAGCTAGATAGATAGATAGAAACTTTATTCATCTCCAGGGGGAAATTAGCTTTGTAGCAGCAGCAATTTATTAATGTATGGAAATGCACAATATAGTACAATAAAATAACAGAGCAGATATTGAATTTCGAAGAAATAGAATAATACAAAATTGATGGATTTGCAGAGGGGACTGGGGCTTAGCGAAGGCTGAATAAACCAGTTTACATGTGGGGGCACGATTTATATTTTTTCATAAATTCTTCACCTCGTCACGCTTTATTTTATTTGAGCACAAAAGCTGGATCCTAAGAGAAGAAATAGGACAGTGATGATAAAGGCTGACAAGCTTGTGGTCGTTATCTTTTTTTTGTCTCATAGCAACACAACTGCACATACCTTCCCATCTTCCCTCTATCTCCCACCTTACCACCCATCCACATCAAACACTACGTCCTCCTCCACTCCTGCCTTCCATCTTTTGCACACTCTCTCTCCCTCCCACCCTCTGTGCCTCCCTCCTCCATCCCTCCCCTCCTCCGTGGGTGCTGATACAGTGCACTAATCACCAGCTCAATAAATCAATGGCCCAGCCAATAACCATTACTTCAAATTAGAGCTGCTTGCTCCGGTGAGGGAAAGCAGCTGACACCTTCATAAAGGCGCCTTTCATTAGCGGCTATCGACCTGGCCGAGCTAGCACAGAACCCGCAGGACAACACACACAGCGGGAGGCAGGGACAGCAGGAGGGAGGAGTGAAAAAGAGAAGAAAGAGACAGACTGCTAGAAGAAGAAAACCCAAAGTTGTTTCCAGTAAATAAATCTTGGCTGCGGATAAATTCCCTCTGCCAGAATTTATCCTCCTTGAACAGATGGGATTGGGTTCACTGCATCAGAGACAGGCAGAATTACTGTACGCGTGTGTGCAGCCTCTCCGTCTGTGTTTTTTTTCCCAATCCCTTTCACTCCCCCTCGATCTTTTGGAGGCACAGAACTGGTGCAGTGATGTGGGTCACATGTAAATCAGCGCAGCGGGTCGAGCTCGCAATGCCTCCCCGGTGGGATCCCACAGCTGAGCATCATCTCAGCTTGCGTATTATAAGGCAGCCACTCACACTGCAGGTTTATAGATCACTTATGTAAGGGCAGTCTCAAGTTTTTTTGGGGCTGGTGTTCACACACTGACCCACAGATGGCAGTGTGGGATAGCCGGTTTGAGCCAAAAGTGTTGGTCATCGCTGTCCAGTCTCCTGCTTGAGGCAGGTACAGCACACATGTTGTATGTTACAACACAGTCCCCCTCTTCTCCTTCACCTCCTCTGCCACTTATGAATGTGTTAATGACTGCTTTGTGTTTTTGTGAAGGCACCATGATGCAAGGCAGTCCTCGCATACCTTTTGTAGTTCGGCTGAATCTCAGAATGAAGGGCTCAGTATACAATCTATCTCTCTGACAATAGAGACTGCTGGTAACATCTCACCTCCTAACAACAGTCAATAATGGCTTCTTACAACCACAACCAAAAGCATTGCTTTCAAACCTTCAGCTTCAATCCTCATCCTTAGAGGTGGTAGGTAGGTCAGAAAGGTTTACAAATGATCACTGTTTTAGTTTGGAAGACACTCACAACCAACCCAAATGCCCCCGTGAATCTGTGTAAAGGCTGTGGTAGATGGTGGATAAATGGTAAAGTACATGTATGTGCATGCACTCTAGATGAGATGCATACCATGGGATGATCCATTGAGGTTTTATTGTGACTCTGCAGGTATGCTTAACCTGCTTTGCATCACTGAAAGAGCAATTAGCCTCTGAAATGACCCCTACCCTTTTTTCCACTAGTGATTACATGAAATCTGCTCCACAAACCGATGAGTGACATCATGGTGACTACGTCCACTTCTCATACACAGTCTGTGGTTTGGCCTTGCCATTTGTGGTGCAAAACAAATAAAGAAGAGGACATTTATTCATTATCCAAAGTTCATGGCAGGGCTTTTCAAAAGTTCAACACACAAATCAATTCATACTGCTGCTGTAAACATGCTGCTTCGATTTGATGATGCATCATCAACGCTCCACCTATCTTGGTTCAACTTCACTATCAAAGACAATCTCTTGTGCATTTATATGTTCTACCTCCGGAGCCCAAAAAGGAGCCGTAGGTAAATGTTCATAGTACAAGTAGTGAGTGGAAGTTAATTCAGAATTTGGTCCCGCTGAATTATAGAATGAATATCTTCTGTCCTCCGAACTCAGAGATATAATTTCAAATTTCACACTTAATTATTTCTCGCGCGGGATGAAATGTAATTCGATGAATAAGCCACTTTAGAAACAAAATACTGCAAATGAGCCAATTTGAAGGAGCGTTCGAGGTGTTAGATGATATCCTGTGCAATATCCCAGCGTTTCCTCTGAGATTAGGCAAATGTGATTTCACTTTTTTTTTCCTGGGAGGTTCTTGGTCTCAACGGTGAACTAGAACTTAACTGATTTGGATCAATGAGTGTTTAGCTCTGATGGGATATTTTGATATCAATACCTTATGATTGGTGCACAGAAAACCCACACCCAAAATAATGCATTATTGTTTGAAAACACACCAAGGCGAATACAACTATAGGTCAAAGCAACAACTGGTGAAAAAAGGTTTATGATGACTGTTAGTATGAGATTATAAGTATAAGGTGGCTGATGAGGAGCAGGTGTATCAGAATCAGAATCAGCTTTATTGTCCATGTACGCATATAAGGAATTCGACTCCGGTTTGTCGTTGCTCTCCACATACATACACAGAATATACAAATAAACAGGAAAAAAAAGATGAGATTACATTTTAACAATTCACAATTTCACACATATTTTTAATTAGTAAATTTGTCTTTGAGCTTAAAGGCTCTGACAACATGTTTTCATCAGTCAGCCACAAGCGATGAGATCGATGAGTCTCATTGGGCCCTCTCGATCGTGAGTCACTTTTCAAAGAAATCGACTGGTATTTTGCTAACGGCACCTTCAGCCTTCACCTTCAGGCACCCGACAATCCTCACCTTCTTCCGTTGACTTTGGTTTTCAACACTTTCCCAGGCAACCTAAAGCCCTCTTTAGAAGAACCACCAGAGCTCCCATCCAGGATGCAGTCGTCGCTGAAACGTCCCCCAGGTCTGAGACACACCGCTCTTCTGTAACCATCCTCACAATAAGGTTGTCGAATTTCTCCTAGACTTTGCTGGGACAAAATCAATTCAATGTGATCAAATTACACCCACACAGCCATGATGACGCAGATGAGCAGTTTTTTTTAAAATTTAAACTCAAACAAAGTCTGCTTTGTCCTCACGTTTTCTGAAGGGTATACAGCAAGACTTTATTTCTCTGTCTTTCTTCTTCTTCCTTCTGTTTTTTTTTCTCTCCTCAGTATGGTACCAACCATTTACTTTATTTGAGGTTCTAAATTATAATGTTAAACATAACTCAAGTCTCTGCAATGGAGAGGACGACCCAGTTCCTCACTGATTGGCAGTCTACCAGTAACTTCAGCTCATCACATCTTCCCACCAATTGGCTTCGCCGTCCCTCGCCTGTCTCACAGCTAATTTTATTGATGGCGCCATCTTACACAAGACAGGGAAGTGAGTCAGTTCTATTTTCTGCAGCAATCTTGTGTAATTTGTACACCTTTCTCTCCTCTCAGGGCAGTCACAGTTAACAGTTAGTATGTCATAATTAAAGGGAAATTG
This sequence comes from Pholis gunnellus, assembly GCF_910591455.1. NCBI lineage: Eukaryota > Metazoa > Chordata > Actinopteri > Perciformes > Pholidae > Pholis > Pholis gunnellus. Next base: position 21,080,443 of record NC_136538.1, read on the forward strand.
GCAATAGTTGAACGAGTGTCTGTCAGATGAACTACCTGAACTTGGCTCAATCAATGCAAGGGACTCTATATTGTGAAGAGAAGCTCTGGATGAATGGTGCTATCAAAGGAGGACAACCATCATTTCATAACTCACCACTTTCTGAATGTAGGTGGCTGATTTGGATGAGTAATTTCTGCTGAAAGATACAAGGACACATGGAATAGGGAGGTGAGATGAGCTGAAAGACAGTATCTGTAAATTAAAAGGTACTTAAAGACTATTTTATAGTCCAGCTTTCCATCCTACCTGCACTTACAGATGTCTTTCTCTCCTCTCACATTCACAGCAACAGGCCAATCAAAACCCACGTTAGTTTTGGAAGAATCCAACACTGTTATTCTCCCACGTTTGGCTTTCACTTACAGCCATATCTGTAGGCATTATGAGGGTTATCGAAATCTAAGTTGGTGCGAGTGAGGGCACTGGGTTGTAATGGCACCACCTTGTTCCAGAATAATGTCTTGACAACTACTTGATGGATTGCCTTGGAATTTTGTATATAGATTCTCGACACCTAGACAATGAATCTTCTAGAACAGACGTGAGGTTGACATTTGGGTTCTGTGTGATTGTCTGAAAAACTATTGGATGGATTGCCGTGAACTTTAGTGCACACATTAGAGTCCCCCTTAAGATGAATTGTAATGCATTTGGGGATCGCCAGACTTTTTCATCCGGTCAAACAATTGTTCTATACTTTTGTTTATGACAGTCCTGTCAGCTTCAGTTGGACTTTATGTGTTATGCTAATAAGGAAATGCAAGAATTCTAACCCGCTAAACTAAGATGGTGAACATTATACTGCAACAGCTTGACATCAGCATGTGCTCAATGCACTGCTGTGCCTAAGTATACACCTAAGTCAGCCTCACAGAGCCAGCATGGCTGTAGACTAAGTAAAAGAGGGTTAAAAATTCAGGCATTTAAAAAACTTGAGGTTTGGGTTAATGACAGGGTTTGGAAACAATTTGAGTTTTACAAGTGGGAAATTGGTATCACTGTAGGAACATGGCTGTGTAGATATTAAGGGCTCATTCTAAGCTAACGAAAAAACAATGATTCATAGTTTTGGGTGAATATTCACGAATAAAAACATACTTATTAATATTTTATTCCATTTCCTCTAATATGGCACACTGGACCTTTTTAAAGCAATATCTAGAACACTTTCAATTCAAATGTAGCGCTACAAGCTATCTTTTTAGTTGGCAATGTACTGTGGGCTTATTTACACACACATACACACACACACACACACACACACACACACACAGCTGACAGCACATACCTCTTTCTCTCTTATTACAGCCACTCTTCAGCTGTCTCTTGTCCTGCCAATTCAATCCAGATTTTTCATCAAACAAACCAAAATTGCGAAAGCACAACAGGTCTGGCATATCTTGAGACAAGGAGGACTTGTGGAACTTTATATGCAGTATTAATTTACTTCATAATGCATAATTATAAGCAATCACAGATGCACGACAGATGGGTCCCTTTGCTGCCTTGATTCAAAACTACATCACAAGGAAAACCAAATGATGGCTCAAGGCTAAAAAGCTTCAGGCCCGATACGGGGATCTCAAATGACCCATGACACTCTTTCAGTCACAATTTTGTGTGAAATAAATGAACAAGGAAACATCTGGCTTTACACACATGCTGTAAACACACTATTTCTGTGTATTCTAACTATTGTGCTGCATAACCTGCAGACTGATTGAAATCTGCAATATGGTGCGTTAAGCACATGGTGCCTCAAACACATGAAATATGAATGTAATTTTGTTTATGTGCATGAACTGCCATGCTGAACAGCAGTGAGCAACTATTCAGTTATTCAAATGATATTCCCGCTTTTGGAATAACTTGAGGTTTGATGCAAACACTGTTTTAAAAGTCTTTGTCCGGTCTCTGTGGTGCGTGTGTGTGTGTGTGTGTGTGTGTGTCCTTGATGTTACCAGCTGGAACAGATACAGGACGTCACTCACTGAGGGTTATGCCTACGGAATGGCGATGTGGACATGATTTACAACAGAACAGATAGTGTTATTTAAGAGGAAACAAACTGCACTGGCAGAATTAGACTGATAATGTGAACTGTCAGGTCACTAAAGGTATTAATTTGTGTTAGCATGTCCTTGAGTGCAGGGCTGAACTCTAATGTTCTTGCCTGACTGCACTCTGACCTCATGCATGTCTCGGAGGGAGAAGCAAAAGCATAAATCCTTAATTACACAATGTATAAAAAAAGAAGCCTGTTTAGCTGCTCTCATCCTGTTTAGGAGACAATTTTTTTCCTGACAATTGTAAGTTGTTGCAGTTATGGAAATGAAGAAAAAAGAAAGCAGTAGTTTAAAACCGAAAGTCTACAGCCACGCTAGCAGCTCTGTAAGACTGTACTAAGGCTAAGTGGTGCTATGAGCTAAATGCTAATGTCGGCACGCTAACACGCCACTGTTTAGCAGGTATAATGTAATGTTTATCACGTTCACCATCTCAGTTTAGTTTGTTTGCATGCTAACATTTGCTAATTAGTCTCCTAAAGACAAGGCACAGCTCAGGCTGATGGGAATGTCATTAGTTGTGCAGGTATTTAGTCATACACCTAAGTATTGCACAAATTGAAATTTTGACCTGATGATGATGCCAGATCAGAGTAAGGAGATCACCAAAGTGATTACAATTCATCCAGAGGGAGACATCAATGTCTGGACCAAATTGCATGGCTATTAGTGTTGAGATAATTCAGTCTGGACCGAAGTGGTTGACAGGCCGGCGTTGCCATTCCTACAGCAACAGCGTGGCTAAAAAGAGGAGATAGATGTTTTGTCACCAGTGCAAACACTCTCTTGTGGAAGAACAGGATGGATGGTTGGGTCTTTTACGCCAGGGTTCACTGGTGTAACCGTTTACTACAAACAATCAATGTTGGTTTTAGGTCCTCTAAATGATGTCTTTCAAAATGAGTCACAAAACTGCACCAAAAGTGACTAATATGAATGTTAATGTGTGGTTACGTTTACAAAGAGAAGGACTAGAGTTGGACAAAGATGGTTTTCAGGCTTAAAAGAAAAAACATATGTTGGTGGGGGACGTGTTGTCAACTTGAGTCTGCAGAGGCCAAGTGTAATCATTTTTGATATATAGGCTACTGTAACCATTTTAAATGACTATGGCCTTTGCAACTGAGAGAGAGTCATTATTTATGTCTGCAAAAAACATGAGGTTCTGTCTCTTTTAATTGAGATGAGTATATATCCCAAATGATTACAGCGTCATATGCTTTAAACCTCGTATGAAAGCATTGCAGAGCAACGGATGTGAGCTACAGAGAGGGGGGCACCCTCACGTGCACATACATGCGCTAAAAGCACTGACAACTGGCCCGGCTATATCAACAAAGCAAGGAGAAGCATGGATAACAACACACACAGATGGAGAGCGACTTCGTTCTCTGCTCAGGTAGACATTAATCCACTATATATCTTTACATAGCAAATTGTGTTTGCAGCACCTTTAAACTTGAATAACACTTCTGCTGGTGTGTGTTTGTCTGACTAATCAGCAGCAACAGATCAGCAAAAAGGCCCTTACTGACACTAACAGTACGAGGACTTGTTTTATGTTGATGACTCCTCCAGTAGAAGGCTACTACCATCTGCTGCCAATTATTTCAATGCTTCATGAAAAATATAGAAACTTATGATACAGCACTTCCACTACTGCTGACGAATGTCATTGTTGGTGGAACTTGTTGCGGTTGGCCTATACAATTTGACCGATTGGATTGGATGGGGAACATTGAGATGGCTTTTCTGACTGCAAGGATACTGCAAATGTATTAAACATTTTAATCAAGTTTTCAATTACCGTTTCGACCGTACAACACGTCCTACAGCATTCCTTTCCTTCTAAGCCTCAACGTCAGCCAAATGATTGTGTGGTGAGCTGGACAGCAGAGCAAAAAAGCTGCAGGATATAAGGCTAAGTCCCCATTCTCTCCTTTTCTCTCTCCCTCTCTCTCTCCCTCTTTATTCACAGTAATCCCCAAGAGCCCCGGATGATAATGGGTAATGGATATCCAGACCCCTCCCTTCCAGAAACACACACACACACACACTCAGCGGTGATGCTGAGGGTGCAGATTCATGTGTCTAACATTCTGCGTCCCCAGACCTTGCATGCAGGGCGATTAGCTGGCTAACAGGATTACCCTGTCCCCCATTTCTCCATCCATACATTCCATCATCTGTTATCCTTTCCTTCGTTGGTGCAGGTTTTACCTCTATTGCCACAGGTATTGGGGAAAATGAAACCGTAAACACTGAGGTGTTCAAAAAGGGGAAAAGTTCATGAACAACTTTCATTGCAAAAAAGTCAAGAGTGACTTGGTGAGTCAGTTATATCTGACTCTGGCTGTGGCGTTATCAACACTTTGCAAAGCTTCCCTGTCTTGCTACGGTGGAGAGAGGAGTTTGGCAGGATTACATATAGGACTGTACCCACATTTCATACAAGTTGTACAGTATAAAGATACATTTTGTGCTCAAAAATATGACAGGAGCAATGCTGGTTTGAGCATGGTGTGCACGGTTTGCACTTCATCTCAGCTTGGCACACATGTTGGCAAAGGCAGCTAATGCCAACTTGACGGCTTGTGTGGCAAGTTGACAAAATACCACTTATACCAACAGTATTGTGAACATTATTGACTTTTAAACCTCTATTTCACATGAGTTTTTTTGGTTGAATCAAATGGGAGTAGGTGTTATACTGTCTCTGCCAACACTTGAAAGCTCTGAAAAGATCAAAAGAGAGGGTATGAGAGTCCTGGCTGTCAAACTGTGAGAAATCACTTAGTATGAGTTACTGTCACTTGATCAAACTGGTTTGTCTGAGGAGCAGAAAAATATGTACCATCCAGTTTTTCACAGCAGTTAAGAAAAGGCCTACAGTTTAATCATTTGGGGACGATCACTCTCATTGACAGATGATTATACTGAGTAACATCTGTGTGGCAGTGGGAATTCATTCCAAGCATTTAATTTAGCCAAAATGTGAAATATAAAGAGAGTAAAGGGCCAAGAACAGATCCCTGGGGTACTCACACAAGTTTCATTTAGATGATTTAGGAAATACACTTTAACCACACAAGAGCCAGGCCAGAGACACCAAATGGATTTCCCGAACCCTAAACCTGAAAGCAGATTGACAAGGTTAAAAAACATTACTGTCAAATATGTGGTCCAAGTTGTTGAGACACAACTCTTTCTAGTACTTTTGAAAGGAATGGAAGGTTTGAGACTGCTCGATAAATAGTCAAAGACCCTGGATCAAGGTGTGGTGTCAAGAGGAGAGGTTTAACAAAACTAAATCATGCTGGGCAACATGAAAAGGAAACGTACAATTCATGTCCGTTCACACGGAACTAATAAATTGAATTGTGTGCCTATTTAATGACCGGCCATGACACTGGGCTGAACGTAGACGGTGGTTGTCCACCTCACATGAATCACCATGTGCTGCAAACTACAATCAGCTGCATGTGGAACGGTGTTGCTGCTATCAAAAGCATTTTTTTCATTCTCTTTACATTTCTGCAGCAGTGGAGTGGGGGGGTCAGAGGAACGTTGGAAGATGGATGAAAGGCAGCACAGTGTTGCTGAGTTGACCCAACCCGATGGTCGATATCCTGACCGAGACAAATCAAACGCCCCCCGATGTCCAGTAGCCCGGGGCCATTTCAAAGTGCTTGGATCTCGAACCTTTGCAGAGGCTTGAGCAACACCATTTGAACGACGCCCAGCAGCAACAACCTACAGAACCGCAGAGATAGTCTCCTTATCCACAGTAGGTGCCGATGCTTAAACTGCTCTCTATCAGGTAATACGATCACAAGTTCGTAACCTGTTGAAATACACATTTCCCAGGTCTCTTTGGCCTTTGTTCTTCCCTTTAGACCCAGGTAGCAGAATCCCACCTTAATAAACTCTCTGCTGTACAGAAAGAACACTTTGAAGTGAAACGTCTACCTTTCAGTCCTTCGAATCACTACACATGGCAGGATCAGCACACCAATGGGGTCCTAACAAGCCCAGCCCAGAGCAGACTGCACCATGGCAGCTTATTTGTTTTGGCATGTCAGTTTGATTAAACACAATTGTACGACAAAAATAATAAAAGCTCAAAACTAGACCTTGACACAAGATCGCTCTACCGGAGCACATGATCTTTATTTAATTTTAAAAAAAATAATGAACTGCCCGGGAACTCAGTGCTGAAGCACAGGATTAAAAAGCCACCAAACATCCACGTTTCCTTATCATTCGTGTTTTGGGGTGTTAAATTTGGTCAAGCTTCTTTTTTTAAAGCAAAGCTGTTTTTGACCAACCTGTTATCACTCCCAACTCGTCAAATACTCCAACTTGGTCGGAGGCCCTCGGTGCCTGATACCGACGGAGGCCCCCCTTTAGCATCTGTATGCATCGCACCAGGCTTTCAACTAAGTCATTAACATTAACCCACTCGCACCATTATTAGACGTATTCTTAGACATAGTATAACGTACTTCCTGTAAAGAGAAAAGCTTGTTAAAAAGAAGAAGTGTATAGACACGACGTCTCTGTCTTGTCCAAAATTGACGCTAGAGGGGTACATAGAGTGTCATAGTTTGAAGATTAGGGCCACTGATCGACTTCCTGTGAACACAGAAGTTCATTTTGAAAATACGCTATATGCATAAAACAAGCATTATTTAACACGCCGTCCCTAAAGCAACGCTAGATGGTTACCTCCAGTCATTCTTTAAAGCGTACAGGGCCACTGACCTAGCCTCAGTATTTGATGAGTTGGCAGTGAGAAAGTGTCGGTCTTAAAGCCTACATTTACATTTTGAAATGCTGGAGCTTCATCACATGAACAAAACAGTAAGTCATATCAACAAATGTTAAAAAGTTTCTTCCTCCAATCATATGGAAGATGTTAACCCATAGCGTGGATGTTAAAGCTTATCTACTCCATAGTTTCTGTTTGGTAATGCAAATGTAAGATGTTAAAATAAACATGGACTCTCTAGGTAAGGCTTCGTTTAAGGCTAAGAAATGCAGTCTAAACAACTTTAGTGGAGATAGATCTACTTAAGACAACTGCACTTATCCACTCGGGAGTACTCTGACTAAAAGCATCCTCTGGATAGTGATTCTGTGCACAGACCCCTCTTTAAAGCTGAGAAGAACTGAGAGAGAAGTGATGGACACAGTTGTTCCGAGAGAGAGAGAGAAATAACGGAGCCTAAAGGTGTCATTCATAACTGCCCTGTTCCTCCCACATGACCGTGTAGGCGAGAACAGCTCAGATATCTATGGATCATGCAATGACAAATTTACCACCAACCCACGCTGTTGTTGCAGTATTGACAGCGTTGGCAGCATGTACGTTCTCAAATTGATGAGTTTAAGCTCAACTGGTCTATATAACTGACTTAACGCACACTGACATAAAGCAGAGGGTTGTTTCACACCATCCAGCTCACTTAGTGTGAAACAACAGCATGCTGTCTGATCTGTACTGGGACAAATCATGTTGAGAAACTCTTTTCTTGACAGGTACCAGCTTAGCAGATAATAAGCAGGACATTTCTCTTGACAGCAATTAGTGCGTCCCTCATGTCAACAATTATTTCTGCTATCAAGAAATAAATGTTGGATTCTAAATAATCACATTTAACTGTTGCATATTACAATTTCACAAATGTGTTCTGCTGAACGTTAAAGACATAATACAGTCACATTGTCGGTTGCTGTTTGTAAACACGTCATTTAAAGTTTGCTCCACGTTAGGGTCCAAATGCTGCTCACTGAGGCCCAGAAGAGTCCCGAACAGAGCAAAGTAATAAGAAAGAGAAGAAATTGTTGCATATTTTACCTTTCAGTCTGATATTTCTCTAAAACAGCCACAGTTTTGCAAAGAAAAGCTGTGGAACACAAACCCTACAGCCGTTTTCTGTCAAATAATGAAACATAAAAGGTCCTCGCAAAAATCCCCTTCAAATTGGTGTAAGCCAGCACAGCATTTCCATTTGAGTATGAGCTAAATGTGTCATTGTGGTTGATTTCTTTCTTGAGAAAACGATTCATTTATTTGATTGCAAACTCTTGCAATCATTTATATGATGTAATCCGTTCTGCTTTTTCTTTTTAAATTGCAGACATTTTGATGCCATTATAACAATCAGAGTTTCAATTGTAAGCGACACAGCCACTTCCAGCTTGTTGCACTCAGTGGAAGACCTGTACTCTCTATACAACTTGATTACCATATTATTTGAGACTGAATACATTATTGAATGACGTAGACGTCTCGCTGTGAGGAGCCCCAGATTTGCATTTTAAACAGTGCCGTACAATCTAAACAGTTGGCTGTGATTCTGTTTTCGTTATCAATGGTGTCAGTGTTACCAGCTGCTTATTCGGACCAATACTGACTGACTTGGTACTGCTGCTGTTGGCCAATAAAGAATTGATCCTCTGGAGTCCCTGATGATGTGGAGTGGGGGAAAGCACGCTCACATCAACCTCCATATTGAAATCATATCAACGATTTCTGACGGCTACGATATCTCCCACTTGGTGAAAAGAACTACTGAAGTGTTAAAAAGTGAGCATCATACAACCAGCAGGTGAAAGATGAAGCCACTCTGTTACATCTATGTGCCAGAGAGGATGGTACACATTTCTGAATAAATGTAAAGCAGAAGTAGAGGAAGAGCTGGAGATGAAGCTCTGAGCAGGAAGAGATTGTTGGAATAAAACACTAGAATAATAAAAAAAAGTGGTTAAAGCCTCATATATGATGAAACATACATCTGTTTTTTTACACATTGTACTGGTCAGCATGTGTCAGTGGCCAGCACTTACACAGCACACTGCTCTGCTGTCTCTGGGGCTGTATTGTCTAGTCAAGCTCACTTTGCACCATACTTTCTTAAACATATGTTCAAATGGGTCCTCAGACTTAATGAGCCAGGAGTACTGCACATTTAAAATGTTGTTAGTCATTGTAACCAGAGGGGCTTTGCTCAGTGGAGCGGCTGGTTAAGGCACATTAACTCTGTATGTTTAAGAGGTAGAGTCAAGATCTAGATGTGTGAGTCTCACAGTCCAGAGTGCATCTGTACAGCTACATCGAAGTAAACATTCAAAACGAAGCCTTTTTGAAGAGCAGTTAACACATCGGAGTTTGAGAGATTTCTCCTGATCCACAGCAGCCTAATTTATCACAGTAGCAGGAAAAGCCTTTAAACCCTATAGGAAAAAAATGTTTTCTCTGCAATTACTACTGATGTGTTATCCATCAGCACACACACATTGTTCTCCTGCACTTAGCCTGCGTGTATCATCCTCAATAATGCTCCGACACATGAGGTTTAACATGTCAAGGTAAAACAATGCGCAAGGCATTAAATACAACCCAAACTGCGTAATCCTTTTGGCGATTATTTTCCCCAAAAGCAAAACGCTGCATCCGTCATCATGTTAATGTAAAACATTTAAAGGTTGTTGTTTGTGATCTTCGAATATGAAGTTGGAATTAAAGCATCTTAAGAAGACGTTGCAGCATCCCTCTGACACGCATTCATTTTTGATCGTGGCACTGATACAGTTGAAATCACTGATGCCGCCGATAGGTTTGTACGTGTGTGTGTGTGTGTGTGTGTGAGAGAGATTAAAGAGAGTGGTTAATCATTTAAGAAGGCTGCAGAGCACAAGCCAGACGTCTTTGATGTGCTGAAGGCTGCTTTCAGGGTGGAAACGCAGGTGTTGGTGGACCTTTATTTGTCTTTTAGTCGAGCAACTCGGGGTAGAAAAACAAAGCCTACAGTTATGCAAATGAGTACATGCACATGGAAACTTAGGCTGTTGAAAAATGTACGTATCACACATCCTGCACACACACACACACACACTCTTGCGAGACCTGTGTGACTTGTTGGAGTGAGACGACTGCCTCTGACAGATCAGGTCGACCCTGGCTTCACCAGCGTAGCCGGTGTCGTGGCTGCAGAAGTGCGTGTGGTGCGAGGGGCTAATGTGGCGTACGGTGACATTCTGATAAATCTCCAGGCGGCCCGCGCGCTGCCCTTTCACAGCTGCTGACTGTGTTAATGGAGAGTGCAGATTCAGATTCCGCTCCCACCCCCCCACTTACAGTAGAGATGGATCCGATACGTAACGCGACACAGCTGGCAGCGCTATGGCCGACTTGTAGGAAGGCTGTGTGTGTGTTGACTCAGCAGAGATAACATTACTTGAGGGAACTTGATCGTCAGGAGAATACATATTCGAAAGCAAAACAGAATGCCCGAGAGCCCTACTGCATTAAATTCCTTTTTGAATTTTGTGTTTTCCTTTAAGTAAATATAGACATATCCATCTTAAATTGATGCATACAAATTCACGAGAATGCAGGAAAGGAAGTGTTTGACACTCAAAATACCCTGGGGGGAAACCTCCAGACCCCCGCTTATTATGTGTGTCCCCTCAAATGTTGAAATGAAACCTTGAGCTTAGCTCATTTTAAAGCAGAGCTAAAAATACAGAACATTATAAATGCCTCTTGTGGATGTCTCCACTGGTTCACAGACATCAAAGCCAGCACTCCTCTCCACATCATTTACACCTCTCCAAATGTGAAACGTCTCCTCTGTTCTTCCATTCTCTTTATTGTTAGCCCTCTTTTTGTTCTTTGCTTTTTGTAGAGAAATATATAAACTTTTTATTTCACTGGGCAAATGTTCTATATGTGGAAAATGAACATATGATAACATGCTAAATTCCGTCGACCATTCACTGAAATATATTCTGGGAATAAAGTCTGTTATGTATCAAACAGTCGGTCAGGACGCGGCTGGTTGCAGTCATCAGATGCCAAACAGTAATCTGGTATTCATAGCTACAAACTCGCCACCCAACTCTGGGCGAATGATTCTGTGGTTGATTAAAATAACCGGAATAAGAAATTCCACAGTTTGAATGAACAAAAAGTAGTGCCCCACACTCGCACCTCTCATGTATTATCATTACAGTCAAGTCACACAGCTCAGCATCTGTTCCTCTGAAAGATAGGCAACCCCTAAAATGCAGGACCTTTAACACCCAAATGGTTTGAAGGGAATTTGAGCATCCTCGACGCTTCAGTCCATCTGGATCTAAAATATTTCTGATAGAAAGAAAAAATTTAAATCTGTTAAAATTGTGACTCTTATTACTCATCCACACAAAAAGAAATGCATATCTGCTTGCTCTTATTGTAATGTTAAAAAAAGATATTATGTGTCAATGATAATATATATTTTTTAATTCATAACCACCTTTTATAAGTAAGAAGAGTGATAACTTGGGATATGTATTTTTAAATGACCTTCTGGTTCTTGAACAATACATCTTCAGAAGATCAGATGCTTTTCTCTGTGACACAGATGTGAGGATAATGCTTGATAGACACAAAGTGATGCAACAAAACCTGAAGCAAACAAGTTTATTCAATGACAAACCGTTGTTGAGGCAAAGGCTATAGTCATACAATGTTAACAACAAACCATTATATTTAATGCATGCTATCCATTATTCACCTCTTTCTCTTCGTCCTTAAAAAGATGCAAATGTTTCGAGAGAAAAATGACCCCAAAACCTCGCTGACCCTTCCCAGCAAATGGAGGAGAGAATTGTAGCCAGAGGCACCGTATGCTGGTGTGTCAATAATGTAAAGTTGTGTTGACAAGGGTAATTAGTCACCGCGCAGCCTCCGCTGAGAGAAAAAAGGTAAAATGAAGGAAGATAATAGGAGAGCAAACACCAGAGGCCGTGAGGAGAGAGGGAAAGAGGAGGTAAAGGAATGAAGCGGGGAGGTAAGAACGGGAGAAGATAATGAGAAATGGGTGAAAAGGTGAAAAGTAAGACTAAGAAGTGGTTTAAAAGGTAGATTAGAGAGTGGAAGTGCATAGTGGAAAAGACAAAGAAGGAGAGAAGTGAATAGAAATGAGGTGAAAAAGTGTCTGAAGAGGAGCAAAGGACTGCAAGAGAAGTAGAAAAAGAGGCAACGGTTCAGAGGTGAATCATTGAGGGTTATAGAACATGCTCCATATCTGTATGCCCTCGTGTTTCTTTTGACCTGCACTCAGCCTTGAAATAAACTTCATAAGTTATTGTGCGCTGTGAAAAAAGAATTCCTGTGTGTTCAAGCATGAACGTGTGCAATGATACACAACTTACATCATGCTGGATACAGTCTATTCTTGAAATGTGCGCTTTAAATAAAGACTATTCCAGTAATTCACACAAAATGATCACGGGGCTGGGGAGGGTCAAAGGAACACAGGAGACCGCTGTTCATGTTACTGAAGCAACATGATTATTATTAAGCCAAACAATGATGTTTTTTTTACAATTTACAATGTTCACCACGTGTTTAAAACTGCGACCAAAATCTGAGAGAGCTTTTCTTTCCCTTAAAACACAATTGAGAAGCTAATATGTTGTATGAGAACGTCATTTTGCAGTAGACAGGGTTGCCAAGCCACAACGGAAATGTATACAAATTTAAATTGCTTCGTGATTTGATCGGCTTTGATGCATTGTGCCTTTTTAAGTTTGCCTGTTTTTGTAATTTATGTCAAACCAAACATTGTTTTGCGAAATTGTCATTCTAAGCACATGGCAGTCCTACATTAGCTTTTATTGTGATGGACAGGAAGTTGCAGAACAGCTGTCCTTTGTGAGGTGTGTTAGTCTGTAAGATGCGTGAATCTGTGTATCTGCATGACGTCAACTCACTGAGTGTTTGTTACATACATGAGTCCATATGTTTGTGTGGGTGTATATATGTTACATACATGTGTCCATATGTTTGTGTGGGTGTGAATCCATGTTTGTGTACCTATCATAAACACCCATTGCCTCTTATCAACTATGGTGTGTCTGTTCATGGGCTTGTCTGATACAAATGTAAGATGTGTATGTAACTTGTTATGTATTGAAGCACAGCTAGTCCAACACTTTGCTTCCAGGAATTCAGAAGCGACAATGAAAGGTTTCCTAATGCATCCCAGGTTCTTGTGCTAAAAGGTTCGAACCCTTGGTGAAATATTAGAGTGCATGGATAGATTAGTAAGGATTAGTTCAGTATTCAGAGTTTTGATTTTGTGATGTTTTTAGCCTGCTGGAGGACCCGTGCTGCTAGATTTAAGCAGGCACTTTTCCTGGTAACTTCAAAAAGGTCTTTGCTTTAAGTGTTCAAAACTCAAACATCTGAGTTAAATCCCTTGGATTTTAAGTAAAGCGCCTTCTCTTCAGATTCCAACATGCTGTAAATGTGAAATAAAGCCAGACGTTGGTGTGTCTTTTTGAAGTACACAAGCTCACTCCCATATCGTCAAGCGCTCACATCCCGAAAAGCTTGAAAAAATGTGAGACATTTCTTACCCAGTCCTCACAGAATTTAAATTTTGCACAACTTTTTCAGGACTTTAATAGTACTCGACTTACAAACCAAGCACGAGTCGGTTTTGTTTTCTAAGTCAGTAGTTCTTGTGACAAACATAATTTCATATGGGGATGTGCTTCAGGAGTGTATCTGTGTGTCTGTATCTGTGAACTCGTCTTCCTCTCACCTTGGCCTCACCTCACATTCACTCAATGGATATTGAACGGTGTTCTGTATCTGTGTACGCACTCTTGATTGTATAACGGCACACGTGTGCCTTTGTGAAGGAGCGTGGATCCACTGTGGGTAGGTGGTAGAGGTGCGAGTTTGCACATGGGACAAACACACACACGCACACGCACACGCACACGCACACGCACACGCACACGCACACGAAACAGTTTATTCAACCACAGAATATGACCAGTTTTACACTTCTTTGAGCTTCACCTTCTGACACTGTGTAGTCTTTGGAAAACATGAGCAGCTTTAGATCAAGGTTAGAAAAGGGGAAGAAATATTCAGTAAACACATCACTGACATATCACTTTAAAAGTCTATAAGGCGTTCTGTTTGCAAAATGTGCCGATATTTACACATCCAGCACAACATTAGTTTTCATTTGGAGACACATTTCTGGTGAACTGGCAAACGTAATCAGTCCAATATTCACTCTCCTTTTAGCTCCATGTTTGGCCTCTTGCTAAGTCCTGAGGGAAATATCTTGCTCATTAGCTGCTTAATGCTCCAATTTCTTCACCAGCTAGTCGCTTAGTGTGTCGGCCTGCGGTTTGATGCTGGACAGGTAGCGTATTGGGTTTTCCGAGCTTTTTCGCTGAAACGAGCTGCCTGCTGCTGCTGCTGCTGCTGCTGCTGGAATCACTGATAAGAGGACTGACAGTGAACGGATACAGTAATGTAAAGTAATGGGCCAGGAAACCAAAACAATGACCTGAAAGTGTGACGGAAACCAGGGGTTAAACTGGGATTTGTTAGGAGTAATGAGGGTTGGGTAGACAGGGCTGGTTTGTACAGATTACACTGACGACAGTTTTCATTTCTTCAGTAGAAAATAGTTTATAAAATGAAAGCTATAGACAGTCTGTTCTAAGGATGTGGATTGTCCAGAGTAACAATGGCATTGTTACGGGAAAGTTACTTCTGTTAAATTCTGTAAATGTCTGTTTTTTAAAGAGGCTGCACCACAAATTCAATTCCATTCACCTCCATTGTACTGGTGAAATTCTAGAGACATACATCTCAAAAGAGAAATTGAAACAATTTACGGCACAAAGGTTCACCAGCAACTCCTTCAGCTCAGACTCCAGCGGAGCCTCCGGCAGCAACGAGCCATGCCGTGGACAGACCCGGCTCCGGCTTTGCTGCCGTCTTTGACCCGCAGTCGGAGCTCCGGCGGGAGATGGAACGCTTCAAGCTTTGGCAGCAGCGCCAGGAGCAGAGCTTAACCTCGCTGCTCCGCCGGTCCGCGCTGGGAGCCAAACACAGACACCACGCTTTTGTGCAAAACAATTTCATTTCAACTATTCTTTTTAATAAAAAATGTCTTTTTTTGGTATTATTTACATTTTGCAATGCGTGTTCTGTTGGAATTGACAGATTAAAAGCAAACCAAGTTAATGTGTCTTACATACGGTCAAATATATATTGGATTAACTCGGATAATTAAAGAATACTACAACTTCTGGTAAATGCCTAAACCTCTCAAACTCCAAGCCTCCAGTTTGTAATGTAAATGGACTGCCTTTAAAAAAAACACTTTTCTAGTCGTAGCGAGCACTCAAAGCGCTTTACGACACCAGAGGCTGCCTTACAAGGTGCCACCTGCTCATCAGGAGCGATGAACATTCACACATGTTCAGTATCCCGCCCAGGGACACTTTGACATGTAGACTGCAGGTTGCTGGGGATGGAACCACCGACCAGCAATACAGGCTTTCTAATGTCGTCTTAAAACCTTTACCTCTGATTAGTCAAGTGATGCCCCTTGAGTCATTTTTCTGATTTCACAAAGCTTCTCCACAGCCACGGACGTGAGTCAAGTCGTTTTATTCTCAGCATTTATTTATTTATTTTATAGTATTAAACTAATATTTACCACAAGCTGATACATTTTTTTCCATGCTACAGTGAGGCCTGGACGAGGCTCTAGGCAACAGTGTACAATATATATATATATATAGGACCGAAGCACTGAGATTGCTTTCAGTCACGCGTGCTGTTTATTATTGGGCTAAATGAAACTAGGTGGCAGACGGGTGAGAGGCTTCACCGCGCCGAGATCCAACACCATTCATCTGCATTAGGACCACTTATTATAAAGGCAGCAATTCATTTTCTCTGGCACTTTTTTTTTCTTCTGTTGAATAAGTGAAAGAGGAGTGAGAGAAGGAGGGGAGAAAGTAGGGGAAAGAGAGAATTGATTTTGCAGGATGAATGGAGCCAATGCTGTATAATATTTATCTCCTCTAGATTAACGAACCACCGGGTGCCCGAACAAAAAGGAAAGCTTAATTGAACATCTCCAGCATTCCTCTTTTTCTGGCTGTCGTCGGCTCACTGCGTGCCCTTTTCACGCTTTTCTGTCTTTTCATCGCTCCCTCCTGCCAGGACTCCAAACAGAACAGATGAATCGGGTTGAAGTCATTCATCGATGGAAGAGGGAAATAAAGAGAAGATGAATAATGGCGGTTGAAAATGTTGGCGTTTTTATTACGATTGGCGTCGTTTCCGCGCAGATTTGCATTTGGAGCATTTTTCAACTCCAATGAAGATGCAAGAGAGCACACACACATCGTGGCAGACCCCTAAGGGATACAAACTGACACACAACATTGCCAACATGCACACACTCACAACACTCACACTGTGTGCTGCTCTAATGAGACAGGCAGCAGCCTTTCAGCGGTGACTGAAGAGCTCCACCGCTGTTAATAAACTACACAAAAAACTCTGCATACACACACACACATCCACACACACACAACCCGCTATTATGCATTCAACAGGCTCTCTGAACACACTTATTGCACCTGGTTTATTTTAAGCACAGGTGTGACGAGACACACACACACACACACACTTGGAGTTAAGGCCTACGGTCTCTATGCAACCATGTACATGTTCATCATTATATGGAAAGACCAGAGAGACAGAAACCTCTGTACAATGTAATGCATTCACATACTAAAACAGCAGTCCTCAAAGTCAGAAATAATACAGCACTTTATCAAACATGTCACTGTCATTAACCTCTGCCACGCAGCATCCCTTCTTCTCTCACCTTTTTCTTGAACTGGCTGGACATTGGAGAGCCTCAACATGTACTTAAAGAAACGAACGGGAAGTGGAAGCTGGTCTGACTGAGCCACCGAACCAACCAGGATTCACTCTGCAGCAACCGCATTAACAATGGTTCAAACCAATCGCAGTGTGGTAAAGAAATGGCATGCTAACGTAACCCAGTCTCACTCCCCAATTTCTCAAATACCGACGCTTAGTCAGGGCTCAACAGCGTCTGATACGGACTCAGTGTGCTTTCAATTAAATGAAGCTCAAGCGCAAATTCAGTCAGGAAGACACTCACTCGTAATCTGTCTCTCCTTTCCTTGGAATTACTCTATCAGTTGATTGGGGGCGTGCACTTTTAAGTAACCAACCAGATTCGGCACAGTTTCCTTTAAGCCAATCGTATCGGTGCGGTCAACTTTAAAAGTATTCTCTCTGCTGCTGTCAGTTGACATTTCAGCTAAGCAGACGTGACCCTCCTCCACCCCAGTCACCTCCAGTCAGTATCCCAGTCATGCTCCTGATTCATCATCAGATTGCAGCAACTCCCTTCACCACCACCACCAGTGTCTGGACTCCAGGGGGGGATTAGGCCTATTGGACCTCAGTATCCCTACCCTCGGTGATAGTACTACAGGATGGAGTCCAATCGCCAAAGACTTTGCACTTTTCATATTTCATGCATGTGTAATACATCATTGTTAAACTATAAAACAAGTCTCTCCTGATTGAACTCCAATGTAACCCCCCCCCACGGCCTTATTAGACGCTCAGATCTGACGCGGTATGAAAAGCGTGATGGCCTGCAGAGACGGCTGTGCTGCAGAGAACACTGTCCTGTGCAGAACTGAAAGTAAACTTTGACATTTCGTCTCTTGAGTTGTTGTTTTGAAAAGCCACTATGCATGCAAGAAGGAGAAACACACCTGACACGACCAAAACTCACTCTGGAGGGCTACCTAGTGCATCGCAGTTTGAAGCTTTAGGCCACCGGTCAAGTCGTCATATGTGACGAGTTGGAGTGAGAGTGTGTTGGCTAACGAGAGACACCTTCTCTCTTGTTTGTATCTACAGTTGACAGCGTCGTTGCCATCCAAACTTATATTCATATTATATGTTACCTGGTCTGTCAATTATATTTTCAACCCAAATAAACAACAATAACATCTCAAAATGCTCCTTCACCTTTGCTGCATTTTCAGCTTTAATAAAATATGTTATCACCTCTCCTGTTAATTGTTTAGTGCAGAAAGTGGAATAGACAATGAGAAACCCACGTTTAAAGGCTCATGTCATCCATCTTAAGTTTCCTCAGTGCTTCATCAGACCTTCCATCTTAAGTTTCCTCAGTGCTTCATCAGACCTTTCAGCAGCGGTGTGAAACAGCAGAAACCCCGCTGACACTGTCAGAGTGTGTGTGTGTGTGTGTGTGTGTGTGTGTGTGTTCCTTCTTTTATCATCAGGACATGTTGAAGGGTGACTGGAGGGAGCTGTTACATGTCCTCCAGTGTGAGTCTCACTCACACGTACACACACAGTTATTTCTATCTTTGTGAGGATGAATTAGAGCTGGGGTGGCAAAAATGTTATGATTATGAAACATGTAAGAAGACACCGGGCAAAGAACAGTGAATGCATAGTTTTTAACCTCTTACACTGCAGTGTTTCTACACCAGTAAACCCCACGAGACCATTTACATACATTTTTACAAATTTACAGCAGGCCATTTAAAAACAGGCAGTGGGCCACAGTTGGCCTGCTTGCTGTAGTTTGAACAGCCATGAATAGTATAGTGCAAGTAAACAACAAGCACACACGCTGACATTGAAGAACAGCCAAACATGATCCTGTGTCTTATTAAACTGAAGTCGGACTCCTTCAGGGCCTGATATAACATCCAAACACACCATGTGCCAACAATAACTGGGCATGTCAGCATTTACACCCTGGGGTCAGGAGCACTGTAGAAAACGAATCACACCTGTGGAAGCGAGGTCCCTTTCTTCCAACTCCTTCACTTTCAAGTGACAAAATGGTTTCAGGTTCATTTTCATTCCTAGAACTATGTTTACACACGTACACGTTTGTTGTGGGGGGGCTGAACAGAGGCATTATTCCTGGCACCTCATGTCCAATCAGCTATGTATAACCTATGTTGCCCTCCATTTTCAGCCATGTCATGTGGAATGATTGACTTTATGATCGACTGCTCTGCAACAATGAACATCTCAAAGGACGTACTGTATATTGTGCTTTAGAAACAGGTGACACTGTGCACCGGTTCAGTCCATTTATAAACAGGATTTCAGGCCCCGTGAATAAACTGAACTGCAGAGAGAACACTTTGAATTTATACTATGACTCCATTGAGCAGCTGGGATGAGAATGCATTCATATAGTGCACTAAGCTGCATGCAGCTTGATAAACATTGTTGTTCCAGTGCAATGCTGTGCAGGGAATGTGAGACAAATAACAAATATGGTTGGGTTTTCATAATAAGGTGTCAGTAACATTGTTATCATAATTTGCTAAACTTCACAGCAGTGTTTGAAGACATGCCGGTCTATTCCTATTAAAGCCCCCCCCCCCAAACAAATATGTAGAATCATATATATACTGTATATACACACTAAGAACCAGAATAACCAATTTATGCCAGTTTGAAAAACAAATTTAAAACTTCAGAGACCAAACATGACTATAATGCAAATGATGCAACAGGCAGTCAGATTTATCTCAAAGTTGCACTCAAACTTGTGTTGTTGTTGTATCTGACATTGCATTAAAATTTACATTTTTTGTGAAGACAGCAAACTTTTCCTGTGGTAGAGTCTCTTTCACTTTCTCTTCACACTGTGGTGATGATGACATCAGGACAGGGCATTGGGGCTGCAGGGTGCGTCTTTCTATGCAGTTGTCCCTTAATTAAGCAAATGAAAGGCAGCACTTGCATCATCCTTTCGTCTCTCCTCCCACTCGTTCCCCCGCTGGATATACTTTGATCAGGAGTAATTAATGTTACACTTACGAGCAAAATGTACACACTTGGCGACATTCTCTTTAAGAGGTCTTTGTTCTGACTTCTGTATAAACACAATTGTGTCGTTGTAATTACTTAATTTCATGCTGCTTAGGACCTTTTTGAAGTGCGAGGCTCTATATAGCTTGGTCCCAATAGGCTTAAAAGGTGAATTTCAGAGGCAGTGATGGACACAGAGGACTCAGTTTTGTGAACTAACTTGCAGAGTGCAGTCAGTGCTTGAAGTGCGAGATTACAGACTCACTGGCTGGTGGCCACATGTGTTATGCCAAGCACTCTGTTGTACGTCCAAGCGGCAACCCTCCGGCTTTGAAATGGCGAAAGTGCCTCGAATGTGTGTTCTTTGAAATTTACTCCTCTGGTTTCAAATAGAAGTCTATGAGAAAATAACTGTACTCATCACATGATTTATTTTCTCAGTAAACATGAGTTTATGGTCTCAATCACTAGTTTCCAGTCTTCTTTATCTCAGCATGATGTTTGTTTAGTAAATTATTTTCATTTTCTTCATTAGGTCACCTACAAATGACTTATTCACCAACCGATGGGCGACGTCAGGGCGACTACGTCCACTTCTTACATACAGTGTACGTCTCACAACACTCTCTTCACACAAGTTAAAGTCCTGTGTTTGTTTGACCCATCCACCACCATTCCTCCCACCCTGAAGGGACTCTTAATACTACATCCAGTGCTGTGAGTGTCTTAAAACGAATGGGTTTACATTGGGTTTAGTTGAAAGCCTGTTTCATCTCATACAGACGCAAAATTGTGCTTTGTGTAATGGAATAGAGACATGGTCCTCTGCCCAAGCATTTTTTTATTTGCAGCTCTGTGAGTGAGCTCGGGATGACATGCTACAATGCTTTTTCCTTGACTTCAATCACAGCTTTGACTTTTCTCAACTCTGAGTTTCACCTGAAAGAAAAGAGCTTTTAGAGTGGTGTCGTCTTCTTTCTCTCCTTCACAAGACAGATGGCACATTTCTATTCACTTTCTACTTTCTTCCTTTTTTTGAAGTAAGTGAAAGGGAAAATCAAATTCACCATGAATGAAGTTGAGATTTAAGGGTGAGAAGGTCAGCGTTAATGCGTCTCTCTTCCTGAGCTTTGTTGGGTTTAGTGGTACAAGTGGAGGGAACGCTGAGAGAGTACGTTCCAAAATAGATGTCTAATGGAAGGTCCCAAAAGGCCATCCCACAACAAACACTTAAAAAAAAAAAAATGTCTGCCTTCATACAGTGTGAACACAGTACACCACTAATACAGCAATTTAGAATGGAAGCACTTTTAATAAAACATGATGCAGTCTGAAATAATAAATGGAGGTTATGTCAAAATAAGCTGTGCAGTGCGCCGTGTTATTTAATTAGAGCAATAATGGCGTGATGCCTGTTCTGCTGAGAGGCACACCAGGTTTCATGTTAGTCACTGAATCCATTTTAACATTATGTATTTTCTTTTCTAATGTCCAAGGCCCACTAATACCATCTTTTGGACATCCATTATAGATAAGTGATCACATATCTTACCCATAGCCACACTCTTGTAAGATACTACTCACCATTCACACTGTGTAGGTAAGAAGACAACCAGGTTTCCTGGTACGTGCATGCTGGATAACTTATATTAAACTCATTTCTTCATACATGCATGAAGTCTGCCATTTTTCTTATGAACACATGAGAACGTGTTCATATTCAAGACAGGTATTTGGACCAAAACTCAAGCTGTTATTTGGTATCGTGCTGAAGGGACGCTTAGGGTTGCCACCAATATTTCTGTGGGTTAATTGCTATGCATACACTTTATCTTTTTGGGTTTAACCTTTGGATCTTCAGACTTGTCTGCAAACGTCTCAGCCAGACAGGCTGAATATCTAAACGCACCAGAACCTATGGGAAACATCTGAACGGCCCTCGGAGCTCAATATTGTTTTGCAAGTCCGCCCTCTGGCTATGAAAGATACAAGTTTGATGTTGGCAGTACAAAGCATGCCGCTGACAAAAGTAACTTTACCTCTCTTTGATTTAAATATTTCAGTATTCTTCGCAGCTCTGCTCGGCTACGAATTTAAAATGTGCTGAATGTTTTTGTCTGTGAGCGTTTTCTGTAGGAGTGTCAATACCGCTGCCTACTCGCTGTATCCCTCGGTACATGAACTTCTAAGAAAGTGTGAATAAACAGGTTTGATACTGCGTCTGCGTTGACGAAGGCATTCGTGTTTTGTTAGGTTCGTTGGCTCAAAGACAGACCTGCATGTTCGGGCATGAAATCACAAGGACGACTTGAAGAAGCAAAGTCAGTATTAATGTTTTAGTTGAATTAAGATTGATTGTAAAGAAAGTTAAATTGTTAAAGGATCACACCAGTGTGTTTTCAAGACTTCTTTCAAGTCATCTATGCTTAACATGTTTTTTTTTTTACTATTTCTATTTGCAGATTAAACTATTTTAGTTTTGTGTCGACTGTTATATGCAACCATCGATTACCATCTGATATTAAAGCCAAAGCACAACCTTTCTCATGTTCCATCACAGCGAACATGTTTCATTATCTTCGGCTGCATTTTGATTGCAATGTGTCTAGTGGAACCCATATATCTCCACACGTGGGGATTGCTGCGTTTGCATAGTTGTTTCTACTCATTCTAATAAAATACAAATTATTGGTGCGTGTGTGTGTGTGTGTGTGTGAGGCAACACGGGAAGGACCCCAGTGCAGATAGAGGCATGAAACAATGTAGCATAGCAACTTTGACGAAGTGGAAATGAACAGATTATGGGAAATAGGAAGCAGGTGAGCAGGTGATGAGGGAAAGTGAGACCAGGTGAGGGGGTGAGCGGGGAAGGTCAGGGGACTGCGACTGGAGGGAAAAGGGTTTATTGCAGGGCAGGAGGGGTCGGCTGGAATCAGAGTCAGTGATATTGCTGCAAGGCCAGGCGGAAAACTCAGGGGGCATTTGGTGGACAGGTCGTAAATTGCCATGAGCAGGTTTGGAGAAGTGGGAATCTGGCTGGAGGGAGGGACACAAGTTAAATATGAAATACAATATTTAAAGAAGCATTTGGATTATCTCAAAATGCGTTGCGGATGTCCATGTATAACCACATTTTGTATGCGGTATGGTTGTGATGCATAAAGTATACAATACTGTAAGTGGGTTAAAGCATTCAAAACCACTGGTCCTTTAAGCCCATTGGACCAAAACATTTTAGGCTCTCGTGTCTTTGTTTTTGACAGCTCAAATGGCTCAGGTGCAGACTTCTTCTCCCATTTATCTTGTTTTTTTATACAATTTGGAGGCTGACTTCATGCTGTTTACACATGTGATACTGAAGAAACTGCTTCTATCTGTTGCCTTGAAGGCTGTTGACCTCGGCCTCTCTCTCTCTCTCTCTCTCTCTCCATCTCTGTCCATCTACCCCCCTCCTACTTCCCTCCTCCTGGTCCAATCCCCAAGCTGCCTCCTAACGCCACATCTCTCTTTCTATCCATCACTCCAGACTGCCAGAGGTATAAACATTTCATGTAGCGTGTCTCCGCGAGGCTACACATTTCCCTTACCACGAGTCCCTACGCTGCACTGCTCCAGCCTTGACCCCTGACCTCTCAGCCCTGCAGCGGTCAATCCACACCACCACCACAGTCAGAGCAGGCAGGAGTTATAATAGTTGGCCATGGCAGCAACTAGCCTGAAGGGAGTTAGCGGACGAGGCTAACCGGACTGCGTTACCTTTGACAGAGCAGCAGCTTTAGAGAAGAGGCTGGAGTCAAAGAGAAGATATACGTGTCTGTTGAAGGACTCTGCTCTCAGCTCTGGGAGCCTTTCATTAAACTTCTCAGTGTTTTTTAAATATTACATCAATACGGAATTCTACATTTGCCACATTGCCCACAAACCAAAAGGAAGTGATTCTCTATTGCATGAATATGAATTCTCATGTATTTGTTTGTGGTTAAACTATAAACATTTCTAAATATCTATATCATTTTAATGTTAAATTAAAACGTGGATATGACTTTACGCAAAACGAATGATAAATTCCATGTTTGGTGATAGATAATTGTAGATCTTGGTAGACATTTTTGGATTGATTTCTGTGGGTTGCAACCACAAAAGTCCAATAAAAACGTCCATATTACCTAATACATGCTGTTCTACTGTACGTCCTTCTACTTTCTATGTTGTTAAACTATTAGTAAAACATTTCTTTTTTTAAATGTGCAGTTAAAAGAATGTCACGAAAAATATATGAAGTTAAAAAATGTTCAAGTAAAGTACCATGACCTCAAAATTGTGATTGAGGTAAAAACATTTACTTTGGATCTTTGCACTACAGGACTTCAGTCCATTACTTAAGTTATTAACTATAATTAATTGGGTCAACATAAGGCAAACACACGTCCAACACCTAAAAGAAGACGTCAAAACTAACAAGGATGGAAACTGGATCAGTTGAAGGTTTCCTTCTTAATCAACCCATTTAGAATCAAACGTGACATTAAGCTAATAAGCACCTCACTAACAAAGGTCCTAATGGGTCCCACCAGCTTCACAGTCAATTTCAGTTCAGCTCCTTCCTTTAAATGCAGCTCGCGGCTTTGCTCCTCCAGCTTTTGGTCCGGTGCCACAACTGATATCCCACCATCACTCACGCTGTGCTTAGTCTTTGTGCAGTAAATGAGCTGATGCATTTTTTTGAACGTTTGCGTTAAATGTCTTTCAGTATGTGTGTGGGCAAATTCAAACCACTTCATTTAGCTGCATTTTCCACAAAGTGAGGAGCTGGAAGCCAGCAAGTGAAAAGAGACTTTACCCCAGAGCCTTATGGAAGTAGAGGAACAGCAGAAAAACTAGACATTGGGTTAAAATGTCTAACACATTATAACACTCTCATTTCCTTTCAGTAACTTAGTCCCTTTGATCAATGTCATATGAGTTATTAGTTATTGAAGGGCTTTCATTATTCTGTCCACTGCTATTATTTCATCGTAGGAACTTTCACAAGAAGAGTCCTTTTACTAGACGACATTAAACACTGTTTGCCTTGAATGAATATTGACTTTTATAAATTAGAATTTTACCAACCTTTAAAACAAAATATATAATTATAAATCATAAAAAATTATAAGTCATGAATTTGTTTCATATCAGCCTCGTAGTGCGGATGCAGAAAGGTTGATGCTGTGAAATGGTTTTGAAACTTGATATAGAAATATCAACACACAACTATAAATAAACAACAACCACCCTTTGCAGACTTTCTTATTTAATGTTGCGTAACAAGCGTAACTTTGTTACGTAAAACAACGTTCCATAAAATGTTATGTAAAACAATACTGCGTAGAAAGAATAAAGTCAACGACCACTTTTGGTTTCACATTGGACATGAAAGTCCAGTGTTCTTACTCTCGTTGTTAAACCACTTTACTCTCAATAACAGTGCTTGGTATAACACTTGCTCCGCACTTTGCTCGTCATACTACGTTACTCGCTCTGACGTTATGCAAAAACGTCAAAACATTCAACGTATCCGGTGTTTGCAGAAAATGGCAACATCTCTTCATGACGACTAGGCTGATATTTGTAACCATGAAATTGGTACCCTTTAAAGTTTGAAGAGATGTCCTCTTTGCTCTAAAATGCATTTGTAACAAGTTTATTATATAATAAAAAGAGGTTGCACTTGAGTGAGAATTGAGTGATTTGTTATTATATTTCTTAAAGTGATTTAAATGTTGCTTTACCGTTTCTGACAGCGAAGCTTTCCAAATCAATGAGCAGGACCATTTTGAATTTACAGAATTTCTGCATCTGTGTTGTTGAAAAGCCTGATTTGTTGGGTCTTTGGGTTGAGTAAACCATGGTGGAAAATTATATTCATATTTCCCAGCCTTATTCTTAATATCTGGACTGTACATTGGTTACTGATTACTTGTGTTGACGTCTCCCAATTGAATTGTTTTTAATTCAAAATGCAGGGATGTTCCAAAACTTCCATAGTCCATACTAAAGCTTTTTCAGTACTTGCTGCAGTCACTGTAGAAAAAACTAAGATGGACTGATGTGTGAGAAAAACAGATGGCTTTGCTGTGAGACTGTAATGTCAATTAACTACGAACTAATATTAGCAGTCAGGTGGAGTTCCCCAGACTACCTCCATTTTTAATTCTCATTTTACTGGACAAATAGGAGTGGCTTCAGTATCAGTGTTTACTTACTATTTGATCATCCGATTGGAGTTGTTACAGAACTAAAGACTCATTTGCAGTATATGTTCTTGTTACTATCCTGCCTGTGTCGTGTTTTGTGATTAATTCTTCTTAATTGAGGCCTTTTCTCGAATTTGTTTTTGCAATGTGCAATGAAATCATTATTTACGTACGTACCTCAATTAATCTTTTTCCAGACAGACTACATGTCTACAGTGTTTGTGTTGCATTTCCTCAGCGTTGTGCCCACGAGCAGGAGCCTGCTGGAGGAAAAGAGCCACGTGAAGCATGAAATGAGTTCATGACAGCTGTAAATACAAAGTCAATATGGACTAAGGAGACTTCTACAATGTGTAAGTCTGTGGGGCTCGGTCAGTGAAACAGTCCACTATCACTTACTGGCCCTGTGCTGGGGGGGGGGGAGTTGAACATGTCAGGGTGTAATGCAGACAAGCTAATATCATCAGGTGGTGGACATGAACCGCTGCTCTTTCACGGAATTACATTTCACAGAGGACAACGGTACAGAGGAGGAAGAGAAATAACAGCTTTTGGGCTGTTATCTAAGATTACTTCATACTTGTGCAGCCATGAGCCCGCCGTTATCACGAGGTACAACGTATCCTCATACAACGGTTCATATGATGTCTTATTTATTTGGTTATTTTTCATGCATTTTCCCCCGAATGTTCAACAACTGGAGTGATCAGCGCGCCTGTGCAAGCCCCTGCGTTATGTTTAGGAAAACATTGTATGGTGACAAATAAGCTACGTGACAAATAAGTCAGCTTTGACTTCTGTTTTCACACAGGACACAAACAACGGTCTCCTGGGTGAAAGTCCAATTTGACCAATCCGTGACCTCCTCCCTACGCCTTATTGCTTATCATTTTCGTAGCTAGGAGTACAAACAGTGCCTGGAAACAGCAGGACAGACATTCTGAATATGTTTCTTGTCAATCAAGAAACCACCAGCTGTTGCTGCACAGAAACCTTTGCAGCAGAAATATATTTGTGCTTATCTTTGTCCCTTCTTATCTACATCATCGGACAATAATGTTGGATCTTATGAAGAAACCTCACAAAGTTCAACTTCCTACTTTAGACAAAAAAAAGCCTCAAACTAGACATTTTTTGCAAACGTCTCATCAAATGTGTTTCTTTCAGTTGCTGAAATGTAGTTACAAGAAGATTTTCAGCAACAGAGAACAAATTCAACATGACATTTCCTCACAAAGAAATGCCTCCTAATATTTCAGGCAATTTCACACGGGGACAGTGATCTATTATAGAGAATAGCTAAACTCATCTTCTGTTTTGTTCACTGTCTGAAAAGCAAGTTCGATGAAACTTTGCTGATGCTACAATGGGCCGGAGAAACTTTGAATGTAGATTATGCACAAAAGCTTTAGTTTTAAAAGTTTCTCACCAAAAGATATCTCTTATTAATTGGAAAGATTGAGCTGGCGTGAGTCTCTCAGAAAAATAAATGAAGCATTTTAGGGAACTGTGGCGATGTTCCAACAATCATGGAGATAGAAATCTATCACTAGACACTCCATGTTAACTTTGATTAAAAGCCCCATGCTGAGAGAGAGAGAGAGGGGGGGGGGGAGTGGCTTTATTCTGGGGTTGTTTTCAGAGTCAGTTTTGTTCGTCCGCTGTCAGTCATTCTAATGAGGCGGCATATTCTCTGTTCAAACGCTTGTGTTTATTATTTGGTCTTTTGGTTTGTTATTGAATCTTGAGCAATGACTCACCGCACAGCAGCGAGATCACACAGCACAGCTTTTCTCCCACAGTTTAATTAAAGACGTGGAAGTCAGGTGGTCTGGACGTTCATAATGATGGACATTTATGAATGAATGAACAGTATCCTGGACATTTTTTCCCCCAAAAAACTTGAATGGATGGAAAGAAAAAAAAGGATTTAGTTTAAAAGGACAATTATAATAATTGATTGATTGTATTGTTTTTTGTTTTCTTGGTTGACGGCTGATTTGGAGGCGTCACCTTGGGCTCTTTGGAAACGTGATGGGCGTTTTCTACAAACATGTCGAACATTTATGTAACAAACGACTGATTTGTCCAAAAAAAAGGATCAGTAATGAAAATAGCTATTAGTAAGAGCACGAAGAGATCATCAGAACATCAGCATATCAGCATAGCAAATGTCCGCATTAGTCATTCTAATCAGCATTGCTCTAGATCTCTTTTGTGGCATCACATAATAGAACCTGACTAAGCCTGTAAACATTTAAGTCATTGGGTTGTTTTACAAATACTTCAGTACTTTTATTCTTTGCCCTCTGCCAATAATCTTGTGACTTGTACTGAAAACAAGAAAACCACCAACTGCCTATTTATTTTCTTGTAAAGAAGTGTGGCATTAAAAGACGAGAAGCAGAAGAGATTAATGAAATGGAAAGCAGACGTGAGAGGAAAGCGGAACAATTTAAGTTTTTTCTCTGGACTGCCGGGCTTATCTGTATGTTTACGTCCACAATGTCTCTAAAGCGATTCTAAATCGTTCAATACGGCACGCTCACATCTTCAGCACCCACATTTCAAGGTGTTGTGGACTCGTGTGTCAAGGCGTGCTACTCATTGATCTGAGACTTCATTCATATTCAAATGAAGGGCCTGATCCATACCACTTTGTCTTCCCCCTGTGATCAATGATTCATTTTGCAAAGCCTCTGTGTGGTTATTGGGCAATAAGCAATGCAAAAGCCGTGGGAAAGTGTTTCCAGGAGTCTGGCTGACAATAGCCGCAAGAGCATGCAGGTGGCAGAAAACAAAAGATATGAGATGAATAATTACCCCTTCATTTTTAATTGCTGTAATCCGAATGTGCGCGGCATTCACCCACACAGCCCTTTGCAAGTGACATAAATATTTGATTTCCACTGGCACTAATGCACTAATGATAGATTTTCTTACTCCACAAGTGGTAATTCAAGTCACCAAACACAAAGGCGAGTGAATGTGCTCGTCAGCTCTGCACTGAAGTGTTCATCTGACTCCTAAGAATATTCAATTTCATACCCGCTACTGAATTTTTGAGAGGATGCAATAAGCCCCTGCTTTGGTTGGAGTGTTTTCTGTTTGCCAAGAAAATTGCTGATATGGGTGATAAATGGCTGCAGAGTGATAGAGACAATTGTGCAGCTATCCCTGATCACATTTGCTGTGCCATCTGTGTGAGGAAATTGGTTGAAGGGCTTTTAAACGTAGAATAAATGGCAAACAAGTCCAGTAACGCGTTTAGTTCTATTAAATAGCAGACTTAATGTTGACTGAGATGGAGGGACATGCAAATATGAACCGGCTTCACAACGAGCCATTGGTTAATTCATTTAGACATTTAACAAAACAGCAGAAATAATTGCCTTTTTCCTGCTAATTCCTTTAGTTTCCTACTGAATGTCCATTGCTTATCTTAACTTTCCAGTACACGGGAGCATCACGCTCTGCTTTAAAGGAATAGTTCACTCAAAATCGTTTGAGTGCAATAAACTGATCCCCTATAGGCGGTCAACAAGCACTGTTGATCCATAGGTTCACTTGTTGTGCTAGCCAAATCATAGCTCAATACTATGAGCTAATTGCACTTCAGTATTGCCTCTTTGTAACTCTTAATATCCACTGGAAGCAGTGGATTTAGCCATTTAGCTTGTTGACTTTCAGTTGGAGACAGGAAGCACGTTAAAGTTTTATGTGTGGTTGCATTTTGCAAAAATTGTGGTAATGGCGTTGGCATCGCTCAGTGGCCATCCTCACCACAATAACACTGCTTAACACTCTGCGGCTCACGTTACCCTCTAGAGCCAGTGTTTGGTTTGTCCATTCCTCTGCTACTGTAGAGACATGGCGGTGCAACACGGCGGCCTCCACGAGGAGGATGATGTCAGTCACCTTGGGAGGAAAAAGGCTTCAAACATGAGGACCAGCGGCTAAGGCGACATCAAGTAAACTTTCCCAACTGCAAGAAACAGCAGCACCTGGGACGGTCTCCCACCACTAGGATCAGAATCGAGGCTAATAAACCTCGAAGAATTCTACTTCTAGTAAACGCTACGAGCTGTTAGGAGGCCATGACGTCACCACTTTACATTACGGTTAATTTACATCACTTTCACTTGGGAATACAGTTAATGAGGCAGTCCAGAATGAGGCAGCCATTTGTTAGCAAAGCTCTGGTATTTTGGGGAGTACTGAGCATACTGATCAACATTAGTGGATTGTGTTCTAGTTTCCATGTATGTTGATACTTTTCTTCCACAGCAATGGGATGCTACTGCTGTAAACCCAAGTTGACCAGCTGCTGTCCTCCGCGAAGCCGCAAACATTTCAGAGCCAACCGTCAGGCCTAGAGGGGATGAGCTTTTCATACTCAGTATTTCTTAACCCGTCTGTCCTGAGCCTTTCATGTCTTTGTGTTTGAACATTAGCAATGGTGAGCTCTGTTTACTGCAGCACTTGTCTTGTAATCCTCAGAAGACACGTAACGCCTGTCAGAAACATCCGCGTTGCTGTACAATCTTGAACCCAGACGCATTTAGCCAAGGATTGATACCTGCAGTCTGGTACAATGCTTCACCAGATAGGCTCTCAAGGCTATCTGTGTAAATAAGGGGGTTTTCCTGACAATCTATTCCACGCTTGATCCTTCGCGCTCTTCCTTTGATCCCTCCATAGCTCTCTCGTTGCCTGCCGTCCCTCAGGTGATCAGGCGGCGGGCGAAACTCTATTTCTCACCCATTCTCTCCACTTTCCATCCATCCGTTAGCTTTTAGGGCTCACTGCGCATAAAAGAGGTTGACTTTAAAATACTCCTTTATCCGTCCTGTCCTCTGCCTTTTGCTTAAAAGGCTTTCCTGCAGACACCATTGTTTCAGGAATATCGAGTTCTGTACACCGTCGGTTGTAGCCGGACATTTTATTAGCGTTTGATACATGGCTACATTTATGTTTGCTCACCAAAAATTCAATAATAACGCGATGCGTGCGAGGCATACTCTGATTATGTTAATTTGATTATGCACAGACTAAGCAAAAAAATATGCAGAGCAGTGTGTTTTTAAGAATGTTATTGATTAGCGTTTCAGCCACCTCCACACTTTCATCTCGCTATGACATCCTGTTGGAGTTTTCACAAAGAACTTTCCCAAATGTTTCTTTCATCGCTTTTCATGCATTCAAGGCTGAAGTCAAACACACTGTGCTTCATCAGTATTGACGCCTCTCTTTCTCTGTGAAAACATCTTTGTGTTCTGTTCAAATACATTTTTTTTTTTTATTGCTACATTTGCGCAAATGGTGTGAGGTCTTGATTTCTCCTTTGGGATTGTATGGATGCTCTTGCTTATGTTTATGTCATCTATTCATTCACGGTTCCTCTCTTTTCCTTTTCCTCTATGTACTTTCCTATTTGTTACTTTCTTCTCTGTGACCCAGGTTTTGAAAAAGGGCTGTATTATTAAAAAAGGTTTTATTCATTTCACTCACGACATTGTGGTAGAAATGTAAAAATGATTGTCTGCCACAAGAACTCATTGCACTGTTTAATTGTTTGGGTTCATATAATTATTATTTTTTGGTTTGTTTGTTCATAAAACCTCTCAGAGATGGAAAACCATCAACAGAAGATCAGTGTATTTGCTACGCTGAGCCGAGTTTTCATGTGTCACATTGAGACTATTTGCATATTGGAACAGCTAGATTTCCCTCTGGCGTGATTAGTTGGTGAGCTGCGACGATTCAACAAAGAGAAGAGAAGCATTAGTCTTATCCCGCTACTGACACCTGCAACACGAGCCCGTCCCTCTCTCGTCCACGTAAACGGAATCAAAGTACTTAGCAATAAAGAGTCATTTGGAACTATGCCTTAATTTGAATGTGTCAGTAAAGTTGTAGTTAATCTCATGAACTCCCTCAGTATGTCGAGAGAAGAGACAAAGCAGTGCTACCTCCCTCATCCACATGTGATTTCAGTTGAATGAATCATGAGACTTGTTGTCGATGAGCGTTGGAAAATCCCATACTGGCTCGTTAGCAGAGAACTAACAGGGTTCAGTCAGTGCAGGACAGAGTTACAGCAAACTGGAATGTATCTAAACAAGACACGACCACAATCTTTCCCAAAGCTCAGCCCCATTGACCTTGTGCCTAACCTTACCAAATCTTAACCATAGTGTTAGTAAAATGGAAATATTTTTCAACTTTGTTTTTTATTATAAACTATTTCTAACAGTTTTGGAAGGCACAGACAAAGGATGTCATCCTGCTGATAGGGACTTAAGGTCAGAAAACACTTTTATATGTCGTTCAAACACATTCTCACCCCAATGTATGGAATACCGCAGCTTGGTCAGTGTTACTAAGCTTCAACCTACGTCGCTCTACGTACCCCTCTAGTGTCAATATCTGCCTGTTACATACAAATTATACTTCTGTCTTCACAGGAAGTTTAGGTTTATGCAATAAAACAAACTGAGTTTAGGAAAAGGGAGTGGTTGACGTTAACTTCACTGACTAACGACACACGTCATTAACTACTGACGTCCAAAAAATGTCTCTGCGGCATCCTGGACGAAAGTCCTCTGTTTTTTTAATATAAAAATGGCACCTCATGGTTATGTCCCAGACCATGTCTTGGCCGGTCACGGTGAGCTCCTGGAGTCTCGTTGACACCATGAGGCTGCAAGGAAAACTCTGCAATGTTAAGATTTTGGTGTCTCCCAGTGCTGGTGGTTTCAAAACACTACTACACTAAACGCCCCTCACCGTTAGAATAATAAGTATTAAAAGCTGTGAAAAATATAGTGGAGTTAAACATACAACAGATCTCTCTGAAAAGTAGGAAAACAAATACACAAGTGAAGAAACTTAATGTCGAACCTCAAGCACTGTGCAAACAGCATCTTTCTGCTGCTGTTTCTATTATAAGTAGATACACAGAGAGTGTGTGGTGCCAAAGGATGTTCAACAAAGACTCGTGATTGTTTTCACAGTGGTTTGGGGGTGTTATTAAGCAGAATCTGCATTACGCCGTGAACTGAGACAAACATTTGGCTTCTGCATTCCTGGAGTCTGTCTTTGATGATATTTCAGTCCTGCCATTCGTTTGTCCCTTTCAATACAGACACAAACGGCTCAGTGAACAAATTTCAGAGTATGTAATAAGTCCTTTGAAATGCACTGAATGAAATGCAAAGCTGGGATTTGGATAGTATTTCAAGTTGTGGTGCCACGATACACAAGGCTTTTACATAACCCATGATTTGATCATAATGCTGCTAATATGCATGCATTTGTAAATGCCAACATAATTTGTCCCTCTTTTTATCTCGCTATGTTTCCAACAATGTTCACAAAATGTGAGCTTGGCCACTGCTGCAGTGGAGCTGTGAGCAACAGAGCAATGTGGGATCAGACAGACTGAGGCTGTCGCATGTAATTGCACGATGTTTCCTCTGTCTCTGTCTACTCTTGTACCAGTTTGACATACATTACAGTCATGACGCTTTTATCCAAAGCGACTTACATTTTAGATGCTATCATACCGTAGGCACAGCTACGGGAGCAATTTTCGGGGTTAAGCGTCTTGCTCAAGGACACATCGACTTGCAACTAGTGGTGCCGGAGCCAGGGCCAGGGTTTGAACCACCCAACCCTCTGATTGAAAGACGGCCCTGCTCTCCACTCAGCCACAGTCGCCCCTGCGGCTGAGTGGATACATTTTGTAATCTATGAAACAGGTAAATAAGTATGTGTGTGACCATTCAGACAGAGGTGATTGTATGAGAGAGGAGCTTATTTCGGTGCTGCGTCTCATCTCGGCTCCGAAAAGCTCTGATTTGCATGCAAATGAGGCCCCAATTGCGTGTGTGTGTGTGTGTGTTTTGGTGAAACTCAGTATGTGTATTGGCACTTCCGAGTCCAAGTGCCTGTCTGCCTGCAGCTCATTATGGGCCGTGCATCCATTGATTACAGTCATGTAGTGAAACGGCCCCTCTTCTCTTCCCCTTTGATTAAAGACGCTGCATGGAGAAAGTCTTGATTCATCGTTCTATTGATGCTTGTCCAGGCACTGAGAAAAATGGAAAGAAAATAATGAGGAGGAGGTTTCCCATTGAGAAACCTCTTCTTCATCTACTCTACACCGGCTCCACAGCACACAGACACACAAGCTCTGCACCGACACAAACACAACACACTTTCTCCAACCGTCCTCCCTGCTCTCTGTGTATCAGTTGGGATGTTCGAGGGGAACTCAGTGACAATGCATCTCTAAAGCCGTCCCCGACTGGGAGACAATCAAATTCATCGCTCTCTCTCCCTCTCTCTCCCTCCCTCCCTCCCTCGCTCTCTCTCGTTGTTGCCAACGGCTAAGTGAAGTGATGCATGCTATACTGTTTGTTTCAAAGTCTATGATGAATAATTCAAAAGCTTTATGTGACCCGTGAGGACCTCCTGACAGACACACTTAAGGGAACACAATTTGTCCGGCTACTTTTTTTTGCAAGTCTATCAAATATTTTATCCAATATTTTTTAGAAGAGTTTCACGATTATCACAGAGTAAAAAAACGTTCTTTTGATCTGGTGTGTGGGATTCTGATCTATTTCTCATGCACTAGGTTACTGTGAAACATGCCATTAAGACTCTGTTACAGTATATTCTCCGGTGCTTACCTCGGCCCTCTGTTTGGACTCAAACATACAGACCAACAAAGTGAGCAAGAGTCATCTACGTGTTGTCTCAGTGGGATGGGGGCCATGCATTTTAGGTATTTAGATACCTGCCATCACCATGATACAATGAAGGTTTGTCGAGTTAAAATATAGAGCATTACAATGTTTTTATAATATAGCCATAGCGGCTTTGTGAGGGAGTATTTTGTAGAGATGGGTCATGATTTTTAAAAGTCATCTTGTTTATGTGACTGTCTACTGGCAGTAATGTTTGAATAATGATCAATAGGTTACCAGTCAATATTTAATCCATCCTTAAAATCCATATAAATGCACAGTAATGCTTTGAACTAACATTTGCATGCTCTCAAGCTAAAAATGCTGCGACTGATTTTGTACACTAGGCTACACAACATAGTGACACGAGATGGAAAGGGATCGCCAGCATGATTACAATTCATCCTCAAGGGGGCATGAATGTCCGTACCAAAATTATACCTTCCAGCAATTTTTGAGTTGCGAGGAAATGATTTCCTCAAAACCTGAGGACATGAAAACAAAATGATTTGCACAACTAGATACCACAAGGAGTGGGTGAAAAGAATCAGAAATGTGGGCGACCTGACCCGCGACATCATTTACTCCATGTTCATATGATGTACATGCTGTTTATTGGAGCTAAACTCCTTGAGTGGTTTGGTTTGCCTCAGAGTACTCGTAGTAAATCAGTCTCAGCAGCCAGTTTTAAGATCAGTCAACCACCTGAATGACGCTTGCTTACTTATATTCCCATTATCCATGTTATCAGCAGGGCCTACAGCAATGCATCAGGTTGACAGATGTTATCATGTAAATGCATAAAGGGAGATTGCCTCCTCAACATTGCTTTGAGCACCGCGCAAAGATGTGGGTGCTGCTTCACTTACTTCTACATGCTTATTCCTCTGGCACACTGGGGATGTGATGATGTGTCGAGCGCTGCTGCAGCATCCCGTCAGCCAGACAGTGCCGGGCTAACAGCGGCTCCCCTGCCAGCATCCAAGCTCATCCTGTTAAATAATGCAGAGGCGAGTCTGCTCTTTCTCCTTCACTCTGGCGTTCCGACAGTGCACGCGCAGCAGCGGCATCAAGCGTGCTGCGATGCCATCAACATGCTAATTGCATGCAGATCGGTCTTTCCGTGGCAGACAGTACAAAGATAGGGCATCCAGCAGCCACTGACTCATTCATCATAAGCGGGTTACAGAGCTTAAGGGATCAATATCAATGCCATGTGAGCATTCCATCAATGTCACCGTTAGCACATATGGCACAGAACATTTACACAGGTCCACTGACATACACACCACCACACACACACGTATGTACACACATGCATGTTCACACACTTCCTTCCTGAACTGTAGTTTTGAATCACAGCTTGGGAGATGGTGGTGGTGTTGATGATTCTCCCTTAGTAAATATTTAATGTTAATTAATCTAATGAAGAAAAAAAAAACCCGACACAAACACACACATTGATTGTTGATGTTAAAGATCTGACATGTAGAGGAGAAGAGAAATAGTCATCGGCGGTGTTTTGCTTTTACAGCCATATCTTCAAGGAATACACCAAATACAACCTACGTATGCGTGACAAATTGGAGCAATTGGGTTGAGATGTGGTTGATCTGAAGAACATAACATACTGTATCATTGTGGTACTTCAGCGAGTCTTTGCTCTTGACAACGCAACATAGTCTCACGGCACTTCCTGAAATAGTTTTAAAAGCCCAACCTGCAGTGTTGAACACCAGTCTTGTGGTTGAGGGTCCTGTATTTGTGGACCCATCCACTTCTCTTCACACCCATCACACGTGGTATTTGTCAATATTTAATATAATGTCACTAGCTCTGAGCGTTGCATAGTCACATGGATGCATTTCATTTGTGTGTCCACCACCACGAAAAGGATCTTAATTTACTTTCCATTGTTTTCGTTCTAAGCGACAAGACAAAAACAGACTACTCGTGTCCATTTATCCAAAACTAATAGATTGTATTTTATGAATATTTCACAACAGGCCATGATACAAGGATGGACTGTAATATCAAGGCTGTATAAATCATTCCAACCCCCTCATGTTAGGTCGCTGATAACAATCTTAAAGAAGTATAATATCCGACTGCCATTAATGTTATAAACAAGAAGGGACAGACTTGCATGCATTTGCACAGCTATACCTTATTGTTACTGTAATGCAATATGTATTTATGTATACTGTGTTGTTTCATTGTATGGTATCCATGTCAAAGACACATTTCAATCGCCTTGATTCACTTAGTTTTGTTTCCTCTCGGTTTGTTCCGAAACGCAAGTCTTCAGTAGTGAATTTCCAATGAACTGATTATTTTCATATATATATATATGTAAGGTTAAATTTTCCAATCTTCCAATAGATTGTTGTTTGGAGGCTGGGTTTTATTTGTCATTTTATTGTGGTGGACAGGCTCATAATTGAGATGCCTGCATTCTGACATTAAAGTGTTTGCCAATGCTTGTGTCTCCAACGAAGATAAAACATTCAGACATCACTGGCATTTCAATCAGCAGCGAGTTGACCATTGGGGTGATGATTAGTGCCAGAGCCGCGGGTCATTAACCATTTCATGCTGTGCAAA
Source organism: Pholis gunnellus (assembly GCF_910591455.1). NCBI lineage: Eukaryota > Metazoa > Chordata > Actinopteri > Perciformes > Pholidae > Pholis > Pholis gunnellus. The sequence goes on from NC_136538.1 coordinate 21,117,890, forward strand.
CATCAATGAGAAGACGCCTACCGGGGGTGCCGTCGAGCCAGGATTCTGATTTCCTGTCATGCTGAGTCTGTTGTCCGATAAACCAGCCTTGATATTGCACAGTTTAGGGTTTCCTCTAAGGAGATTGTGAATGAAGATCACAGATGGAATTTTATTTACATTAAATTAACGCTTGGACACCGGGCTGTCGCCAGATAAAGTCGACGGTTTCTCTGAAATGCTTGGTGATTAATATTCCTTCCTATCGTGTCGGCCTGTGAGAGCTTCCTCATGCTTTGAAAATCTGAGAGCTGGCTTGTCAAACTCGCAGAAAAAAAGAGTGATCTGAGCTCTAGCCCTCATCGGGATTTTGACGGACACATGCAAACACAAAAAGAAAAGACTAAAATACACATATTTAAACCAAAAGTTATGAACTCAAGCTGTGGGTGTTGGCAAAAAATACCCCTGCAACTGTCATCCTGCCCAGTCGGGACTAGTTCAACCCCATTTCTTTGCAGTTTTCCGTCTCGCTTTCAGGCCCGGGGCGGTGGGCAGCACTGCTGTGTCACCTGGCAGGCAGGACGATGTTCTCTAAACTAAGCTTTTATGTAGCACTCCAGGGCCTGAGCCAGAAAAAAAAAAAAGAAATAGCCTTTTCATAAAAGTGGGAATTTTTCAAAGGGAATAACCGTGACAAATAAACAGAAAGCAGAAATTGTTTGGGCTTTTTGTTGACACAAAAAGCTGCAGATACAACAACCTGAGCACTTGTAAAATACAATACAATCCATTGCGATAGGCAGGCAGTAAACACAACCTGAGCAAAGACCTTCATGTTGACTTTTAGTTCAGATTTATCTCCAGGGCCATTTCAGTATTTGTTGCTGTAGGCTATTATTATATTGTAAGCAACAGCATTTCCCCAGAATTTCTCAACAAGTACAATTGACACAATGTGTTGTGTGACAAAGAATTATCAGCAAACTCTGCTGCTCTGAACAACTTTTGAGGCCTGTTTTAGTGCAGTGTTTTGGTTTTCAGGCACATTTACTGCATGGTTCAGTCTAAGCACACTCATCCATCTTGTTTCAAGCAGCAGGCTGCTGTTTTCAGCAAATGACCTCTAGTAAACTCACTGCATGTTACCTGTAACCTACCAAGATCAAATGACAGACAGGCAAAGGTAGCTACTAGTTGGTGAAGAAAATTAAACATTCAGCGAAAGACGTATTTTTCTCAAGAGTTAGAACAAAAAGGAGATTGAAAATTGGTCTTACTTCCACCAAGTGACACAAACATGATTCCAAATGAATGATAGTGTTGGTCTATGTCTTGTGGATGACGTAATCAACGTAATATCCAAAGGGCTAATCAGCTGTAAGTATACAAATATCAAAGAGTTTTGTGTCAATTAAAGATGTGCTCCACTAATGAAGCATTGCACTTAATTAATAAAATTGGCTGTGGTGGTTACATGTGTTCTCAACTGTCTTCTGACATATCACGACACATTAACTGTCAATTCTGTAAGCTCCAAGATCGGATCTCGCTCGCATTTGGATTCGATCAGCCAAACCAAATGGCAAGGTGGCCTATCTCGCGGATCGCATGTTGACGCGATCCGGACGATTTATCAAACATAGGTCTCCATCATCTTCCCGAGAGGAAGTAAAGGGAAGAGAGGAGGAAAACAGGAGCTGGTTGTCTGAGTCTTGTTAAGTTACCGCTGACAAAAACTCAACATCACTGATGTTGAGTTTGTTGCTGAAAAATAAAAAGCTTTTGAATAACAAAATAACAGGTTATTCTTCAATAACACAACTGATTCTGCAGGGAGGAACTAGAGATACCATCTTTTTTGCCAGCAAAGCTGATGCCAGCCCTATGAATGTGAAAGTCTGTCACTGAGTGAGTGGGTGATGAAGTCACACCATTGGTCGGTGGAGTTAGAGCTTCCCCACAGAGAGTTATTCTTTCAAAATGAAAAAGATGTGATGGTGGATCCGTGCAGACAGGTGGAGGCGATTGAAACAGAGAAGAAATAAACTGAAAGCTTGTCAGGTGGTAGTAAATGTATAATGTAGTCCATGAATAGATGCTACAGCTCCTCTATACCAACAATTGAGGATCCGGGCACGCTCATATTTTTCAATGGGCTCGACCGAGGTATGTATAACAAAGCATTAACATTAATTACACACTATCAATTTGGATGAGTGATCCAGACAGTCTTTTTTTTAAACAGCATGATAATATTGTTGAGTCAATTGAATTAAACGGTCAATTATTTGACTCAAACATAGCTTAACCCTGTCATACGATATGCTACCTCAGGACACAACAAACAAATATCCAATAAGACTATTGCAGATGAACATTTAATATCATATTACAGACACCACCGCCGACTAGCCCTGACTAACAATTTGGCCACAATTAAGCCCACTGACCATACACAATCCAGCCATAGGTTTACACCGAGTCTTGTTATTCCATGCATTCTTCTTCTTTGTTAAAATGTGCCTACTGTACATAAGCCAGGCAATTTATCTGACTTTTCACAGCTCCCTATGGAGCCACAAAAAGCTTTGTACAACTTTTTTTATGTACAGAAGTACTCCCAAAGATCTGTAAAGTCACAATGATATGAACAATCTGTGGAGTTTCCCTTTCAGCATAAAGAATCCCTCCCCAATGTCAGGAACCTTATAGACATTATAGTAGAAAAACCTACAATCTAAGAATGAAACAGCCTCAGGTGTTCTACTTCAGTTAATGCCGGTTATTATTTTGTGATCCAATGTAGTTTCCTTCGTGGTCTTTCCATTTGTTCTCAAACCTGCCTTGTGTTCAGTTTCCTTTCATGATTATATGCCCATAATACAATACCTGTTTTATGGACCATTGTTAAAAACAGTGTTCCTAAATGCTGATACTGTTTATGCAGTCATAACTACTTTTTATTGTAACAGAAAACCGTCCCTTCACCATTTGGGAGTTATTTGCAGGGATATAAAAAAAACACCACCGGACAGCAAAACAGCTGTTTTTGTTTCATGGATTTTTCCTTAGCAAGACTAAGCGTTTATGGGCTGTACTGGCTCTATAAGGCTGTACTTTGGCACAGCGAGGCCTTTAGCTGCATGCTAACGTTAGTATGCTAACATGTTCACAATGACTTTAATAAGATCCAAGGTAATGTGTATTATAAGTTAGCTTGGCCCGAAAATGATCGCTGAGTCTGTTGAGAATGATTTGCAAGTATTTAGCCATCTTACCAAAGTATTTGACAAATTGAAATGATGACCTGATGATGGTGCTAGATACAAATAAATCACACAAAAACGTAAAACTTTAATTTGCTGGTGGTACTAGAGGGAAAGTCACGGGATCACCTACGATTCGTCCTCTGGGGAGCATGGAAGTCTGTTCCAAGATCCCTGGCAATCCATCCAATAGTTGCGTCACCCTGAACCACATCGATGATCAACCAACAGACCACCCTTTGAGCGGTACCGCTTGGGCGGTTAAAACTCTTACAACAAATAAAGGAATTTTGTGATTCAAGGTGACGAGCTACAAGGTTTTTGACGGCCACAGCTTGCAGGTCAAACCATGCATTATCCTTTAATTCACATCTTTGACAAAGAGTATATTGGTTTTCAGTGCAGCAGGCTGCCATCTTCCTCGACTCAAAGCGCTCATTGATCATTCCGGTGAGACCCACAGCTGCAGGATCTTAACCAGGCGGGTGGTGATCCTGACACTGCCGAGAGGAGCGTTAGCTGATGTGTGCTCCCCTGGAGCTGCGACTCCGCAGGGAGCCGCAATGCACAAAGTTCTATGGATGCTGTATATCACACAGATCTATTTCTTCCTGTCATTGTAGAGAAGACTAAATGCAATTTGGTTTAGAACTTTTAGTCTCTCATTTATTGTTTGTTTGTTATAGGGGAAGCTGAACTACTGCCGAATATTTTAATCAAACTATTACCTCAATCTAATTATTCAGTGTTTGAGTTATTACAATGCACCTTTAGAAATACAATACAGGGACAGTCACATTCATTTAGCAGCAGATTAGATTTTTTTTTCTTCATCCATTTTACCTCACTTTTCTTTTCCCATTCTTCTCTACCTTTGGGATGTGTTGAAAAATGAACCAATATTACCAGCAGCTCTGTGATCAAGGTTGATGGATGGACGGGAGGATATTATCATTCGCACCGTGAGGCAGAGGCTTGTGTGTTTTCAAACTCCTCCTCATTTCCCTGCTAATGTATAGTTACAGATAGTATGAAATGTGCTTTTTAGGTTTTTAGCTCTTGGCAGTGATGTAGAATACTGTCATTCAACATGAGGATATGGGTTCAAGTCCTAATTATCTGTGTCCGCATACTAACGGTTCTCTTCCCTGGAGCTGCTTTGGGCTGGTTTGGTCTCGGCCTTTTAGTTTACATTTATTTAGGAAGTTTTTAACTTTATATAGTGTGCCTCCAAGGAAAGTGCTTGGTCCACCAGATGGGCAGTCTATCCCGGATTGGCACTGAAGGATGCCCAAAACCTCATTGATACTCATCTACTGAGCATCAGTGATATTGGTGAGAAGAGGAGCCTGCGAAGAGCTGAATGGATGTATTAAAAGACAAAACCCACCCAGCCACAACCTGCTCACCCTGCTGCTGTCTGGAAAGAGATACAGAAGCATCGGCTGCTGTACCTCCAGACTTCAAAACAGCTTCTTTCCTCTGGCTGTGAGACTATTTAACGCATCCTCCACTCTCCATATACAATATGGTTTTTGGTGTTTTTCTTGTTCCGCAAAATGGGACAATGGCAATAAAATAACCTTTTAACCTTGCAGTGGATGTAAATCACAAGTTGTAGAATCGGCCTGTGGATATAATTCCTACGTAGACTCGGCTGTTCATAAAAGAACGGAGGTCGGTATAACGGCATATTAAAGCCTATGATTTTAGAATGACACGTTCAACGATCGCATAGCTGCAATGTTTGAGTGTTTGTACTCTGTTGTCTGTTTACATTTGGCCATATTTCTAGCTCCAGGCTGTGCTGTTTTGAATCTGACCTTCCATTCTCTTCTACCTGAAGAGGAGCCATGTAGATACAGACTTTCCCCAAACAGATGAATACAATTTAATTATGAAAACGGTTTGCTTTGTGGCAATTCTGTTTGTTTGTCCTGCACAATTGTGCGCGTTCTCTCCCCATTACACTGTCAGTCATCTTGATGAGCTCCATCCTTCAACACGACGTCTAGCCTGAGGCTGAGGAAGATGGCCCATAGAAAGCAGATGGCAAATGCGGACTGTGTGCAGTAAACTAAATTCAGGGCTTATGTTCCAATGTGTTTCTGACCGGGCTTTGTCTGCTGCATATTTAGCTTCACTGTATTTGTTAAACCCCGCTCATGCACACAGCACTTACCTCCAGAAAAACATTGCACACAGCACTGAAGGGCCAATTTCTGTCAAATGGGACAAAAGATAAATGATGTAATGATGTACAATTAATTCCTAGTCCTGTTCATTCAGCTATTTTTCTCAAAGTTGGATATTGCTGGTTACGATAAGGGATACATGCAATATCAACACATTTCTTTATGATTTTATTGACATTTTTTTTTCTGTACAAGCAAAGTAGCAAGGTCTGTTAACAGAGGCCTTCAAGATGAAAATGTTCCATGTTCTTCTTGAAGGTGTCTGAACTGGAGTTGTCACACACCAAAATGATTCCAATAATGTTCCCATAAGACCATTGTGTGCTGTAATACATATGTACAAAAGTTAAGTCATTTACATAACAAACCATGATCTTGTTGAAGTAAATCTATGTTGGAAGTATATTTTGAAAAGAGACTGCACGCATGCATGAACGATGGGAAACTGTATGTTTCTTGTGAACGCAGAAATTTATTTTGAAAATAATTTGGGACTGTGGGGCTTGCAGGTGGGATGAGTGAGAGGAGGCGTCTGTTCTGGACTAATCTTCATCCCACAGGTCTGTGCTCAGCTCTGAGAAATTAACTTTGTGTGAATGTCTAATCAGTCTTTCAGAACTGGCAAAGGCTGATCTGCCAAAAGGTGGAGGAATGATGAGGCTGCTGCCTGGGTTGAGGGGGCAATAGGGTTAAATAGGCTCATCATGATTGGCTGAGCACGGAAAAGCACATTAATCCTGAGTAGGGTTACAATACCTAATCATTGATACTGTAAAGACTCATGTAACAGTCTGTCATCTCCCCTGCGGCCGTGCTGCTTTACCCGTTGAAGGACAGATTCTTCAGTACCTGCCTTTTGCTGAATCAGTGCTGTGGAGTTTCGCTGCTGCACAATTAATCCTGCGTTAATTGCAATCATGGTTTTGCCTCTCAGAATAAATTAAGCTTGATCGAGTTAGAAACTGACATTTTTGCATTTGGCATGCCTTTCCCAGAGCATCAAATGAAGCGCTCCCCGTACACAAGTGAACTGTCTCACCAATCACAGGTGATTAACTGGTCTCATGCCTCCCAAACACGGCTGTGGCTTCAGGCGAGAACATTTTCACTACAAAGGGAACCTGCAAGTGAAATGGAGCTGCATTTGCTATGCCCGTTAAATTCCTTTCATTTGTTTGCATGCTGTGGCGAAAGCTGCAACACAGAGTCAGGTTTCATTTGATCTACGTTGAGAAAGATATTATGTAGAGAAAAACAATGTGGAGTTCTGTATTACGTGTACATGTGTAGGTTTGGACATGCACATATTATACATGAGTACAATGTGGAGGAAAAGTTTTTATGTCAATTTAAAATATCCGTGATTAATTTCTGTAAGAATAATGAAAATCACCATTAAAACTGATACTGAGCTCCTGAATATACCCATTTACACTTTTATAATATATTATAACTTTTATACATGCACAGCATCAGGAAGGTTACAGTTATAATACATTCTGAACCTCTTCCTGAGAAAATTATAATTATTATAATTATGTCGGTGCATGAGAACACATTCAATTGGGCTTTCAAAATCCGAAAAGTGATTGGCATTCAAATGACCATTTAAATATGCTCTGACAACTACTTTATTTAAACTAAGGCTACTAGCTGCACAGATATGCACTGTGGAGAAGCATAATCCCATCTAAAGCTCTGATAGTCATGACAAGACTTGGTACTTTGATACTGCTCAGACCAAAGACTTTTTTTTGTATAAAACAGCAGTTTTTCTTCATATGTGAGGAGATGTCAGGCTCACCTCACTATACAGCATACACTGTCTTCATCCCTTGGGTACAGCAATGCATTACAAAGAGAGTGTGTGTGTGTGTGGTAAATTTATGAGGCTGCCTTTGCCTGCGGGCCTGGTGCAGATGACTTTCCTGGGCTCCCGTGGGGAATTGCTCTGACAGGGGCGGCAGAGGGATGCTGAATGGTGCACTAACAACCGGCTGCAGGAAGAGAAACTGAGAGGGGGAGCGCTGCAGAAGAATTTACTGTGGTGCCATTAAAATGACCTAATCTATGAGTGACAGTAAACTTTCTCAGAGCCAAAGAAAAGCAATCAATCGTTGCAGCTGTTATCCCTACTAACGCCATCACCCTCAGCAAACCTGCTGTTTTTAACTTTTTCCGCACCCGAGCTTTGGGTGTAAATCTGTGACCAACAAAGTTTTGTTATCAAACAAATCAGATCATTCACCGAGACTCACCACAGTTTCCAGAATACTCAAAAAGGAGAAGCGCCACCGGCTTCCATTCATTTCAGTGTGGGATGAAACTCAAACCCGCTCTCCCTCCCAACTTGTCACATGGTCAGGTTTAAATATAAGTAGACCCATGTTATGTAGATTATGTATCTTAAAACAAGTGAACTTGACTTTTGGTTTCACACTTTACATAAACAGGTGCCTCCTGGATGAAACTCCTGTGCTTGTTTGTATACATTGTATCCATCCTTTGAAATCAACAGCGACATCATGCATTAAAACGGACAAAATGTTCTCAAGCAACTCTGTATTGCAGCTCCTTTTATCACAATGTGTCTGCAATAAAAAAAAATAAAAAAATGCATAAAGAACTAAAAGAGCTTCCATATCCCTGCAGATTCTCCAGGCACCGTGGCTCTGTCAAAGTGTTGAATTGAGTGTTGACCTTTGTTCTGACACCAGCTACGAGGGAAGTGACAGGCGAGGCAGATGAGGAGGAGGTGAAGAGAGAGAAATGTGTGTTCAGATGACGCATTTGCACCAACGCAGGTGTTTGACAGGAGTCAAGGTTACCGTCACAGTTTGATGCTTATTGATGACAAACTGCTGATGTTTACAGTACTTTAGTTTTCTAAAATTCTTCTACTAATTTCTTCAGCCAAAGTTATTTTTTTTTATCTCATTACAACACGATTAGGAGTCTTTAATTTAAATTTAAGTCCATTTAATCATGAATTCATTTGTAAAACAGAACCATCAGTATAGATGTCAGGAAAACCTTCACAGTGAGTTAATCTAACACATGACACAGAATCTCGATCACAGACTGTTAAAAATAAATATAGAAAACCTTTTTCACAAGTACAGCAAGTGGTGTTGAGATTGTATGTATTTATTTTGTTGCTAATGGAATAAAAGGCAGCATGTTCTGATCTACAGGTGTATACAGGTGGAACGTGTCTTGCTGTCATCAAACACCTGCACACCACATCTTCTTTGAGAAGAGCTGCTACTTAAACACATGCTATTGGAGCCTGTGGACTCATGGAAACAGTTGGAAATGGTGCATGTGTCGTGCTGACGGCAATCAAATGTAGAATTTGCAATCTCTGACCGATATAAAAAAACATCCAGGACATTATGGATGGTTTATAGAAATCACAATCAACTGAGATTTGTCCACAATGGCTGGTTGTGTTAGTGAGATGCAAGTAGCCTGACATTTAACTTCACTGTTAAATACTTTCACAGAGCCTTCATGGCCACATTTCATTTGTTAGCAATACAATGTTCCATAAATCAGGCTGTGAATGATATATGAATTTTGAAAAACCTTGAGAATATAGATATGATTAGAATTGGAAAGTCTGGTGTATGTAGTTGCTTATTAAGTGGAAATCTCTGAGCGTATGAGACAAAAATAATTTAAGAAAACGGTCTTTAAAAGATATATATGTATGAAGGGGAAAAGGCTGCTCGTGCACCACTTTTCATTACTTTTATTCAAGTATATGGGAACTATCATCACAGTCTCTCATTTATCATTCCGCCTTTGTTTTCTACATGGAATACCATACTGTTCACAAACAGCTGCAAAAAGTTTTGAATTCAATTTAAGTTGTGCTCAACTTTAGTTAATGACCGGGTTAATGCACAGTCCAAGAACCCCGATAGAGCCCTGTTACCAAACCTTGTTGCGTGAGGACGTTTCATGTGTCCCATTAGACATTTTTAAGACTCAAAAGCTGACAGGATTGTTTACAATCTAAGGTTCCTTTGGGAATTGGCATGCCTGTAGAAGCCAAAATAAAGTTAAGCTAATTAGGTTTCAGAAAAAAGCTTTCAATGAGGGGTTTTCTCTGAAAAACATAAAACAAGCTTTCCCTTCCTTGCTTCCCATCCCTCCATCTGTCTCTTTTTTTTTTGGAGGTTTAAGTTTTGCAGTCACAGTTGTGTGAGCAGAACATCCCAGATGTCTATTTCTCATGCTGCTCCCTCCAGATGCAGGACCGAGGGAGGTCTTCCCAGACCGGCTGGGAGATGTAGTCCCTCTAGCTCATCCAGACTTCTGGGTCTACCTGAGGTTATCACCCATTCATTTAAGACTGATATCCCAAAGGGAGGCTCCCTGGTGGAATCCTCACTGGGTACCTAATTCACTGTATAACTATTTAGCATTCAGAGAGACAGATGCTGGTTAACGGTGATGACACAAACATTTTCCTCAAACATATCATCAACTTTGAATCCTGTTTTACCCGTTTCTTTTCACGCCATGTCTGCCACCTTTGTGCAATGTTTTCAGTTTCCTTCATATTTTTGGACAGGCAAAATAAATTGACAGAGTGCGTATTGTGTATGCTTCATCAATATGGTACTTCATGAAGGTAATGTGGAAACTTTTTAATAGGCACTCTTTATTCCATTATGTGAAGCTATAAGTGGTTACATGCTTTCAGCCCTCCTGTGTCTCCATCATGAGTTACTGTAACTATGATGGATTGCATGATTGCATTCAGTATAATTGCATTTAGCCCCAAACCATGTTCATTCCTTCAGAGTGTATTTCAGCTTTAGTATAAAAAGGAGGTTTGTCACCGTATTTGGGAAGACACCAGTTTGAATTAACATTTAAACCTGATGAACAATTAGAAATCACAGGTTTTACAAATTGTAAGACATTTTTACTCCCAACTCGTCAAATTGGTGGAAGGCAGTGTTTGACAAGCCCAACCACCACTCCCACCCTTCCTACATTGACTTCCTCAATCTTTATACTGCGTCAGTTGCTCTGACTGTCTAATACAGACACAGATGGGTTTACATTGGAGTTAGTTGAAAGCCTGCTGAGTCTCACACAGACTCTAAAGTGTGACCCGGTGCGTCGGTATCAGACGCCAAAGGGTGCTGACCAAGCGGTGATGTCTTGACGAGTTGGGGGTGAGAAAGGGTTGTTATTAACCATTTCATGGTCCTAATGCCACTGGGACAACAGATGTAAACTTTGGGAACAGAAGTGCATACTAAATATAACAGCCAAATTCTAACAAAAGCAGGCAAATACCTTATACTTTAACCGTTTATCTGTCTCTGTACATTTGGATAAGCATAAGAGTTTTTGTTAGTTAATTCAAAAGATCATGAGTGATTACAGCCCGTGGAAATGTTATGTGCTGAATAGAGTGTTTTAAGAGTCTGTCTATCTTAAAAAATAGGTTTTCCTTACATTTGTTCAGTTTCAAGGTAACACTGTATATTGAAGCTGATGACAGAATAGTTATACACTAGTTCTATTTAATTATTAATCTTAATTTATTCAGTTATGTTATGCCCGGTTTGTGTCATTGTTTCTATTTATTGACATTACTATGAGTATATATATATATACTCACACACAGTTGGTGGGGCTGTTTTGCTCTCCTTCAGCACGTGGAGTCCTGTGTAATCTTTAGCTGCCTTGTTTAACAAGATGTGGTGAATGTCTTCCTAAAGACAGACATGGCCCTTGGAGGGGCTGTAATCCATTCTGTGAGTTTGTGTACATTTGTCCGCGAGTGTGCACGCAGGTGGGTTTTTGCCCGTCCCTTCCATTGGCTCTGTGCCAGCGTTGCCGCTTGGCTGAACATCAAATCCAGTGAAGGGCTGAGTTTATTTTCTTTGCTTTGAAAGGCCATATTTATCGTTTTCAATTATCTCAGATCCATAAAAGCTGACCCCTGCTCCCTGCTTCGCTGTCTGAGCCAGTGGAGAGGGAGGGAGACCAAATGGAAGTCCAAACTGTGCTCTGTTCGCGACAAAAAATGTCACATTTGTGTGTCCTTGTTTTCATCCAGTGTGCACACACTCATCCATGCGTGCATTCGTGCATTCGTGCCCTTGGATGAACTGAGTGTTACCGAATGCCTCTTAAGACCTTGACATCCACACACACCATCATCGCTCTCCACAGACCCACAAGTACTCCCCCCTTTCCCTGCATGGCGACGGCAACATCGACACACTTCTGATGTTAATAGTAAATTGATAACAGCCTTGATGTTAAACTCTCATTATCATGTCATGAGATGTGCTGCGGGCCTGGGGGCCCCCAGCCGACGACGGCTCCCTTTGAACACGGAGAGCATCAGCCGAAACCCCCCTCTGTCAGCCATTTCAAAGCAACTGCTGCAATGGACAGAAACTGATGCCATCTGCATGAGAGTGTGACTCCCACCCACTCTCAGCACTAAACATAATCTCCTTTTTTTATGTTGATTGTCTACACTTGTGATTATGAAGTTGAACACTGTGTGAGTGTGTGTGTGCGCGCTCACACCTGTGTCCATGTCTGCTTGCTCTTAATAGTTTTGCAGAGGTACCGGAGTGAGTGCATAGATACAACCAGCAGCTTGTTTGGCAGAGCACAGCAGAGCACAGATTTTTGGAGAAATGCATCATAGTCCATTTAACAAAATCACAGGGTGGAGAGGCCGGCCATTACACACATAGCACTTATTGTTAAGTTGTTAGCGGATCTGGCTGCAGTGCTTGTGAGCTCAATGAGTACCTGGGTATATCATCACTCCTAATGGCGTGTGGCCTGGACACCCACTGAAACCACCAATAACACATATGGTCATATCACCATAAGATATTTATCATAACTATAAATGACACCCACTGTAGACGTTAACCATTTGAACTCTAGGCTTGTTTTTCCACTCTCTTTATTTCCAGGCTTATTGCACATTTACACGACTTAGCTACGAGGACCATGTATGCTGTAGAGAGCAAAATACCCTGAAAAGTTGGGGAGTCCTGGTGCTGTGGGCGGTTGAAAAGAATAGGCATACATCAGCCACTACATCCAAGTAGCTGAAACATCACACAAATAAAGCTTCAATATACAATATCTATTCATGAAGTAAGAAATGTTACTTTAAGATGAGGACCAAGTTCAGTGAGAGTGGAGTCCGAGCACAGTGGTGTTTTTTTATTGATCTGTTTATTTGTGTTTTTTCCACAGGATCAATTAAGGTCTGTATTTATACATTGCACAACGTTGATGTTTTCCACAAACCCAGGCCTCTCTATCACATTTTAAATGTCATGCACCTGCGGCATGCTAGTATTTCTAGCATGTTACTGTCTCATTGCAACCTGTTGCAGCTGCGTCATTGACCATAAAGAAACCCTATTTACATTCAGCTGATGTTGGTAGACAAAAGTGCACGGCTATACAGAGTTTTTTCAATCATTTTGCTCTTTGAGGCACCTTGCCATTCCCTGAAATGTGGTACTGCCTGACTGGTGGGCACACCTATTGATTTGGCTAGGTTTCCTCCCCATACAGATTCAAGCCCCCCCCCCCCTGCATCCTGGGCACAAGGCACTAGTCCAGCAGTTTTAGCATCTGGATTAAGCCACTCTGGGGCAAGTGTTTGGGGAAGTTGGCCACAGCTGAATCATAAAACTTTGCAGTGTCTATCTTCCCTTTGGCACCAGAAAGCCGTGCTCCTTCAGACAGCCTGGATGACACACACTCTACAAACCTTTTTAAATTACTTTTCTGCTGAAGTCTTTATGGCTGCCAGCACCGCCATTGTTTGCCGAACGTGGCAAGTAGCATCCAGCATAGTTGCGTCTCTTCTGGAGTTTAAGAGACGAAGCTCTTTAACTCACAAAAGGACAGGTTTCATCAAAGCCAAATTTTCAACAAACCCACGGTTTGGTAGGTAGAGCGGTACTAGAACAGGCCTTTTTCTGTGTCTCTCTCTACCCATCCAATGGTAAAGACTTGCCCAATTTCAAGAGGTTAATGATTCATTCATTCAAATGTTTTTTTTTTCCCATTTTAAAATGAAACAAGCGCACATTTGCAATAGCAGCAACCATGTACGCCCATGTATCCATGCGTACATTCACACAACTTCAAAACCTTTAAAAAAATAAAAAAAGAACTCTGCTATGTGCAACGATGCCTCCCACAAGAGTTTAAGACAAACATTTCATGAGCTCGGCCACGGTCCGTCGATCCGTTTAGAAGTTATGCGCCTTTTTTGTTAGAGGTCACTCTCACTGCCACACCCCTTATGCCCACCGGCATGAACACAAAAACACACCCACACACCCACACACACTTGACCTCCATGACAACTTTCAGCCTCCTAAAGCAAAAACTTTGGGTATATTTCTGAGGACTAACTGAGAACAGAGCGAGCTCTAGAGCTGCTAAAAAGAAAAGAAAGCACATTTTGAATGAAGTGATTGTAACACAACGATCACTGGATTACTTTTCATAGTAAAGAATGTGTGTAAATGAAATGAAGTAATAAGGAACACTGTTGTATCTAATATCCAAGTGGAGTGATGGGCATTCATGGTTAGACATTGGAGAACCAGTTACCGCTGGATGCAGTAAGTCACACATTTTAATGGTCAGTGTTTGCTCAAGGGAATATTTAAGGTGAGACTCTCACCTCGCAGCTCCCTCTGCAGTAAACTCAACTCATTAACCATTACAAGCATGGAATGGAAACAGTAAGGGGAAACAGCAGGTGGAGTTTACATTCCCACTGCACCCGCTTGGTTTCATTACATCAATATTGGCTCAATGTGGATGAGGGAGTTGTGGAAATTCAGGTACTTATTTGCCGTCTGTTCAGATTTGATCATCTGACAACCATTTTCTTATACCATTCGGATGACCAGGTGGGTTTTGGGGTCATGGGGGGCTTTTTTCACTTATTATCTTGGTGGAATGGCCAAATGGTTTGCTTTGGTGTAACTAACCTGTCGCCAGTGTAAGAAGGGGTCTGCACTCTGAAAGTGTCTCAAAGTCGATAAAAAAGATTACATTACAATTACATATATTTCCATTCAGTTTGAGAACTTTTGCTGAATTACTAAATGGATAACAACCCTTAAGAGCAGACACATCCAGAGTCAGAAAGCTGCTTTCAAACCGGAGGCTTCTTGCCTCGGTGCTGGTTACAATTCACCTCGGTGAAATGGATTTGTGCTGGGCAGTGACTCACTATTTGCTCGTGCTGTGCTGCTCTGTAGCTGATCATGAATTTAACTGTAAAAGGCATCCACCACAGAAGATCCTATTTGGATCAATAACCTCTCAAAATATCATTAGTCAAACAGGACCTGTTCAATGCACTCTAAATTGAATACAGTACAAATACAGGGATTATAGAGAGTTTTTACCATTCTGGCTTCAAGGAGTGAGACACAGAGAGCAAGTTATCAACTAAAAAAGGCAGCAGATCGGCGTACATGTATTATATTTTATCTCTGACCTACAGTGACACTCATCCCTTTCCTGCAGTAGTAGCTTTGGAAAGCAATCCTGCCTCCTGAGTCTGCCAGAGCACAGCTTTCTGAGGGCTCCGTCTTCCTCATTGTGTCACAGTCCCTGCCGCCCGCCTGGGATCTGTCCCCCGAGCAATCTGCAACCCCCGTCCAGTTAAGCTATTATGGGAGAATGAGTAAGAGGCTGACGACCAGCTATTTTCTCCTCACAGTATCTAACGCTGTATATTGTAGTAGTTCCTTCCTTTGTTGTCCTTTCGTTGTTGCCTCCAGCTAGAGGGAGCGTGTGGTGGATATAATGAGTGTGTGCCGTCCGTGATGGCGGTGCTGTGAATCTTCTGTAGGCCTTACTGTAACCTCTCTCTTCTGATAATCTGCCAATTACCGAGAGTCAGGAGGAGCCCTTTTGCTCTTCACTGTCTCCATGGTAACCTCTTCAGGGGCCGACAGGATGACTGTGGAGGCAGAGCAAACTCAGGCATTACCATTTGACAATAACTGCAGGTCCAAACTCTTTAACAGCCTGAGGATGTCTTTCCTCAGTGACGTAGCATGTTGGAGAGAAGTTACGGTACCTATTTTAAAGGTGTTGAGCATTCTTTTGGGTAAATGTAGAGGATGTATGTAAAAGGAGGATCATTCATAGCAGGACTGCTATGAATACTTAAATGCATAACGTCTATGACCTGCGTAAATTCAAAATGTGTTTGTGAATTGCCGGCAGTCTGTCATGTAACAACATCCAACAGCAAAATTGAGGTCGTTATGTTCTGTTATTATTCTGCTCCACTAGATCTCAGGGGGAAATGTTGCAGCTTTTACTCGACTTTGTTTAACAGCTGTATATACTAGCTTCAACATTTAAAATAAAGTATTCTATAATAAATATTCAACTGATAAAATACGGTTTCAAGCTTCAGATGAACCAAGCGGCCGTTTCCTCCGTAGGGTGGCCGGGCTCAGCCTCAGAGATAGGGTGAGGAGCTCGGACATCAGGAGGGAGCTCGAAGTCGAGCTGCTACTCCTTCGCGTCGAAAGGAGTCAGCTGAGGGTGGTTTGGGCATCTAATTAGGATGCCTCCTGGGCGCCTCCCACTGGAGGTTTTCCGGGCACATCCAACTGGGAGGAGACCCCCGGGGAAGACCCAGAACACGCTGGAGGGATTATATCTCCCAGGTGGCCTGGGAACGCCTCGGGATCCCCCAGTATGAGCTGGAGAATGTTGCGGGCGAGAGGGAAGTCTGGGTCAGCCTGCTTGGCCTGCTGCCACCGCGACCCGACCCCGGACAAGCGGAGGAAAATGGATGGATGGATGGATGAACCGTCTGCAGCATGAAAATGCTACTAGTGTGTTAACTAAAAAATAAAAACAAATATGTTTTGTTATATAAACAGGAATATGTGATGCATGCAAGTAAGGGATTTTAAGGGTCATCAGTTTTACCCATGCAGGTTCATTTACTGTGCACTGTAAGAATGGCACAAAAAAAAGCTAAATCTCACGGTAGCAGCCCTCTGTACTGTAAGAGAATAGGTTGTGGAACATAATACAAAATTGATTGAAAAAAAAATACATGATGTTATTGACAAAACAGCACAGCGGGGTTGGTGTGACATTAACGTCTGAGAGCCGGGGGCATCGATTCAGTAAACTTCAAACCTGAACGGTAAAGTCCTTCTGTTTAATTTGCCACCCAGACTTCTAGACCCGCTTACAGCATATCAACAGTAAATGTTATAACTAATGACGAAAAAAAAGAACAGAAATGAAATAGTCCCCTGATCGTTTTCGTACCATCATATCTGGCCAGTTCTCATCAAGAACTTCACCTGGCAGACAAAGCCCAAGGCGCGGCACATCACCACAGCATCCCCAGAGACTCTGTCTGGGTAGTGTAACAAATGCCGCCGGGACAGGAAGGTCGCATGTTACCTGGAGTAATATGGGAGCGATGTCAGCTGGCAATCAAGCTCCGAAAATCACCATTCGGCCCACAGCTACATGTTCAAGGTCCCTTCAGTTCGTTTTAAGTTATTTCTTGTCACTTTCTGTATGCCTGCAATTTTATGCATTTAGCATTTTGCAATGTTGTTCATTCTGAACCGACGGGAGCTCTTTTGTGGGTGAAAATATTTGTACCTAAGGTGTTAACCTACAGTCAAGATCTGCAGCTTTTACATCCACAAAAAGGATTCATTTTGGCTTACATAGTGGTACATGCCTGTTAGCAGCCAGATTCAAACCTGCAGCACTGTGAAGTTTTCAGTCTCAGCGTGATGAGTTGCTCTGAGTTGCTCAGTCAATGTAGATGTTGGCAGCAGTAGAAGAGACGTTGGCAGTAGCTTGAAAATCATGCTCCAAACTTTGGTCAAAGATTTGATTAAGGAAAGTTGGTTTGTTGAGACTTTAGGCCTTTTCACACTCTTATGAATATCAACCCACATGTCACATGGTTCTGGAGTTTTCTGTCTGTGCTTTGTGTGGCTCATTTGCTCAGGGTAAACAACGCCTGTGTTACATTCAAATGTACCTACCGACTCACAAGGATTAGCTCCTGATAGACTGGAAACATAACAAATGTAACCTGTGCGCTGCAAACTGGAGCCAGCTGCAAACAAATACTGTTTATCACCAAATGCTGCGCATCATTATCTCTTAAGCTTTAGCTGCAGTATTTGAACGCAATATCCCAGTGTAGACAGTTATAGTTTTGGTTAATGTGATGTATTTAAGTGAAATTAATTGTTTTGATTCGAACAAGAAAAGGTGGGCATAACTCTCTGCAAAATCCCAATAATATAGACCTTTAGACAACTGCTGGCCTCGACACAGGGCAAAGAGAGATGAACAAACAAGACCTTAGTCACACCCTTTTGTGATGTTATCTATTGAAATAATAGCAAACACACACCTCTGCCAGCTAGTATGACGAGACATTCTCATACCGACGCATCATTTAACGCGGCTTGGTCAGATGCACCAAGCTTGAAACTATGACGCGTCACGCACTCCTTTAGTGTCCGTTTTGCACGTGTCATTTTGAGTGTCGAAACAGCATCTTTTCAAAATTAACTACTTTCTTCACAGGAAGTTCAGTTATAGGCAACACAACCTCTTAGTTAGGTTTAGGAAAAGAACGTGTTTGAAGTTAATTATCTGACCAGCAACAAGTGACTCGTAAGTCATTTGGTAGTCACGTGACTAACGTCACTAACGGCTGACGTGACGGACGACTGATGTGACAAAATGTCAACTTTACTTTAAGTTTTGCACGTTAGACTGACAGTCGCACTCTATACCACGTCCGTTGCTCTGCCTGTAATGTCGCAGGTGTGTGTGTGTGTTGCATACACACACTCAACGCGTCGTGTCAGGCGCTGAGGAGCACTGACCAAGCTATTTGACACATTGGGAGTGAGAACGGGTTGAGTATAACCCATGAGCTGATTGCTAAGTGTAGCTTTTACATGATTGGAGTGACTCTCTTGTTGGCTTCAATCACAAGTAATTTGGACTAATGAACGTATACGCGCCCGAATGCATGGTAAGTCATCAAAAATATGCGCTTGTTGTAAAGAATGTGAAAAGGGATTTCGATGTGTAAATCCCCCAAAAAAAAGCACTTTAGCTTGTGAGGGAGTGTCTGTATTGTGTGGGCACTGCTGGTCTGGCAGTGGCAGCAGTCAAGCAGTGCTGGTGAATAACACACACTGTTACAAACAAGTAATTCATTAGCAAGGGCCATTACCCCCATCTCCCCCTCTCCTGCAAGCAAACACACACACACACACACACACACACACACACACACACACACACATCCACAGGAGACGTAATCGACAGTCCTCTGCTGAGCTGCGATGGTATGATGAATGTGAGTAGGAACGTGAGGACACGTGAGAAAACTTGTGAGGAATATGACTTCATTCTTCAGCTTTGAGTCGGTTGAAGGATGTCAGAAGGGTTAACAGCCCTCATTTGGTTCATTATTTAGTTTTGAACACAATGTTCAGCACTAGTACTGAATG
This sequence comes from Pholis gunnellus, assembly GCF_910591455.1. NCBI lineage: Eukaryota > Metazoa > Chordata > Actinopteri > Perciformes > Pholidae > Pholis > Pholis gunnellus. Next base: position 21,136,916 of record NC_136538.1, read on the forward strand.
TCGAGTTTAACAACAGGCTCCACCGCTCAAAATCTTGTTGGAAATTTCACATTGTATTGTGTTAAGTCCAAATGTTTCTTGATGATGAAATTGCCTCTTTTTGTGCAATAATTGGGGGCAGTACAATTTCGCATTTTCATTAACTATTCATTTCCATATTCTTGCACCCAAGCTAGTTAATATCATGCAATTACCATTTTCTTTGGGGCTTTACTGCAGGGCATTAACCTTTGAACTCTTCTGGATCCATCAGTGGCTCCAGCTTTATTTTTTCACATTGTGTAGTCAAGCATTGTTTAAAGCTCAGCTAGGCAGGTTTTTATCTATTTTTCATCATTGTGCAAAACTTCTGTCGCATAACTTTTCAATTTTTTGTAATTCAAATGGTCCGTGACTGTGTGTCTGTGTGATTACACAAGATTGCTTGTTTAAAGTTTATTTTTCTGAACGTAAAAAGATATGGTCTTAAGACATTTCTGCTGTATCTGAGTCAGCGTTATAATCAAATCCTCCCCACCTGCAAAGCTGCAAAGAACACAAAAAGAGAGACTCCCTGGTCTCAGTATTTACAGCGTCTGACAAAAATGTCTTAATATTAACTACTGATTGTGTAATGATACTAATCAGTAAAAAAGCCTTGTGTTGGGAGAAGGATGCTACAGAGTAAAATGGGCCTGAACCCTGACAACGACCAGCAGCAGCAGTATCTGTGGCGCTGCACAGGAGTCTCATCATGGCCACAAAGGACTCAATAAAGATTGCCTGTCTTAAAAAAAGTGATAAAACTGTTCTGAGCACAAAAATAACAATTTCCCTTTCCTGAAAACAGGTGACAAGGAAGCAAGGTGAAGTTTCAAATGTTCTTTTAATTTCTTTATGACTCGCTACTATCAGACAGGATTAATTATTCAACAGTTTGAAAGACGAGTGTTGTAAACGAGTCGTTCCTATTTATAGTCTTTCATTGTTTAGTTTCGTATGTATTTTAATTGCATGTGGTATTATACTTTCTCATCATCCCTACTCATTGGTTGGCATAAAAAAAAGAAATAAAATAAAAAAAGAAATGTGTGTGTGTATGTATATATATACATACACCAGTTGATTACCTTGATGGTCATTACACAAAGCATGGTGTTATTTTTAGCTTTATCTATGTTTAAGGTCAAGTTTAGCTAACTGAGCTACTGGAGTAGCATCAAAACACACTTGTCTATTTTACCTTCTATTTAAGCCCAACCAGTAGTGACGGAAAGCACTAGAAAAGTCAGTTGTTTTAAGACTTTTAAGGCCGGAATCAAACCCGGGACATTGCGGTTATACGGCATGTGCTGTGACCATTCGAGTGCGAAAGGCGCTCCGAGAATGTGATTTTAAGCCTTCGACCAAATGATCCATATTTTCATGGTGACGACTCTCTGAAGAGGACTGTCACTTACCAATGATTTTAAGGCCAATCTTCTCATATCAGGAGTGTCTGTACTTTCAGTAGGTACGGGAATTCACACCTTGCAGCCGCTCTGTACATCTTGTACCTTATAAGCGCCTAGCAGTTAATGTTGACACTTTTCTTCCGCACAGCCTGGCAATAGTCTCTAAAGAGGGAGGAGATCATTACTCGTTCACTCTCAACACGAGTTTGCTGAGGATTGCAAGCGGTGACCTTTTTAGTTACGAGACCACTGGACCCTTTAATGAAAATGAAAGCCGCCCTCAGCCAATTGGTTACGACATCAGTTTTGACGTGAAATATTTTCCTCGTCATACCTTGCCTACCACTTCAGCAGAGTGGGAACACTAATTGGACATCATGATGAAAAATCTTGAGGAGAGACTCGCACAGTCCCCCCCCCCCCATCTACTTCCCCTCCAGCGGTCGACTCTTTTGAGTCACATCCAATATCTCTGCTCTACCGTTTGAGTGCATCATCAGCTACACAGATTTCCACCTCGCTTCTCTCAACTGTTCTCCCATCAATATGTCACGCTGCTCTCTCCTCTGTATTGTCATATCAAACGCAGCCCAGTGGGCGTATTTCAGCACAACCTTGAAGTGTAATCAAGGGCTGACTTTGGTCTGCTGCATCACAGGTAAAGACATTACGTAAGCTACCTCGCATCATGTTTTATTCAGTCTCGTAACCTCCAGCATTTGAAGAATAGTGTCTAACTGGTGGAATGTTAGTTTGTGCGTCTGTGCACGTGTGTGTGTGTGTGTGTGTGTGTGTGTACAGTCAGGAGTCGGGTGCGTAAACCATACTGATACAAATGAGCTGTGTACTGTCAAGGGTCATTAACCTCGTCTCGCTTTTCGCCCACATATATGAACAAACACACACACACACACACACACACACACACACACACACACACACACACACACACACACACACACACACACACAGGACCCCAGTGTAATGGGCGCCGTGGTCAGCAGCTCTGATAGTGATGAATGAGAGTATTAACGGTGTCTAATTAGCGGCTAGCCACTATAATATGCTGTGGTCACGGGAGTGAAACAAAGATGGTGTGCTCATGAGAGCCAAACGCCACGGCTGCCATTTACACTTACTTCTAGTTATTTATGTTGTTTATGTTTTCCAATCTGCTAATGGGGGCAACATATCTCATCAGGTCTTAATAAGGTTACTATAAAATGGGTTTAAGCTAGTTCTAAAACATTATAGATTTGATGGCGTTTCTTTATAGGATTTGATGCGCATTGTTTACTTTTTAAAAAGGAGTTGTTTACAACTGTTACAGCTTTAATGATGACACATATTTATATTATATATATATATATATATATATATATATATATTTTTTTTTGTGGAATCAAGGAAAACGTAGTTATTCAAGAGAACTACTAGTCACCAGAAGTCATAAGTGCATCTCCTTTTTTAAACAAGCATCTAAGAGCATAAACCAGAGCAAACGCACAGTGCAGAAACAAACTAATACAATAAGTGCAACAAACTAATATGAATACAATAACTGCTAAGAGGAAGGCTCAGGGTAGCACTTCTTGAAGAGGTGGGTTTTCAGCCTGCACCAAAAGATGGGCAGCGACTCCGCTGTCCTGTGGGGCCAGGACAGAGAACAGCCGTGACCGGGTTGATCGGCCGCAAGGGCCTCTGAGCGGCGGGGCAACCAATCGCCCCGAGGCAGCAGAGCGAAGTGGTCGGGCGGGGGTGTAGGGCTCGACCATGGCCTGGAGATAGGAAGGAGCTGTTCCATTCACTGCCCTGTAGGCTAGCACCAGAGTCTTAAACTGGATGCGAGCTCTTACAGGGAGCCAATGTAGAGAACGGAGAAGGGAACATGCTAAATGAATCCATTTCATTACGACATTTTACACCTCTCCTACAAATTTCATCTAAACTTCAACTGGTGCATCATATAATTAAGTGCAACACAAGCAGTTATGACTTATTATACACACCATATAATAACTAAATATGCCACAACTCAGTGGTCATGAGTCTGACTGACTTGACAGTTTCCACAAATCGTATTTGCTAAAGATTTACCATCTACAGGATACACAGTGAGTATTCTTAAAAAACAAGCTGTTTATGCAACAAACTAGTATGAACACAATAAGTGCTAAATACTGTAAACACAGGTGTAATGCTGCAGACACATCCCATAGACACAATGGGATGGAGCAGTGCTGGGCCATAGCTGATTTGACAAAAACCTGTTTACAAGATATAATCAACTGTAAGTAAGCGTAGCAATACTGCTCCAATGAACTGTGAAGATTTTAGGCAACAATGGGATCTAGGGAGTTGTCAAAACTGATCTAGAGGATCAAGACTTTTGATATCCTATTTGTTATTTGTTATTTTATTGAAAATGGAAGACTGCAAGCATTCAGGACCATACCAATGCAGTCCAGCCCTCTCGTTATATTAAGAAGAAATACAAAATGTTAATTCAATTGTCTGCAGTATTTCCTCTTTATGTCACTGTAACTGTCGCAGCCACGGCATGCCCACAGCCATATCAGTGACACTGTAGAGATGACCGGGACATTAAAACAACACAAGAGAGCAGGAGAGATGACAACTAAAAAGAGAGAGAGTGGAAAGAACGAAAGAGAGTCGCAGAGAGAGAGATATAGAGAGAGAGAGACGTCACCCACAAGGACTTTGGTGGTGCGATAAGACCTTGGCTTAATGGTGTCCAACAGCAAGCGATTCACTGATCACACCTCGCTGTCTTATCTACAGCTCCAGAAGAGAGGAGACATTTGAGCGACTGTGTGTCTGAGAGAGAGAGCGAGAGAGGCGGAGACAGAACACATTTTAGTGTGGAAAGTCTATATGTTTACAGTTAGCAGGCGTTTGTGTTCTCGAGCAGCTTTACATCCAATACATTTTGTACATTTGCATTTGCTTGAATATTTTCAAAATCAACACAATACACTAATGTTGAAGGCAAAACAAAAAGCATCCGGCACTTTTTAAGCTGTGAGAAAAGCTTGGCCTGCAGAGCAAAAGAGATATCCACTCCTACAACAACAGAAAAGAGAGAGCTCTGAAATTGTGGAGCAGCCTGCCTCAAAGTGAACCAGAATTGTACCAATATAAAGCTTTTATATGGAAACAGCAACAGCTACAGCTGGCTCACTGAGAGCAGCTTAACCCATTTTTACCAGCCACAAAATGTTAAGAAATGTCAGCAATGAACAGCACGTCTTCAAAAATAAATGATGTCACGGATAGTTCCGGAATTAGCTTTTACAGCACCTCAAAGGCACCGATCAATTAAACGAAAACCTTCTGCATGTACTGACCAGGTGCCAACCCCCCCCCCCCCCGGTCTGAAAAGAGGATCCAATGCAGAAGTGCCATAAACTTTCATTCTTTCTAATAGCCGTCGGAAGGCGACTCCTCTGGTTGTAAAATGAAGGCCAGTTGTATAGAAGTCCATGAGAAAATGACCCTACGTCTAACCTTCTTATTCTTTTCATTGGAAACATGAGTTTATGGTCTCAATCTCTAGTATCAAGTCTTCAATACAGCATGATGTTCATTTAGTAAATTATGGTCCATTTAGAGTCAAATAGACCGTAAAGCAGGTTATAGCTACTTTGTGATTGAAAGGTCGCTACATTGATCTGAATGTCTTTAACGTTTTAGAACTGAAACCTTTCAAACTACTTTTTCAGTCCATGAAAGTTGACTGTAATGTTTTTGGCAGTCAAAAAAAAATGCTTCAAAAACCCGGGTCCACAAACCAATTGGTGGTGTCAGGCTGACTAGGTCCACTTATTATACTGTCTGGCTGCACTGAGAACAAAGTCAATGAGGAAAAATCGGTTTGTAAGAAAATGAACAAAAGTCAATGTCCTCAAAAGTCACCAAAACACAACTTTGTGTGTGTGTGTGTGTGTGTGTGTGTGTGTGTGTGTGTATCTCTCAACCTGAGCTGTAGCCTCAGGCATCACTTATCACAGTGCTGTTCAGCTTCACAAGAGGTCACTCTCACACAAAAGGTGATTCTTCTTAAAAGATTACTTCTCAGTATTTAATAGACTACATTATGCTTCTGACCGCAAACTAATTCAGAAATTAACTTGCGGTGCTTTTTTGACAGATAGGAGGGTTTTAGGTCAGGATGGTGTGATGACCAACATACCGTGCGTGCACAGAATGTCCTTCATATATACATGCAAGGAGGGTTGAGATTTAGTGGGAAAAAATGAACCACCACCCAGCCTGAGTTAAGTCTCTGTAACACCATTTGTTTGTGTGCTGTGACATTTAAGGCCCCTGACAACACATACATTGTTTATACCAGCCTACTGCTTGCTCCATCATAGATAGAAAAACAGACATCTCAAGGTTGCTTGCCAAGAAGATTATGACAATAGCCGTTTCCTTGGGATGAACTGCTGTATCCTGAAATCTTAATTTTAGCTCAGTGAAGGCTGCAGACCACTCCATTTTCTGATTCATTTTATGTGGACATTTATGTTACGTCGAGGAATAATCACAGTAGGATTAACAGCACTTGGCAACACCGCTGGCAATCTGCAGAAATGCACCACTTCAAGGGAGAAAGTGCAGGAGTTTTATAACACTGTTGTTCAATTTAAAATGTGGCTCTTTTCTAACATCGAAGAACACAGTAGCATGCTAAAGAGACTTAAAAAAGGTTCAATATGCAGGATTCAGAGCATTAATATAGCAGCAAACGACTATTTGCTATGTAAAGATATAGTGGAGTAATATCTACCTGAGCAGAGAATTAAGTCACTCTCCCTCTGTGTTTGCTGTAATCTGAGCCTCTCTGCTTTGTTTACATAGACAGGCTGCCTGGGCATGCTTGTTAGTGCACGTTCATGGCATGTGAGCATGGCCCACTCTGCAATGCTCTCATACGGCGGTTCCAGCGTCCCCGACTGGTGTCGTTGCGGAAGCGTGGAACCCATCCTCGGGCTCTCTCTCAGGTTTGCGCCGTTAGCACCTTTAGCTGCGAGGAGCCGCCAGCTCAGCCTTCGCCATTTTGAGAGCCGTAGACAGACAATAGAAATTATCCCAATCTCGTGTATATATAGCACCTTCAAACAAGAAGACAAGTGATCGAGATCAACTTGCCTGGCAAGGGTTTCATTTCATAGATAGAAATTTAAAAGTAGAAAATTTCCCTTAAAAACCTCATGAATACAGAAGAATCCCTTGGCATGCAATGCAAAATTGTTTTGGGGGCACCAGACTGCATTATAAAATTTCACCCTTAGTTTTTTTTGTCATGTAACTTCAGTTGAAGGACAGCCTTATTAGAAATTCTGTGACCCCTCAGGCTTTGGACAGCCTTTCAAGACCCAGTGGATGAAGACAAAAACACAAAAACATGCAAGTTCAGTTAAAAACAGTCCTGCTTGTTGGCGTTTACAAATTGCAAGCGAGTTTGCAGTCATGAGCAGAGTCATCCTCAATGCGTAAATGCAGACTGCAGGCTGTTGTTCACTGGCCGGAAGTGAATTTAGCGGGCAGGACAGGTGAGGTCAAAAAAACTTTTTACTCATTAGCCCTTCAGGGTTTCACGAAGACACAGAATTTGGCAAGCTAGCCATAGAAAATCTGTGGGCAGACTGAATGTCAGTGATAGCACAGAGAGCCTTCAATGAGCTGATGAATACACAGACAGGTGCTCAGGCAGGTAGTGATCAATGCAGCAGCCAGTTTCTTTGTGGATAGTTTAGTATAAGGTAAAACCAACTGTTTGATTCTATATCTACATATCTATATATATTATTTTTTAACATTGTTCAACCATATCTGAGGATCTTCTTTTTCTTTCTTGACTACAATTTACTGAAGTTGTTGCAGCATTAGGATGTGGTGACTAAACCCTTAGAAATTCCCATAACAGATGTATAGTACGTGTGCAGGAGGGGCTCAAAGTCGGCTTATCCATGTGCAGATTTTACTCCGGGACAACCCGGAGCCCTCATGGACACGTCGGCAATGCCTTCCAAAGTCTGTAAAACCTTGTGGGTGGACGCTGGAACTGGGCCAATAAGAGACAGAACAAGATTGAGGCAGAGGGGTGAAAGAAAGATGGAGATGTCCCACTGTGAAGCTGCTGGTGGTCTACTTCTGCAGGCTGCTGATTATGGAGCTGTGGGTTGTCTTTAAGTCTCGTAAAGAAAAGCAATAGTAAAAGCAGGCTAGTGGTGGCAAGTAAAAGACGGCCAGGTAGAAGAACCACACGCTCATTTAGCTTCCCTGCACTCAGAGTTCAGGTTTGTTTTTTTGGCTCAACTGTGGTTACCCGCTGTCTTTCTTATCAACAGCACCTGTTCAGTGGCTGCATACACTGTTGCGTTCTATTTGAACCCTAAAACAAATGCCACTAAATTGAACAATCTTCTGTTTCTTCTCGATTCAGTAAATTAAGGGAGCCGTACGGTGAGTATAAAAAAAACAAACTGGCCACAACGAGTACAATCACTTTTAGTTAGAGCGAGGATGAAATGGTTGTGAAAGCTTTTTTAAAAAGAAATCCATCTCTCCAAGTCGAGTATGTAATCTTTGCTCCTTCTAGACAGAACAACATCAATCAGGGATGGGTCTAGTCCTCCTATATAGCAAAACCGCCATCTTGCCCGTTAGCTTGCCAGCTAATATGTTTTTAGCATGTTATCAATATTCTGAATATTCAAACTACTTCATGGCCTGTGATTCTTTTTCTGCTGTTTTTTTCAAGTTGCAGAAGGCCCGTTATTTGGACGTTTTTGAAACTATTGAGGTTTCGGAATAATTGGAAACCTTAATGCCACTTTCAGGAATGGAAAAAAAACCAAACAGACTTATTTTACGGTTCATACAGACGCTCATTCGTGGCAATTGTAACATAATTTTGTACCTGATTTGAAAACACATCCATTCATAGGCAGAGCAGTTTTAAATTCCGAGAGATTTCCACTGTTTAACAGACTTTCACCACATCTTCTGGGCAACAGATCATTGCTTGCATGACATTTAGCGAGATGTGATGCTATGAGATAATCTAGTTTTTTTGGTTCTGATGACATATTTTGGTCAACATTTACAGGGACTGTTTAGACGATGGAAAAAATAATAATTTGAAGTTGACTGGATGTCAATAAGCAGTATGCGGTCGTGGGTGTATTGTTGAGCCACACCACTGACATCTACACCACCATCTCTAAGCTCTAGGATAATAGCAGCCAATATAACGTGTACCTACGATCAATAGACTGCCAGGGCCATAGCAGTAAGCAATTATGCTTGCATTGTATTTATAGAAGAGTCATATTAGCCTGTCAGAAGCCTCTTAGCCTTGACAGTTGTCCTGGGTCTGTTCTGTGCTTTCAGAGTTCACCACTCTCCGACAGTACATACACATGCTGTCTGCGGAACAAATTTGTGCAACACCTTTTCTCCTCCCCCTCTCACATTTCACTTAATTGGATTTCCTTCTTCTTTTCCTCTTTGCTCCTTAAGCAATTTGTCAGCGTGAAGGCTTTCGACAGTATTGTGTAGACGAAAGCAGCTCGGGCTCCGTGCTCATAGGAGGAGGATTGATATCCATATGAGTCATTTTCTATTTACTGTCAGGCTGTGTACTGAGAAGTCAAGGGAGTTGGTGTGAATGTCTAGTATGTGTACAGTGACAGGGAAGGGAGAGTTGGGATGGAAAGAAGAATACGAATACTTGGGAGACATGTTGGTGGCGGGATGACAATGGGGAGAGAAAACAGAGGAGATAAAAATAAAGAACAAAAAGTATAAAAGAACTGAAAGATCAATCAGAATATCAGATACAGGCGACATAGAGAATGGGGAGGACAGATGACACAGACAACAGGGACTGGATCCTCTGAGAACTTGCAGCATTCTTTTGCCTGAAATTTAGAAGAAGACCAGTGTGGTCTTTGCAGCCCTCGGCATCTCACTACCCACAGTGCAATAGTTCATTGTTGAATGGGGGACGATCCTTGTCAACTCAAAGTCGGTTAATACTAACAAGGCCTGGGTTAAGGCCATACAAAAAGTTTGACCAAATGCACCACGGGTGGTTAATTACTTTTATTAAAAAATCAAACATTCCCCGAACCTTTAAATCGAGTATGATCCAACAGTAAGATCTGTGTGTGTGTAATGGGTGAGGCAGCAGAGACAAATCACAGTAAAGGAGAATTCTGGAGAGACACAAGAGGGAGATTTGTAGAGGAGGACTGTCAGCCAGCAAGAGAGAGAACAGAGGTATTGTGCATTTTTATGGCGCGCCAACAGGTGATTTATATAAGCTTATCACTTGATGTTCGTAGAAGTACAACAGCTAGATAGGCCTCTTTCACAGCAGAAATGTTGGCTATGTTCATAATGCGAGCATTAGTGCTCAATTGGGATTTATTGCTCAGATCCTATTTCATGTTCACATTTTTCTAAATGTGGAGCAATCCTGGTCATAAGCCTGTCAGTGCTAAACCAAACAGAGTTCATTTTAAACTAACAATTCGGTATTCGGACTCGGTAAGTTCATCAGTGTAGGTGAATGCAAGATTAATGTCTCCGAAAAAAAAAGCGCATATGCGTATTTCTAGGAGAACCAGCAACTGAGCTTTAAAGAGGGTTTTTAAAACAGCACCGGCACACAGAGCGCAGGTGTTGCCATTTTACTGATGACCCTCTGCCATGCCCACCTCCAGTACCTGCGAGGAAAGCAGCCACACAAACCAAGGGGACCTCCCAAGTCTCTTAATTGCATCCCCGTTTACCTCACTGGCGTCCTTTCCTTGCGTCTTAGTCCCTCCCACAAGGGATGCAAGGAAATCATGCTAGGAGAGAGGAAACGAGGAAATATGTTTTAATTGAGACGTCCTTTCCTCTGAAGCGTCAAGTGAGGCGAAGTCTGTTTCTGATGATGACGGCGGATCAGCTGATCACGGCTGGATCAGCTGATCACGGCTGGATCAGCTGTCAATCGGCTTTAACAGAGGTAGAGAGTTTGTGTCTGCACACATGATCAGTGTTACTAATAAAGACAACTCATCACTGTCAGAGTAGAGGTGTTTTCCTTCAACTGCATTGAGTATCTATACTGTCCTGATTATAAGCGCAGGACCGATTTCTACAGGTGGAATGCGTTTGTAAAATGTATGAATTATTTGCGTCTGTGTGTTTTGAAATTCTGATTGTGAAGTCATTCTTAAATAATGAAGAATATGATTATAGTGCTTTTGGAATGCTGTAATTAATTTATTGGGCTTCATGTTTCAGGGGAAATTTAAATGATATAACTCATCAAACCCGACACTGAGGAATGATCAGCCTCACGTGACTGAATGATGATAAATGATGTAAAAAGTGTTTCCTCTCTCCAGCTCTCTCTCCCTTTAATTGTATCCATAATGAAAGTTATTGAGGGAAATATCAGATCATGAAAAGACAAATCTTTCTAATAAATGAAGAAAGTTGTTTGTGATCTACAATGAATATATATTTAAACCAAATGGTGACTCAGAAGACAAATCAAATATAAAACTTGAGGTTAATCTGTGATCTATTCACTCTGGTATAAAACTCCAGTAATATTTAGAAAAATCTGATCAGTCCGATCAGCTGCAGCATCCAATCACATAGCTTATGAACAATGAGGGGGCGTGTCGTCCGTTAAAACACTTCCTGGAAGGCTGTTCTCGTGCGTCCTCGCTCATGGCTCCTCATGGCTCCTCAGAGATCTCTCCTCGCTCCTCAGATCAGAAATAAGAGCTTTGGGACGGCCGTCAATATGGCGGCGCAGAACAACTTCCGGTCCAAGCGAGGATGGAGGAGCGAGGAAATGACAAATAAGAGACTTGGGATGTACCTCAAGTGTCAGGTAGACAGGACGGAGAGGGGCGTCGAAAACCCATTTAAATTTGTTACTTTATTACTTACTTTTATATCTCATTGATCAAACATTCAAATCAATCATTTGAGAAAATAAATCAACGATGAAAATCATTAGTTGCAGGAGTGAATAAATTGTTTTTATTTGACTCTGACATTCACTCCAATACAAGATGAATATTGTTTGTCTCTGGGAGTCTAGACCAACATCTGTCTGAGGTGGAGGAGGAACAAGATCAACACCAAAGAGTTTGGGATCTCGTCCTAAATGACTAGACGTACCTCAACGGTCCGGTTTGGCTTTAGCTGATATTTTAAAGAGACGTGATTGGATGGGGCTTCTATTCTGTGATTCATTCGGACAAATGGACGGCTCAGCTGGCGGAGCTGAAAAACTGCCTACTCGCAGGTTGCTTACGCTGTCAGTGTCGGTTGCAGATAGCAGCTTAAGGGTTTATTAAACTAGCTGTATTTGGTACAGTTAAGACATAGCTTATGCCTTTTATAGTTTCAAAATATAAGCTACTATATTTCCATTTCTATTTGAGTTCAGTTCAAAATTACTGGAAATTTCAAAGCTTCAGCTGGACCAATATGAGTCTCCAACTGTCTTGTGGTTGAACTGTGGGGCCTGATCAAATCTCTGTGATGGAGACAGTGAGTAGAAAAGTCAAGAGAGCTCATTAGTAGTTAATGGGAACATTGAGAGATTTTTAGCACCAAGTTTGAGCTTCAAATGTCGGCCTATTGAGTGGTGCAAATACATGAGTGTGGATACATTATGTGGCATCAAGTAATCACGTCTCATTGCTTTCTCTGTAGTTTTGTCGGAAGATATCTCATCCTACCCGGGACCAACTCAACGTACTAAAGACATTCCTAAACAGACAACGACGGAGGCTGAGAGGGAGCAGAAGAGAAAGGAAGAGCGCAAGAGTGACTGGAGAGAGATCTTAATTAAGATAAGGCCAGAGTCACTGCTGTGTGTCACCAACTGGTTCTGTGAATCCTCTTCATGACTTCATCTCTCCCCTCTTCTTCCTTCGGTTTCTTCTCTCACTCTCTCCTCTCCTCTACTTTCTTCTTTCTATCTATCCTCCCACTTCCTGAGTGTTTCTACTCAGATTGTGTCATTGAGACAGCTTTTGTACGAGGACATTTGAGAGCAAATTTGCAAAAAAAAGATATGAATAATTCTGCATCTCTTAGTCAGCAACAGAATAAGAAACAATAGAAACACTGGACACTATAATCTTCTTCATGTGTGTGGAGTCGGCTTCCTGGTACCAGTTCTGTGGTTAAATACATCAGTTTAAGTCAACAGAGACCAGAGGGTGTTTGCTTTATTCAAGGGGAGACACCTCAGGCATGGTTTTCATGCCCTGGTCAATTTTCATTCCACAACATTCCTTCTTTCAGACTAGAGGAAACGAAGGAGCCACAATTCACATTTATGCGTTTATTTTACTACTTGATCTGTAGATATCCCCTAAATATTTGTTCTTATATCATCCACAGCCTGATTTATAAAACAGTTTATTCCTAAAAACACGGTAAACATTGATTTCGTAATAGCTGTTTACAGTATTTTCTGATTTATTGAGTGATAAATCCAAAAATGCCTTCTGTAAAAAAAAGAATTGCACATATTTGATAGGATAGTGCCTCATTTGCATATTTAAACACATTATCAGAAACCTAAAAACAATTGTCTTCATGTAAGTGATCAGCTGGGGGAAGTCACGTTTTGTACCCTATTAACCTGGTGTCCCCCCCTCAAATACTATTAATACTGTAACACTAATAATAGACTTGACCCTACCCCTGAAGTCTGACTGTAGTTTGTCAAAACCCAAACTCAAAGAACGGTCGATCCAGTAAGGATCATCAAACCAGCCTTGCTTTGGAAGTTATTGTTGTGAGGCTCTACAAAAAAAACAAAAGTGAAGACACATAAAGTGAGTAATGTGACACAATCACATCCCTCTGCTGCACCTGAGAGAACATCACACTGGCTTCAAGCTGTTAAAACCTAAAACTTGTCACCGCCCACCCCCACTCACTATTTTGACAAGTAAGGAGGGACACTTGGAAGGGAGGAACACACACACACACACACACACACACACACACACAGAAATGCATGTTTCACACATGCAGCACACAATGGTGTTATTGCTTTCTGCAGGACAAAACAGAGAGACTGAGGTCGTGGGTGAGTGACAGTGAGAGAAAAGAGAAGGTTTGGGTCATTTCTTCTTTGGTTCTGTACCTTTTTGAAATAACTTTTCTTTTGTTGTTAAATGTTCATGGTTTGTATATTGGAACAGGGCTGCTGGTGAATCATGACAGACTGACAGTCTTGTTGTTCAAGATTCTGATACCAAGGCTCCGTGCATTCAACTAACTTCAACGTAAACACATTGACTTGACGAAATGCAAACTTTTCTTTTGAGTTTTGGAAATTTAACCTCAAAGGCTATAATAAGTCTCTGATAGACAAAATAAAGACACACAGGAGGACAGAAATGTCCCCACTGAAACCAAATATTGATCTCACTGCCATTACAGCAAAGCATTCTCCTATAGCAGGCTTTCAATCTAGAGCCCTGGCAAACTGTTAGTTTTTACTATTTTACATCAAATTGAGCTATTTTCATATGTTTGCCCTGTGGGGAAAATATATTCCATTTTCCTGGTTTCCATTAGGGACATTGCTGCTGTATTATGGATAACTGTAGCAAATGTATGCAACTTAAATGATACGTGTGTGTGTGTATGTGGATGTCAGATAGTGGTGTGTGTGTGTGTGTGTGTGTCTGTGAGTCTTTGTGGTTAACAATCACATTAGGAGATAAAATGGGTACAGAGAGTTCTGCAGTATATATAAGTCCCCACTTTGATAGGTAAACATCACTCAAGGATGCTAGTCCCCTCTTGGCAATTTCTTTTAACAATTTAAGAGCACATTTGCAGTCATATGAATGAGAAGACAACAACTTAAAAGTAAAATTTCTATTCTATAAAAAACATAAACAGAAGTCCACACTTGGAGTAGCATAAAGGTCCACTGTCTGTAATGTAAGAATGTATGTGTGTGTGTGTGTGTGTGTGTGTGTGTGCAGCAAGAGAGTTAGAAATGATATTGTAATGCAGGTCACAATTCATCCCTTCTATGTCTCTCTACCTCTCCCACACACACATACACACACCTTCACTCACACACACATGCGCGCCATGCGTGCACACGGGTCTTCAAAGTAAATGGAATAGAACAGAATATACCTCTTAGGTGCATTTCTGTATATGAGTTACAATATGGGCTTTTGAGCTTTCAAGGTGTGTGTAAGGGCATTGCTGCTGCGGTGCACTTGTGTGCCGACATGCAAGTGTACGTGATTACATGACCATAGTATGAGCCGAGAGCAGCTGGCTCTCATGGCAGTTATTCAAAGGGCTCTTGTTGGCTATTTTTGCTTTATTCTAGTGCACATTAAGGTATAAGAATATTAAAAGGTACTTTTAAGGGTTATAATATTTAGATAGTAAAAGAAACAAAAAAACAAGGGTAACAGGAGTAATACAAAAATATAATAATGGACAATTCACTTGGACACTTCACTTTGTTTCATTTAAAAACATAGTGGCATCATCTCAAACAATGGCATTTAAAAGGTTAAAATAGCTTAAATTCTTGTCTAAAGGATGTTCCTCACATGTTCACTCTTCAACTATTAATTGAAATAATGTATAAAATATGTCTTTACTGTCACAAATATTTATTTCCAACAGTAGAAACGAATAATCGGCAAAACAAACAAGCACAATATCCTCTCTTTATGAGTTGTTTCATATAAATGACTTTTATAGATATGGATCTGAACCATTACATTTTGCATTGCTTTTCATCCAAGCCAAATGAATTGCCCATAGCTAGTTCAGCTAATACAGCTATGAAACGTGAAGACAAGTTCTGATCGAAACAATGTGGCTCAGGTGAGTACAGTGCTGAGTTCAGAACACATATTGGACCGATTGAGTTGAGCAGATATGCGAGCCCTCTGAGACAATTGTATGATTTGTTGCTGTAAAAATACACCGATTTAAATGGAAAAGAGCCATTAGTTCAACTTGTGCTTTTCCTAAGACGAGTCAGAACTGGGAAAAATGTGTATTAGCAGTTTTTTATAAGAAGGTAGACTTTCTGGAGACCAAAGAAACCTTTATAATGTTTTTTACATTGCTGCAGATTCACCCATGACTGAATCTCATCAGTAGAATCAAAGACTGGACGTTTTCTGCAAGAGTAAAAAGATCTGAGCAGCAGTCAACGAGAGTTATTGGCCTTTTTTCGTGGAAGACATTTGGACATGACATGTTGTATAATTGTGTTTGCATGTGGGAACAACTCGTTCTCATTCCATCTCGTCACACATACTGACACTCGGTCAGATTCCTCGCCGTCACTGTCAGAAGCAGCGGGTAGCCCAGCGCATCAAACTCTGACAGTTCATTATGGTCGCAGTAAATGCGCGGTTAACGTTGTGAAACGCCTAAGTCAGTACAGAAACTAAGTAAACAACCACATAACTCAACAACACTGTAGGACGGGAACGTCGGTCTTGAATACCAGTTTTGTGGTTTTTTCATCATTAATGTGATTAGTCACACCTGTGCTTTTACATATTATGTAAAAGATTATTTTAGTTTGAAAAGAGATTTAAGTGTCTAACTTCCAAAATGTGACGATTTGTTAGATGTAAGCCATTGTCAACGTCCCCATAAGGGTTCATTTTAATAATCTTTAAGGTGTATCTGCCCTTTTGTTCTTCAAGTACATGTTTCTTTAAAAAGCTGTTTTGCAGCTGTAGTGTTGTTGGAAATGCCAGAGATCTCTTTGCATACAAACACTGTATCCTACCAAACCACCAGGCTGCCATTTTGAATTAAACTCACTGCGTTCTGTGCAGCTGGATTTTAACAAAAGCTTCTCAGACACCAGTAAATGCATCACAGACTGTTTTTTAATAACATTATGTAATATCAGTACTGGATAACACAAAAAAAAAACCTACTTTCATGTATATGAAAATGAACTGAAAATCATTGCTGTCATGGAACCAATTTAAGTAATTCACACGCAACGGTGTGTATTTCTTACTGAAAAGCTAATCCTCAATGTTTGTGCGTTTTCCTATGAAAGTCCAGCCACACGTGGAAAGTTTGCTGTTTACTTGCTTACAGTCTTTCAAATTAAATTTCTTCACAGGAAAAAAACTCAATTTGATTTCTGCAACTAAACTACTTGGTAAGGAAAAGAGCGTGAAATGCTGAGTTAGGTTCTTCCTGGTTTGTGATTACATATTATATTACATACGTGTTTACATCTACGAAATACAGCGTCATTTTCGTAGGTTTTGTTATAAAACGCTGTATGAGAACAACCTGAACCAATTATATATGCCTCTCATTACTTAAAACACATTTTGGATACACTTACCACAGTAGTGGTCTAAGTGCTGTTTTATTGTCCTTGAAACAATTTAATGCTGCTGTGATCAAACAGCCATTGTCCTCCATGGAAACCTCAGTTCCTGCAACAGTACGCTCTCGTTCCTCATTACCGTCTCTCTCTCCCTATTTCTCTGCATGTCACTACAATTTAATCTCTCCTCACAGTTTCATTCTTTGAAAACCTTATTACCACACACCAATAAATATGTTGCAGGTGCTGAGCGACAATTACTGTATGCACACTGAAGGGTAAAAACATAAAAAAATCCCCTTTTTATCTGAAATAAAAGGAAGCCAGTGTGTTTTTCTTTAGCTTTCGATGTCGATCCATTCTTCCTTCCTCACACTGTACCTGTTTTCACCTCGTTCACACATCTCTCTGTACTGGTTCTCAATTCAATCTTTGACTTTGGCCGCCCCGATTCTTGTCTGGGCCGGCCTGTTCATACTCAACACCTTCACGCCTGTCTCAGCCACTGTGCGCCGACCGAACAACCCCGTGGTTGCCTACACAGTGCGGCAAAATGTCTGGATAATGACCTTGCTGACTTGCCCTCTCCTCAAAGCTGCTAAAACAGCCGCCTGCAAAGCCAATCTCCTGTTTCTCGCCCAAGAAATAACGGTGCTTTTTTCATCTCCTGGAAACTTAGAAAATTGCCTGCATACAATACATGAAGTAAGCCTTCACACATCAAGGCACAGCGAAGATCTGACATAGATTTTTTTTTTTGCATCACAGCTAAGCATTGCCAAAACACGTCACAATCAGCAGACTTTTCCTTGTTTTTTTTTGGTGTAGCAATAAAGCGCAAAGCCAAACTTTGGTGCCAACATAAAGTAGAATATGCAAAGAAATCAAAACGTAATATAAGTAAAAGATACGTGAAAAGCAACAGCACAAGCTGAGTGCAAGTTACAGTTTTAATACGCTTTTAATCTGGAAGTGATAAACAGCTTGCTTTTTTAAGAATACTCACTGTGTATCCTGTAGATGGTAAATCTTTAGCAAATACGATTTGTGGAAACTGTCAAGTCAGTCAGACTCATGACCACTGAGTTGTGGCATATTTAGTTATTATATGGTGTGTATAATAAGTCATAACTGCTTGTGTTGCACTTAATTATATGATGCACCTGTTGAAGTTTAGATGAAATTTGTAGGAGAGGTGTAAAATGTCGTAATGAAATGGATTCATTTTGTATGTTCCCTTCTCCATTCTCTACATTGGCTCCCTGTAAGAGCTCGCATCCAGTTTAAGACTCTGGTGCTAGCCTACAGGGCAGTGAAAGGTACAGCTCCTTCCTATCTCCAGGCCATGGTCGAGCCCTACACCCCCGCCCGACCACTTCGTTCTGCTGCCTCGGGGCGATTGGTTGCCCCGTCGCTCAGAGGTCCCTGCGGCCGATCAACCCGGTCACGGCTGTTCTCTGTCCTGGCCCCACAACGGTGGAATGAACTTCCCACTGACGTCAGGACAGCGGAGTCGCTGCCCATCTTTTGGTGCAGGCTGAAAACCCACCTCTTCAAGAAGTGCTACCCTGAGCCTTCCACTTAGCACTTATTGTATTCATATTAGTTTGTTGCACTTATTGTATTAGTTTGTTTCTGCACTGTACATTTGCTCTGGTTTATGCTCTCAGATGCTTGTTTAACAAAGGAGATGCACTTATGACTTCTGGTTACTAGTAGTTCTCTTGAATACCTATGTTGAATACACTTATTGTAAGTTGTATTAATGACTGTAATGTAATGTAATGTACGCCAAAGTTATGACTGAAGATATATGGGTATGTACCAAAATGTGTCAGTTCTTATTCTGACAGAATATTTCCTTTATGTATTGCATATTAATACAAATACATTCAACAAAGGAAATAAGAGAGGACACAATCTGTATGGCAGATTCCTCAGAGAACTTTGTGTCATTGAAGGTGTCAGCAGATGGCGAGTCGAAGGTCGCGAACGCGCCAAGCCAAGCAGAGGCGCTTCCCCTCCTGGATTGTCTGGCCAACGTTTTAGCGGTTCAAATTCACTTTATTCTTTTCCCCTCTTTTCTACTTTTTGCAAGTGTCAAGTCAATCAAGGTTACCACCACGCCTACAGGGTTTTAAAATGTCCCTGTCATGGCAAATGTAAGTAAAAGACGAATCCAATTCTTAACACTTGAATGATCTCTTGGGGCCTGCATCCTCATGTGCTCTGGGTGTGGGTGTGTTGTTTGTGCATTTCTGTTCTCACTAATCAATGAGACAATGTAGGAATTTCAGGGTCGATAAATGGGTGTCATAGTCTATTTTTTATTTCATACTTTTGACTCTCACTGTTTCATATCATGCAGGACCTCAGACGGAGATGTCAGGGGCTTAGTGCTTTTTGAAAAAAAAAAAGAAATCCCATAGAAAACTCACTGAAGGAGGATGGTGATGGAATTTGCCTTCTCATGCAAAGGCTTCATTCTGTTCAAGCATCAAATACAAGGGTACAAAATAAATGGACCCCGTTTAAGTTTTGAAACATTTCAGCTCACCACCCGTCACTGACTCCTCACAAATCTGCACATCAAGGGAGTCATTTTAAATGATTTGTTCTGTCATACCGGCGACTCAACTCAACAGCCTCCTGTGTTCCATCTGCTTTACTAGATGATATCCTCACTTTGAAAAAAAAAAGTGTAATATACTGTATTAGGATTTTCAAATGTTCTCTGAAACTCTGGGGAACTTTGGGCTTTGAACTGTCACTGGCCTGGAAATTAAACCCACCACTACTCCAGAGGTTTAAAATGAATAACGTGATGTGAATAATTATACTTCCACAGTCCTCGATACTCTCATTCTGACAACTACTAAACTATGTCTCGTATACTTTAGACAAGTGGGTGCCGTCGTGTTGCCTGGCAGATCTCAAGGCTCACTAATGGTTGGTGGGAGGTGGAGACAAGGAGTTATTTCGAGAACTTCATTTTTTTCACTTCCAACTCGTCAAACACAAATCCTTGGTCAGTGGCCTTCAGCGTCTGATGCAGACACACTAGGTTTTCAACTAACTCCTTTATTTAAGCCATCAGCATCAGTGTTAGACGGCCAGACCAACTGACGTAGTATAAAGAAATGAAAACGTCTGCTTAGGACGGAGTGTGTCATTTTATTTTATTTGTCTGCTGCTCTGTGTGGCCCTGAAACTAGTAATGCTTCCACACAAATCAATAATGTTGAAAATATTAACAATATATATATATATTATTATATATATTATATAAAGGTCAACTACGCATTGCTAGAGAAAAAAAGAGGATTAAATCCAAGCAGACACCATGGCCTTGTAAGTTTAGCTGCTTATTTTTCACAGTATTATGGCTCAGACGTAAATCACTTATGTGCACCAAACAGAACGTTTTCAGGGTCGGCTTCTCCATCAACCTGCTTTCTTAAACGTCAGGTAGATGAGAAACCCTATTTCTGTAGTCAGGGTTGAAACCTCTGCTAGATTCTTCACAGAGAAAGCTAGATTTTTCTTTGTGATTTACATGTGTTACCAGGGCGGCACGGGAGTGTAGTGATTAACACTGCCGCCTCACAGCAAGGCGGGCCCGGGTGTAGAGTTTGCATGTTCTCCCTGTGTTAGCTTGGCCTTTCTCTGGGTTCTCCGACTTCCTCACACAGTCCAAAGACTTAAAGGTTATAGGTTAATTGGTACCTCTAAACTGCCCGTGGGAATTTGAGCGTGATTGGTTGTCTCTTAAGTGTCAGCCTTGTGATAGTCTGATGACGTAACCGGGGTGAACCCTGCCTTCGTCCAATATCAGCTGGGATCGGCTCCAGTCCCCCACGACCCTGAATAGGATAAGTGGTCACAGATGATGGATGAATGGATGTATAACCAGCTTCTTTTGGGTTTTTTGGATGTGAACATGTACAAGACAAGACTTCAGGCAGCGACGGTATCATGATATGCATCCTCGTATTCACGATATATTTTCATACAATACGTACCATACAATAATATTAGTTTCAGTTACAGTTTGACTCTTTAATGAGGTTTCCTCTGCTAAACATCACTACCAGCAACGCTTCCAAAATCTGGTGGGGGGTAAAGCAGAAATGTGATTAGTTACTTGCTCGCTGCATGTGTACGAGGATAACCAGGTTACAACATTTGATTTCATTTCCCGCATAACTGCAATGGTTGTAACGACATTTCACGTGCCAGTTGAGAAAACTAGCGTGTATGTCTAAAATGTTGAGAAGTCTCCGTTGCCATTAAGGACCTAAGTGTGTAAATCACCCGGTGGAGGGTAAACCACATGGCGACTCCACTCTGGGGCTGCGATAATTGTTGCCTAGTCTGTGGACGCTTTCGGGAGCTTAGTGAACACCTCTGACAGCTCATTTTGGTGGTTCGAATGAACGTATGTCCCAGATTAATCCTCCAATTCAGCTGGAACACTCCACCTCAACACGTTATTTAAAGAAAAGTGAGAGAGAGAGAGAAGTGCATGAGCAGCGACTGCAGTAGCGTGGCCTCTTGGCTGCAAAGGGACACAGAGAAAAATCACCTGAAAATGACTTGTATTAACATCATATCAACTAGAATCTGTGATTATTTTCTATAGGATATCACATGTTTTATTCTTAAACCAGTACACTGTCACCTGCCCTCTGTGTAATCACTTCTCTCATTCTGTCACTGAAGTACTTGCAATTTTCAGCTTTCTTTTTCCCACCTCTGATGTCTGCGCATATTTATAGAAAGTTTCAACTGTCACAAAAGCAGCGCTGCATCACCTCCATCTTGTAAGACTTCACTCAAGTTACATCAGGCACACAACAGCAACTCTTGAAGCGTAAACCGTCCCAGGGTTCCTCAAGGACGCATTATGAAATCTTCATGCAAGTTTAGCGAATTGCTACTGAAAAGAAACACCAATTATAGCGAGAGGTAGACCGTGTTTTTTTTCCTGATTGACACCACGATATTCGTACTCTCCAAATACTGTGTAGAGAAGGGAAGAAACAGAGGCAAGGACATAGAGGAGGAAAGGGACGGGGGGGGTAAATATATAGAACAGAACAGAAAAAAAGAGGTGGAAGCAAGGAAAAACAGAGCAGAAGAAGGCTGATACCGTCTGAAGGTGCAAAGAGGCTCAGCGGTGAGCAGCACTGACCCCTCACAGCGGCAGGGTTCTGGGTTTTTATCCGACATAACCTGCTCAGATCTCCCAGTGTGCAGTCTGTCTGCTCCCCATGTGTCTGCGTGTTTACACAGAGTAAGTACTCCGGTCTCAATCGAATACAAAAATAATATATAACTAACGATTGTCGCCATTTCTGATTTTCATTACACGATCATTGTGACCAAAAGAATTCACGAGTCGATATTACTCCAATATCTATAGAAAATGAAGAAAAATAAACATTATTTATTGTCTCTTTTGTCCTCTAAACTCAAATCAGAGTGAGGCGGTGGATAGAGAGTCTGTAACCATAACTGAACAAAGGCTTACAAAAAGAACAATAACGAAGGAATAGTGAAAAACATTATATAAATATGCAGTATTACGGTCATCATCAATACTAGTAAATGGGATTTCATAGTTAAAAATTAGACAATTTTAGTTTTTCGTCGGTGGCGAGTAGTGGAATATCCATCCACTGGTATGAGGCGTTGGTATTACTTTTATTTTCTGTGAATATTGAAAAACAAATATGTGAACGGTGAAAATGTATTTTCAATCATATCTGTTAAACCACAACACAAACAACTACACATGAAAGCTAATGGTGCTGGTTTTGCATTTTCCATAACAACTTTACAAGTTTATTACATGTGAATGTTGTATTTTAAGCATTAATCGCAAAAAAATATATATATATATAGCTAATACTTTCTCAGAATTTTGGTGAACTGACCCATGAAGACAGGTAGACACAATACAGCAGAGTAGACCTTACTGCTACAACTATTACTGACACCTGAACATCTGAATACATTTGAATAACTGTAAAGAATGAACATGAGGAGGACAATATGCCCCAGGTTCAGACAAACAAATTAACCAGCTGTGAATACCTCCCTTTGGGGGGTTGGAAGTGTGTTTTTGTGACAAGATCTAAGCTACTGTGTTCAGGAATACAGTTTAGTTCGAAATCCACATGGGCACATGGCGTACAATGTACAAATATCAATATTTGTTTGTCTGTATTGACTGTTGAGCCAAGCAAGAAAAGAGGCAGAATAAAGGAACGGAGGAGTGGGGGTTTCTTTTTCGTGTCAGTCGACTGCCCTGCCAAGTCGGTTCGTAATGTGCTCAATCAGACATTATACTTGGTGGAGGTGTTCAAAAAAACTGCAGGGAATGATTATCGGTGCGAGGAGCATCTTAAAACAATTGTTTATTCATTTAGTGAGGGTGAGAAATGGGAGAGAAGAACAGCACAGATGAGCGTCTCTCTTGCACACAGAACAATGTCACACAGAGATTGGAAAGCGAAGCCAACAGAAGCACAGCAGACGCAGTAAACAGGCACAGACAATGAAAAGCATTTTGTTGTTGCTATTGAGGATGTTATGTAAATCCTTCATTAAAAAAACAACATTGGCCAAGAAAAAGTTATCTTTCCTGTCAAGTTGTGACTAGTTTCAAGCATTCCAGTCGCATCCTGTTTTTATAAATGCATTGTGCCGTTATAGTAAGGGTGTGTCATACATACGAGATCAAGTGTCATGGTTGTATGACCATGATTAAGAAATACTCTACAAACACAAGTTGACGGAGCTGCAGTGTTCTGCTCACAAGTGAGAAATAGCTCAGAGGATTTAATACTGTGACCTCAGCTTATTAGGTCAACAACATAATATTTGTGTTTTCACTGTTTATCTGCACAAAGTCTGATGGGTTTGATTTGTTCAGGTCCTCCACTTGTGGCACAATCAGACAATTGTAGGGGAGGCGTATCACTCTCATGACTTAAAACGTCCTCTATTGCTGCTGCTGTCGGCAGGTATTATATGTTTAAATGACGTTTACACATAGAATTCATTTCAGTGTTTTGACTGAGAGAAAAATGTTAATATATTGTCATGAAAACACAATCTTTAAATGTGTTTTTTTAAGCAATAGGGCTTTAAAACAAGGGTTGGTTATTTTCTCCGAAAAAACACTTGTTGAAATGATCATTACATCCCAACAGCAATCAATAAACCTGATTACTGACTCTGTGTAAGGGAAGGCTTCGAAAGGAAGCCACTCCTCCCAAATCCAGCGTGACAACTTTCTCACTAGATTTAGCATCAAAACAACAAGAAAAGAGAGAAAGGTCTCTGCACATACAAAGACCGCCTCGCTTGTAATGGGTCACAAGGGAGCTTTTCTAAATATACATTGTTTTTTTAGGAAAATCCACCGGTTGTGGCTTTAACATGCCAAGCGTCACTATACACACTGTAGAATACCACAGATAAGGCATTTCTCTATATATATATCTATATATATATAGATATATATATATATATATAGATATACTTTTTTTTTCTTAAGCATTCAATCTGCACAAGCCACCAACGAAGCCTAGTGTCAGCAAAATCTCTCAGAGAGAAACGCCTGCAGTGTGGCTGTCAGAGTTAATCTCAGCACCCGATGGTGGGAGTTCTTTGCCTTAAACTGTCAAGGTGCTCCGAGTAAGAGGGGCTGCAGCTGACATTGAGAAGGTACGATGCCAAGAACGTGGGCATTTCTGATATAAATATCAAGACAAACCTCCAGAGTTCCCGTCTCTCATTACGCCAAACAAAGAATTTAGTCACATTTTATTTAAAAATAATTTCCGTCTACGTATTTATTGTGACTGGATACATTTGGAAAACACACAATTCTCTCTGGTTTTCAAAATAGAAAAGTAAACTATAAATAGCACATGTTTATGAAAATAACATTGAGTCATCCCTGTGCAGTGTACCACATGGATACGAGACTTATGTTATTCCAAGCTGTTAAAGGGGGTCCTGTGCAACTAATTGTCTGAATGACAAACATTTAAAATTGGTGGTGTCAGTGGCGAACATGTTTCCATGAAATAATTGGATATTTAAATAAAAATAGAGCTTTATTTTACAGAACAGTTCCATTTTACAATCACTAATTGGTCTAATTTCTTTTTTTTAAAGATGTGCATTCCATGCATGCATTGATTCATTTGTTAATGACGTGCAGGACGTGTGCTTTCTTCCAGTAAATGGGTATTAAATATTTTTCCAGACAATTATTACAAAGTTATTAGTTTCAGGGTGTCCTTTTGAGAGGCTGTATCTGATGCTTCTTTCTTGCCAATTAATTACTCCTAGTTTTTTTTTCTTCATTTTTGCTGAACAAAAAACGAGCAATAACCAACAATCACTGCAAAGCACTAATGCATCAAATATAATAAGGGAAAAAGATGTCGCCTAATGAGAAACACTCAAGCTTTCAATTAACAAAAACATATCACAGTAAATGTCCAAAACAAAAAAAATGTTTCTCAACACAAAACAAATTATGATGAAGAAGACAAATTAGATTAGAGGAACCCCTAAATATGGAGCATTATTATGTCAGCCCGCTATAATCCACCAGCACATTCATTACCCACTAAAGAGTCACGCATATTGGTACTTGGCCAATCCTCTTTGGATTTCATGATCATAGGATTTTTTTTCTGTCATGCATTATTCATAAAATGAACTTGTCTGTCTGATGTAAATTCCACACCTCGGTCATGAATTACAAAACGTTCTCAAGATGAATGTGCATAAACAGGTTCTCCACTTGCAAAGAACATTTCTCAGTTAATAGATCACGGTCAGAAAAGAGAGCAATCATTAATGAGAAACGCTGATCATCTCTGTGATCAGTCAGTTTCATTGTTGTATCATAAAATGTTGAAATTACTGGAATAATAATGATGGTCGTTTCCTTGGCGATGCAGGAAGGACTCTTTAAGAGTTATCATTGTTGGTGATTTTAACATTTATCTACTTTGTCAAATAGCTTGGATGTTTTATAATCATTTGTTTGACTTGGACCTTGGTTGGTCTACTCACTTATTAAAAAACTTCATTACGACGGTCCGCTGTGTTTCGGATGCTCTCTTTTTACAGTTTTCTGTCTTGAAAACACTTCTGGAAAAACAAAAATGAACAAAAAAATAACTTCCGTCCTGCGTATTCTGCATATTTTGCCTGTTATTCAGGAATTAATATGGTTAACCCATGTTTTCTTTACTGTTCTATTATTAACTGTGTTGCTGCATACTTTACCGTTTCTGCATTCTCTCATTTGAAAAATATGATTCTCACTATTACCATTAGAGTCAATATTCCAGTGCTTTACTCCCCTGCTGACATCTTCTTATAGTTTCTCCTGCTGAACTGAAAAATACAAAAGAGAGGTATGGCTGCAGACCTTGACATATACAGTGTCTTGCTCAGTCAGCACTTCCATTCTTCAGCGGTAGCTCTCAAATCAGTGGCTTCTACATGCTCAATTCAACTCAGTATCAATACAATGTAACTACTTTTTTGACATGGAAACACTTATTCTTGTTTACCATCACTCACTTGTATTTACGAATCACATGAGCTGAAAATTGCACCTGCCCAAGGTGAGAATACATTTACTCAACGAGGGTCTCAGAGAGAAACTATTTAACAACCTCTCTGAAGCCACCTGCTGTTTCCACTTGTGCTTATTAAAAACTCTCTTATGTCATCGGGATTCACCTCATCCCAACACTGCTTTATACAGAAAACAAGACCTTATAGCTGCTGTGTTTTCTGTGGAAGAGTCAACAACAGTCTCTGTTGGCTCAGGGAGAAGGCACACACACAAAACAAACACACACACACACAAACACACACACACACTTCCCTGATGTGGCCGAGGTGACATCTTAAGATCTTGGGTGGATTCCTCGGGAGCCAAGTCAGGTTGGTGTGATGGTGTTTGTTTACGATATGACTCTAAGGCTTTGTGAGTGTCACACACACCTGCACATCTCGTTTGAGGACCATAATGTCATTCGTGTTTGCATCCACTGTGGATACATTTCAGCCAGTTTCAGTTCCTGCCACAGCAGCTCTACAGGTCCAATCCCGTCTCCAAGAAGTTACATTTGAAATACGACTAACTTATTTTGCCAAATAGGTAAAAGAAGGAAATGTAATTGACGAAGTGCTACATTTTGCACAACATGCAATTAGTATGCAGATTGTGGTTGGCGATGCATGAACAAAGCACAGGGCTCTGTTGACTTTTTCCAATATTCAACTAAGACCACGATCTTTAACGGACCGTAACAGAGGGCATAGACGTAAAACTGTTGTTGTCACCAGTGGATATTGTACTGCAAGAACAGATATTGCAGGTAAACAAACGAAACACATTTTATTTTCTCAGATCATGTAATAATGGTGGTCACTCTTTCATTAAGTGGAATTAAATTCAGCAGAGCTTGCGAACTTGTGAGTTCAACGAGCTGCATATTCAAATCGGGCTGAAACTAATGATGAACATCGTTGTTCAATAACTTTTCATTTAAAAATTAAAAAATAAAAGATAAAAACATTTATTGTGACTCATGTGGAACTATAGAGAGAAACAGGACTTTTCTTATGTGTCTTCTTGTAGATCCGACATAACTTCCTGTGATGTTTGAGGTGTTGCTGTTCGGTCACTTGAGACGTTTTGTAAAATACATTAATGATCCTCATGATGGATCGTGCAACAGCGGAAATCAAGCAGTCAAAATACCCACATCTCCAACTGCTTCAGCTCATTATCCATATTTGTCACTAGGTCGCACACAAAACACACTCAGAGGAAAGTCCTCTCTCTGTCAGCAGCTTGACACATTCCCCACCAGCGGGACTAACGCATCTTTATTCCCATGGCGACAATGAGCCTAACAACATGCTCTCTGTCTTTCTGTGTGTCTGAAAGAGATAGAAGGAGAGAACTGATGTACACACACCATTGCTTTTACAACGCACACACATTTGTGTCCTTGTGCAGATCGTGCTTGCACGAGGTTGTCTCTCTCTCCCACTCACACACGCAAGCTCCAACACACACACACACTCACACACACACACACACACACACACTCACGCAGAACAACACACAATAAGACACGGTTTTAATTGCCTCTAATAGCCAACATGGACATGCTTCCCTTGTTAGCTGCTGCCTGCATGGTGTGTGGGGAGCTGCTTAATGATCATTACAAACGGAGGAGGAACACCGAGGTGAACAGGGAGCCAAACAAAGAGAGCTGAGACCCGCTCACACTGCATTGTGGGAGGATATTGTCTGTGTGTGCACGTGTGGCAGGAGGGAGGTGTGAGACAAAAATAAAGAATGCACATGTTTTAGTATTTATTTGTTTGAGCATTCGCATTAAAAGAGCAGTGCACGAATACATGTATAAGGAAACAGGTAGATAGGATTAGACAGGAACATGCATTCGGAAAAAAACCCCAAATGTGTGACTTATGCTGTGTGTATTTTTAGCCTCTCAAAATTCCCAAACCGACTACAAGCCTGCTAATGATTTGTCTGTTTTGAACAAATCTTTCTGAATAAACATGGAATGATAATGATTAACCTCGACAAGCACCACCCAGTGTGCTGTCTGTGACTCACAAAGTCCTGTTGCTTCTGGAAATGGTGGAGTGAGCAGACAGAATGAGCCAAAACATTCTTGTTTTTGAGTGAAATATCTGCCAAAGAAATCTGTTTACGCCCTCGTTGCAAGCAATTGCTCAAGAGTTCATAGACAGGGTAGTTGGTAGCTTATCATGACCAATTTGAAACAGAATGGCAGCCTTTCCACTGCAGTAGTCATCACCGGAAATATGACAAAATGGATTCCACTCATCACACAGTGATTTGCCACCACTGCCTGATTCACCCTTGGTTGAACTTTCATGTCAACTCCCTTTGCAGACAAGCATTAGTGAATTACTTAGAATTAAATTACAGAGTGCCTTGGTTGCAAAATGGTGTATGTCACAAAAGCATGGACTATAAATAAGAAGTGGAGTAGTCGTTGTGACGTCACACATTGGTTTGTGGACTGCCGTTTTGACGCCTCGAGTTCGGCGATTTGGCCATCGCCATCTTGGGTTTTGGCCGTCGCCATTTTGTTGTTTTGCAACAAAGGGAACTGATCATATTTGGACTGCGATACCCGGCGCTGTGGTCTATTTTTCTCTAAATGGGACCATCATTTATAAAATGGACATAATGCTGTTTGAAGAAGACTTGAAACTAGTGTTTGAGACCATAAATCATGTTTACAATGTTTACTGAGGTAACAAATCAAGAGAGAAGTAGAGTCATTTTCTTGTAGACTTCTATACAACCAAACTAAGGGCCATCAGAGTTTCCCTCGGATGGCCCTTAGAAAGAATGCAAGTTTAATGTACTTCCGAATTGGCTTCCCTATTCAGGACTGGAGGTTGCTGCCTGCATGTAACCCAACCTGATATCATTCCTAGGGCATCAAATAACAATGCGTTGTCACACCCCTCTGCGTCTGATACTGATGCACCAAGCAGCCTTTGGTGTCTGCATGAGACACATCAGACTTTCAAGTAACTACAATGTAATGTAGTGGGTCAAACAAAGACAGGAGACCTGTGTTCGAGACCAGACTTTTTAAGTTATTATTACCTGCCATCTCTAGAGCTGTGGAAAAGGTGACAAGATTCCAAACTAAAAAGCAGGTCGGCTTTGAATAATCATTAGGAGACAAAAGCTTTATACTCAAACTTCAACTAAAAATAAAAGAGATATACGAGATTATCCTTCTAAAATGAGATATGCAGTGCTTATCTGCCTTGTGCCTAAAGTATTCTGGGACAGGCTCCAGCTCCGGTTCAGTCCAGTGACCCTGGCTCAATCACAATGTCCACCCTTTGTCCTAGGCACTGAACCCTCACCGATATTCATTGACAACACCTGCAAGCTTAATGTGAATGCATGAGGGAGTTCATTAGGGTAAAATGGATCAAAATGCTGCAAGTGGAATGGGACAGCAGGTCACATCACATCAGGTGTTGGCGCAGAGGCATTTCTTTAGCCAATAAGGTAATGGGGCTTAGATTTCATAAGTAATTAGAGTGTTTGTTATTCACTCCAAGTTTATGGGGTGAGTAGTGATTTTGCTTGGTCAGATAAAAATCAAAAGGGTGAAGTACAACTCCCTTGCAAATATAATGTCTTGATTATCTTGTGCTATTTGCACATATCTACGAATAATATAAAAACGAATAATGCAAACATTTGGCATAAAATCATCCATTCTATGTGCAATTGAGCCTAATTGCAAAAACAGTCCAATTTACAAAGATGGGCGCTAATAGCCACATGCAGGAACAGGTAAATGATCAGCTTTCGGTTGGCAGCAACTGAGGCACATTCATAATTGGTGTTCGTTCAAACTCATTTATTTTGGGATGCAGTGACAGGAGGCAATGACAGTTGAGCCATGAAAAATACATTAATAAAGACCTTCTCCATGTCATTTTCGAAAAGACATGAGGAAAAACAAGATAATCAATGGAGTTTCTTAATGTTGAACCTTTTTGCTTCGCTGCAGGTTTTTTAAAAACTCAATGTGTCAAGTGTCTCGAGAAAACTCACTTTATATTGGCTCTGCCAGCCCACTTCCTGCAAAGAGGGAAGGAAACACAAGCAGGCCAGGCAAAGCAGAAACACAACAGTGGTCATCATACTCATTTGAATGACAAAGAGACGCCGTCTATTCAAATAAAACAAAGTTGTGTTTTGACGTTACTCTTTTCATCGATGCTCTTTACACTTACATGCAATGTGCGTATTATCGGAGCAGCCTCATCACATTCAACTATTGAAGGTATCACTGTGCCTGGGCAGAACTTTGAGGATTAAAAAATATCAAAATAAAAAAATATTTGAAAAATACTTCCTACCCTTCCAAGGTGCAAAGAAAGACAAAACATTTTTTAAACAAATCATCACCCACATGGCTTGCAGCATGGTTAGCTATGATGTAAAGTATATGTGATTTGTAGTAACTGGCGTAAACATTTGAATTCAAAACCATTGGTATGGTTCCTTCTGACTGCATTTGTAATGAAAATGAAAACACAAAGCTTTCCCAGGTGATGGACGCGTACGTTCATCTTAGTTAGGTATATTAGAGGAGGAAGAGTCTCAGAACTAAAGGCTTCAAACTGTTTTTCCTCCTAGATTAGCCTCCACGGCAACTTCATGCCAAAGTGATGAATAACAGCAGCGTTGAGCACTCGGAAAAGCAAGAATATAATCCATTATTGTCACCACTGACATCTCATTATCAGCCGTTCAGCTCATTGGGTGTAGCATAACGCTAACACCTTCAGCTGCCACACCACTCAACTCCATTTCCACTGGGCCAACCCCAACTCCAAATCTACTGCTTCCCTTGTGCTGTGATTCACTCTGGTTAATAGCATGTGCCAGATAGCGTTAGGTTAATGTCAGTAAACCGCTTTAAATAAGAGAACAAAAACAAGTTTATTGTTCCTCTAAATGACAACGACTCTCACCTCTCTCGGAGCAGTGAAGGAAATCACGCCGGGGCAATCGACCGACAGACATCGATTCAATAATTGTTTCTGACTGTAGTCGGACAGAAATATGCTCTTGGCAAAAACTCTTGAATCTCTGTCTGGGAGCTCTCAGCCGCACTCATCTGCCCAACCTGAAATCCCATAAACACTGTAAAACCCAGAAGAGGCTCCCTTGGCTCACACTAGTAGGCCAGGCAAGAAGCTTGTGTGTGTGTGTCTGTGTTGTGTTCATGCACAGGAACCTCTGCGATAACGCTTTCTTTTGTGTGGATGCCCGGAAGTCTGAAGAGGATAAATGGAACCAATTACTGGTACTTCACCACTCATCGTAGCTACTCGCTGCAGCCACATGGCACTATGTTAACAGATACACTCTGACACTTCACACTTACACAGGTCTGGAATGAGCTCCCTGAAAACTGTCGCACAGTGAGGATCATCTTCATCCAATGGCTAGATCTTTGTGCTCTGAGGGGAATAATGTCGTCAGATTCCATATGGGTCACACACTCAGACATATTGAGGCAACGGGCCCCTGAGCACAGCTATGACAAAGCCCCCCCCCCTCCCCTCTTACCAAATATATATGTTTCGTCGATTTGTGTCCCTCATTGGTTTTTCGTATTTTTCGGTGACATTCTATAGGTGAAGCAGAATGAGGTGCTGATGTTGGGTTGACAAAGAGTGAACTTTGGTGAGGCTTTGTGTCTCTTGTCCAAATCCTTCAGCGTGGGATTTCTCCTTTGACATAGCGACAAATGTCAGGAGGTAACTTCAAATGTTGTACATGACCATAAGGTAGTTGTAAGCATTGCAAGTTTGTTTAGGTTGCACTTGCGATATTTGGTGGTTAATATGCCCTTGCATTGCTTCACAAGCTATTGATTTCGCCGTACTTCTGTTGCCAAACTGCACGCGCGCACTTCTGTACGTCACCACAATTGCTTACAAACTATAAAAGTGTCTTTAGGAGTCCAACGAGCGGCAGTAGTGTCAATACGTCTGACGAGATACGAGTTGTGTTACAGGCAGATTCATGAGTGTATCAGAATCTATGCAGCATTGCAGCATCTCTAGAGGTTGTAAAAATGATTCACAAGCCATCTTTTTGGATTAGTAAATGGCCTTATTTTGACGAACAATAAGTGAAAAACTTTTCTCCTCTCAATGAGCGGACAGAAAGGAGTAAGAGAGTGAGATAGAGAGAGTATATAACAGAGAGATGCAGAGAGATTGCCCCAGTTTTACAGCCTTGTCCTGCAGCCTGTCCTGATTATCAGCTGCCCATCTCAGCTCTATCTAAATGATTTCACAAGTGGAGTAAATAAAGACATCTCTCACCAGGAGGGGGGGGGGGTGCTGGGTCTGCAGTGCTGGCTTTGACCACCGGGGGATGCTGTGTCAGTGAGAGATAATAAGGCGCCTCAGACCCTGATAACACAGTGTAGCTACATTTCTGTGTATTATCTGCAAGCGTCAATGGCTTCCCTTGGTTGTGTATTCTAAATAATCTCTTAGCTTTCGTGATAATATTGACATACAGATTTAAATGCACCATATACATACAATAATATGTCATGGGTTTCAAATATTACAGCTCATCACAGAACAGTTATCCAACTAACCAGAGAGATCTGTCAGGAGGTAACAAACAGCCTATATAAGTACAACAACAAAGGAAAAGATGACACCATCAGTCATTTCAGCAAGTGCCCATAAATGTCATGTTTACATTCAAGAGGCAAAACCCTCTAGTGCCTGTGACGTTGTTAAAGAGCAACACATTTCACATAGAGAGCAGGTCCGGGTGGGCAGATGGGCCAATAAAACATTGGACTTTAACAGAGGAGACAGATGATCGTTTCCCTTTTTCACAGCAACATTTTTCTTTAAGTATGACCAGGCTCATTTCCTGGACTCAACCACCGTACTGCAACCATGAGGTGGCAAAGGTCCCCGAAAGATAAAAGGGAGAATTTGGCACTTTTTATGTGGATTTCCAATCAATGTTGTTGGTATTGTAATCAGTTGAAGCAGTAAATTCCTTAGTGCGTGCTTTATTCATAGAGGAAGCGGATTTCTCCTGCTCGCTGAGCCGTGTTTCCCTTTTAATGTTTTTTTTACCCATTTCCCTACACCCAATGTAATAGTTGTGCCTGAACCTATCCACAAAGTTGTCACATCATAAAACTGTTGCATTGCTTTTTCAACAGTGATTTGTGAGACAGGATGTCTTCCTACTGAATCCTTTCATGTGCAAAGCCATCTCATCCCTACTCATCATATCTTGTCTCAGCCTGTCGTGTAGTATCTAGACGCTGAGGTTCTGCGCTTGGTCAACGTTGTAAAACCTAGTAAACTATGTTTAGGCAACATAAACCTCATGGTTAGGGTCAGGAAAATATGATGGTTTGGCTTAAAATAAGTATGCTTGTCAGTGAACGAGCGTCACATTACGTAATGGTGCTAGTAAAAAAGTCCCACTTGTCCCGTCCACTACTCCCTTCTGGCCTTAAGTGGACTTTCTCGTTCTTTATACTACGACCGTTGCTTTGAGCGAAGAATAACGACACGGATGGGTTTACGTTGGGGTTAGCTGAAAGCAAGCTGTGTCTCATACACATGCTAAAGGGTGCCTTGTGCTTCAGAATCAAGACTCCAGGTTTAGCTGCCCGGAGAGTGAGAACGGGCTGCTACGTGTTGTTGGCAATGACAAATGACTGATTTTGTTTAATTTGGATGACCTGTCAGTTGAATGCAGTGTCAATAATGGGGTACTCCAGCTCATCTGACAGAGTTGAGTAATAAAAAAGGTTGAACCACGGGTCTGAAGGGAGCAATTCTGCACAACTTGCTGACAACCAATTTGCTTTAAGTAACACTTGGAATGCAGAACTTGGAATATAATGCGTTTGTGCATTGTGGTATTGCTATTGTTACGTAAGTAGAAAATGTGAGTACTTCTTCCATCACTGAAAATATGCATTTAATGTCAGCAAAGCGGTGCAAGTGGAAGCAGCTCTCTGAATACTCACTTGTGTGAATGAATGTGATGCTGTTTGGAAACATTTCTTTTGTGTCGGCTCTGGCTACGACCTACGCTTGTACCCTCAAAAACAAAACAAATTGTCAGGGGATGAGGAGTGAATTACAATGTACAGAGTGACAGGGAGAAGAGATAGGGAGAGGGAAAGAGGCATACGAGCATGAACAGAAAAAAAGAGAAGAAAGTAAGACCAGCAACAGAGCTGTGGTGAGCTGGAGGAAATTGAAATGCAGATGGCTCGGTGTTCTGTTGAGCTCTCATACCTCTTTTCCCTTTTCTCAGAGCCCCGGCTCTAATTTCGCTCTCTCAACACTTCTCTTTAACATTTTTTTTTTCATTTGCTCTCCCCTCTTTCCTCTCTTTTATCTTTCCCTTCAGTTCCCTTTTATAGTCCATCTTGTACTTCATTCTGCGTGCCCCCATCTTTATCAGCCCCGCTTTTTTTTCCAATCCCTGTTCTTGGCTATCTATTCGATCCAAACTACATGTGGCAATGAATTCTCTCCCTGGCAAGGAGCTGTGTACCCCCAGGTGCAGAAGCAATCCATGGCCAAAAGGAAGGCAGATCCCTTAGATCGTATTGCTTCGCCTGCCTGTGGTTATGACAATCTGGAGCGAGATTCTCACCGCCGTACACTTGTGAAAAATCATAATGCAACATGCCAAACAAACACGGCTATATAAATAAAACTTTATTAAAAAAAGGTTGTGTCACAGTTCCAGTGAATTTCCACCACGGGTATTTCTGTACATAAATGTGCATAAACGCTTTATGTGCCTCCGCTGCCACATACTCTAAAGTATATGTTACCGTTTCAAGATAGAAATGTAAGAATCCTGGAATGCTCAAGTAAAACACTCAATGGTCGTTAAGAATGCACAAGTTGGGAAGTTGGGAGCCTTTTTTTGTTTGCTTTTCCCAACAGGTTTGGAGCTCAGTGGGTGACAGACTGACGCTCTCTGACCTTCACTTTGAGATTAAAACCACACGTTTTGAATGTTATCAGCTAAATGAATGTGCGTTATCATTATTATTGGTTATAGCTACTGTTATAATGTTCATCTTAACCTCGTGAATTGAAAAAAAAACAACACTTATTGGTTTAGGCAACAAAACTACTTGGTTAGCTTTAGGGAAAGATCGTGGTTTGGGTTACAATGTTTTCCTATTTTGTACTTGCGTTACATCTTTTGGTAATTGCTTCCACACTAAATTGAATGCTTAGACGAAAGCATCACAACCCTGTCTTTTGTAAAGACGCTTTAAACAAAAGGCACCACAAGTGCAAACAAAGGTTATTCTTGGCACTTGACTCTTCTTGCAAAACACTACACACTGTTTGTTACACACACAAACGTTCAAGTATGAAATATCTTGCAATCACTGGGATAACACTTCTATTCAAAATGCAAAACATATCTGAAATTGGCAGCGGCACCCCACACGCACGCATGAATTGAAAACCAATCAGTCTGAGCCTTAGCACAACAAATAGATGTGAGGTAAGTTTACCCCTTTTGTGAGAACTTTGCAAAACAAGGAGGCAGTGAGAACGAGAGGACGGGGACAAGAACAAAGAAGGGGACCAGGCAATAGACGGGGACATATATCAGAGGACATTAGGGCCACTTTGGGGGACCATGTCATAAATCACAGCCTGACGTTGAGGGATGCTGGGCAAAGAGTCCAGCTTGAGTTGCACAGTAGCATCCGCAATATGGACATTTAGACTGGAGAACGGGTCATTCTTCAACGTTCTAGGCTACTGTACCTATGTAACTGTTGCAAAATGTACTGCATCACAATACAATGTAGACCTACTGTACTGATCAATGCCAGCAAACATAGAAAAAAAAGGTCAATCTATCAGTGTGGTGTTGACAGACAAATGGAGATGTACGAGCCTCTGAAGGCTAAATAGCCATAAGACAGTTTTTTCTTTTTGACATTGACAGTCAAAAGTAATTTAATTTAAACGTGTCTTTATAATATAGTTGTGGTTTTATCTGATACTGTTTCCTCATTCTTAAAATTCATATCAATTGACTTTCTCTAGTTATTTCATTCACACTATAATGGCTTTATTAAATATCAGAGAATTTCACTCACATAATGTTGACATGTAATGTTGGAAGCCGTGAGTTGCAGGCATTGTCAGCCCACATTTAATTACACCTAACAATGTCAATTGTATAAGCAGCCACCAAACAATTACTCTGCTGCAATACGGTCACAGCGACCTGTTGTGGAGAATGTCTCCTCTATGTTTCAGTGGAATACAACTCGATCTATTCCCCCCCCTCCCATTATTTCGTGAACAACGCAGCCATTATTCAGGAGGTGAAGAGACCATCTGATTAGCTGGCCCTTAGAGGACTTGACCGAGCTCTGCGCGAGGTGATGTTGATAATTCCGCACAAAAGAAAGCGGTGTTTCTCTCAGCAAAAAGGTCCACTAATCATAACACAACACACTGTATTCTTCTCAGTTGGATAATTAGGTTTACAATGGAGCGGGTAAAAATCAGCCCATTTATCTGAATCATGGGAGGTAGAGAATCAGCAGGAGACTAAGCTCAAGAGACAGAGTTGCATTGTGCTCGGAGTATTTATGACGATGCAGTGGGCCCTTGTGGTTTTTCTAATGATGACCCCTTTCGTGGCATCAGAGTTTCAGAGTATCACTGTCTCGCAGTTTTAATACTTGTCAAAAATCATTTCTATGATTCGGTTTGCCTGTTGCTCTGCGGATTACTTCTCCACTTGTGTTTTCTCTGTTTGCCTCTTTGTCTTCACAGAGACAGACAGAGGGATCCCTTATTCCCTTCTCATGCATGAAGCCCAGCTCTTTCTTCGTCGCCCCTATGGAGAGAGAGAGAGAGAGAGAGAGAGAGAGAGAGTTTTACAGCGTCTAATGGGTAAACAGGCGAACGAAAACATGGGGTTACAAATCAGTAAGAAATACAAGATTGTAAAATCAGAAAAGTAAATAAGATGGAAGACGTGCACGGCAGCATGTGAAAAGGGAACATTTTATCTTTCGTAAACCTCGAACCAAACTTCCCGGGGACACTTTTAAGTTGTATTACATTTTAGTGGAAATGCGGAGAGCAGCGTTGGGATCTGGACAGTAGATTTAAGCTAAACAAAGACTCTTAATCCGGTGAGGACGTGCAACGCTAAACAGAGATTTTGACAGGGTGAATTCCTACATCACCTGAAGTCTCCCAGGTAACTCTTGTCCCCCTGAGAACGGGGCTTTAGTAGATTCTTCAGATAAGTAAGATTCACACTCCCAAGTAATCGCAAGTACTCACAAATTGCAACACTTCAGCTTCTCTTTTATCGCTTCCCTCCCACGCTCCTGCCAGTCTGTCTGTCCGCTGCAGCTTGGTATGACTATTAATCCCGGTACTGGTGTGAAGTGTTGCTGAGGGAGCTGGGACATCATACCTCCAGGTCAGGATTCAGCTCTGGAGCAGCTGATCTGCATTCTGACAGCAGCGGGGGTTTTAGCTCTCTTTGCCTTGAAATGACTTGGTCCCCACTCTGCAGAACTTGACACTTGCT
The DNA here is from genome assembly GCF_910591455.1 of Pholis gunnellus. NCBI lineage: Eukaryota > Metazoa > Chordata > Actinopteri > Perciformes > Pholidae > Pholis > Pholis gunnellus. Next base: position 21,175,050 of record NC_136538.1, read on the forward strand.
GCTCCCACATGCTCAAAGGACCTTAAGCTGCTCGTATCTTCCCTGAAAAAAAGAAAAGGTGAAGACCTGTCCCTGGGAATGAAATGTGCTGTAGAAATAATGCATGCATTGCTTTACTTTCAAAGAAATCCAGGGACATAACCAGGATTTCAGAAACGCTGAGGTCATTGGTCCAAAGACCCCTTGAGGAACTCCGTTCCACTTGGCAATTTTTTATTTTTTTTGTCTGAAATCATTAAATCCACAGATACCAAGTTTGAAAATATCAATATTAGCTATGGCCCAGAGCAAGTCACTCGTCCTCAGCGACTCACACACACTCTTATCCCCTACATCAGTGCTTTGCTCTCTTATGGCTTTCCCTCGCACTGCTCTCTGACACGGTCTTTGTGGGCTTATTGGGTCACTGTCGGGACAGTCCATCTGTGACCATTGAAGTGGTAGTGGATGAATTCAAGCTTCCTTCTAACAACGCCCCCATCATATCTAGACAAGAACATCTACCAGATATATTTATATGTAATCGGACAAGTCAAACTACTTTGGAATACACAAACAATATTTGCTCATAAGAATACTATTTCAGCGTTGCACTTTTACACTGCTGTACTCACGATGGAGAGTTTTTTTGTTTTTTTTAAGTATCAAAAAAGTCTATGCAGCAGAACCAGTTCAACTTCCCTATTTCGAGGATCGGACTATAAAGGTGTGGTAAGTGTCGCCACCACGGCCGTGTCTCTTGTCATTCCTTATGTTTATTGTGTGTTCCCTTTTCCCTTGTGTCTCCTGGGCTTCCCCGTCTGCCTCTGGGTGCTTTTTATGAAGATAACCTTTGCTTCTCTGAGTCCTTTCTCCTCGTTTGACCGGTAAATTCTTCCCCCTCTGCCGTCATGGAGGATCTTCCAATCCCTTAAGGAGCGAGGAGGCTTCTGGAGGAGCTGAGAGCGAGGAAACGGTGATGCATCCTTATTAAGTCTTTTGGGTACTAGTGGACATGAAAAAAAGGCATGACACACAGCTGGAATAAACCATTTGTATTCATGAGTTGAAGTTATTTAAGATGATCAAACCCGCGATCACACTTTGTCCCCTTCGTTTGTAAGGCGCTGTTCAATCAATCATATATACGATATATACAGTACGTCACTCTTTATTTGTACAGTTTGGTGCTTTTCATACAAACATGTCTAGCTTTACACAATAAGATATATAATGGCTGTAAATTATATATATATTAAGGCTAAAGTGGATCACTGCACCGCCACCAGGACCACATTTTGCTATAATGACACATGAGGTGAAAACAATACTAGCCACACGCTGGTAAAAATGAAGCAGGTCCTAACTACATGTGTGCATATAGTCATTAGAGCCCTCCTGAAACAAGAGTTACATATAAACATGTTAAATAATACAATGAAACCTAGACCTCTTGACATCTTTTGACAAATTGCCAACACCACTCCTACTTAGAAACTTTTTGTGCTAAATGTCATTAGAGATTACAATGCCGAGGGGACTGAGTGAAGTTGACGGATGAGAAGTGACTGACATGGCTGACTGGCTTGTACCGGTGTCTGCGTGGGAGGTGGCACATGTTCCCAGCCAAGACTGCATGGGAACAGAAATATTAAAATAATCCTCCTGTGATCATAGAATAATCCTTCTCAAATAATTTTTCTGATCAAGTAAGAGCAACGATTTGATCACCTTTTGCACGTTCACTGTCTGGAAAGACATTGAGCCATTTGTGTGGTTTACTGTGGTTTGAAATGATGCAGTTTTGTTCATGTTCCAACATGAATTAGCTGCTTTTTATCCACAGGGAGATGACTGTCCTTCACACATCTCCCCCCTCTTTGTCTCACAGGAGCTTTTAGTGTGCTTTTGGAGTTTGTGAATAGTTCAAACACAGCTCCTGCCTGGCTAGCTAAGTGTGTGTGGTTTCTGTTGAAGAGCATGTATTGGGAGCACTTGAGAGAAACAGAGAAACAGAGAGAGAGTGAGAGATTGATCGCGGGAAAGAGAATGGAGGGTCGAGCTGGCGCTTGGCGGAGCAGAGAGGAGATACTCTCTGCAGTGTGTTCCCTTTCCATCCGCGGAGGCCAGCTCTTTATCTGCTGCCTCAGTGGGCAGGCAGAGACAAAGAGAGATGGCGTTATGACGGAGAAGGAAACAGGCAGAGTCGCCTGGAATGACCTGGAAACGGGGGCGAAATGGAAGGAGAAAGAGTGGGAGAATAAAATCTAAACTTCTAACAACTTCCCCTGACAACAACAGAAAATAGCTGTATTGAAATGTGTACGGTATACTACAAGGACAACAAGTACTGACTGCCTTAAAGCAAGACTGCGTTACTTTTGAGAAAAGGGACAAGTGCGGGAGAAGAAACAGACAGGGAGGAGAGACACGAGGGCGGCCGGAGGAGTATGCACAGCGGAGTTAAAGCTGTTCCAGCAGGACTTGGTTCAACGCCTGCTAGCTAAGTAAAGGAAAATGACCAAGAGAACGAAACTTGTTGAGTGAGCCTCCATTTCTGTATACCCGCGACTCAGGGTGCTTCCTTGGGCTTAGATAACAGCAGAGAACACTTGTGAATTGTCTTCATACCTAAGAGAAAAAAAGAAATAAAAAAAAAAGAGAAAATTGGCTCATGCTGCACGTTTTCCTGTGCCACTGTTGTTGTTCTCGCATGAAGCTCAATGCTTTAAATGTTCGATAACAATGGTACTGGGCTTGAAGATCAGAGGATGCACACACACTTCTTCATCGCACCCCCTCACACTTCCCTACAGACACACTCTCTCTCTCTCTCCGTGACTGTGAGAAGGAAAACAATTTTGCACTTGGGACTCTGGGCGATAATTATCTCTGAAGTTGGCTCCCTAGGCCCGTCTACGGAGGATTTACACACACACACACACACACACACACACACACACACAAAAGAATCCATAGAATTTGTGATGTCATAACAATGGCCGATCTGTTGGCATGATCGCGGTTGTGTGCGCGTTTGTGAATACACACGCACACACACACACACTGCCAGTGCCCTTGCGTCTTGTAGACTGTGACAGAATCTATTCGCCCACCTGCTCCTCTTCATTATCCAAAATGCAGAGCTGTAGATGTAGGGCAGAATATGTGGCTGGTTAGGTTCCTCTGCTGTCTCTCTTCTCTCTTTCTTGTGCTTCTCTTTGTTCTTTCTCTCCATCTGCTTCCCCTCCTGTTCCCTCTCGCTTCCCCATTCCTTGTCCTTTATATAGGGCCTTTTCATTCCCTTGTCTCCTAACCTCTCCTCCTTTCCTCTCTCCTCTTGTGACTTGTTTTTGCCTCATCTCTTCTTTCTTCCAATCTCCTCTGCTTGTTCCCTTCTCCTTTGTCTTCATTCCTTTCCTATCCTCCTTACTTTCTAGTTGTCTCTTCTGCTCTCCTTGTTTCCTATTCTCTCCTCTTGTTTCCTTTCATCTCCTCATCCCCACTGTCTCTCCTTTCTTCCAGTCTCCTCTGCTTGTATACTCTTTTCTCCTCTCTTCATCTTATTTCCTCTCTACTTGTCTCCTCTCCTCCCCTTCATACCTTGGCATGCTCGCCACGTATTCAATTACTCTGGACTTGATTACATGCTTAAAATGCGACATTGAAGGGCGAGTGGCTACTTACTCTCCGAAGGAAATCTATTGGCGTCCTGCTTACGATGCTGCAAGGTTTCTCTTTGGCTTTGTTTGTGTGCTTTTGGGAGTGGCCGCCCTGCTTTGGCGCTGGCAAGTGTGTGTTTCTCTGATGTGCTACTCTCTGTGATTTTCCCTCTCTCTCTCCACACACACACACACACGCACACACACACGCACAGCAACTGGTAATTCCTGGTCATTACAGATAACACCTTGGTCCTCAGTCAGTAATTTGTATTATTAACATGATTGTACTGACTATGTTATCAACTGATTGATGCAAAAACTCCCAAGTGACCTCTCCTGATGTCGATGTCAACCTGCCCTTCCTCGCACACACACACACACACACACACACACACACACACAATCACGAAGCCTTACATAAAAGCATATTCACACAAAAAAATATATACTCTTTATAGATTTGGATTTTTTTTTTTTTTAAGATGTTTGTTTGACAAACAAAGAGGAATTGGAGTGTGCAAAGTGCAAACTTTTAAAACCATCTATCAGCCCTGGCTGGAGATCTGCAATAAAGCAGAATTAGAGCTAAATTTCTGCACAGAAAAACAACAAAACAAACCAAACTCCAGGTGTATAAAGTGTGTGGGCTCCTTTGTTGTTTGGGTATTTGAATGGAAACACATTCAACAGGCTGACTCACACCAACATGTGCTGGTCACATCCACATAATTATTTTTAAAATAGATGAAAGCGTTGGGTGCCATCAATTTAGCACAGTCGTACGCGCCCGCACAGTTCTGAGAGCATGTGAGCAATAGTCAGGATTTTGAGTTTGTCTTTAAGAATCAATTACATTTTTGAAACAAAGGAAAGTTCCTATTCCTTAATTCTTTTATATGGGCAGTTCACCAAAACTACAAATATGTACGTTTTCCATGTATCTCTCGTACGTTGTTGCTCCACGGGCGCTTCACAGCAGCCCACGCTCCTAAAAGTGCACATTGGTTAAATGCAGAGGTTACCTGTATGTATATATATATGATAGTAATAAAGTTTATTTGAGAGGAATGCATGATGTCGGGAGTGACTGTGTAACACATTTATTAGTTGTCAGTTTAAAACTGGATCAGACACAGGGTGACACCTTCAGAGACTCCATGAGTTAGGGACTCGTCCTTGGCTGTAGGTGAGTTAAGCTCAGTGTGCTGGTTTATTCATCCCTCCCACTGGTGTGATGGAGAGCCTTGGCGTGAATTATTCTCATTTTCATTTCTTGACATTGAGACCATCCCTTCTGGACCTTCAGCTGGGACTTTAAGTGAAAGTGCCGTAGCGACGACGATGACACTGTATCATCAATAATGTTGAGAATTATTCAAAGTCAAAGTCAAGTACATCCTGAATGAAACGTACGAATCTTCCTGAAAATGTATCCAGTTCCTTCCACAGGATTTTGGGATTTTTTTTAACTACGTTTGGGAACAAAGACCCGCATCCTTCTATTTGTAAACCCGCTGTACCAATTATGAAATGGATGTATTGTCAGAAATGTCTCCGAGTCCCATGGGATATTGCAAGCTGATTTTCTCTATGGAATGAGTTTGGGAGAAAGTCGTTTAAGTGTTTAACATACAGTTCATTGGATAGAAAAATACATTTTTAAATAATTTGGGAAAGTTGAAGTCAAAAAGCTTTTCCTTCATGAGAGGGAAAATAAAAGAAACAAAACAGTATTAATTAAACAAGATATTTTCCATCAGACAAGTTTGCTCCAAACCTGAGATAACTCTTTAAAGATGACTATTATATACCCCCCAAAAATCACAGTAGCCTGTAAAATGAGTGACCAACCAGTTTTGGACGGGAACATCGATACCACTCTCATATCCGTGTGTTGAATATGAAGCTGGAGCCGGTTAGCTTAGCTTACCATCAAGACTGAAACCAGCGGGAAACAGTACAAATAAATCCCCCAATCAGCTCACTCATTAGTGTACAAGTTGAAATGACAAGTTGTGGTTTCAGAGGGATTTCTGGATTCTCTGCACCCGGCCAAGAAATAGTCTGGCATATAAACCTCAGTCAAACTAAAATGTTTTTACGTTTCAACTGATTGAACTAAAAGCGTGTGGGGATGTAGAGAGGCTGCTTAGTAGATTTCTTTTAGATCCACATTGCTGCTTATTCATTTTCCAACATTACTGCGAAGAGTAGACCTTTCATGTCTACAATCAAAATAATGAGTCACTGACAAAATGTTCTTCAACCAACTCCAACGCAAACCCATCCACCTCAGTATTAAACGGTCAGAGCAAATGAAGTCGTATAGGGAGCCTGAAAGTCCACTTAGAGACAGGGTCGAGGTGGATTTCAACCCCAGGAGACCACCGTTCGTCTCCCGTGTGAAATCAAGTCAACTTTGACTTATTTTAACTCACTTTTGTAATGTAACGTACATACTTAAATAATGTTGCATACGGTAGTTACTTATTAACCCAAATGACGATCTTTTCCTAAGTACTTTAGTGCCTGAACCTAAAAACTAAGTAAACCACATTGGAAGTTAACTTTAAAAAGACACTGTATGCATGTAACAATAGTGAACGCTATATACCTGGAGTCTCATAGTTTGAAGCTTAGGGCCACTGACCAGTAACTGGTATTTGGCGAGTTGGGCGTGAGAATGTGTTGACCAAAAATCTGATACATGCACCCAATGCTTAATAGTTATCAATTGCATTGCCTCACTACAAACGTCCTGCTTCAGATACACAGAAAGGACATTTCCCCAGGAAATTTTTATATTTAAGCGGAGAGAGGACTGCCGATGACTAAGTAAACCACCGGGTTGAATCATCCTTTTTAATTAGTTGAGGTGGAGGCAAAAAGGTATGATGGAGTCACACGCATATGCATCCCTACACGTTGTTCATTTGCTAACACTGTTGGCCGACACACTGCTCAGCTGCTGGCAGGCTCACATGTCTGAGAGGCATGCTGCTAACAGGACTGAGTCACTGTGCAATGAGCCCCAGGCTCACTCAAACATACAACTCATCATCACACCTCAGCACAAACACACACACCTGTGCCAGATAGGCGGTGCAGCCGACCTGAGAGCTTGGAACGCTCCAGTGTCACTGACTCTGCACTAACTACTGTGAGGGTCTAAGGTCGCCCAGCCATTATCCAGATGCTGTTTCCCTTTTCTGTAAGCAACTGGACCCTGAGAGTCAAAGGTATAGGGGTGAATGAGGTACAGAATTTTGCATCTGCTCACAAGCTGAAAGGACATTCAAGAAGGCGGCCGCCCCGTCTCTCAGCTGAGATCATTTGGTTAAGTTGTTACGATACCCATGTCAGTATTGGAAATGCCTCCAATATAGCCTGAAATAGTGGATCGGTTATGGGCAAGTATGCAAGCCTGTGCACCATTTTTGATAATCACCTTATTATGTCGCTTATTGGCTCATTTACACTACACCGCAACGACAAAATGTTTCAATCGCTGCCAGATCTGCACATTCCGCCTGATCGGTGCTGCACATGTGCAGCTCTCAACAGAGATGAGAAGGAAGCAAGAAGGGCGGTGCGGATCGGATCGGGCAGCTGCTAGCGTAGAGTGTGATGTTAGCAGGAGTACTAGCAAAATGTATACAAAAGACTAGATGATAAAAGAACGTTCTATGTCATTTATTCTCTGCAAGCATGCAACAATTATAGCAATCATATCACATTCATAGAGGGTTAGTAGTACACTGCTGTTAAACAAAATATATATATGTATTGTGTTAAAACATGATATATTATTAGTATTATTATTGTTGTTACTCTGTACGTAAGTTCAGGTATCTGAACCACTATTTGGAAAAAAATGGTATTGAAAGATCTCTTCATATAACCCCCATGTATTAAATCTGATAATAATGTCTTATGTTTTACGTTTGTTTAATCAGCACCGCTTAGATAGAGCCAGATTGTGAACTATTGAAGGCAATCTTTAAATAGACGGCCCTCACTACCTTAACTTGCACGGCAGCTGGTTTCAGGCGAGGTCACGAGATCACGCGAGAATTTCAAGCTCACATATCACATGGAAATCCATCTTGTCAGGCTTCAAGTAATGCGTCAAGACAGAGCACGGACCAATCGGTGTCCTGTGAGGAGCTTCCGGCAGCTGGCGTGACACATTCTCACTCCCGACTCTTCAAGTACCGCGGCGTGGTCAGTGCCCCTTGGCATCCGAGAACGACACACGAGGCGTCCCTTCTGATGGACGATGTGTGGATACAGACATGCAGCATGCTAAACAGTCCTCTCCATGTGACTAACTGCTTACATCCCACACACAGCCTCCGCCTATGCTGTCATAGTGCTCTCTCCCGCACTAGCTCGCCCCAAATGTCGCTAACATAACCACAGAACATGTTGCAGGATAAACACCATTAATTATTCCTCCTCATCCCCAGAGTCCTCGTCCTCTCATTCACCACCTTCACTTTACTGCCCTTCTATGGTCCCTGACACCTTCACCATTCTCCCTATTTAACCCTATTAAAATAAATAGGGTCTTTTCCATCCACTTTGCACCACTAAGCAAGCTAACAAAAACAATCAGTACGTAAACGTTTGCTCACTGGAACAGGCTCAATGACGCCAATAAGGTCTTTAGCGTGGAAGTGAAAATGACCCTGGTCAACAGCAAATCAGTGTCTAATAAGACCTTCCGTAATTTGGATTTCCTATGTTTAACAGAAGCATGAACTGGTGATGGTGAGGCAGGTTTTGTCAGTGAACTGTGTCCAGCAAACTGCTTCTTCATCAGCGTTAAGCTGTACAGGCAGAACGATTCAATCTGTTATCATGTGTACAAGTCTGTATTTGTACATTTCTGTTTGTTGTTGTCCTTGGTATGTTCTCTTTGATTTTATTTACATTTTAATATTCTTTCATGCAGCACTTTGCTCAGCTTAAGCGGTGTTTAAATGTGCTCTAGAAATACACTTTACCTCCTTTAAACCCACAGCAAACGTCTTCTCAGGAGTGCGATGGCTGCTCAGCAGGCTAAAGCAGATAGTAGGTACTCACAATGTCAGGGGATGATGGGATGAATCCGGCTCACGATCCGTCTTGCGTATCATCCCCGCACTCTCTCTCATGCGCTTACTGTCACTCCTCACTGTATGCTATCCAACAAATCTGAACTAGCATTTAAAAAAAAAATCAAAAAGCCTTCGTTTTTTTCCACATGAGGAAGTTTAGATTAGAAAATATTCAATGCTCTGAGGCGAGCATTTTCACTCAGTAGATTTCTTTTTTTTTCTTTTGTGGAGGAATATGACACAAAACCAAATTGCTGGTATCTATTTGTGGTACTGATAGTTTGTATATCACTCATAGTATTTTACATTACAGTCACATTTGCGCTATATAGAAATAAAATAACTTGTCTACTTGTGCTCTTGCATCCTTTTTTCCTTACATGTATTACATTTAAAGAGCCATAGTTCTGATCACAGGCTTGCACACTGTGTATGAGTGGCATGTGTGTGTGTGTGTGTGTGTGTGTGTGTGTGCCTGGATACTTAATGGGGCAATAACTGCCCGCTTTAACCAAAGCTACCTCACAGTATGGTGAACATCTGCAGACCTTCAGACACTCACACTTCCAGCAGAGTGATTGATTACGTGTCAAGGGTGTTGGTGAATTCACATCTTTATACTCTGTACGTGTGTGTGTGTGTGTGTGTGTGTGTGTGTGTGTGTGTGTGTGTGTGTGTACGTGCAAGACAGTCAAAGTGGTTTATAGCCATTCATCCTCTTTTAAAAAAATATAAGAGTTGGATAAAAAAGGTTTCATGCTCTCTACACTATCATTGTTTGTGAGCATCAAAATTAACAATTTAACAAGACGGACATACAGGTAAATATAAAACCTATTTTTCATGAAATATGGATATTTTATGGTGAAAATCACAGAAAGAAGCTCAGTGTTATGTAAGCATATCCCAGCTTGCCAAGAAGTGGTATCAGGTGTGTGCTGCCAATGTACTGCCACATACAAAGACGGCCGTCTGACAAAGACCTAAAGAGACAGTTGAGACGCAACAAAACGATTTCAGCAGGGTTCCTTTTACACTGTGATCTGAAGGCTTTGTCTTCTGTTCGAGCTGTTCGTTTTTTTCCCAAAAATTTGTGACAATGTGGGCTCCGTGCAACCCGCTCTCACTCTCAACACCACAGCTTGGTCAGTACCCCTCAGCTGATGCCAACGCACCGAGGCGCCCTTTAGCATCTGTATGAGACGCACCAGGATTACAACTGACTCCGATGTAAACCCATCCATACATCCATAAAAACTAATGTCTCATTGTGTGTGTTTGTGTGTGTTGCAGGGGCATGTAAGGACACACATAGGGTGTTCACATATCTTTGGCTTTGCTTTTTAGGACATTTTTGTCATGATAGCAGAAGGAAACCACCCCAGGGAGAGGATGCACACTGATAACAACACTCACTGAGGAAATGTGTGAATAAACAGTGTGATAGAGGCATTCATGCCTTTGGGGAAATTACATGTTTATCTGGAGGCATTTAGTAAAAGGACACCATAAGATGATACCTTTGAGGTTCGGGGATGGCTATCACAGTGGTTTGTGTTGCGTGTGCCAATAAGTTGGAGACATTATGACAATCTTATTGCAGCTGCAATGCCAGTTACTGAACATTACACTGAAACAGCTTTCCGTTTCCTTCAATCATAAATTGCATATACACAAACGCATTCACGAAAGAAATACATTTTACATAACATCTAGGCCGTCATTGCAAACACAGAAGCATGAAATGTAATTGAAAGGGAATGGAAGCTCCTGGAGGAAACCCACAGGGAATATATGCATCCAGCACACAGAAACAACTTGAATGTGTTTCTTTTACTTTAGTGTGTCGGCTTGCCGGTGTGTGAGTTTATCTATCAGAGGGGACTGTGATGGACTCGGAATGGAAGCTATTGTTCATGTAGTTAGAGTATATGTTTCCAACAGAAAACCACAGAGCCGCTCTCATTTTGCCACAAATTATATGTCTATGTGTGAGTGAGTAAGAGAGAGTTTGTGTGTGTGTGTGTGTGTGTGTGTGTCGGTCAGCAGGATAGCCAAAGCTACATGTTCCTACTCAGAATGTCCCAGAAACATCAGGATAATTATAATTTCTTCCTTGTGAAGGTAACACAATCTTCCTAACAGCATCTCCAAAGATCACTTAACTTATACAACTAAATAACATATTTAAAAACCAAAGTAAAAAATAAGTTGTAGTTTAACGGAAGGCTATAGAGCGCTATCAATTTTGCATTAATCCATTTTCTCTTCAACTCTCAACAAGTTGCCAAGAAGTCGACCTATTTCTTAATGATTTACATGTTTGTGTTCATACAAGTATTAGAATACACTGTGTACTTAATACTGTTAACTTATCTTGTGTAACACATTTGTATACAAATCATCTTTTAAGGGAAGACGTCCCTGTTGAATAGATATGCCATGCTCCTTCCCCAGCTAATTTCTGACATTAAGACAATCATTGTTGTCTTACAAGTTGCATTGATAAAGCCAGGTTGAAAATGTTCATTTTGTTGACATGTTAAAGTCAAAGATTATTATGGAAGGGATACTGGATATATCTCTGTAACACTCCACAAATCAGAAAATACCGTCAACAGCCATTCAAAATCAATTTCAGACGTGATTTTAACAATAAAACATTAAATAAACCAGTCTATAAACAACATACGAACAAAGCCCTCTGTAAAAACCTGGCAAACTGGAAACTTTGGCGTATATAAGTGTTACTGAAGTGGAGATATCTGGCTCAGAGTATGTTCAAGACACTAAGTTAGTCACTCTGTAGTCATGTACGTTATAAGTTGCCCATTCCCTAAACCTTAATAAGTGATGTTGTTGCACACATTGAACTTCCGGTGGAGACAGAAGTTTATTTTGAAAAGACACTCTGCATGTCATGAGCGTATATATATTGACCCTACATCACTGACACATCCAAAACTGATGGTAGAGCGGTACGTAGAGTGTCACAGTGTGACGCTTAGTGCCACTCACCAAGCTGCGTTATTTGATGCATTGATGTGTTGACATGAACGTTTGAACCAAATGTCACGTCGATCCATCCAATAGCTGTGATCCAGACTGAAATAATAAGTATGAATTAGATTTCTAACAGAAGAGATAGAATCGTCTCACAGATTCTTTACACACAGATACTTCTGTGTAACTTTTGCTTACATCTTATTCACATTTTTAATACTTTCCCTATTTTATTTTATTCTTTTAAGATTCAGCTCGCAAAAAGATCAAGGATGGTCATGAATCAGAAGTTTTCTGTAATGCTTTCAAATCTATCTTTGCCATGGTTTCTATCTGCTTCAGACGATCTTATCGTCATTGCTCCATTATTACGTCCTCACCTTTCCTCCACACAGTGGCCCTGAGTCACGTCTTCTGTAACCTCCGGTAACCTTTTGTCTGCAACCTTCAGTCATCTTTGTGCGAGCATGCATGCATCTGATGTCACACGCAAATTGTTCCCTTTGATGTCAACCACTAAGTTTAGTTTTTAACCTTCTGACTTCACCAACTGGAGGGATTTCAGCACACAGAAGGAGAGGACATTTATCCTGTCTTCTTGGTGTGACATTGAAAGATGAACCACATCTCCAGTGTCACTGTGGTTTGGACCCTTTTTCACTGAGAACGACTCTTAAAACACTCAAAGTAATTGAAGGGTTGCCAAAGGTTCCTTTTCAATGAAATAGATGGCAATCATTTGCAGAGGATGAGAGTGACAGTACATATACTTTTAGTACACTGGTTATCAGGCTTGGAGGCAGAAAGTTTAGTTTCTTTGAGGCTTTTGTCAAGAGATCTCTGTGGCTGAATTGAGATATATATATACTGTACCATATGTGCAGCCTGGTCTTAAGTCCCTGGCATCAAATACCGACTCTTGGGCGGTGGCTTGCGCCTTCTTAATAGACCGGGCTATGAACTATCTTATAGACGCAGGAGTCTTGGGCTTTTTGGGGCATTGTTAAATACTTGGGTTTCCTTTATATATACCACACTAATAAATGGTCACCATGCCAATGTTTGGTATAATATTTTCAGCACACAACATCACCTCCATGATATGACATTTTGGTCTTGATAGTATGAATGTCGGACAACACTGAAATGTGACAACTTGAGTAAGTAACAAACTGATAGCACTGAAACTTGGCATCTCTATTCACAATAAGGAGGCAAGTGAAAGAAATATGCAGCAGAATTTGACAGAAGGCTCAAACCAGACTTGCTAGTTCTCATCTCTAACTACCTCAGGGTGCCGGCTGTAGCATTAATGCATGTATAAACATGTCAAACTGATCAGTGTTATGTGCAGAAAGGCCACATGTAACACATGTAACAAGTTCACTGGGGAGGAAAGATGGCTAACATGGGAGCAGTTGAAGTCCACACTGGAAAAGATAGTGAAACACAAACAAAGTCAGTTATTCTATTGTACATCCAAATGAGCCTCAAAACAGAAAAGAAATCCCAATGAACCATTTAAAATGAGATTAACTCGCTCCCTGTTTTAAGTAGGTCTGTTTAGTTAGTATAGTCCCTGTTGTATAAATACAATACACTTTACAAACATGAAATAAAGGGCAACAGCAAACTGAAAATATATAACAGTACAGTATTACAACAAATGGGCGATACAATGTTGTTTTTATTGGGGTTTTTTCACCAGTAAAGGGGCAGTGAGTAGGCTAATTTGATTCTTAGGCAAATTAGCAATTAGCTAACACTGCACTCAGGTAATATAAATACAGTGCGTATAAACTAGAAGAATCAGCAGTAAGAGGCGAAAGAAGGAAATGAGGAACAATGTCTGAAACTACAGCCGTAACAAAAACACAAACGACCAATAAACACAAAAGAAAGAAGGGGGAAGCAAAGCACATCTCAGTTGTTGAACGAGCAGCCAAATCTGTTTCATGCCTGTTCATCTTGTTTATCGTTTCAACATTAGCCCAAGTAGTGACAGAAAAGTAGGATATTCTCTTTTTCTCTCCAGCACTGCGGCCTTGTGAGGTTCACTGGTCCACTCCATCAAGGTAATGCTATTAGTTTACTAGGCCTGGGACCTAGACAGGTTTCCCTGTTGCTGTGTGTGTTTGTACGTGTGTTTGGGCCTTGTGTGGACACCGTGATGGATGATGGAGATGCACAAATCAATACAAAGGGCCTGTCATTGCGGCTGCATCCCGATTTACTTCGGCATGTCAGTCAGCAGTCGGAGACGGACGAAGAGAGAGAAAGAGAGGATATAATGATAATAGGGGAGGGTGAGAGGAGTTGGATGGGGAATAGGGAAGTGAGGAAACAAATGAAGAGGACGAGAGAGACTGATGGACAGGAGGAGATCGATAGGGGAGGATATGCAGGATGGGCTTAGGGAAAAAAGTAATAGGGATGATAAAGATACAGTGGCTGACTTGGATGTTTTTTCAGCTGTGATACCAATCAGATTCGCTTGAAAAAGGTCAAATTCTACCAATGGACACCTTGAGTAGTCCAATCATGGCATGTAAAGATGTGCACACACACTGCGGCAGAGGAACACTTAAACATACAATCCTAGAAGGGTTGCTCTCGCCTCTCGTCGGAGATAAGAATGCCAACCCTTGACGGTTCAAAATGGATTAGGAGCGTCTTGATTGTGAGTCAATTTTCTCCGAGCTGTAAGTCTTAATGTCTGTTTTCAGCACCAGTGCTTTGCTTTTAATGGTTCCTGCCCGCTTTTTGAATTTAAGGATGGAATTAAGCTATCTAAAAGGGAAATAACTCAATGGAAACATTGGCTGTTGCAGAACTGTGCATATATGCGTGTCTGTGAGTCCACTAAGCCCCGGTGCAGAGTGAACAAAACACTGCAATTGCATTAAAGCATCAGTTGTGTAGGTATTTTTCACAATCTTGGCACTTCACAGCTCTCGGTTCTGTCTATTCAACTGTCACGGCTGACAGGCCGACAAATGACTTTTTGCGTTGCTCTCCACTTCAAACTTTACGTAAATGTCTCAAGGCTGTGGTTATGAAAGATTATGACTGTGTGGCAGCAATGCTTTGTCACATTTGATTAGTGAAGGCTAGTATTCAGTCTGTTTCTTTTCTAACAAATGTCTTCATTTTGGACTTTTTATGTGGTTCAGCGGGATAAAGATATAACCAAGATGGCCTTCTTTCACCTATGCAGCAAAGCTAGAATGTCATCTTGTTCATTCGTGGCTGATGCAGAGATACTTATTTAAGCCTTTGTTACATCAAGACTGGGTTATTGCACCATTTTGTTGTCAGGCCCACCACGTGCAAGAAGTCTTCAAGTTGAGTTAACTTAACTCAAAACCCCCAAATTTGACCTATCAATGAGTTCTAGCTTTCCCTCAATGGCTCCAAAACCTTTTTTAATCAAACTTCAAAGGTGCTCCTGATGATTTACAAAATTGTAAATGGAAACCTTTTTACTCAAATCAGGACTCTCTTCTCTCAGAATACAGGGCTCAGAGGGCCTTTTTCCAATCGTTGCCCCTTGACATCAGTCAGATTCTACAGAAGCCTTTAAATTAACTTGACTTGGCTCAGACGGGTGAAATGACAGTGATGGCTGTTGTAGAAGTCATTGATTTCCTTTGCATTGGGCTCTTCTGTGTCGTGCATCAGGCTTTGCTCATTGTACAAGTTACCAAACATATTGTTGACAAAATGATTTAGTTAACATGTTCATTCAGAATGTACTGGAGCTTTTAATTGTATTACATCATATTTCTTAGTAGATGGAGTTGCTCAGCTGTAAAGGAATTGCAGATGTTCAATTTCCATTTATCTGGGCCATTGGTTGACGTATGGCAAACAAAACAAAATGGCTTCGGTTAAACCTGCAATTACTTTCTTTTGGCCAGTACGATTTATATCTCACAAGCTTTTAATTAACAGGCAAGAAAAACACAAAAATAAAGTAAACAGTTGTCACCTGTATGGGACAGGGTTGTTCCTAAATCACAATTCAAGTATAATTACCAACTGCATGAGCAGACTTATTTGCATGTTTTGCAGTTATTCTCTTCATTGTCTTTAACTAAACAACGGCACAAGGGCGCTTTTAGACTACAACCTGCTGTGTACTAAATGATGCTGAAGTTAAAATAAGTCACACAGCAGGTCTTTTTTTTAACATTACAAACTGTGTACAATGAGCCTTATATATGCAGTATATACTTCAAGAGAGGATCCATCTTTATAATCAGCCTCCACAGGGGGCTGGAGGAGCCAGAGGCAACAGTGGAATAATACAGTCCCCTCTCACTTCTATTGTATTAGACCCTATGCTTAAGCCAAAAGAAGCCTAAGAAGCCTACCTGCTAGCATAATGAACATTATTGCCTTATTTTATGCACAAAGCATGGCTTAAAGTTGTGGGAAGGGCACAGCCTGCTGTGATTACAAATCACTCAAGTAAGATTCCTTTTGATGGGATATTGCACACGACCTATATATATATAAAAGTAACATGGCTCATGCTTGACACATTCCACCTGGCAGGTTGCGTGTCAATTTAGTTTGAAAGGGTTTGTGTAATGGCATATTATGGCATATATTAATCAAGCTGCAGAGCATATTGCTTAGAGGACATACAAACGCATACTATGTTTAACAGCGGTGCATTTACCTTGTTTTTGCTCCATTCGCCAGCTGTTGGATCTAATTAAGAGGCTATTTCAAACCTGTTACAAACCTTATTCAAACTCAACTCATAGAGCCACAAATCTCAGACAACGTGCACGTCCTTGTCCGTCCTGTCAAGCATCGCAACTCTCCGTCTCTTGTTTTTGTTCGAGGACAAACTCATTTTTCTTTTTACGCTGCTCTGGGCCCCCCCACCTCCCTCCAAGCCACTCTCACTGCTGTTTAATTGCAGGACAGTCACCTTTTAATTGGTGTTGCAGCTATCCCTCCATGTTGCCGGTATAATGAAACTATTTCTCACTCTCGCATTAGCATGATTATTACATTCCTACTCCTAGGCCAGAAGTGAGGCAGGGAAAAGACTTCTCGGCAAACCAGGACACAATCTGTCTGAGCAGAGCGAGCTAGGAGACATGTAGTTTATACGGATTGACGATGTGTGGGCATGTACACCTTCTATTGTGCCGAGTTGTACCAACAAGGATTCAATCATCATTCAAACCCAATTTAAAATGGTATTCAGTATTCATTTTTATTCTTACATTAAGGTTTAACTTTATGTATTTATGGATTGAGCAAAAATATTTAAATGAATCCAAGGAAGTTAATAGACAGTATTAACGCAATTAAGTTTTATGATGCTGCTGCTGAATTTCTCTCAAGATACCGGTTGAGCAAAGAAACTGTTATGTAGCTGAACAGGGAGATATTATCTTCCTCACCGTGAAAACAACGTTTTGCTTATTGTTTTTACCTCTATATATTTTTGCCATATTGCTTTATTTTTTTGGCCAACAAGTTTTTCTCAATGGAGGAGATGTTAGATCTCCCCTGCTGAGCTATCATTAGTAAGGTTTGGTCAACTAATTGACTTTTGATCTCTCGAACGAACAAACAATGTAACAAGCAATTTTAAATTAATTTGTATTTAGGTTCCAACTTGGATGTGACGAACGGAGATCAGTCTTTAACTGTGCAACAGAGCTCTGCTTCATTTTAGATTCCTACAGTAGTTTTGCTGAACTCCGATTAGAATTAATCTTAGATTTAGTAAGACCTTGTTGGTGCAACCCAGCCTTGGTGTTTCCACTTGTGTGTGTGTGCCCATTTATATAAATGTGTCAGAGACTCCAGGGATCCGGGTAGCCTGTCGGGGTGAGGGGATGATAACTCATGTATTTCTCAGGCCAGTCGAAGACAGCCCCAATAACTCTGCCAGCTGTCCCAGCTCCGGGTATTTTAAGACATTCAACTTCACATCCATTATTTAAGAGACAGATGTGGATGTCACAGAAATCTTCACCTCACTGTACCTGTCCCTTGCCTGAGTCTCTCATCATGACACATACACAGATGTTCACCGGCAGGGCAAAGTAGTTTCCCATCAATTATGTTCATATGCAGCTATCATACATTATTTCACTATACTCTCTCCAAATCAAAAGGTTGTGTAGCATTCTTATACCGCACCAAAGAGTACGTCTGTTGATATGTGGTCTCTGATGAAGCACTGACCAACCCAAATCCATGTCCTTCTCTCATACGACGGTCAGCATTGATCTTTTCATTTATTTTCATAATTTCATCATATAAAGCAGTTCCCTTGAAGATACTTAAACAAACTAACACGTCTCTGTGCAGCCACAGCTTATGCCTCCACACAGTCCGGTCTCAACAAATTGCATATGAATGACACAGAAATCTTGAGTACCTTTGCACCATGTAGTCTGTACTGACTGCAATATGAAAGCAAAGAACGACTGTGGTGGTCAAACAAACCGCTGTTTGTGACCCAAAGTGTTGAGTTCATTCTAAGTTACGTTAGATATGTTTATAACGTGTTTTCTGTGTATGTTGCGTTCTTTATGCTTCACGTACATACATAGTTTGCATACTTAAAATAATCCATTAGTTTGGTTAAGAAAATATATCCTGGTTGGGATTAAATGAACTGTCCTCGGCCGTTATACTGTCACAAGGTGGTGTAAAATGACAGACACCAAAAAGTCATTATCATGACAGAATCTCCTTAAAATGTCATGCATTTAATACGCCTCCCCATGAGATCAGGTCGCTCCACCATTTAAAAAATGCTCATTGATGAGATAAAAAAAAAAAAAAAGCAGCCGCAGAGTCTGTTGTGAAGTTAGCAGATGACACTACTCTAAGCGGATATTGAAAGACGATACCCCCCCCCCCCCCCAGCCACAGCCTTTTCAACCTGCTGCCGTCCGGCGGGAGATACGGACGTATCGCCCGTCATACCAACAGACTTTAGCTTCTTCCCACAGGCTGTGAGATTCCTTAATTCATCCTCCACATATAGACTTTTTTATTTTTAAGTTGTGTTTTTCTTATGTAGCAAAACTACAAACTGCATTTTGTTTCACAACCATGTGGTAACATTCTACACCTGGATTCTGAAAAGTACAACAAGACTGTCCAGGTAGCTGCTCGCTCTCTTTGCTTCTTTATCAACCTATCCTTTTATTTCTGTTTGCCACTCTTGACACCACTCCTTACTCACACTTTCATCATTACATATGCTTATTCTATTAAATTGCTCTCATTATTAATTGGATGGTAACATTGCTTTAAACCTTCTTCTGAAGAAATAAGCAACTATAAGCCAATATTGGCAGGGAGTGGCACATATACAATCGTTACTGTTCTCACAGAACCCACATTTAATCTTCAGAGAGTTATTAGGTTTGAGGGTAAAATAAGGGTGTAGTAAGGTGGACCACAATGCAGGGCACTGACAAGAGGGTAGGTGAAGCGAGAAGGAAGGTTTACAGTATTGACTGGTTGCAGAGAACTAGGATGAATGAAGAGGGAAAACTGTCTGCTGACTGGTGAAATGAGGCAGAGCAATAGAGATAACAGGGTGAGAGCATGGCAAAGCCGCAGGTAGGCATGCATGCAGTGATCCTGTAGCACAGAGAAGCAGGTTAGAAGCAAATCAGAATCAATCACAAGCAGGAAATTGAATGCACAATCCAAGTGGCCTAGGACGTAAACTATATCCGAGTAAATTATCTGGAAAGCAGCAAGTGGAGTACCGGGGTTGATATACCGCAGTGCTGATGAGCAGATAGGTTGCAGGTGTGCAACTTGGAACAGGTGAGTCAGCTTGGCAGCAATCAGGAAACCAGGAGCGGGGAGAGTGAGTGGAGGAGCCACATCCACGTCGGCACAGACAGACAGACAGACAGACAGACAGACAGACAGACAGACAGAGAGAGAGACGGGGAAGAGCTGGAAACAGGGGAAGGGGGAGACAGAGGAGCACTGGGAAATAAGACGGAGCATTGGGAAATAAGCTGGTACACCCTAAAAAAAATCCTCAGTCCTCACTGTGCTAACATGCACAGCAGACAAACACATTCACACCTCTTAGAGCCTTCAGTTCAACCTGCATGTCTTTAAGAGTTTTTTTTTTTAAAGTGGTGAGATTGCATATTGCAACTAACTGACACTTCTCCTGTGTGCCAGGTTTGTACTACATCTTGGTTACACGACGCTAAAACACGATGGCGGACCCGCTCTTTATATGGGACACAAAACAGCTCATAACGAAAACACAGCACCTCTTATTTCCAGTTGATTATATACTAAAGAAATAATAGTTAATAACATCATACTCCAGCTCTGCCAATCGATCTTCTTTAATGCAGTATACCTTACCTTTAAAGACATGCACACAGGTAAAAGGTTATCCTCATCACGAGCTGACATTCACAGCTGCTTGTAGAATTGTTTTTTAAGCCTTGTATCCATCTGCAGGCATGAGGACAGGGCATAAACGGTATACGCTGCAGTTATAAGCACTCCCTCTGCAGCATTTAATTTGATGTATGTAGAGGGTTTTCTAAGTGCAGCCATGCACACCTCATACAAAGTGTGAAGCTTGATTAAATCTTGTGAGAGCAACACCAAATGCTTGCTTAATTTGTAAAAAAATATAAAGTGTGCTTTATGAGCATGGCAGTATACACAATGCATCAGGAATACAAGAGCACAGAGTGATAGTTTTGACATGTATCCCATACAGCTCATATCAAAAGTTCTCTTCTTTTCGGTCATGTACTCCAAGAACAAAAGTTGTTTTCTCCTAAAGTATTTTGTCACTGTATAGAGATATTATGGTGCAATCATCGAATTAGTTTACAGAATCCCGTAACAGCTGTAAGAGAAACAACCTCCGTCCTGCTTAATAACGTTTGCCCAATTTCTAAACTTCCCGTTCTGGCAAAATAAAATTGGTAGCAGACAAAATAATTGCTTTCATGCATGAAAATGGTATCTGTGATAAACTCCAGTCTGGTTTTAGAGTAGGTCATAGATCAGAGACTGCAATTCTCCAAGTAGTTGGTTTTGTTAAAGCACATGACCGTGGTCAGTCATCTGTTAGAATACATAGAATATACAATAAACAAGGACATTAAAGACAACAAAGTAGAACAGAGAAACTAAGCATAAACATTTAAGTACTATGTACAATATAAATATACATCAAAGAATATATATGAGCATAAAGAACATGAAGAACAACAACGATGACAATGGACAATGGATTCGGGATATTAGTGCAGAAGGTGATAATAGTGCAAATGAAGATGCACTCTGTCTGATTAATTGTTCATTGTTCATCAGATTGATGGCCAGCGGAAAGAAGCTATTGCCAGACAGTTGATTAAGTGGACTTATGCTTTAATCACACTATTCAGTTAATGACAGTATTGGCAACCGTTGCATGATTGTCCTATTGAGTCAGAGTCAGATGTTAAATTAAACAGACAAAAACATACTAAAAGGAAAGACAATAAACGATGTAAAGCACCAACACTCACCATAAAACACACACACACGCACACACATTGTTATAGCTGAAATAAATCTGTTGTTTGATAGAATGATCATAATCACAGCTGCAGGGACAAGGTAACAGATGAGAACTAATTAATTTCTTTCTGTCCTTGTCTCCCACCGTTTCTATCTCCTTATCTCTCTTCAGGTAGCCCTCCTCGTTCCTTTTAGTACGTTCAGCTGGTCATAGTCTCTCATTCTGCCACGTCCTTTGCCCAAAGGCCCTTCCTACGCTGCTCAACTCGAATCTCATAACTGCCTTAATTGAAACCGTCATTGCCTTAATTGCTTTAATTAATCACCTTTCCTGTGGCAAAGCCTTTGTGGGGATTTGTAATTGGTGCTGACATTGCCTGTTCGTTGAGGCAGGAGAGCGAGAGAATAAATATCTTTACTTTAGCATGAAAATGGAAGGACGCAGAGCTAAATTGATTTTGATAGGGGATATCTTTGCAACATGGATATGTTTGACTATTCACAGAGTCCGGAAACACAGCTGTGACTGCTCCTAGCGGAGTGTGTTGTAAATACGTTTCTTTTCACATATCAATCTCTGTGTTAGCATTAATTGGAGGCTGCACTTTAATTTTGCAATGTCAAGTTTGCAGTTTCCTCAACTTCTGGTGGTCGGTTTGCTTATCTTTGACAAAAACACTGATTAAAGCAATGACTCAATGTCATTTTAATTAAAGCAAAATGAGGTGGCATATGGAAGGAAACAGCAGTTTTAGGGCAACTTCGTATTATTACAATGTTGAACTTCCCTCTGTGTTGCCAACACACAGAACTCCCCTCTCATTTACCGGGAAAAGTCCGCCTGACTCCGCCTGAGTCCGGCGAGTTTTACCCACAACAAAACACATTGAGCAGTTTGTATTCAAACTCCTTTGTACTGGAAATATCACTATTTAAACAGAAAGGTTTGTGGATCACCATGAGTAAGCAGGATGTTGTCTCTGGAAGGCACCGTTCTCTGTACTCTGAGACAGTAGGTATACAGGAACATAGACATGGATAAGATTAGAGCTACATTCACTTTGACATCCCAGCCTTGCAGTTGAATGCATTACTCTCTTTACACATTTGTAGCGACACCTTTGGATCGATTCCTCGGTTTTCATGTCTCCTACTATTTTGTTTGCCTCTGTCCCTCTATATCTAGGGGGCTTATAGATCTCCATGAAGCTGAACAATCCTTATTTAGAGTGAAGATTGAGGTTTTAAAAGAGGAAATAGCTCAGCTCGGCAGAGAGAAAGACAAAACAAGCATGCAGTTACACTCTATCACAGCCGATTCATGTAGGAAGTAGAAATGTGGTCTGGCAAAAGTTCAGCTTGTTTAAACTTTTTACTATAGCCACCTGGCCCCTCTAGAAGGCTTTATTACATATTTTCCTAAAATGGACTCTGTTTTTTTACGACTCACTTGGGATCATAATGTTGATTCATTTATGGTATACTGTCTTGTGTGTAGTTCTCCTAACATGAGCATTTGGTGTGAATACTGAGGAGATTAATGGTCATTAAGAGGATCATCTAATGGGTATCCAAATAAAGCACTGAGAGCAGAAATAGCAGTGAGTGGGCAGCAAGTACATAATGGAAACATTAGAAAGATGAAATGCATTACTGGCCATTACTATAACTCTGAACTTAACACAGGTGTGCGTTGTGTGATTATGTGTTTATAATGGTATTGTAATTAACTTGCAGGTTGTAACTGAGATGTGGTAAATGTGCTTTGAAATAAATGAGAGAGCCGGCGGCATCATTCAATGGCTGTCAGCCTGAAAGACAGACACCACGGCAGGCCATTTCATTCCTAGCAGGGGCTAGTTATGTGCAAGGTACGGGATGAGGGCTGGTACACAGTATCGAGCTACAGGGTACGACGCTCGGGCGCCCATTGGTTGCGCTCTACCTGAACATTTTGGTTATGCTCAAATGGATGGCGGCTAATATAGAGCAGATTGTTTCAGATAGAAGAATTGTATTTCTTACCTATAAAGTAGAAAACTATGGGTTTCCCTTTACATAGTTTTCTGTGTGTTTTTTTTCATTCCAGAACTAATATAAGGAGGGTAGGGTATATTTACTGAAATGCAGAAGAGACACTGCTGAACTGGAAAACAAGTTGATTTAGTTTCTTCTTCAGTCCTTGAGACAGTTATTATCTTAGAGACGAGAGTACGACTGTCTGCTCTGATCAGTCCATTTCAAAAGAACAGTACATTGATGAGGAATCTTTTTACTCTGTGCGGATGAGCTTTTTCTGTTGTATAAACATTTAGATCAGAAAAGCTTCAAACTTTTAAGCTCTGTCCATATTACATAAAAAGAAATAAAGTTAACAGTGCTGTTTAAGCATAATTTAAACCAGCAGGTCACCTTGGAACCGAGGCTAATTTAGAAACACAATTCAGCAAAATTAAGTTAGACTTTTAATTGGTAAAGATAAAAAACACATAATACTAAAGAGTAATCTGCAATAATAAGAGCTTCAAACTCAGATGTAAATAGAAGGCATAATGGAAAAGTACATTTACCCATAATTACTTGCCAAAACAACAAAGCAGTTTTGTAAGAAAGGTAATTATAAATGAAGCAGGTAAACGCTGCCGAGTCAGGGAAATGACTGTAGAGTTGATTTAGTCCTGCTTATAAAATAATGAATACTAGTTTGCTCTTGATTAAGACAAACTCTGTTACTCATATGAATTCAAGATCGTTTTTGTGAAGGCACAGCAAATAACAGGTTTGAAGCCGTGAAGCACGACTCATAGACGGGCAGCTTAGATAAAAGTTTGTTCACACTGGCAAGTGTCAAGTCAGGCAGCAGAACAAAAGGCTGGAAATCCAAGACCAGTTCTCCTCTATCCGTATTATGTAGATCATCTCGGCATCTCCAATCCATCTCCAATGTCTTCAGCTTCTCTGCTAGTCAGCCTCCTCACATACCCTCAGGGTCACATGCTCACACATTTCTAAATAACCAAAAGACGTTTTCAACCACAAACCCCATTTTCAAACAATCATGATTTTGTTAAAATGTTAAATTGTGAGTGACAATTGGTCACCCAGCACATGTGCAAGAAATACAAAGGTTTGCCTCTTTCTGATTTTGCTGTGGTGCGGCCCACTACACATACGCATTGGTGTCTGTTTCCCTGAACCCGCCTGCTCGTCCTCACATCACTAACGTATTGGAGACAGAAGTTTTTTTTACAAAAGAATGTATCCTGAAATACACAGCTTCTGACAGAGCTCTAAGAAAGAGAGAGGCCAACATAATATAATGGCAAGTGACAAGGTGCTATGCTTTTGGGGAGGTTTGGAACACTTCGATAGATGATTTGATGTTTTTCTCATCGTGTTAGCTGGTCACCATTAAAAATATTTCTAACCACTGTGAATTCACACTGATCACAACCATTGTTTTCTGCAAAGGAGGCAACATCTTATACTCATCTTTCACCTTTAATTCACAATATCTGTTGACTTTGTAGTTGAGGTACGATAAGACGAGCAATAAACCGATTCAGTCGAATATGCTGTGGTGATCTGACCGGTGTCTCTATGACACACAACATCTTCACCTTTGCTCAGCTGGTCTGACGTGGGGGAGGTTCCTTATGGCATACAGGGCAAGAGGCTTCGTAGCAGGAAGGTGAGATAAACGACGTGTGTATTTCACCGTTTTCACCCGCCATGTCAAGATGGGTGCCATCCATCACTTTACCACAATGACACTTTAAATTGGTTACGTCAAATTAACCTGATATATCATGGCCCCATGCAGGGAGTTTCAAATTGGTTTTGTGGCCTGCTATGAGCAATGGGTAGGCATTCATCAAGAGTGGCTTTTACTTGTCCCCCTGGCCGGTTCTGGCATACTTTCTTCTTTTCCCCCAGACCAGTAAGGAGCTACAGCTGAACCATCATCATGCTGAGTCTCGTAAATTAAGATACTTGCTAGATGCATGTCGGTTGACTTTGATATTGAAGTCACAGGAATGTTCACTCCAGATTTACAGCCTGCATTCAGTCAAGCATTTCTCAATCCTCCTTTTGGCAACCAAATACATTGAGGTGAACAGTTACTTTGGCCTTTTTTCACGGTGTTCAGTGCTGTAAATGCCTTGGAAGTACCAGCTTTGACCCTTTTCTATAGAGCTGACAATGTCCTGTCACATTTCCTGTCAACATCTTAATGTTACTCTAAAGCCTTCTACCTGTCTTCAAATAAAGGCCGTTTGTGGCAAGAAAACTACACATACATTGTATGTAATGTAAACTACCTTTAAATTACCTTTAAAAACCTGCCGGCCTACAGCCATCGTAGAACCTAATTTTATAAAAATGCCAAAGTGAACTGATTGTATAAAAGCTCTGGTGAAACTACAAGGTGCGTATCAGTGTGATGCTGCCTTTCTTGTTAAACAACCTCAAAAGGACGGGGCCATTTTTTTTAGCCATGATGGCTTTCATGTTCCCCTCAAGATGAATTGTAATCATATCATCTAGCATCACGTCAGTATTTAAAACAAGAAAGTGAACATTTACCTACGCCAACAGACTTATATTATTTTCTTGCATGACTTATGTTATTTCTTGCACCCTATCTTTGTTACTTGAAGTGTCAACTGTGCGGAAAATTACTAAAGCCATCATTTCCCCTCATGTGTGCCCAGATGCGCGCGTTCACCCAGAAACAGCAAAAGCTTTAACACCAAATTAAGGTCAGTTGCAGATCATATAGCCATGATAGACAAACCCACGAATGGTAACGGACACATAATGCAGCGCTTACATAGCATAAATACATCATTGTATATGTAATAAATACATTGGTGCATATCCACAAGCATGTCGAACTGAGTCAACGTTAGTCACCAGGAGAGGGAGGACACACTCTGTTACGTGGGGTAACACCAGAAGCCTGCATGCTCAGGCTGCATGAATGCTGATCAGAAGTGACACGGCTCAATGATCCCCATCCACACCTCTGCTCATGTGAAAACTGCAGCCACAATGTGTGTGGCAGTTTAACACATTTAAACATTTCTCGGCACTCGGTGGAGATGGTTTTCTCTATGACAGTAAAACTCGGGAATAGCAGGACACATTGCCACAGGACTGCTCAGCTGGAGAAAGTTGTCAGACTGTGTTAAATAGCAGTCCAGCTTTTCAGATCAATCAACACCATGTCAGCATCACAGTTTTTTTCTCTTTTTACTGAAGAGCACTGGTGCTTCTAATGCAAAAAGCTTAAGCCGGAATAAACAGAGCGAACGAACAGTGTTACCAAAAAATCTTTTATTTATTTGAAAAATACAAAATAAAGATGTAAAATAAAAAGGACGGAAAGCAAACAAAACGCAGGAAGTAGAAACAAAAAACATTTATATATATATATATATGTCTATAAAATAATCTAAAATAATCTAAAAAAACAAGAAATGAAGCAAAACGTGGTCCATTTGCACATACCACTCAGTTTGCAACGAAACAAAGACGACAAAATTCCCTTTTTTCTCAAAACAAAAACACAAAAATGTTCAGTGCAATCACACACTGGACTGGTGGATGATTAACAGAATGCCACACCCTCTACTGTGGAGTGTTGTTTTTCTCCGGTCATTAAAAAAAGAAAATGTCTGAGCCCAAAACTGTGACTATCCAATAGGGTGATGCTCCCCCCTGGGTATAAGAGCCTGTTGACAGCAAGGTGACTCCAACCATTCACTATAGTGTGTATGAGTTGATATTTACATGATAATATCTGCAAATGTTACTATTGCAAATATATTCATGCTTACAGCTATTTTGGGGACGCACATCCAAAGTCTGCAAATCCTGGTGACAAACAAGCCCAGTGGTGGAAAACAACACACAAAGCTGTCAACTTTCATCCATGTTTAAGAGCACATGGTGTCTTTCCTGGTTTAACTGGTGAAAAAGAAGCAGCATACTTGACAAAAGTTGAGTTCCAACATTTGTACAGATGACAGCCCATTCCACCATTTTTTATTATTCATCACATTTTTAAGAAAGTACTCTTTCACGCTACAGTGCAATTAAAATAACCAAGAAAGCAAGAAATAGGGACATGACTCAACAATATGGATGCATTAATGTCCAAAAATGATTTTTTTACAGTCAGAATCCTATTGTGAAATGTCATACCTTGGATAAAGCACTCTGCTAAAGTGTCCTTCATTTTGAAGATGGTTCCTTAGTCAGTGATCTTTATCCTCAGGCTGCTCATTGTACTAATGGTCTTAAAGTCACCAGTGAATGTATCTTCTTTTGGAGGAACACAAGGGCCTGTTAACCTTCTTGATTTTTTAGCAATCACTTCAGATAGAGCACTCTGCCCCAGGAGAAATTAAACCAAATTCCAGAGAAAAGGTATTAATAGCAAACTCCATGTCTGAGAAATAATTGCATTTTTTACAGAGACGTTTTAGTTTTGCAATGTGAATCATTTGTTGTTCCTGTCACGTAAAGAAAGAAAACACTCTGATATTGTCTTTTACTTACTGTCAAATCTGATCTGATCTTGTGGGAAAGCGTACAAATATCAAAACATAAAAGGACAGTCTGGGTGTTATGAGAACACATTTGTCATTTTTTGCAACATTGTCACCATAAATTTCACCATTAAACACAATTAGGTTGAAGACACAAATATTATGGTTGGGCTTAGAATAAGTACTAAAACAAAGTAAAATGTAAGCATTGCAACATAAGTACGGAAATAACACAAACAGCACTAATAATAACTCAACAACACTTGGGGCCTCGAACACCGGCCGGCCTCCTGACAGAAAGTCCTGTTTGTTTGAGTCCAAATGACCATATCATACATTATAGGTCCATTTTAACAGTGAAAGTTAAAAATATTCCACAGAATGTAAACATGCAATTAGATATTTCACTTTTACTCAAGTCTTTTGACCAACAAATCAACAATTCAGTGCTTGCTGGGGAATGCAAAAAAGTGTCTTCCTCTATTGTAAATAATTTAAACCTTTTCTGTTGCACTGATGTTTAAAAGCTGTTTGTTAGCTTGACCCAGTTTGCTACTTTTTAATTTTGTTTGGTAAGCCACAGCTGGCTGGGGACTTTCCAATTATGTGGCCTGTCTCAACACCACTTCCAGTGAGTTTCTGTCCCATATTTACACACCAGCATTCACACATTCTAAGAGTATGTATCACTTCAAGGAATTAAAAGTCTGGTTGCAGGCTACTAACATGCCCCAGGAAGTGTGACGCAGCAGAGAATTCCAACATGAACTTTCAGAAAAAACTTTTCAGGCAGAGTCTCATTAACGGAGGCTTAAATAAGGAAGATAAACGCTATCTGCCTCAGCTGTCAATATGTGTTTTGCATGTAAAAGAGGAAGGAAGAGGGACAAAGAGACTGGATAACAGAGACAGAATGGGGTTCACAACACAACAACCCCCTATCCATCACACGCACACACACACACACACACACACACAGGTAGTAGGTGGTACAGGGGAGTTATCAAAATGCTAATGCAATAGAATGGCCAACGCTGGCTATGTTTATTCATATACACACTACCTTAGTTAGGGTTTGTCTCTTTGTCCAAGACTAGAGGCATGGAGGTCCTGAGGGAGGAGAGGACAGGGGAATTGAGTGATAATGCACTCCATGTTAGGTGACCTTTCTCTCTGGCTGACGAGCAGCAGCAGCAGCAGTCTGTCAGGCTCAGTGTTGTGAAGATATTACTTGGTAGAAAAGTCGAGCAGAGAAGAAGACAGTGCATGTCGAAGACTCTGTGCGTTGACAGATCGGTGAATTGTGATTGAATGTACTGATTTGTGAGTTTGACGCAATTTGCCTGTGCGAGCGCACGTTATCATCCGCCTCCAGCTTCGAGCGGTCTTCCTCCATCATGTGAAGCACTGGCTTGAGCCCTTTAAGGTGGCACATGGCATCCGTCATGTCTTGTATCTTGGCCATGAGAGAAAAGCCCATAGCCGATGCTGCCTTCGTGTCTGTTCATCAAGGTGTTTTGTATGCAGCCTCATCAATTGCTCTGAAAAACAAGAGAAATGTAACAAACCGCCTTCATTCCTTCGCAACTGTCAGTTTATTGAAAATTAATGTTTTGTGGGCTTTCCTTTTGTTGTGATTACAATAACAGGAACTGTTTTCTCACCTACTGTGAGGCATGACAACACCGGTCACGTAATCGTTATTTGCAGTGGTTGTCTTAAAATCAGTTTAAAATGTGACACCTTTATGAACTTGTTCTTTTAAATGTGCCTGCTTTGTGTTAATAATGTCACCTAAAACTAGCAGGTACATTTGGCTCTTTAATCAAATACTCTCCTTTTATCAGGTTATGATAAGTTGCCATGGCAGCCATGTACGGTGAATTTTTTTCAGGACCAAAAGGTGATGACAAGTTTGATAAATCCCTCGCTCCAAAAATAGTGACACACAACATCCACCTACACATATATAGTTCATACTGGCATTTACAGGCACAGTGTGAATGTGTCATGCAGAGTCCTCTCTGAGAACAAGCCAGGTGTTAATCATCTATCAGTGGTTGAAATGCAATGAAAAAGAAATGCAGGAGAGGGATATACGTTTCGTCATGGCCCTCTGGCCTATTTGGTTGTGACTTGTTTGCTCTTCTCTTGTACGGCTAACTGGTGTCTGATGTCTTTTTGCAGTTGAATTAATATTTTTGCAAATAAATCAATACTTTTAAGTGCATTGTTGGTGTCTCTCCCTTTGTGACATGGCCATTCAGCCAGTCACGGCTGAAAAGGAGATCTTATTTTTAAACATTTATCCATGTCTGCCATGGCAAGACATATATGCATAGCACATAGAAAGTTTGTAGCTTCGATGTAAAAGTAATACGTGTTAAAGCAAGCCAAAGACCTCTTGGATGTGCGGTTGGGGTCCGTGCAGATAGCTGGCTGTGAGATAAGATAAGATAAACCTTTATTGATCCCCAGAGGGGAAAGGACAGCAATAGAACAGATAGAACTAATAGAGAACATAAAAATAAATAAATAAGATGTCTATAAAAAACCTAAACCTACAATGTAATAAAAATAATAACAAAAACAATATTCGAAACTACACAAGAGCATATGGGGACAAACATTACAATGTAAAGTGACAGTGGTGTGATTATTAGCAGCAGAGTCAGCAAGTCTATTGCTGCATTCCCACTCCATGGTACGGCACGGCTCTAATCAACTCCACTTTGCTTTTGTACATGGAACCTGGTACTTTCTTTTGGTATTAAGCTGGTTGAGGTTTCAAGCGAGCTGAGCCAATACTAGAGGGTTGAGTTAAAACACTGCAGACCACTGATTGTCACTGGAGTCATCACTTGTGTGACACGGGATATCCTGCAAAAAACCCACCCTTTTTAGAAAGCCAAGCTATGTTATGTAATGCTATGCTAAGCCGAATTATGCAGTGGGAATGAGTCAATAGTTTACAGCTGACTGATTGTATGATTAAGTAGTGGTACTTGGTGTGTATCTGTATAAATATAGAGCCGTATACATATAATATAGAATATGATGCAATGATCTGAACATGTTTATGTAGTATAGTAAAATATGGTAAATTATGATAGTATGGATTGTGAAATAGTGTAAGATACCCCGGTCTCACTCCCAACTTGTCAAACACTAATGCTTCACTAATGAACACTAATGATCAGTGCCCCTTTCTTTCCAATACTAATGCATGAAGGCACCCTTTGTACCATTCTGTATGAGACACACCAAGCTTTCAACTAACTCTAATGTAAACGCACCCGCAACATTATTAGACGTCAGAGCAACTGATGTAGTATAAAAGAGTGGCCATTCGATCCGGAGATTGCTGTGAGTGCCCCATGAGAAAGCACAAGTAAAAGGTTTGTCATGTCATATCAGCCATGACAGTCATTAGTCGTAGACATGTGACTCACTCGTCACTCTCTAGTCATTTCAGTTGAGTCAGTCAAGACAACATCAACCACACTCTTTTCCTAAATTGAATTATGTGGTTTTATTGCCGAAACCAAACTACCTGTGAAGAACGAAGTTTATTTTGAAAAGACGCAAGGCATGTAACACATGTAACAAAACTAACACGAGAGGGGTACTAAGAGCGTCATAGTTTGAAGCTTGACAAGTTGGAAGTGAGCATGTGTTGTAAAAGGTGAAAGGTGTAACAGCTGTAAAAAAAAAAAAAAATGTAATTGAATCTAACATTTAGCAAAACTGTTCACTATTGATGTTATTATTATGTGAAAAGTACCAATCCTATGTTTGTATTCAGTTCCTGGAACAACAAGGAGATCAGCAACAGCTGACCTCAGAGGTCTACTAGGGTTGATACTGGAGAAGAGGATCAGAAATGAAATTTGGTCTCAACAATTTAATGATTTATAAGTAGTGGAATTGTATAGCTGGCGGCTTGCTAGCTACACTGTTTTAAAGTCGTTGTTGTTTTTCTGTTGCTTTATGGCAGTTGCCAAACAGCTTTCAGCGTGTCACCACCATTCTCTGGACTTGAGTTTGGTTGACATGAATTGTATTGGAAATGCAAGACAGATGCAATCTCATTTGCAATCTGGCTAAAGGAGACACACGAAAATGAAACGAAAACGACGAAACGAAAGTGTATTGAAAACTCATCTGGATCTGGATATGAGGAACTTCAAATAACAGAATTTCCAGAAACATGGGGTAGATGGGACTTAAGCAACAGCATTTTTCAGGCTGTAGGAGTGTTATTTTTTCTTCACTCCTTAAATAAGCATTCATGCTCCAATAGATTGGATTTCCCAATGAACTCACCTGAACCTCGGAACAAGGTATGCAATAAACACACACACACACACACAGTAACACAGTAGGAATACATGCCCTAACATACACATTAATATGCAAACATGCTTCGTTGTTCAGAGATGCACATTGCTGCTGAATGTTAAAAGCAGAGACTCTCCACTCTCAGCCCACAAGCCACACATGACCCTTCATTGACAGTAAAGCCGCCTGCAGCCATTCAACTAATTCTTCAGTTCACTCGTCTTATTAACATAAGAGTGTATTCAGCGTTATCTCTCCACTGGTGCAGAAACAGAAAATTAAAAGAGCTACATGCAGAATTGTGAACGATTTCACCCACGGTTCAAGCCATTTAGGAAGAAATAGAATAACTTCTAGATAAAAGTGGTCGTGTTGAAATTTCAAATGTGCAAGTCGATCAATATAAAATTATCTTTTTGGTTTATTACAAAATCTATTAAATCTTGAAGGCAAAGCATGATGTATACAAAGCATTCAATCAATAGCTTGTGCTTCTGTAGTGAAGTGCTCGCTCTGCTCATTGGCAGCCGCCCACCAATGACATTGAACGGTTGCCAGATAATATTTTGAATAAAATGCTATGTGAATAATGTATTAAATGTGCATAATGACCTGCTGTTAGCTTACAGTTTGTCTCCCTATTAGCAGGTTCTGTCAGACAAAATGTTCATAACCTGAGCATTTCTTTGGGTTTCAATGTAGCTTAAAACCAGCTTGGAGAACTCTATTTTTGACAAATTGCTACTGGCTTGCTGGACATGAAGGTACAGTTTTTAGTCATACATTAGCCATTTAGTAGCTGTGGTGGTTGTCGTGTATCTGTGAACTTTATCAAATAATAAAGCTTTAAAGCCTTACAAATAAGTGTTAATGTCATATAAAAATGAAAGTTCTGAAACCTTAGCTTCCTCTATGCTTTTACTGGACCTTGGCTGCATTAATTGGACTAACTGGTAGGTCAAATGGACAGTGCCATTTTTGATGAATTGGGCACCCTCATGCTCGTAGCGTCATGTGCCTGCTGTATTGAGACTATAATGGTACATGGTTTTACTCAATATCGCTCACAACTGCTAAACACATTTTTCATTATTATGGTCTGTGCCGAGGTGCATGTACAAACACCCACAGCCAGATGTCCCGCTACCACTGACAGATATAGCTTCTTGTGAGGGATTTTAATGGATGTGTTGTGGTATGAGACACAATGTAATAACTTCCATGAGGTCTATACCAGCAATTTATTACAAAGAAATAGTCTGTGAGAGAAAGACAAGAAAGAGAGGTAGAGAGTGAAACAATTGGCAAATAAATGTGTGTTGTCTTGTTTAAAGTGAAACATAGTGACTAATAGATGTAAATGGTATATCTGTGTTTTTAAGAGGGTATGGGCTACTTTTGAAGTGTTGCCCTGGGCCAACGTTTTTTTCCGCTTGTTGGATGGCCCTTTTTTGCATGCAAATAACATGAATATTCTATAATAATAATCTATTTAAAAGAAAATCCATCAGATCAGTACGTAAATGGACCAGACACGTCACACACCCACATATACACACACACACACACACATACCTCCCACATCTTCATCCCAACCATGAATGCATAAGAGAACTAGCAAAGAAGTTAACCTCGGGGTCAAATGACATCTGGTAAATTGGCAAAATACAGGAAGAAATGGTAAAGTGAAAACAGAAATAATGGATGGATGAAAACATCTGCGGATAGTACCAAAGTTCAGTAAATATGCCTATATACATATATATATATATGTATTGTGAGTATATTTTTTTAATTGTTAATCGACAGGATAAGAGGCATCAGCTGGAAAAGGAAAACACTTGAATTACCAACTCACAGTTGTATGCCTCCGCTAACCAGTAAAGTTGCAGTTTACATCCTTGTTTGTCCAAAATGCCATCACTTCATCATTTCAGACATTTGTGTGAAATCGTTATTTCAATTATTAAAGTTGTAGCCAAAAATGTGTTTTTGTGAGGTCACATTGATCTTTATCTTCGACCAACTAATTCCAATCAGTTCACCCTTGATTTTTTTCTATAGGAATAATAGTGAACCAACATGATGAGATGCCTTAATTGAAATAAGGCATTGCTAAATGCATGTAGTAAAAACAGTAGTCTGCAGTCATGTTGTCCAGGCTGGGAGGAAGAAGAGCTATAATTTATTCATGATAATATACTATGAGTAATTACACAAGGCCATGTACGGACCAAGGTGAAAGAACTGATCAGGGAAATCTCAGTTAACATTTATGTTGTTACCTTGAAGATATTACAATACATTTCGGCAATGATAGCAATGCAGTTGGACTTCCAAAAGCAGTGTAGATGGTTTGGTAGGGACGTATTTAGAGTTTTGTTTTTGTGCCCGTTTTGGGGTTGGTGTTATTGGCCCTTGGGAATGTTTGATGGGCAGGCTTTGATCGGCCATTGGGCTGGTTTTGTCACACAGACCTGGCGACCGTGCCACGGACAAATGGAAAGATGCCACAGAGGCATGTTCCCTGTTGGCCCCACAGGTTTTATTCACCATGCGTGCTCTAATTTGTGCAGAGGTGTGAAATCTGAACGCACTGAGGATAAACACTTCAATGCTGTAGATGAGCAGAGATCACCTGAGCCCCTGGGAGGTTTCTCTTTGATTGGACCAATTTCCTGAAAGGATGGTCAATCAGTCAGAGTTAAGTTGCTTACTACCACTTGTGTTGTCCTAGCAACTGCACATAAAAAGCCTTCAGACAGCATTCAGAGACATGTGGCATTTCCCATATTATGTGCATTTACAACCTAAAGAGTGTTCAGATTGGATCCTTATACCACAGGTCTAACCTTGAGTGTCAAAGTTATTTTTTAAGATAATAAAGAATAGAATAATTCAAATATTTCCATGGTATAATTTTAAAGTAAGTTATACACCATCCACATTTAAATTTTGAATGTGTTTAATAAGTGTTTGCATGTGACTCTACTTGTGGCCAGTGCAATTATCATGATTTATAACTACATGGTGTAAAGCCTACGCAAAGGACATTTCATGCCGGAGCAGAAAGTGCTCAAAGAAAATCATTAAACTGTCACAGAAGTCAGACAGGACAGAAGGAAAGTAAAGTAGGTTGGAGTGTTTGGACATTTTAAGATCACATCAACGTCCATTAGTAAGCAATGGGGGGGAAATCTTATATGACACAACGCCCACTGTGACATGTTGTAATGGCAGCATTCAACAGTTTTAAGCAGAGGGGAAAGGCAAATTTGTAAAGGCAGAGGGAAGTTATTGCCATTGAGGAGAGCCTGCTTCAGTGTGACACAAGAACAAATCAAGTGATTTATGCTGGACAGTAGCCTGAAGCACCAAATCGATAAATGGCTTCAACGGGAATCTGAAAGCCAACTGTCCAAACTTTAAACCCATTAGAAATCTGTGGAGTTCCTGTTGAGACACTCCCAGACCATTCTGAGCAAGACTGAGCAAAGGTAGTAATCTGAGTTTTAATGTGTAGTTTTTCCACCAGGATGCATGGGCATTTACAAAGAAGCATTTTGAAATTACAGAAAACATTCCTTGAGCGGGTTACAATCATTGTCTCTTGTGTTTTATGCACCAGACACATGATGACTCCACAAGCAAGAGGGTTACAATTAACTCTCTAATGACAGATATTCTCAATTGTGTGATGTCAAGGCCCAAGCTACACATATTCTATTTCCAACCAAATTTCTCATGTAAGATGAGTATATTGATGAGCACACATTTTTGCATTTTATTTATTTGTCCCTTTTTTCCATTTTCATTTGCATTAAGAGATCTGATGGCAGCTATCACTTGTAACCACTGGGACACAAGAGCTGCTTTGATGTAAGAATGCAGCTAACAATTATTCAATCATTGGATTAATTGCTTTATCATTTACTCCAGTGGTTTGGTTCTCAACCTGGGGCCCTTAAAATAAGAAAATGATTATCAGTGATATATTTTGCCTTAGAATATATGTTATTGTTGTGTGTTTGTGAGTTTCTGACGGGGCATTTCAAGCAGGTTGGAACAGGTTTTTTGGACACAAAAAAGTATGTGTTTGCATGTGTTTAACATCCCAATGCTCATTGGGACCGATCTATTGTGGGGGGTTGCGACACAGAAATATGGAGAACCACTAGTTTAGTCAATAAAATGTGAAAAATGCCCACCACAGCTTCCTGGAGCCTGATATGGCATCTTCAAATTGCTTGTCCCTAAAACTTTTAAACAATACATTTCCACCGATGTAAAACAGTTGAGAGGCTGTCGACAGCGACTCTGACCTTGCTGAGATAACACACTGAAAAGAAGCAGAATAGACAGCCTGCATAGAAAGGCCATGTTTCATGCAGAATACAAATAGAGCACCCAACAGGAAAATGTTGAATCAAGAGAATCACCTTGTTTCTGAATAGCAGAGGGAATCTTATTATTAAAGAGGGTTACATGAAGGTGAGGCCACTGTATGGAGGAGAGCAGAGTAGAGGGAGGACAAAAGAACAGGTATGGAGAGATTGATGGAGAAAGAGTCAGAGCCTAATATCCTATCGCTCTTTTAACATCTGTCTGCTTGCTCCTAAAACCAGGAAAGCAGCTGCGACTCATCTGCTGATTAGAGCTGTAATAAATCATGCATCACATTGTGTGTGTGTCTGTGTGTGTGTGTAAGCAGTGGATGCATGTGTGCAGTTGGAGAAGAAATCATGTTATTTCCACAGTGGAGGGGTCAGTCACCCCACACTTGGTATGGTGCTGGTGTTTTTCCACTTCACCGCATAGCACGGTTTTATGTGGATGATGTGTTGGGAGTGTGTGCACGGTCACAAACTACATTTGAGTTCATCTACAGCCCATAAACCTGACTCCTACAAAGTTACGTTCCCATACAACTCAACTGTACTCTCACTACGTTTAGAGGGGAACGTATTTCGTCCCAGATTATGGTGGCAGTTTAAAAGAAGTTTGAAACACACGGTTCACATTGTAAATTCTAACAAAACAAATACAAGAAACTTTCAAAAGAAGTTGTTAGGTTTAGTCAACAATACTACTTGGTTATGTTTATGAAACAAAATTACTTGGTTCATACAGGACAAGAAAAGCAGTCACTGAGGTGAAAGATCTGTGTTTTTACCCAAAAACCCAAACGACTGAGTAGAAGTTCCACGGAATCATTTGAAACCTTCATTTTTAAAATGGCAACGGCAAACGGAATCCACGACCAAATACGCTCGTATTCACAATGCAGTCCCCTTTTAGACATGGCCTGAAATATTTAATACAAATCTTCCAACCAAATTGCGCAGCATACGTCCTTGGTCAGACCTGTTTTATGAAGCTCCCCTTACTTGGTGACAAATACATTGCCCATTGCAATGACTTCTTCACAATAACAGCATTGAAACAGAAAGCGTTCAATGTGAAGCAGCAACATGTGGAAAGGTTTGGATGACTCTACAAGTATGGAAACACAAACGTATATGTCACTTTTTAAGTGACATATACTAAAGAAGTCTAAAGAAAAACAACACAATACTGCAAGCATGTCCACAGCACCACTCTCACTGCAGAGCATCCATCTCATTATGAGCACAAAGCCCGAGCTGCTACCGAACATGACTGACAGTTTGTCCGCCTCACATGGCAAGCTCAGGATTCAGTAGATCGGAATTGCATTCATTCTTTTCACGACGGCACAGCTTTTCTCTTTTTTCATTAGGAATGCACAGATGCTTGAAGTCTAATCGGACACTTGCCATGCAATGTTGTTTCTAATTTCATTCTCATCACAGTAAAGTTGGGGAAGACGCTTTCCTGTCATGTTTAGAAAAATATAACAAACGCTTCCTTTGAAAGCATTACTACCATTTCAAGAGGTACTTCTTCATGCATTAAAACATGTTTTTTCCTAAGAATAAGCCTTTGAGTCACATCCCTGCACTTGACGTTTCATTATCTTCAAATAAACTCGTATGGAAAAGAGGTCTGTTCTGCTCTGACTTCAGGAACAGTTGTGTTGTTATATTGGTAGGAAATGTGTTTACAGTATAGTACTGGTAAAGCTAATGCATGCATGATAGGTTTGTATTTTTTGTAAGAATATTTTGATTTAGGTTGACACTGAGGTTTAGTGAGTCATCTGAAAACACAAATATTTAAATTGAACAAATCATGATGGTCATGTTGGAATACTATTTGGAAAATGTTAAATGCAACACATGTTTTGCTTACACTGATTACAGTTGCAATAGATGTTTTTCGTTTCATTTGACCAAATATTAAGTCAAGAAGACCACTTAGAAGTTTCTTTGAGGATAAGTTAGAACAAGACTTTGAGAAAAAGGTTGGACATGTGGGAAGTGAAAATGTTCCAGCACCTTGTGAATCTCTCCTCGAACGTGCTCGTACAGAGTGCCACATGTCAACATATTTTATTATTGTGTTAGGGCACAACAATATACATAAGACAACCAGAACACTCGTAAAACACAAGATAAGCAACATAACATTGCTTCTGCGTCACCAAAACAAGAACTCACCTTGTTTCCAAAGCAAAATTAATCAAATTGCTTTTCAACATTTTCATGAGACAAACATCAGAGATCTTCTCAACCAACAGCTGAAAAGTATAGAATAGAATAACAAATTCCAGTCGTATCATATGGGTTTCATTTTGAAAGATATGCTCTGTATTTGACATCTGGTGTCATTTTAATTGCTTTTTTAAGTGTTTTGTCAGTTCACTCCAAACACTTTTACACGTCTGATCACTTAGCTGCCTGAAACTACCTAGTACACTTTATATGTACTTAAATTATACAATTATGCGTTATTTACTTAGATTTAACAGCAAATCTGTCAATATCAGTGGGACAACAAGTGCAGCTGTGTTGGGCCCAGGATGACTATTTCTTTGCAGTTTTCTTATTGTAGCCGGTCCTGCTTGCTCAACAATTGTTCCAATTTGACTCAATTAAGTCTTTTGGTTATTTAGCACAACTGAAAATTCTTTCAAAAGTTTTAGCTACATATACCACCTTTATGTATGTGTGTAACACTTATGGTTTTGAGTCATATAAACAAATCTGGAGTTGCAAGGTGACAAAGCAATTGTCTTCTTTACAATTTTTAGGAGTGTGTGTGTGTGTGTGTGTGTGTGTGTGTGTGTGTGTGTGTAATTTTCGTGGTGAGGAACCAAGAAATAAACAGACCCCAGAGTTTACAGAGGCACAGGCTGTAATCACAACCATCTTACGCTGCTAAGTATCAGTTGTAGAATTACAAAATGGAGAAACAGAATGGCAATATTGTTGTCTTTGTGAACAGAACATGTATTGTATGGTGTTTCCTTAAAAGATACAGCGGATTAATGTCTACCTGAGCAGAGAATGAAGTCACTTTCCTTCTGTGTCCCATCACTGTTGCCCTTGTTTGAACTGTTAGCATGGTTAGCACTGTTAGCCACTAGCTGCCAGCTCAGCTGTCGCCATGTTCAGAGCCATGTGGAGGCAATAGCTCTGAATTTCAAATGTATTGCCTTAGATTATTTCATTTTTGTTTGTAATACAGTTTATGCATGTTACAAACTTCCTCATTCAGCATTGGGTACAAGGCACCAAGACATAACCCCTCGGTAAAGTGTGAGAGTAATCAAGTTCTCTTTTAACAAATACTGTATAAGTGGATAGATTACAAAAAGCCACTGAATCAGCCCAAAACAAATAGATAATGTCCGTTTTGATGGGTGTTGCGTTGTCAGCTTTAATGCCTCATTAAACTGCTCGTTCACACCATGGAGGCAGGCCTTTAAATATTTGTCACGAAAGTGCAGTTAGCGTTTAGTTGATATGCATTGTGTGAATGCCGAGCTGCGTATCTCAAAGCAAAGTCTTTGCCACAGCAGAACTTAGCAAGATGAGGAAGTTCACACTTCCTGTTTGTATTCAGGTGCTGTATTTATCAAAAGTGTGAAGAGTTCGTCCATTGGTGCGTATGGCAATGGCAGAAACATCTACTGAAGTTTGTTCTACCAACAGAGAGCTGTGTCTGTGTGTGTGTGTGTGTGCGTGTGTCTGTGCACAAGACGTGTACGGCTGCCAGGAGTTTTCTGTACAACTTCTCACTTTCCATTCCATACCAAACCTGAGATTTTCATATCAGTCCTCTCTCAGAAGCTCTAGGCGTCTTTTACACCAACACACTTTCATCACTGCATGTGTGTTTGCGTGAGTGTATGCGTGCTGCTTTGCAAGCCCCTGCCGAATGATACAAACAAACACATCTCACACTGTGCCCACATGGTAACCAGGGAACAGTATAAAAAAAATAAAAAAAACATAGGAGAGACAGGAAGCTGGGAGAAGGGGGTGCAAACAAAGCTCAGGGATGAAGAGAGAAAGGGAGTGAGGAAACAAGGCCACATACGCTTGTCTAGTTAGATTTCGACACATCCAGTGAATGGCTCCAAGCTCTCTTGCTCAACCCTATAATGTCCTCTCACACATCAACAACAGAAACCCCAGCCATGTGATGTGGCTTAAGCTTTTATTTAGTTTTAAAAAATCCTGCAAAATGATAGATATATTCTTGCAAGGAAAAATTATCTTCTGTGTGAATATGAAGATACTCACTTTAAATGTGAAGACATAGGTTCCCTGTACAGATGCTGAAATGGTTTAGTAACATATCCACAGGGAAGAAGGAGGTACGGATCGAGTGGCGAGTGATGTTGTGTGCTGTTGTTGTTTTCTGTGTATCGTAAATGAGCTGATAAATGATAATGGTAACGTGATATTGGCTAGCGTACTCACCAATACCCGGTCCAGTATTTTAAGGCTGTCTCAGAGGCATTTCCAATACTGGTACTGTAATGGAACAAGTCTTCCTAAAATGCTGTTTTCAAAGGGAACTTGTAAGGTCATATTCTTGATGTTTACACTATTCAGTATGCATATCTTCTACATCCCTTGTAACAGGCCTTTGTCCATTGTTTTGTTCTTTTGGCTGGAAGGTTTCGGCGTATGGTGCAGTCTAGCTACTGAGTGTACGCACACAAAAGGTACCGGCTGGTGAAGATAGTTGAATATACCTAGCAGCTAAACAGATTGCCATTTTTCTCTACAGTATGTGAAGACATGTTAAACTATCTCCTGAAGGTGTGTGCACCAGATCCCCAATGGAGCTTAAGTTTGTGGTCCATTAATGCAAAACAAGGACTATCATCTCATTTAGAGATTAATACTCACCAGGTTCAATATGGAAAAGTCATAACCATGTGTGCCAACAAGTTAACTAAAATACAAAAACTACAGCATTAGGAGTTAGTTCAGTTTCCCTATAAGTTACATTCATTAATTTTACATCATTGTTTTCTGGGGAGTGTATATTCCTCACAGCCATCTGTCCTCTGACTCTGTGCTGCAGCTGTGCAATTCACTCCTGAGGCCTTGCATGTGTCTCTGTGTGTTTGCATTGGAAAAGTTGTGTTTCAACATTCATGCGTGATGTTTAATTAGTTATCATAACGGGCCTTTAATCCCTTTCATACTACAGTGTCATCTTTTTTAATCTGGTGCGTAAGTGGCACCGTTTAGAAGAAATATCTTGCAGCATTTTGGCTGATCACCTAATGTTCAGAAGAATCCTCGATCATAATTAGGATATTTTAAGTCAAGATTATAAGATAAATACTGTTGTGGACCAGAGGTGTCCTACCCTCAAATACAATGAAACATTTTTCAACATCATTAATGCAACATGCCTAATCTACCAACAAATAAAAAGCTATGTTAGTTTATGTATAATGCATTGAAATCACAAGTAGACTCACTGGGGCCCATATTAGCTGCTTCAAAATCCAGAACTTGACCTTAAGTGCACACAAACACACTTTCTGTCACACGACCACAAAGAAAATCAGCAGAGACACGAGCACTGGCAGCCCCATCAACAACCGTGGCACTGCTCTGGTTAGCAGAGAGGTGGCTCCTTTAGAATGCCAATAAAGAAGTAAAGAATAGTTCCAGGGTGACTCAGACTTTCGTACACCCCTATAGACACACACACACACACACACACACACACACACACACACACACACACACGCCCAATCCAGGCTCCAGCTCACGTCTGCGGCTGACAAAATGTCCCACTCAATCATGTTCTCTTTTTCTCCCCTTGATTGTCACTCTGCTCACACGGTTGCTGCAGACACAAAACACACACCCACACCTTTCACTCTCTTTTCTCCCTCCTTTCTAATTTCTCTGTTATCAGAAAGCAAACAATCCATAAATCCAAATATGACCATTTGGTTCCACACACTCCGTCTCATACATCTTCGACTGAGCTGTTCGTTTTGTAGAAACTGCAGAAAATGCTTTTATGCGTGTGTGCATCAAGAGAAAGCGCATGAATTGTAATTGTTTGCCTCTTATCACAGTTTCAGTTGTGCAAAGTGTCAACAGTGTTTAGAAACAGAGGTGAAATGCACACAGCAAATCAGTCACCAAAGCACAAAAAGCTCTTTCTTTTGATGCTATTTGACGATAAGAATGGAATTGTTGTTTTCCTTCTTCATTAGGGTGAAAAATGTCTTTGATTTAATGAAATTCTCCTCTCGTTAGCTCCCGCTATCTCGCCTTTATCAAGTCACTCACACATTTGTATGTTCACTCTTTGGCAGCCATGGCCTATACTTGCACTCACACACAACATCAGATCTGCAGGGGAGGGAGGGGTTATAAGCATATTAAAGAGCCAGCTTATAAAAAGACCATTTATTTCTGCTGTCATTGGACTGCTCGGGGAACACAGTCAGGAGCCCTGCATAGCAAGCTGTTAAAAAAATAGATTATAGAAGCTGATTTTTGAATCTTTTTGGTTTATTCTTAGGCAGTTGCTTTCATTCATAATGGGATTCAATTGTATGAGGTAAAAGCCTAGAAATGTCTCGCAGATGTTCTTAGGGTTGTCTGTTGTGTGGGAGGGAGGACGCCTTGCTGCCTCATGCTGCGCTAATCCTCGGATTGGAAGTTATGTGCATTTACTGTAATCGTGTGGAAATTAGGTTTGGCCTTGAAAATGCATGCTGATACTATATCACTGCTTAAATACCTGATATGAAAGCAAGCTAACTATTACAATATGGAAAAGAGCAAACAATGAGACATCAAAACAGCACGCAGCTAGCAACACACTCTGAGAGGTGATGATGACTTGTGGTCAGATTGGTTCAGTTTTAAATAATTCAACCGTTACCTGAATTTGTTTTTGTGTCCATATTGT
Source organism: Pholis gunnellus (assembly GCF_910591455.1). Lineage (NCBI taxonomy): Eukaryota > Metazoa > Chordata > Actinopteri > Perciformes > Pholidae > Pholis > Pholis gunnellus. Next base: position 21,218,571 of record NC_136538.1, read on the forward strand.
GAACCGAATCAGCTTGTCTATGTATTAGATGTTTCATCGGGCAAATGGCATCACAGTGACAACATTTGGTGGGCTCAGCTGTAAAAAAAACAACAGAAATGAGGGTTGCTTGTTATTGCTGTTACTCTAATTCTGTAACGTCTTCTTTTGTCCTCCCTGGGAGACTGAATGCTTTGTTGCTGGACTTCAATAGCCCCATTCTCCTCATTGATTAGTATCCAATGCTCCAATAAGTGCACTCTGAAAGCTGATTAGTTAGTTTTCATTCTACAAACACATTAAGTATCATCTTCGTAGCTGCCTCGCGCAATTCTGTTTTAGTTGCATCGCCGCCCGATGTCAGGTGCCAGATGCACACGGTTACTGAAATGTGCAGCACACATCCAAACATACACTCCGAAAATCAAGTAAAGAGAGCATATTACTTCAACTTCAATGACCTGGCACTGGCCGCCCATTTGTCTTAGGGTTGTTATAATTATAACATTTTACTTTACTTACTTTATGTCTTTTAATTTAATTTTAAAGCCCTTCATGGTCAGGCCCCAGAATATATATCTGAACTGCTGCCCCCTTATCATATCCGCAGGCTAGACTAAAGGGAACCACGTTGTTCCTGTTCGGGCTCCTTGGCCGGGGAACAGTACCTGCTACTTATCTTTACTGAAAGGCTTTTTTTATAACATCTCCTCAGCTTATAAGGAAAGGTGTGTATATAACTAATTACCAATAACAGGGAGGGGATAATGCGTTCTTGTCATACAAGTAAAGTCATCTCAGCCTTTTTCTTTTTTCTTTAGACTGCGCTGCAGTTTCCTGGTATCTCCAGCCAAAGCTTGACCAAAATTCTCCATTATGTGTTGTTCAAAAATGAACCTCCATAACAGTGGAGGGCTTTCAGACCAGCATGCACATATGAAAAGATGAAAGCAGACATTAATACTTAAGCTCTCTTGAGAACACTGTTGGTTCTTCAAAAAGTCATCGGAGAATGAAACACAGGTGTTTAATAGTAGCTCTAGTATGATTGTCTAATACGATTGGACAAGGGGATGATCTTGTGACTGTTATTTATAATTAGATAAGAACTTTATTGATCCAAAATCCTCTTCACCTTTAAAACATCTGCAGTATATTTCAGCTATTTGATCACACAAAAAGGGCATGCACACACACACACAACATCACAAACAACTTCAAGCTTGTGTCTTATAATCCATACAATCTACTTTGTGTTGTCCTTTATCTTTCAGTGCACTTTTGATGAGCAGTCATCTGTAAACTTTATGGGATTCTGTCTTATCAATAACTCACCCGCATTACGTCCCAAAAGCTCCCGGCTCGCTTCTCACCTTCTGAGATTTAAAGTCATCGGTAAGCGACGTGTGAAAGTCTCGTACAATGATTCAACAACATCACCGTTTCCTTTAATCCAAATGGTGGCACATCTCTGGATAAAGAACGAGCCTTATTCAGATGAAAAATGCCGCCAGGAAATAGTGGCAGGAGGAGGCATGATCCTTGATTCTGGACACATCTCTGTTTAATAGGTGGTGTGAAGATGAGGGAGAGGGACTCTGCGCAGAGATAGTGTCATTACTAGCCGGTTCACCTTGAGGTTATGCGCATTCCACTATAAATCCAAAAGCCCTGCTCTCACCTTGGCCAGGTGCTACAAACTACTCCTCTAAAGTGGTGCAAGGGAATCGTTCATCTAATGAAATGTTCGGGGGGAGCCCAGATCGAAGGGCTGGACGGGCCGTTCAGTGGCTTGCCTTGAGTTATTCTCTAACACGACAGCTGTATTTTTCACTCATATTTGTACAAGTGTTACTTATGTATCTGGTGTCTCGGTGGGTGTTTAGAAAAGACAAACAGGATTAGACCGGAGGAATAGAAAACCCTGTAGCTTGGTGATTATCGTGCTGCCAGGTATCGATTGCTGAATAGCGTGCCAAGCACTGCTACTCTGGACTGAGAGGTCCCGTCAATACAAATCGTATCGCTACGTTGCCAATTTGAAATCATTTTATCAATTCCACTGCAAAAGAGTAGGAGAAGTGAAGAGTTATGTTGGTCTGGCCTCACTTTGTGCAATCATAAAAGGATCTGTTTGTACTCAGGATATTGTGTCTGATGGAAGAAGAAAACCTGCATTCTCTGCTCAGGTAGACGTTACTCCACTCTACCTTCACATTGCAAAAAGTTGTGTCCCTGCTTTATTAATGCTCTGGATATTTTATTGGTATTCAAATGATTTCCATTTATTATCTTCTAAGAAGCATTTAGTAGTGTGTGTTCTACCAATAAAAGCTATTCAAATATATATATATAATAAAAACGCTATTCTAACTGGAACACATTAAGGTTTTCTGCTTCACATTAAAGACAACTGTTGAGTTTTCCAAGTCCCCAGGCTTCATATTTTAATGGGACGCTCCAACTGGCATCGATAAATATGGTCCATCCCTGCTCTGAATTGTTGGCATCCCCCCGGGTGGACTAAGGATCTGTTTGGCCAGGATGAACTACTCTAAGTGCTCTCTGCATTCTGAATCTCTATTACAGTCATTTCAGGACATTTCTGTTCCTTTCCCTTATTATTTTATCATGGAAGGCAGTTTGTGAAGGGATTTACTCTCCTCACAGCTGGTACTGTTCTGTTATTTGTTCCAACATGTTGGCATAAGGATAGCTGTCAATCTTGATCATAAGCCCTCAAAGATGGAGATGTTCTGACAATGCAGATACCTACTGGCAGACGATAACTCTCGGAAGTGAAACATTTGAAAAAGGCCATAACTGTATTATACAATAATGACATTTTTTGTTTTGCTTTTGCAAGAACGCTTCTACTTCTCAAAACGTCATCATTAGTGAGGTTGGACACTGATGAGCCATACGGCCTGGCTCACAGTCAATATTATGTTACAGTCAATATTATGTTACTGCAAATAGAGGAAGCTTCAGTATCAGGGCCACATTTCTACAACACACAACAGCAACACCTAGCAAATCAGATGACCACAAAAACCTAAAATACTACCTTTCTGTCTAGCAATTCAACTCGGATGCCAAGAGTTGCATGTTGGGCAATTAGTGTGAGTTCATTATTGTGTGAAATAAAAGATGGAATCGTATATTATGGCCTTGACAGATTTGAGAAAAATCATGCAATTCTTGAATCAGTAGTTTCACTAAACACTGTTTCTAAATTTCTTTGCTAAAATAATTGAATTTTTAATGAGAAATTCCTCTTCCCTGTTCTACAAAAGCACTGCAAACTGAACATTCACTCTTTTTTATCCAAAAACAGTAGCACAGTACAGCAACACCCTTGACAGGTTCATTTTGTAAACAAAACAAAGGTTAGGCAAATTTATTTTGCAGCATTTTCATTTTTCTTCGGGCTGATTGTTGTCCATGTTGACTATGACATGCAGTCCTTGGCTATCACATTCTTCCACATCAGTTGGCTGACTAATCTACAATTTCACACTTCTATTGTATGCAGTAACCTTCCTTTAAATGAAATATCAACATCATTATGTTAACAAAATGAATCATCAGAAATCATATGATTTTCTGCAGTGTGTCTGTTCTCAGGTTCAGTGTGAACAGTATTGATCTCAGCTTTATTAGCAGTACAGCAATTATGAGTTGTGTAAGTATTCTAGCCTGCACAGTTATCAGTGCTAATGACAGTGGCACTTCTTCTGAAACACCCCATTACTCATCGCCCTTCCTTGTCAGTCTATACTCTGAAGCAGAATGTGGCTGAATGAGGGGATGAAGTGTTGGGTAAAATATTTATATGAACAAAGAGCAAGTGAATAAATATATTCAGCTAGTGCAGGACAACATTTGTGGATGGTAGAATTCTTGATTCAGATATTCTTCACTGAATGCAACAAGGCCAATGATGTGCTTTGAGTACCCCACAGAAATACTAATTTCCATCTGCCTGCCTGTTGATGTGGCAGCCATCGCCTTGACATGCTGACATGCTGTTTATTTACCTCAGGTCTTTCTTTAAAAGGCTTTTACAGATAAAACCCGATCACCTCAGCAGAGTCTGTACTGCGTTAACAGACAGCAGTTCTAAAAGGAAGCAGGGAGAACCGCATTTTGCGCATTAATTAGTCAAGATGGCTTAATGCATAATTGATAGATGCTAAATATGTCAGCACACTTCAACCACACTGATAGTAAAGGAACAAATACACAACACACACACACACACACACACACACACGCGTGTGTTCAAACATGACCAAACACGGGAAATATGGAGGTAGCAAAGCTTCTCAAAGACTTAACTACATCTCAGAAAGGCCAAATGGATATTTAAATAACACTGCAGCTTTATATTCTTTATATTGTCTCCTCATTAATCCAAATTTGACAATGAATATTTCTAGTTTGACTAAGTCCTTGTTTCTGGTCCTTTAATCATTTCACTCCATAGAAGATGGGAAAAAAGTCAATGTAGAAGAGCTTAGTGGTAATAACATTTGTCTGTGGGTGTCAGTCTGTATTCACATTTATTGGTTTAAGGATGCAATTTCAAAACATTGTGGTAACATGTGGTTTATGTTGTAGATTGAAACAAAAAAAACGTTTGATTAGTTTTGGAACAACATCATGGTTTGGTTTGAGATTACTACGAAATTGAAACTATACAAAACAGAAGCGAAACAAGAGCACTCGGTTATGTTCAGGCACTTATGCAGACTCATTTGAAAATGATTTGCGATACGTCAAAAGCAACCGTAATCCACAACAAAATAGGTTTGCCGAGAAACATAATTCACAATGCTTTGTTGTATGGTAATGTCATTTTTAGGAGACAGGTCTGCTGCGGCACATGATTTAAACCCAGTGCCAACATGGAGCGCTGTAGTGCAAAGTATGTTTTCACTTTTAATGAGGTGAAAAGTAAAGGTGGGCTGGTGGACGGATGTTTCCGCGCGTCTGACTTTCATCTGAGATTGGATTTTGTGTCCCTTCTCAGACCAAACACATTTTTTAATGGTGATCATGATGATTTCCTGACCTAATTCAATCATTACTGATATATATTATGTGTATAGATATTTTACTTTGAATGAAAATACATTATCAGGAGCAATTTAAAAATATATACTGATTCTGCATGTCTGAGTCCGCTGGGTTTGAGTATTTTCGACTACCTAACCCTAACCAACGTGACCAGATTCACCATGTGGTGATACTGTAGGAATACATTCGTTTAAGACTAAGTCTCTACAGCCACGATAAAGTCTCTATGAGGCTGTATGTAGACACAGTGGTGCTGAACTAAATGATCAGGTCAGCATCTTGATGTGTAGTAGGTATACTATTGATCATGTTCAACATCTTATTTGAGTGCGTTAGCATGCTAGCATTTGCTAATAAGCACTGAACACAAAATACAGCTTAAGCAAATGGAAATGTCATTAATTGCCGCTTCGATTCTAAAAGAAAAGTCATTAATATTCAGAGTATAGATGGGTATCTGCACCAAATGGCATGGCAATCTATACAATGGTCGTTGAAGTCAAACACTCAAAGTAAGGAACATCTTTGATGCGTCTCACTTGAGACTTGAATCTCTGTCAAGTTGAATGGATATGACCGTGATTTCTGTCATCTCATTTCTGAGGCACAGATTGATGGAATACGTGTTTACTGTTACCCCCCTTTCATGCTGATTTTAATGACTTTGAGCTTGACATTGTTGGAGTAAATTACCTTTAGGGGGATTGAAAGTTGTTTCATTGCAGGAAGAGTGCAGTGATGGCGTTCCATGTCACACACCTTGTAAATTTACAAACTCCCATCAGGAAAGTCACTGGCTGCTGACTGCAAAACGAGCATGAATGATGGGATTTCTGAGGTGGGTCACAGTCCCCTGAGGGCACCATGGCGTGTACACACACACACACACACACACACACACACACACACACACACACATGCACACAAACAACTCATACATGAATGCAGCTGAGCCCAGCCCGAGCAGACAAGAAGGGAGACAGCATTTGAATTGTAATTAGCAAAAAAAAACATCTAAACGATCCAACAAGCCTCAGAGGCATTAAAGCGGAAGAAGAACGTCCACAGAATGAGTTGAATGTTGGACTTTGGGCTACAAAACAGAGCTAGAGACAAACAAACACTGGGCATCATTAGCAATATCTACACACGTGTTACAGAGGATGGAAATGGTGCTGTAGCCAGCTAGCCTGCGGCTTAGACCTGTCAAAATGTGATTTGAATTATCACTTTCCAAATGCATATTTCCTTTTTTTCCCCCCCTCAGAATGAGGTCCACTTACAAGCTGAAAACTTTAAAACTGGTATGTCCAGTAAGTCTATAACGAACCTTCGCTTTTCATTAGCAAGCACTGCTGAATTCTAGATGTAATGATCTTCCTCTTACAGTCATATTTTTGTAGATTTTATATGTGTTTACCATTTCCAAAGTGAACAGCTCAAAGAGAAGCCTTCCATGAAACTAGACCACCTCATACAATCAGGAGTAATAAGTAATACATCCTTAATTAGTAATCCTTAATTAAATCCATCTGGGAAAGCCACTGCTGAAGGTAAGTTTCAGAGAGTTTCAGAGACTTGAATTAAATTCTGAGTGAGGATTAATGGTCTCTGTCAAAGGGAAATCCTCCTGGGTCCTGAAAATGTTTTCCTAGAGGTCACTGGTGATCAGGGAGAGGACGGGGGGGACCAAAGGGAGGGTGAATGTGAGTGAGGTAACTAGATCAGAGTTAAGTAAAACTAATCTTTGACATGATTCTCCTTTTTGTCAAAAGAGATGGACTTCCCTCCATGAGTGGTCATCTTCTGCCCAAAGGACGATGGCCGCAGGACTCACCACACCTTTTCTCTTCTCCACATCATCTCAATCACGTTTTTTCTCTGTTACTTGATGTTGCCCTCTACCCCCGCTACCCCGCTGCCTCACTGCCTCCAGCATGTTGGCAGGCTCATGCTCTGTGCCCGGTGCTCTGCAGGTATGTCCATTAAAGCTGGCAGGAAGGACCATTAGTGCCGCGCTTCATTTACCACTGCCCAGCCTCTAAATCAACTGACAGACACATCCAGCCATTTACACAGAGTCACAGTTCCAGCCATTAGACAGATGTACAGCCTGTTCACTGCAAGTCACTTCACAACTGCCCTTTTTTATACTATCTTAAACTCTATGTTCCTTTCTTTTTTCTTTTCATACCTTGCTTTATCCTACCAGTCTCCTATCACTATCAACCCACTCCCAACAAGTCCAATATGGCAGCTTGGTCAGGAGTGCTTTAGGCTCTAAACTACAATGCTCTAGGTGTCAGGGACAGCGTGTCACTTTCTACTTGTTTCGTGCATACAGACTTCTTTCAAAATGCATTTCCATCACAGGTTTGCTTAGTTTTTAGGTTGACTTGCGCAATAAAATATTTTGTTTTGGGTTAAGATAAGTATGTATATTACATAAAATAGCTATGCTTGTTACGTAACTTGCATCAAGTATCGCTGTACTTCTGGACTCAGACCTCAGGGCTGAAGATTGTGCTATTAAAATGCATTAGGTTTGTGGTTGATTAACACTTTATTCCGCATGTTGGGCAGTACGGATTGGCTCTCACAACGGGCCGGCTGGGTGCGACTGAACCGCACATCATTAATGAGCATTGTCAGGAGGACTCAGTGACTGCAAAGCTGCATTTTTCATCACTCAACCTGTGTATTTTATCAAATAATGATAAGTTAAATCTAAGTTTGACTAAAATAACACAAAAAAAGCTGCCTAAATTAAGAGAGAACATTTTGGGGGTAAAAGTTAAAAGTTGACTGAAATGCGATGACTTCTCGTCAACTAAAACTGGACTAAACATGTTTTGAGCTGTCGTCGACTAAAACTATGGACCCAAGGAGAATAATGACTAATATGCGTTTTAATCAAAAGACTAAAACCGAATCTAAGATGGCTGCCAAAAGCAAATATTGGTCGAGAAACATTGTCTTACTTATCTTGTTGCTTAATATATTCCCTAAACTGTAATTTTCTCCAGCTAATAATTATTTATTACTTTATATTCATACTTTACTACAAAGGACTCAACAATAACTTATTTTGAAAACCTCCAACATCAAAACTATCTTTAGATCTTTACGCACAAAAGATCTTCTACAAGTTTAGACAAAAGACACAAATTAAGCTTTTGCAATCAGAACTCCAACCAACATGGCTGAGGAAATGTATGCAGCTTATTAGGACTTTTATTAAAAAAATAAAACAATCCAAACACAGGAATCATATTTTACAGCTATCATTAAGCGATTCAACTTGTTTATGCACATTTAGTCGAAACAGTGGCACAACATGTTTCATTAGAGGTAATTCTTTCATGTTTTACCAGAGAAAACATGTCGCAGATATGTTTGCAACATGTTCTATGATTAAGCAGCCATATTAAGTGCATCAATCAGTGTAAATAAAGCTGACCTCTGCTGTTTGTGTGCTGCTACTGAACTTTGACGGTGCAAAACACCCTTCAGGACCAAGGACAGAGATCATCTGTCTAAGTAGCACAACATGAACACAGACCACATAACATGACACAGAGCATACTGCACCTGACCCCGGATCAGCCCCGGAGGAGTTCCGCAGCTGCGACCACTATGGGAGCAGAGAGACGGACATTCCGTGGCTCAGACATTTGTTGTGACTTTTATATGTGACATTTGATCTTCCTTATGCTGTGCATGCTGCGACTTGCTGGATCACTGTAAGGAGGATGACGGCTCAGCTGTGACCATTGCCTGTGAACCGTCCAGGGCCAACGGCGATGCCTCAGGAACGACTCCGGCTCGTGACGGAAACATTTCATGAAAAATGCTTTTTGAAGAATTTATCCTCACTGCAACTAAGCATTCATTTACATCCTCAATTGTACTCAGCATAGAAACAAAGTAATCGCATAGACAGTCGAGGTGTGTGAATGACCACATATAGGGTCCTTAATTAAGCTAAATGGAGTATAATAAATCACCAGTGTCATTGATTGAATCAGATGCTTTTAGCATCGAATCTTCCCTCAGTGGTGACAGCAAGTGGTACTGAAAACCACAGCATGTTACTTCCTGGTTGAAGCTTACTGAAAGACAGAGAAATCCGCAGAAGCAATCATGAAGCAATAATCCTGTTTCTGATAGGTGGTTGCAAAGCATTTAATCTTATAAACTGTATTTGTTTAAGCCAAGATGTGAACTGAAATGAACAAAACGGGTTATACCAACAGTGGATTTAAATTACAAGACTAAAATACAACTTATATTATATTAGATATATTATATTATATTATAAGAAATAGTGCAGTGACATATGCCATGACATACACGATTACGCATTGGCTTTGCTCTATATGAACCAAATTGTCAATTTTCTTAGTAGTACTATTTCAGGCATTTTGGGGCTATTGTTTGAAATGGAAATGAAGGAAGAAAGGCATGGAATGTCTTGAACAAAGATCCCCAGCGTACATGAACATGTTCATCATTGACATCCTTACCCTCAGGCTTGGGGAAGCACCAATCAAAACATGTCTTTGAACTCAAGTCAAAGATATGTTGAAGTTCAAAGAAAATATTTGAATTAGGAAATTGACTTTGTGGTTTCTTTTATAATGAAAACTTTAACTTTGGTTTATTCTAGCTTCATTCATGACATTTCTTGTATCTATCGTAGCTCTTACTACTAAAATACCCATCATCCTCAGGGGCCATTTATATAAAATGCTGCAGGGATGACATCAATTTGCCCTAAGCATCTCACTGGTTCCCTCGAGACAGACTAGTGTTGACGTGAAGACATTTAGTAGTCTTATTTAGACACTTTAAGATACGTAAAAGCTTCAAATTGTACAAAGGGGTATACATATTTTATGCCGTAGAACAAAATCTTAAATATCTTTAGCTTGTGTTTAACCTACAACCTTATTTCAGGCATCTAACCTAAGACCGATTTAAAAAACAAACAATTTACTTCAAGACGATGGAACCGGAAGTGTAAAAATGCAAAACTTCTTTTTGGGTTTCAGGAATAATTTTCTGCAGCACTTTATAGAGAAGATCTCAAACAGAGGAGTGACAGCTCTGGCAATTTGGGAACAAACACGCTGCACCAAAGTTAATGAATTCATATCAGAGAGTGATTTAAACAGCTGAATGTTTATATAAATCTTAAAATTCATCTCGCCGCTATACACCCAACAACAGAAATGTAAGGCTCAGTGACTGGATATTTCCTTCAAAAAGGCTCCTTTTTAGGGACATTTGTTTTGGAACAGGCTGCTTGACTTTTTTATGAAGTAAGCAGATATTCTCCGATACCGTTGGTCCTACATTGTGCCGGTGATTGAGGAGAGTTTACTCATTCACGCTTTGGCACACTGTACGGTATCTATAATGTCTATATTGCATAAATGACACCGCCCTTAGTTTGATTAAGAAAACATTGACTTGAATTAATATGAAAACAAATCCCCTGGTGTGTACGGCCCAACTCTAAAGCTATTGTATTTTAATTAAATGCAGTCATAGCTTTCCTTGCTAAAGCTTGAAGGTCTACGTGTGTCAGCTGGACTGTGAGACTGTTCTATGTGGAAAATAAACCACATTCTACGTGGAATTATGACACATAATGATAGGTATTTAGGTTGCCATGGTTGCCTTTCACTATGCTGGTGTGTTAGTCAGTTTTGTCGGCTGGCTGAGTCATTTGACCTTGAAAAATTCTCACATGTTTAATGTGAGACACAAATAGGTGAGTGGGCTACGTTACAGTAACACTGGCTGTTCCTTGATAAGCCTTTTCATTGAAAAGTATTAACTAAAATCGCTGGTGAGAGGCGAGGAAGAGGAGTCAAGGGAACTTAAAAGAAATTGCGGAGGAGGCCGGTGCAGATGGAAATGCACCATGTGTGTGTGCATGAGTGTGTGTGTGAGTGTGTGAGGTATTCAAAGGGGGGCAGTTTTCCTGTCAGCTGCCAGTAGAATGATTTGATTCCTAGGTGGCAAAAAGAGATTCATGTACACAGATTAGGTCCGTGTTCTTGAGTCTTTTGGGGAGTGAATGAGTGTAAGAGCACATACGGGGGACGAGAGGGGGACTCTTAGCCTGTCTTCATTATCATTTCACTCAGCAGCCGATGCGGCTCTTCACGCAGGCAGACTGGTGAATAGGTGAGTGACACAGAGGTGCAGAGGAAGGCGGTGAACGAGAGGGGAGGGTGGGCAGCTGGTGCAGGTCTATCAGAAGGATGGGTTGTCACGACGACGACGAACACTTCTGACCTCGCAGGTTTTTGAAGAGCACTGCCGAGACAGATGTCTCGGCAGTGCATCATGTTAATTACTCCAGTGATGAGCCTTAATAACCCAGTGTTACCACCAGGAAGGCCGCTCTATTTTGCCTGATAATTTAATTTCAGACAATTATTCTGTCTGGGAATAATCATGCTGCTTTTTCCCAAGCCAGTGTTTGAATCAGGACATGCATAATTTAACAAAGTACAGAAGTTGACCTCTGCCATTTTTTGCACACATGAATATTAACATGTAGCTGCTGCTGACACATAATTGTTTGCTATTACAAATTTGGCTGCCACACTTAACAGCAGATTGTACTTTCATCTGTAAAATAGTTATTCACCATATGAGGCATGACTCACTAGCAAATCGGATAAGAACATCTAAAAAGGTTCAATATACAACATTTAAAATCTAGACCTAGATCGAGATGTTGCAGTGCAGCAACATCTCAGACCAAAACAAATGGGGGACAATTGAACGTACAGCCGGCCCAGAAACCTTCCCAAAAAAACAGAGAAACTGGGATTATACCGCACCCAGGGGGTGTGTGAGTTCATCCTCTGTTCAGGATGCCGTTACCCCACTGCATCTTTACATAGCAAATACTTTAAAATCTAACATGAAGAACCTTTCATTTTCTTTTTTTAAAGCAATAAGTAAACACCATGCTGGGGTCATTCCTCAGGGGTATCAGCTCATGTTTTCTTTAGTCCCAGAAAATAAATTAAAGAAATACATTTTGTACAAGAAACAACACCAAACACCCTAACATTTAGAGTGGGAGTGTTCATAATTAGGATTTTAGGCTTCGTGCGGGGCTATTTCTATGCCAAGCAGAGATAGCGCACAGATGAACTGGGAATGCGCTGTCCTCAGGGCAGTGCCCACAGCCTCGTGTTTGTGGAAATTCCCTCTCATTCCTAAACTCCTAATGAATGTAGAATGCATATCAAAAGGGAATGTACATTTTTGTTATCAGTCAACTGCATGCAAGTTAAACCACTTGATTGCTAGCTGTTTAAAAAACACAACCACATCAGTTCCATTTAAAGTCAATACAAACATACAACAAACCTTGTTTTAACAAAGAAAAGACTGAAACCCTTTAAATCAAAGTTCTAATGCAGTGTTCACACCAAACGTGAAGCTTTTTTTTTCACGCGACAGGATTACATAGAAAATCAATGCAATGTGGTGAATGGATTTGAGTTGACACAAAAATCATGAATTGAAATATTTCCACTGGAGAGAGAAATTCGTGTGTCGCGAAAGCCTCTCAGTGTTGAGATTCTCCTCCTGTCATTACTGACGTCCTAACGTTGAATCAGAAACGAAGAAAGAGAAACATCATCGCCGTAGGTGGGCATCCAGAGCTCTACGATACCTCATATTAGTAGAACGGACACAAATATGTGTATAAATGTATGTCTATATATGGTACAAACAACAACAACGCCGCCTTATTTAGGCCTACATGACGCTATTTTGATTAATGGAGCAGCTACAATGTTAGCAAAGCCATCCTCCCGGCTCCATTCAGAAAACAATCCTTTTAAACGTTTTTTTTTCAGATGATGTTATGAACCCAGACATGATGGCATTTCCGGGGATACCTGGGAATTCCCCAACATGTACAAAGCAGCAATAGTGCTTATTTCAGCCATGATTGATGAAATCTGACACGAGTGACGCAAATAAACACAAATGATCCCGCAAAGCTTCGTGTTTCGTGTGAAGACAGCATAAGAAATAACTAGAACTACTTGACTGTTCGGAACTAAGCACAGGCAACGCTGTCATGATGACATCACTGACGCTTGGTGCTCAAACATAGTCAAAGTTGATGGACAGCGTTTCATTGATGTGGGATTTCTTATGTTAAGACGTTTGCCATGTTGCCCAGAGAATTGTTTTGTTGCTGCTCTTTGCATTCCTCCTGATGTCAGTTTAAAATAAATGCACATCAGGAATGCACTGCTGTTTCATTTTGTTCGTCATTTCGTCACATTCTTGACTTTTCATTTCCTTCCGCATCCCTGTTTTTGCATAATGACAATGATTGTCCTTGAATACTTGAGCAAAAATGCATCATTATAATTTTCTGGTTGTCTTGTATTGTTCTAGTTGTGAATAGGCATGTAGAGTCTGATTCATTCAACTATGCAGGAACCTATTAATAGTCCATCAGGACAACATTTTACACACTACAGTCAAGATGATGAATGTCTGGTCCATGTAAAGCCTACAAATGATGAAGAATGACCATGTAGTGATGGGAAAGTTATGGCAGTTTGAAAAGGTTTCTGTCTTCTCTGCCTCAAGTACAGGTCTGTTCAGATCCTCTTTTGTGAATTGCATAGGTCACCTTTATTATAAATCTATCTATTATAAAATATAAATAGTCTCCATTGTTGGCACCGTTTATAAAACCCCTTTATCCCTTCAGAGCTGGCAACTGCCTGTTCATATATACAGTATATTACAGTGGTGCCACGATTCGGTACGTTTTCAATTCAGCAGAAAAGCAGAAATGCCAAATCCTCGCTGGTGAGACTCTCAGCCATTATGTCTGAAGAACGATGGCCCTTCATCTCACATTCAGTAGTAAGGTAATGCGTCGTTACAGTCGGGTAGCTTTGTGCAGTCTGTGACGTCCGTCCGTCTGTTGTCAGAGGTACAGCGGGTGCTTCAGACATGCAGCCTGTGGTAGAGTCTGGTAAAGCAGTCGCATGTGGGCCATTTGGTGTAGTGTACAATGGGTTTATCAGAGTTTGTTTGCTTGAAACATGGATGGCCATAACTTGTGTATACCAGAACATTTAGGGAAAGAAGAAGCTAAAAAGCCTTGCAGAGCTGCAGAGCTGGATAGCACATATTGGTTTTTCACTGGGAACCACCCTTTTGCATCTCATTCATTGTAAATACAAAAATATTGATAAGTGGGGTATACAATACGCTGACATATACATATGGGCTACGAGAGAGTGATCCATTGCCACAGGACAGAGGCTCTACTTGTCCTTCCAATGTAACCAAAGGGTCATACAGAGGACAGGAACCACTCCAAACGCTTCCTGTTTTTGCATCCGTTAGGAAGGGTATCCACCGGACACGAAGGCTGACTAATTATCTTTGCGAGCCAGAACCGAAGAGAAATGCTGTGAGCTTGAAGAGAAAGCAAATCACAGTGTGTGCACACAACAAATCTATGTGTATCTTTGTTCAGGAGCATGTGATGTGTGTGTGTGAAGTGCCTGCGGCTGGTAGGATGAAAAAGAGGTGTGTATGTGTTCTGATAATCAACAAATTATACAATGGGATGGCCGGTGCCCATACTCTTCACACCACGCTTGCCCACACAAGTAGCCACACTCGCACATATTAGGAGATTTCCATGCTTTTCCTCTGTCTGTCATTACTCATCCCTGTGCTTCTGTTTGAAGTTTAGTCATTTAGGATGCATCCTTCTTCTTTTTCCTCATAAGCCGGCTTTTTTTTGCAGCTGTCCTGCTGGGCCACATTTACAAAAGTACGCTACTTTATATTTTATAGGACGGATCCCTTCCTTTGCGACTGTAAATCTCCAACAGCTGCTTAAGTGTGTATTCATGGGAACCACTGCCCAACAGCACAACTGGCCTGTCCTCAGTGTCTAGACTCTGCACTTAGTCATTAAGTCATGCTCCACATAAAAGGCATAATTTGTGACATCACCCTTAATTTAATTGTTATTATCTTTTTTTCCTCTTTGATGCAATTCACCCCTGCACACCGACCAGTTGGGAGTCACGGCTGCAGGAAGTCTTTCCTGCACTAACCACTAGGAAAGCTATCAACTGACCCTGCATTCTGAAAAAAATCTATCAATTAAATATGAAGCTAGTGGGTTAATGGACCTATACAAACGTTTTTCATTCCCAGTCAAATTTCGACACTTTGTCACGCCCCTCGCTGTCTGATATCGACGCACAAGGCACTCCTCAGCATCTGGGCGAGACGCACGGGGCTTTCAAGTAATTACAATGTAGACCCATCCGAGTCATTATTAGACGCTCGGAGATAACAAATGTGTTGATCTTTGTGTACATGTGTGCATATATGTGTCACAGTGTGTGTGTGTGTGTGTGTGTGTGTGATCATGGGAGACCACTATACTGCTGAGAATGGATCTGAATTAAGGAGCTGATTCATTCTGTAAGGGAAGGTGGGGAGAAAACAGGGGGATAGGACGGTCACATTTCAGCCTGGTCTCACTCCCAGGGCTCCAAATCCTGATGATCAAGGCAGTATTTAAGAGTGAGGACTCAGGGAAGTGGCATTACTGTACTGTATGATATCACATCACTTGACGCTACGGCCTTAGCTTATGGTACATTACAAAATTATTTAAATTCCAAACCACGTTTTCTTTACTAACCCTAATTAAGTGGTGTTGCTTTAACCTAACCACTCCCATTACACAACGTTTACCACATGCAAGCCTTCAACGTCAACGTGTTACTCATTAAAGTGATGCTAGGAGCTTCTGGACTAGAGGCAAAATGTGACGAGTAGGGTTGAGATTATGTTTAATCTTCTTCATCAAGTCATAAATAGCTCGCAAACGAGTTACTTCCCATGACACAGTATCATATGTGGTGGGATTCATTTTAACAGGCAATCAGGCGAGGTGCAAAAGCTTAATGTGGTATCACTCATCCATTTATAACATCAATTTGCATTTGTCTCATAGTCATATGTTTATGCTTCTGAAAATAGATGTGTGTTGTGGCTGCACTGAAAGATCACTTATGCTGTTTTGCAAAAAACAAAGACATTTAGGCAAAATTTTGTTTCAATATTCCAAAACATCGGACAATGACCAATGCCAGTGTAACAATTTCAAATACTCAGCCAATCGAGTCTCTGGCTTCTAAATGCAAGAAACTTGTGTCTCGTAGCGACTGTCAGCCCCCAGACTTTGAGAGCCCAGAGACTGGTCATGGAGGGGGTCTGGACTGTTACATGTGTCATTCTGGAGGGAAATGACAAACAACATATTTAGTTTAGATGCCAGATTCATTACGCCTTCAAGAATGTTGTCATCTGGTCCAGTCACTGGCAGTCGTTTCCATAAAGAGTGTTTGAACAGTGTTTTGAAGCAGGACAGGTGACCTCACAGGTGACCTTAACTGGAGGAATAGTAATTAAGTTGGATGGTGATGATGGATTCAACCTCGCAGTTAACACACTTTTCAAACTCCTTGCAGGTTCTTTTTTTGTTTTTAATGCAGCAAAAAAAGAACAATGGTTGTTTACTGTTAGAAGTCCATTTCTGTTTGGGTACAGGCACGTGAGAATTTGTGTGCTCACAGTGCCCAAACTCAGTCCTGGCAGTATAACGGCCATTGTTAAAACCTTGAATATAAAGCTTTTAATTTGCACCAACTTGTTTTAGCACAGCATGCAGTGGGACTGGATGTGGCAGCAGTAGGCCAGGATGAGACTCATCGGGGAGATTTACATTGCAAGAGAAACCATTTGCACAGTTGACAGGAGCACAAATTAGAATGATTGCAACGGACACAGGTTAAGCACACTTCGGGCACAGACAAACCCCAAACACACATATTTGACCACAGCAGGAGCTGTCAGTTGTCAGAATAAACAAACACTGGATCAATGCCATATAAAGTTCAAATACCAAAAATGTCACGATAAAACCAAAACAGAGAGTGATGAAATGGGCTTATGAAAAATGTGATCACTGTACAAATGCTTTGAAAGTTGTAATGGTGAGCAATTAACAATAGCTTTAGACTATTGATTTTAGAGGCACCGCCTTGCTAACAGACAGTGTCTTTATGAAAACAATGTTTTAGCACTCACTGCAGCCAAAACCCATCCCTCCTTCCTTCCTTTCCTTGCTGCTTGTATCATTTCACTATACAGTTATAAGACAATAAGACAATGCCTTGCACGGCAGCTCGATTCACGCGATGCATTGAGAAGATGCAAGACTTGCGTGATCACATAACACACGGAAATCTGTCTTGTCAGGCTTCAAGCAAGGCATTTGAGAACAGACCAATCAGCGTCCCGGGAGTCGCTACTGGCAGCTACGGGCGTGGCTAAGGTGTGTTTGAGATGACACAGAGAGACGACTTTTCATTCAAATCAACAAAGGCGCCTCCTGAAGAAGTTAGCATAGATGGTACAATCTTATCCGTGATATCAGAGCTGGACGAGAAGATGCTTTTGTTCTTCTATCGACTCACTTTAGCAAGAGTTTGATTGTCAGATGGTTCATCCAATCACCTGCCAAGTATTTTTTGGAAAGGGCCCGCCCTTTTAAAAACAGTTCCCAATGACGGCTTCTCAGATGGTTCCGTGTAACTGACCATATGGCAGGTCAGGTTTAGTCAATGCCATCCCATTTCTCAAATTGGAGGGAACATTGGAGCTTTGCAATTTTGCATGTCAAAGTCAGATTGAACTTGCAAACTGGAAGCGAACCTGTCTCGCTCCATTCCACAAAGGCATGAATGGGAAGGACATTCAACCAGGTATGAAAATAATCGGGCTTCTTAAGAAAGAAACTAGGTGATTCCTATTAGTAAGTGTATTTTGCAAAAGGAATCCAATTTTCGAAGTGTAATTAGATTTTATTGAAAATATGAAATTCACATGAGACGAAAATGAACCCTCCCATTAGTGATAATTGGACAGCCTACTGTGAAAAAAAAATGTTTTCTGGCCCCGATATGAGACTTCCTGGATTTGTTCACATAGTCAAGAGTTAATGTCACATCCAGGCTCAGTGGGAGTTGCAGGTAGCAGATTACCCACTGTGTCATCCCTCAGAGGCACTACCAACAGCGAAACAGAAACTCTCTGAACAGTGCGGCCTTTTAGTCAAATATGCAGAGTCGGATGGATGTGAGAGCCGTTTATCCCGTCAGTAAAGTTGTCAGAGAAAACTTCAGATCAAATCAGATCTGAAGTTTTCATCATTGATCATAGGTGTCAGACAGATGGTTAAATAGTGTATATTAAATCTTTTTTGTAGAAATAGAAATCTCATGGTTGCACTCTAAAGGATGCCTGTGAATCACACAGCAGGGACAAAAGCGTGTTTCATGATTTAACTAGCTAATCCTGGAAGAAGGTGCGGTATCTTTTACTTAGAGATATCATCATGAAACTTCCCTAATTGATCACTTACATCAATGCAATTATTTTTTTTAAAAAATCTACAGATGCAAATAGACAAGTAAAAAAAACACCTAAATGTTGTATGTTTTATTTCCACTTGTCTGATAGACAATATACACATTCATAACAATGTTAAAGAAGCAGAATAACCCAAAACGTCAGGTTTTTTGCCAGTTGTGTCTTGTCATAATTTCCCTAGATTTGAAACAGTCAATATTCAGACCAAAAACAGCCCCACATCCACACCAAAAATGCAAGCGACTGCATTGGTGTGGGCATGTCGCTTTAAAGTGTTGCTGAATCTGTGAAATGCAAACCAAGAAGGTCAGTTTTAGTGACAGATCCATGAGCTTGAATATGTATTAAACAACTAAACACTGCAAAGTGTTTTTTTTTAAGACTTTAAAGGCAAGATTATAAGTTATCATGGGGGCAATCATTTTATCTGTCCATGCAATGAATGCAAGGTCAACAGTACAAGTATGATGTTCATGTTAAAGATTAATCCAATAGGAATGAGGAATCTCCTGGTGTTGAGTGGCGAATGCCAAAATGTGTCCACCAATTAATAATGAAATTCAAGTATGTCTCTGTTTCCTCACAAATGCATCAATCCAATGTGAAATACTTGCATGTGAACATAATTCTGAGGAAAAAGCGATGGACACAATATATTTAAATGAGTAAATACTTATACTGTATGGAAGGCAATAGAAAACACACCAGTGACTAGCCAAACAATTAACAACATACTGTGGAGTCATTTCTTTTAATTGCAGAAAAGCTAATGAAGATATGATGCCACAATTGTAAAATGATGTGCCCCTCACAGACACAAACACAGTAATATGCCCTATTAAGATTCCTGGAGTCCCTTTTCCTCCAATCGATGCACAGTCATTATGCAGAGTAATGGGGTTTGGGGAGTGTGTGTATGCAGAAACACATTTAAAAAATGTGTTTGTGCATGTGCAAGTACCCCCATGTGCATGTTTTATATTGCTTGTAATGGTGGAGATATGTTTAATGCCTCCTCTCCCCGGCCCGGCTGGATGTTTCAGAGTCAGCAGGATTGGAGAAGGCGGAGATATTAGCATGTGTGGAGGGAGGACAGAGCAGACCTTTGCTGTGTACTGTCCGCACAATGCTTATCTTCTCATTGCAGGGTCTGCTCCATGGAACCGAGCCCTCCCAACTATGCTAATGCTAATGCCACCGAGCCGGGTTGGGCCGTTAATGCTCTCATCCCAGACAGGCCGTTCTTAACGTATATTATAACTGCCTGTGTGTTCGGGGACCAAGACTCAAATAGACTTAATTGATGATATGGCAGTTCAACTGTTGGTCTGTCTCTGTGTAAATGAGCCACTATGGATGCACGCACACGCACACACACACACACACACACACACACACACACACACACACACACACACACACACACACACACACACACACACACACACACACACACACACACACACACACACACTACAGTAAGCCATTTGGTGCTAAAACATCTTTATCTCTCTCTCTCAATCCCTCACTCAAATTCAAAACTGGTTTATTAGCAGGTTTGTTAGGTAGTTTCACTCGACAGCCCTGTCTCCTAAAAATGATGACCAATACAACAAAAACTGCAATGTGAATTAAAATTATTATTATTATTAGAGGAAAACATGTGTTTGTCGAGGATTACATTTGCTTTTGATGTCTACCAAATGTGGAAGTCCCCGTAGGGCGGGCGTCAGGGTGGTGGATGGGAGAAAAACAGGGCTTTCACCCAGGAGACTGCAGTGTGTAAATCTACATGAACAAGTTTTTTTTAGCGTTCTTTGTTTTGTTCAAATTTACGTTACCATGTGTATTAAATTGTTCAAAACTGCAACCATAAACTGGGAGAAAATATGTTTCCTTTGAAATATATTAAACGCAGTTAAGGTGTTGGAATTCCATTCAGACAGGGTTTTGCTGAAGCAACTTGTACAAATTTTACACGGTTAAATAAGTCCGGATTTTTGGGGGAAAATTGCTAATTATAAAAAAAGAAAAGAAACATGAACAGATTATTGTATACTTTCATTCATTGTAACTGACTTCAGAAAAACATATGACTCAATATAGTCTATACAAGAGAAACTGCAGAATTGTACAGCTTGTGATAATAAAGCAGCTTGCAATCAGTTAGTTACAATCAATAGAACAGCCACATAAGTGGGCATGATGATGAAGGGACACCCATGAGGTAGCCCTGTCTAGATGCCATACATTTGTGCTTCCAATATTTCTTTTCACTGCCAACAATTTTCACACTGGAGCGTAATACACAGTAAACCTATTCACAGGTTGATTACCCGCCATCTACTAATATGTAGGCATATGAAGGCTTGACATCACTCACAGGGAAACGTAATGCTGTTGACACAAGTTTAACTTGTGAGTTAAAAGGAATCCTGAGAAACTCAAATTTAAAAAAGGCAGAGGGCATGTCCAATTGCAAAAAGCTACCTGGCCAAAGGCAGCTTCACAAAGTCTTTTGAAGGTGTTCCTCATAACAAACAAGCAGCAAATCAGCTGTTTTGCCTGCAACATCCAGCCATGATCTGAACACACATCAACCTACTTCAATCATACATGTCTGCTCCACCCGCGCTGTATTTTCTGCCATCCATTCATGTCATTTCCTTCTGTTCAGGGTCACGTCTCTTTTACATTATATCCTGTGCATCATGCTGTAGGAGAGGTGTGGGTACACGGGATCTGGCAAACTCACCTAAACGCGAGACACGTTCAAAGGCAGATTACGGCACTGATTCAAAAATTCCCGCTGATCAAATGGCAATTAGTTCTTCACCAGCTGTTTCCCCAATTTGTCACAAAGCACTATGTTGTGGGACAGCGTAGCTCAAAGACAGCTTTCAGTAGCTGCTATGTTTCGACAAACAAAATCACCCTCTACTGCAGCCGGCTTGCTTTTTCCTTTTTGATACGTGTGGTTTTACAAGGTGCAAGGTTAAGAGCATTATTATACATTATACTTTTAGTGCATGAGAGCCTGCCTTACTGGTTAGCTCATGGCTGCCGCTCTGCACTGCGCCCATGCAGCAATGAAGCTGGCCCGACCGTCGTCACACAAGCGTAGCGCTTACCCTGTGGTTCCCCCTCAGGTAAAACTGTTAGCGCCGTCAGCAGCCTTGCTGTTGTTGACACTGTTAGCGCTGTTAGCATCGTTAGCTGGAAGCCTCTGCCAAGTACAATGTTCCTCTCTGCAGGTGTCCTCATAAGTGAGATAATATCATGAAATATCATGTCTTTAGATGCTAGTACAGATAAAATGTGCTGAATTACAAAGTATCTCTTGTTTGACTCTCTCCGTACGGTAAACGGATATCTTTCAAACCGAACACGTCCAGATTTTATCACAAGCTTTCAGTTTTAAAAGCCTGAAATCCCTAATGACATCTGGCATTTCAAGAGTCACAGAAGGTTATATACACACACACACACAATCGTTTCACGGACAGAACAATGCTATATTAAACTAAAATCTGTAGAGTACCCCTTTAATATTAGACACAAGAAAAAGTAATATGTATTAATTAATTCCTCCAATTAAAGCAGCTTCCATTGTTCCGTTAATTTGTGCATACATAATGAGACCAATTGGGTGAACTTGTCTTTGGTTCAGTTGGTTTTTGGGTTCGATTTGACTTTGTTTGCTTTTCAGCAGGTTTACTGAAAGATAATAAAAGATACGGTTTCTCTATTCATGAAACATGGTGGACGGGTGAAGCATGGGCCAAGGAAGACCACATTATATTTTAGGGCCTATCGCAATCACGGTATATGATGAACTAATTATGTTTCACTTTCCTTAACATTGCGAGATAGGTCATGGCTTTAGTGGAGGTCTGCACCCTCCGAGTTCCCGTCCAGTTTTCTGTGGGACTTGTGAAATTGAAGCAGTGCTGCACAATATCCGACAGACATGGATGTGTGAAGTGATATGGGCACTGATGACAGCAGGTGAGAAGAGAGGAGTACAGAGTGACTAATAATTTGTCTGGTCACACTGCATGGTAGATGCTTTCTGTCTTTGGCGAATGACAACAGGGACTGAGAGCTGCAAAGGGAGTCCGTCTGTCTGTCCAGTGTATACACTGCAGGTGAACGGCATCTATAAAGACTTTCAGAAAATAAGAATGTTTCTTCCATTGAAGCTGCCAAATTGTTTTTCTTTCAGTTTGGTTTTGCACATCTGCTGGTTTTTATTTAATCACTTCATATTTCACCCAACACAGCTTGCTGCTGATTTGAACTTGCCCTGACAATTAGAACCAGAGTAATACTGCGGTAATGTGGCCGTTTTGACAGTGGCCAAGAGCCTGTTGCCATGCCTTCAATATTACATTATATTTTACTCATATTTATCTTGATTTCTATGTGTCCATCTTTTGAAATCTAAATACATTTGCAGAAAAGGGGTTAGAGCCCACAAGAATCAACTCTGTTTTTAAAACTGCAACTGTGCATCCATATGTTCAGGTTTATGGATACTTAACTTAGATACATTACTTGATTTATATAACTTTTTCTAAACCTTACATAATTGTTTTTTGCCTTGATACAACCAAGTAGTTTTGTTTGATTGTGCATCGGCATAAGACGAGTTGGGAGTGTGAGTAGTGTAACATGACACACAAAAAGGTCCCTAAAAGTGGTTTGCTATTTATACACTTTCACATGAGATTACATTCAGCAAAATCATCTGTTAGACTGTGACAACAGTGGAAATACTTTGGAGAACAGTGCAGAACAAGATCATGAATGAACGTATTTCCTCACAGCATGCTTGGATGGTTCTCAACACCTCATTTAACCACAATCCCATGAACAGCACTCAATCATGGCTTCCACTCTCCACTGTCTCTGTTACAAAATAGGAGTGCACTGTTGCCCAAGATAACTTAATCCATGAGCTACAAAACAATCATCAAACTGCTTTCAAAGACCTAAATTAACTGGAAGAGGATAATGAAGCTCCATTAAATGAACAGAGGGTAGGAATGGGCCTGGTATATAATGACCGGGGCTTGATGAGGAACAGGTGTGGCTGGTTGAAAGGATTAGTAACAGCTGGGCATGTTGGAAGGGTTGGTGATTTGAAGATAACTGGTGGACAGGTGGGGAATGACAGGGTTTCCCTGCAAACGATGCATGGAAGAAGCTCTGTGACTGAAGAGACAGGACCACGACGCCATGGCAGAAGACATCCATGAGTCATTTTTCAGTCCCATGACTTGTTCAACAACTATATTGACCCCTTCCAAAAAATAAAATTAAAACAGTGTAACACAGATTAATGTGTGAAGAATTAAAGTAACACAGATACCAGGCATCAAAGTGAAATATGATTATACATACTACATTTTCAAAGCCTCAGAAGTGATTCAAAAGATTAAAGTGTTTTTTACCATCCGATGCTCTCCGGGAAGGGAATTTCAAAATAGTAAATTGGAATTTCAAAATACACTTCAAGAGCAACAGGAAAAAAAAAATAATTCGAACATGAGGTATTCTATCATCACCCATACAAGTATTCAACAAGTACATATGGAAATAAATATGTCTGCAGACACAAGAAATAGAGAAAGGGAGTGAGATAAAGAGAGTAGGAGAGGGGCACAGAGACAAAAATGTGTCAAAAAGAATTGGTTTGGGAAGCTCCATCTTGCAACTGTTTTATTTCGCAACACAAACATAATGAAATACACAAGCCACCGGTGACAGAGTACTGACAAAATATATTCAAGCAGAAGAACAAATATTCCAGAGACATAAAGCCCCATCCTGCACACATGCGACTGCACAATAATGAAGCACTTCTCTGAGGAGTCACAGCCAACCTGTGAAGTGTGAACCGACTCTGCTTTACAAAAAAAAGCAGCTCATTTCCACCGCGGCACCGAGGGGCTGCATTGCCATTGTCTGAACACCTGAATAACCAGACTGCACTTAACGACTTCATGCATTATGGAAACTTTACGGACAAAAAGTAAGCTGGCTCAATACGGTAAGTACATCTGTAAGAGAGTGGTAGAAAATATGGAATGTCCTTCGCAGTCTATTCGTCATTGCTGATATGAGCCTCCTCAAAAATGTAACCAGACGTCAGGGCAATAAAGATACTACATGCAAAAGGCAAGACTGTGATTGATCAACATTGTGTTTTCTCCAACAAGTTTCTGATGCTGGTGAAGACATAAATACTCAGTAGTCCTCTCATTTTCAGTAATGCACATCTAACAAAGACATCAATACTGCAAACTTGATGCTTACTGTGATCGCCACAAATTCAACTGGCCTCTATTCAGTAACATAGGCAGGGACCCTTTCTAGTTTCCAAGGTTCCCAACGCTTTGTTAAGCCTGCAGTAAAGGCATATGAAGCAAAAACAGTATGTTCATGTTGTCCAGAGGGCAAAGAGATGAGGAAGTGAAAAGACAAAGCACCAGGTTAGTTTGTGCATCAGTGACTTGGTCTACTCATTCATTCAGAACTATTTTATTATTGACAATATACTGTATCTATGTACACCAGAACATTTTAGGACCTATGTTAAATAACTGTTTAGCAAAAACTGCTTTTAATGCCGGCACAGTTAACATTCATGGTGTTACTTTGCAGATATTACAATACATTTGGCAATGGTGACAATGCTGTGGGACTTAAGAAGCAGTGTTTTTGCAGGGGCCTATTTCGAGTTCTCTTATTGGGCTTTTGATATTGGGCTGTTTTTTTCGAAAATAGCTGGCAACCCTGACCTTACCTCACTTCAGCTCCCCTACAGTGCCAACAGTGCGTCGCAGCAAAACACTTGCTGGTAAATAGGCTATTTTGTTGTTTGCAGGTTATAGCCAGCTAGCTGTAAATTAGCTCCGCGGCATGGATCTGGCATTGATTGCTTAGCAGATGAAGATATTTATAAACTGCAAGCTAATAAATAGAGCCAATGATCTAAATAAGATATATGACCATTACATTACAGATAGTAACATTAAAAAAAAGAAAACAAATCAAGACAAGAGAAGAATGTCTACTATAATCTATTAGCAGACATACAGATGTTACTCATGATGATTGAATACAACATTAAGTAGCAGCAAAGCATCAAAGAACACAACCGGGACTTTTGGACCATCGGACACAGATGAGTTCCTTTCACTTGAAAAGAAAATCTTGTTTCCATCTCACCAACTCTTCTTATGTTATTTATTAAGCCCGAACTGCATTTATTATTATTTTTGATCCTGTGTGTGCTTTTAGTAGCTCTAAACCTAGTTATCTTTTCTACCACAGACATTTCCATTTCAAAAGCTTCATAACTTGCTTTTCATTACCAGAAAGGCAGGGTTTTCTCACTCATAATTGCTCACTCATGCAGAGAAATAGATAAAAACACAAAAAAACAGCAACAAAAAAACGACAGAACTTTCCAAGTTTTCTCCGAGTACAGACAGCTTTTACTTTTTTGACACGGTGTTTGAGGTCATCACTGATTCATGGGCTGAGGACAGGTGATGAATCCATCTATCTTCACAATGCTGCACTCTGTGTGGGCGTTCATTTTGGATGCTACAATGGCAGTGTCAATCTTTTACTGCTGTGGCTTGGGTAGAGCTGTCTGCTCAATTGCACTGATACAAGTGTTGAGTTTAGTATGCAGTAAAACTAGTGCAGCAGAAGCTTGTGGGAAAGACCTGTCCTGAAAGGTGCCGAGGGAGTTGTGGAAGTTTTTGTTTGTGTCTTTCTTTTGTGTCTGTCTCCCTTTAATGATAATGGCTGTATGTATTTATTCAAATTATTATGTGTGTACGAGTGTCACATTGAATGTGTTGCTGAATATGCCTGCACTGCTGCTGTGTGTGTGTGTGTGTGTGAGAGAGATGGTGTGTCGTGTAGTGTGTGCCACC
Organism: Pholis gunnellus; assembly: GCF_910591455.1. Lineage (NCBI taxonomy): Eukaryota > Metazoa > Chordata > Actinopteri > Perciformes > Pholidae > Pholis > Pholis gunnellus. The sequence goes on from NC_136538.1 coordinate 21,245,126, forward strand.
AGTGTGCTTGATCAGCAGTCCTGCTGCCATCCCATTAACTCTGCTGCCGCAGGGCGTGCTGGTGCGACCCAGAGGACCCTCAGTAACAGCAGGGCCCTGTGAGGTCATTTTTTCCATTCAATCGCCTCGCTTCAACTGCCCCTCCGCTACACCTCTCTCTCTGTGTGTGTGTGTGTGTGTGTGTGTGTGTGTGTGTGTGTGTGTTAGTGAGTAAGAGTCAGAGAGAGGGAGATCGAATGGACATTGCTAATAAACTGTGCAATAAAAAAAACACACAAATTGCAGTGTTACAGAAATCTGAATAGAAATTCAGAATCAGCCATATCCCTCACCGGTTGATTGATGAAGGAAAGCGAAAGCATAAATGCATACACACACACACAGCAACAGTGCTTGCCTCAAGAAGACATTGCTGACCTACCTAAAGAAGGTGAAACATGACAATGAAAACATTGTCTCATAGGAACATACTCTTGGAGAAAAATAGTTCTAGCTGTTAAGAGCCATTCTGTGTCCTTCTGTGTTTGATTTTGAGAGTACATTTTCATGAATATATGCATGCCTTTATGCATGATATATTCTTCATTTGACTCTTTCCATTTCTCTTGTTGACTGTTTTTTTAATCAGGTTAACCTGCATTTTATGTATGCATATGTGAGCTTCTATGCAAATTTAGGGTAATTCAAAATCCATGTAGCATGTATCCATTTGTGCATGTATGGTCATGCATTGCAAACATTTGAACAGAGTCATGTATACAACATTATGGTTTAAGCCACAGGAGAGGAACTATGGAGAGACATTCTACATATAAGACCCATATCTTAGCTGACTGCTGATAAACAAAGTATTAAATGCACAGGCTACAAATTGAAGCTAATTATCCTCGCATTTTTTATCAATTCTTCCAAGTTGCATTTTTGCTCACCACATTCAGTGGGTGTGCAAATTCTGCATTCTGTATTTAGAAATAATATGCTCTTTAGTTCATTGTGTTCTTTTAACGGAAAGAAAGAAAGGGAACCTCTGTCTCCATGAGAACAAGTGTTTTCCGCTCATAGGTGTGAATGATGAAGGATTAAAGACATCATAAAGTATGCTATTGTCTGACAGTGTCGGTCAGAACAGTAAGCACATATAAGTAAGGATTGTGGTTTATATTTTCGGTATTACTAATAAACTTATACATCAGCCTGATAGGCCTCAGCTGTCCAGGGTGTCCAAACTCGGTTTTGAGTTTTCAATAACGTTTTCTGAACTGCTACATCTTAGAAAAGCTCTGTTTTCTGATTCCTTCCCTCTACTTCTGAAGAGGCACTTTTTATTTTCTTGACTTATTGAAAAGTGATGTGTGATGGAGTCAGCTCTCTGTTCCACAAGACAGCCTTGTCTGATCGTGTTGTCAGTCCAGGTCTGCTCGACCTTTTTTTCGTCACAATGCTTCCACAGTATCACGATGCTGTCTGATAGTGAAAGCTACAGTGCTCAAAGGTAATTTAAGCTTTTCAGGCAACATCTCTGAAACAATCTTTCATGCCTCAAAGTAATAATAGCTTTCCTTTCTTTCTGTCATCACCTTACATTTGACATTTCTTGAATCCTGCTGAGAATTCCACCACAGACTGGAAATTTGATTTGAAGGTGAATTAGTAGCTCTCACTAAAATCAAGTTTTGCATCAAGCTATAAAACAAGGAATCTCTGTCTGTGGGCGTCTATGTCCTTTGCATATCTCGAGAACCGTTCATCCGATCTACTTAACACTTGGCAGGTGCATTGCCGGAGACCCAAAGACGTGCAGTATCGAAGTTGGCATAGTTTGATGAGGCTTAACATTAATAAACAATGAATAAACAAGTAAACAGCTCTCTGTGCAGAAGCCTGGGGCGGGAATTCAGGACATTGTGTACTATACTATGCCGCGGCTCATTGACTACAGTTCACTTTTGGATATAACGAACGTTACAACTAAACTCTTCTTCGCTTCCCTGGAGTCAACAAGCAATAAGCGGCTCTCGACCAGCATTTTAGGGGTCCTTGTAAATAGGCTCCTAACAGGCGCGCTTTCCTAACAGTCACATGCTCTGATCATGCACGGCTCACGTCAATCCTACAAGTCAGGGTGGTCTCATACAGCATTCGTCGATATACCAATGAAAAGTAATAAGGTGCAATTCATAGACATCCCACAATCATTTTTAGTTTGTAATCCAAGTAATCTTAAATAATGTATGGGGGCTGCTAATTCAGCATGGGTCTTTCAGCCAGTAGACCACAGTTCATTCCCCATGTGAAACATGTCAATGTTGATGTTTTTGCCATGTTTTGTCACCCGCATACTTCAGTAACGGCACTTCTGTGGTTATTCTAACCCAAACAACGATCTATTCCTAAACCTAGCTAAGCATTTTTCCTGCCTCAACCTAACTGAGTGTCCTGTGAAGATGGCATTCATTTGGAAAAGACTGTATGAATGTAACGAGTGGAAATTGACATGTGTTGCAGGGTTTCAACGCACAAATAACAGTAACTTTCTGTAGAATATCATACGAACCGTTCAAGTAACTGGGAGCCACTGGGGCACATAAAGAGTAGTTCCAGTAGTGCATGAACATCACTTTTTTACATGATACAACCTTTTACCTAATCAAGGATGACTTCAGTACAATTGAATATAAAGACAAAGTGCTGTCCACGCTTATTTGCCTTAAACAAAGAATGCTTACACATCCATGTTTCAGGAGTTAGAAGCCATATCATACAAAAAGCACACATTCCATTCAGGTGCATAATCTTAATGTTTGCTTACGGTTGACATTGGTATGCAGCAACACAACTACGGACTTCCCACCCGAGGAAGTTTGGCCCTTAGGGCGCCAATTTACATCCTGCAGTCTGACGGAAATGCAGATAGACAGCAGCCTTGAACATTCACCCAAACGAGTACACATGCCCTTCTGCAACACCTGCATATGATGAGCGCGTACGGTTTATAAAAGTATTTTGCAGATATGTAATATGCTAGATACAATATGCCAGATATAGCCAAAGGTTTTATTTTGATGCTATGAGGAAATCTTGTATTTTGAAAACAAATATATATAACCGCTTGTTCAGGATATGGTCTTGACTAAGAATACTTAAACTATAAAGATTACTTAATTGAATTGCCTAATGTGATATAAAACTAATGTCCTAATTGATAATATGATTCAGTCATCATCATTGTATATTAGGTAATAATTTACTGCTGACAGGTGGTGCTGGTTGCCCAGCAGCAGGTTGAGCTTTAAATCATCTTAATCTCTTATTACAGCTTCATTTATCTCTCTTATTCACAACAGTTTGGTGTAATTGGGTAAGACCTAATTGCTCTACTGTCCTTTGGCTCAGGTTAAAATTAATGCAATTAGCCCGAGGTCACTTTCAGAATGAGACTTTATTAGTTTATGTACACCAGATGTTTGGAACAGAGGCACGGGTCCAATTCGGAGCAGTCCAACCCCAGGCCTTTATTTGAGACACCAAATAAGTTCAAACCACTACACAACAGTTTTCTCATTTATCGAGCACTCTGCACAGATGTACATACATATGTCATATGGGTGTCAGATGACATGGATAATTACAGGACAGAACCACTGTGATTTCATCAAAACAGCATTCAAGCACCTGTGTGCCCAATGCTTACTGATCATTTTGATTCCGGATAGTATACATGTTTGCGTATACATGTTTGCTTGTATGTTAACTTGCCCGTCCATTACTCCCAGGCTTTCTTGTGTATGTTTTTGTATGAGATATTCTTTGTAATTCTTTGTCCATGGATTTTGTTTTGTGTATTTGTGGTATTAATGGACATATTTTTGTGTCTGTATTTGTGTATGTATTTGCTCATCTTTCTCTATCCTTTTTCTAAACTCTTTTTGAATACCTAAGTGACAATTTAGGTGATTTAGATGTCAGACCCAAATGGCTGCTGGGAAAATGACTCACTAGCCTCATGACCTTTCACCTCTATGGGTGAAAAAAACATAGGAGACAGACAGTGAATAGTCTTTCATGTCAACAATCCTCATCCTCTCTAAGATATTTTGCACAGAACTTCCATTGACAGAGGACTATTAAAATCATTGAATCCAATGTAGATCTATTGCTTCAATGATGAGCCAAATTGTATTTTTTAAGTTTGGAGCGCACATTTGTTGGCTTTTCTTTTTCTAGTCATGTCTGGGGCCAAATCAGGGGACTATTTGAAAAGGCTTGCTCTCTTTCTCCGTCTCTCTAACGCTCACAATGACGTCAACACCGAAAGCAATTCTTTTGGGTCAGGGACATGCTTTGAATCCATTCTAACATGAGCTCTGATTGAAAAAAAAATGAAATGTCTGCAGTGTGTGAGAGTGGCTGCAGGCCAGATAACAGTGATATCGGTGCATTCGGAAGTCTTCAGGGTAAAGGTTATCGACGAATCCTCCCACAGCACAGGAAGATGACAGTCTGCCTTTCCTTTACCGGATAATATCCCATTCTCTTTAAAAAAGGGGCGAACAGTGGAAGTACTTCAGGATGTTTCTTTATTCAAACACAATGGTGGATCCTATTGGGATTTTACCATTCTAGGATGGAGTTCATGTCTATATATATATATATATATAAACTGACTCTTGTGGGTCAGTTTACGAATCTTCCAGATGACGAATGACCTCTTCAAAACACCAAATGATGGGGATTGACTGTAAAATTATTCTCTGGTCTAAAATGTTGTTCTTCAAAGTGTTATTTGACAGCAGGGGAAAGAAAAAAGGTCAGGGAGAAGATAAAAGCCGATCAGGGTAGTGCACAAAAAAGAAACAAAACCTTTCAGGAAGGACAGGAAGCATTTATGACAGAATGCCAAAGGAAACTGTTACGTGTTCAGAAATGCAATAGGCTACAGCAGCCGTATTTCCACTGAAATCATAATGGCAAAAAGTTACCTTACCTTAGTTTATTTGCCATAATCACGTCAGTTAATTTTATATAAGTATCACAAATCCTAAATTAGCTTGAAAGGGGCTTAAGCTCTTATCCTCAGCCCTGACTGGTGGGTGTTTAAGTGTAACATATTGTGTTTGTTGCAGAACTTGAACCCACGAGAGAGACTGTTGATGATGCCGGTTAGCTGAACAAGCTTGGCAGATGATGACATACAAGTATTACAGGGCAAAACCCTCTAAAAACTGCAAACACACACTCACACTTCCATTACTTAGAGCTTCTAGACATGTCAACTCCAAAGACCAGAGGCCAATCTCATCCCTGAAGAATTATGTCATGTTTGATGGCAGATCAGTCAAAGGTCACAAGTCTACAGGCAGCTGGTGCCATAAAATGACATGAGGCACCATGACGGATTTTAAAAGGCCAGGCCATAGTTACGGCCCGTTTCTAACCTTTCTCTGTTCTGTCAAACCTTCAATTTGTATTTCACTTCAGTGACTGCTGCATCAGGTGAACTGAGAGGCACGACAAATTAAATTACAGTATATTCATTGAATAGGATTAAAGGCTGCACATGGAAGCAGGTGTGCAAGGACCTAAGCCAGTGATACTGCTTTCTCATCGCATCATTGGACATTTGGTTCTCAGCACTGACCCCAGACCAGCCTGGTTGCCTGGTAGGTGACAGCGGGAAAATATTGCCCAATGATGCTCTGATATTACACAGATCACCTCTCATCTCAGTGATTGTTTTGAAACTCAACTTCAAAACCACTTTGTGTAATGCCTAGAGCACAGATATGCACATATTGAAATATGACAGACAACGAACAGTATAGTTCTTTAAATAGGAGTCAACATGTGCCAAATAATAACCTTTGTTATTTTGAGTTATTTCTTCCAAAATGATAAGATGTTAAAAGGTGGTGTTTTGTTTGTCCAACTGATTTAGTTATAATCTGCAGATGAGCTGGAGAAGATTAATCTTGCTGTATACTCACCTCTTCATTGACAATAATGAATAATGTATTGGCTTGTTGTGACACTGTTGTGTGTATTTTCATCTGCATATTTTGTGTTAAAATCTCAATTGTGGATTTAACAATGTCAACTACAGTATGTCATTGTGTATGGTGTATATGAGTATGATGTATGTCCATGCATGTGTGTGTGTGTGTGTGCACGTGGTTTAGGATTTCTGCATCTCAATGTCTCACAGCCTATTTGGTAACTCCAAGAAGAGGTTGCTGACTGTCAGTCAGCTGTCAGTCACAGTTAGAACATGAGCGGAAAGCTGAACAGAATAAAAAAGGAGAAGATTTGGCCCAAAATGGTTGGTTCTAGTATTGAAAAAAAGGGGCATACGGGGTAAGGTTGGTGGGAAAAGATTAATAGAAAGCAATGATTTGTTTTGTCCTTAATCAACAGATGACTGGGTCTAAATCAGACATTTTAATTGTGATTTCATATAAAAAAGCATATATTTTTAACAATCTGCACAATAAAGGACATTACAGGAGACAGACAAGAGGATCAATGAATGAATACATTCAGGGGAATTAATTCTGTGTAAGTTGTACACCATTGTCTCATATAATTGAATGAAGCTCAATTGAATTCCAGAGAACGCTTGGCAGGACTGATGGGTAATGTCTGCCACACACTTCCCTTTGAAGGATACTGTGACATTAATTGATAGATTGGAGTAGCAGAGAGAAAAGGAGGTGGGTGCAGTGGAGTGAATTTTGTTGAAAGAAGTGGCTCTTCACAATATTCAGCCTGGTGTAACAGAGGCCATTTTAATTTGCACCTCTGGCTCCAGGCGTAATAACACATTGGATCAGCATCTGGTGAGCCATTTTAGGGGATTGTGACACTATTTTAAAAACGTAGGTGTTTAAGAGGTGGAGAAAGGATGACATGTGGCGAGTCTCATAGTGTCGAGTAAATGACAGGTTTCTTGTAGGGCCGAAGGGCACTGAGCATGTTGAGAGGTTATGGAGGAGCAGCAGAGGGTAGCAGGGGGCTATGGCGGACGGCAGAGCTGAGCTGTAAATGGGTTGCAGGGGTCAGCTCGGGAACTTGTTCTCACTCCGAACGCGTCAAGTAACGCAGCTTGGTCAGTGCTCCGCGGCCTCTGACACGGCGCTCAGTTAGCTTGTATGTGACGCAACCACCCGTGGCATTACAGGCAGAGCAACTAACGTAGCATAACGTGCGCTAGAGTCCACGCGGGGCAGAAGGGAGGGGAAGTGAATAGGACCAATGCGACTGCTGTTTGTATCTTGTGTGGATTAAGTTGCCATTTTCTCACTTCAGTCATTAGTTATGAGTCATTAGTGTCTTTAGTCATGTTACTCCTAACTGAGTTATTTAAAAAATACACTGTAACGAGCGTATATTGACACCCCGTCAAATGTGCAAAACTTACATTACATGGGTATGTAGAGCATCATTTTGAAGTTTTAGGAGGTCACAGCAGGTCTTTTTGGAAGAGAGGTTGATAGGCGTCAGATGTTGGAGAAGCTGTGTTCAGCAGTCAAGTTTGACGCGAGCACTGTTAAACACAGCAAAAGAAGCTGGTTCACTACAATCCGTGAATCCGTTTACTAAAGGCAGCACATACAATGATGCACTTTGAAGCAGCTTCTTGAAATATTTTAACTGTGATTGATGCCATACATTGCTTTTGGGATTAATGTCTTTAACACGTTCAACACCTAACATCCATCCCTGTAGAATAGTTGCACCATCGTAGGTTTGCCCTCTGATGTCAACAATGTCAAGGCCACATCAACAAGTAATATGTCTTTGATTGTACGGGTAACTGACTCTGCATGAGTGTCGTTAAAAACTCTCAACAGCATTCCATCCAGTCTTTTCTCCTCCTGTGGTTTGGCAAGTGGAGCATTGACTGGTGTTAAACTGAAGCACTCTTTTTTTGGGACTGACACATAGTTAGACTTTTTATGGCTGTCTTAGAGGCTCTGCCACGTTATTCATTCTGGACATTTATCTCCCCAAATTCGGAGAAGGTTACAACCTGTTTAAGAGCAGCAAATCTGCATTTCACAGAAGGCTTACTGGTTTTGCAAAATTCTGCATTGAAATATCTTTCTCTTTGGCCAAACAATGTTAGCGCTCCATTTCTAGGTCCCAACAACAACTTTCCACGCAGTCGGAGCCAACACTAGCTTCAACGCCGGCTGTTTTATCAGTGTCATCGGGAGCAGAGCTGCTGCTTTGGGGTTCTTCTAGGGCCAAGCGCATATGTGGGTGTGCACCTCATTAGGGATGAAGGATGATTCACATTAAAGTTCAGTGTTGTTTGACTTTATTTCATTTTCTCATGCACTAGTTTTTTTTTTTTTACATGTTTACATATCGCAGTCTATTGCAATATTGATAGCTAAGGTTAGCTCAGGTAGGCTAGGTTAAACACAGCAGAACAATGTTACACACAGCATTTACCTTTCGTCTTAGAGTGGACAGGAATAAGGCATCTTACCGTTGGAGTTATTTGCAACGTAAAAAGAATGTGGAACAGGGGCATATGGCCTCTTGTCCGGCGACTTCCATCGCCCTTACCTCATTATAGTGGTAGAAACACAACTATGCTTGTTCTAACTTGAAAAGTTCAGTTTTGTTTATGCCTCCGTGTGCTTGTTAATCTGCAATGGGAGAGTGAGTGGGAAGAAGAAGGCTTTTGTATTTGTTTGTGTCAGTGTGTGTGTGTGTGTGTGTGTCTGTGTGGTGGATGATGTGTGTGATTTTTTTTCTGGCTGTGACTACGTGCCTCTCCACTGTTTTCCAGTATCCTCAACAAATTGATCTGCCTGAATGTTTGTGGTGCTGAACGTCCTCTTTCCCCCGAGGAGAGCAGGCAGTGTTCACTGAGAATTTCTCATTCTCCTTCTCTTCTCCATCAGTCTAACTCTTGCCTTCAGGACCCCCTGGGGACAAAAACAAAGAGAGATAAAATTGTGGATATGCGCGAGTCAAGATTGGTATCGTGACTTTTTCTGTTGCATTGTACCCATGATACAAACTGAATATTGACAAGACGGACGAAGAATGAACTCAAACAATCAGCAACTTGTATGGAAACCTCCACCACGACATCAAATCCATGTTAACCTTGCACACAACTGCAATATTATTGCTGGATAAATGCATTATTATTATTGCAGGATAAATGCAACAAAGTTAGTTTTTTTTGTTCATTTTAACCATTAAACCTTGTTGTGTACTGATTAAACAAATGAGATGTCATGTGTTAGTGGATCAGCTTTTGGGCTGCTACTAGGCATATTTCTTTCAAACATTATGAAATTGCTGTCATGGTGGACTTGTTTCTTCAAAAGCATCCCCTTTCTCGCACATTATTTGCCATTACAAACATAAATCAGGTCCTTTAGTCATACTCAACAAGAGCTACAGAGGAGATGATCAACATTCAAAAACAAAGATGGTATAATCGTAAGCTGAATATATTTGGTACACAGTATCTGCCTTTGGACACCCTGCTCCAAACAAATTTCCTCCCACGCCCTCTGTTGACTCTTACTCGCTATCTGGTGTAGCATACCCTTACCTACTAACTTAAAGCTAATAGACTTATTTGATTCCATGCACCAGTAACGAGAAACATTATTCTGTGCTTTGCATATGGAATGCAGGTTATATTATGACATAACATCATCAAAAACATCTATTTCCGGATATCTACTCTGCAGAGTTGATAAGTGGTTAGGCCCTGCTGATACAAGATGCTTTGGGCATCAATAATTGCGTTGCTTGCTGTTTTGGTTGTCTTCGTTATTTTATTTCGCAGCTTCCTTCCTTCCCAACCAGTTTCCATTATTATATCAAAACACAGAAGGCCTCTGACTCATATTTTAAGCTGTCATCTCCTGAATCTACTCCTCTGCAGCTCTCCCTGGGATTGATTCAAATGCGAGCGAAAAGTGATGAAACCTCTGAATCAAACTCAGGAGATGATGGGGTAAAAGAAAGGTGAGTCAGTTGTTACTCACGGGTAGCTAAAGTTTTATATTCTACCTATTCTGAATATGTTTGTTCCAGTTTGACAATAAACAACTGTGGCTTTGAAAAGTGTAACATCCAATAAAAAAAACCTGGTCTTATTTTTCAGCTGTTTCATTTTCACCTCTTTCTTGTTATTGTCAAGAAAAGACAATGAAATATAGGTTTGGTCCTTTTAATTAGTTATAAGTTATAGCACTGTGGTACTTCCTTTATTAAAAAAAAAACATTTAACACCACTTTCAAATATGTACTGAGATTCAGGGGTTTAACTTCTCACCGAGCTGCAGTGATGTATAGATGTACCGGGACAGTGGTTACAGGTGCAATGGAGATGTGAACTTTTCAATCAATTAGAGAAGGCTCTAAAACACTAGGAACTGTAATGTTGTGTGTTAGATGCAAACATAAAAAACGTTTGTGCACGATACAGCAGAGCTTGCAGTCACACGCCTATTGTGGCGTTGCACTACAGAGCGTTTCCACTTCCTTTGCCAAACTACTGCATTAGTTTCATTAGAACGGGTCCACATATCCTCCATGTCTTTTGTTTTGAATGGCTCATAAAAGGGGAAAACCCTTTTTTGTGATGTCCCTGGCACTATTTAGATATAATGATGCCACCATTAAATCACTTATTAACATGTAAAATGACTGAAACAAGTCTTTCTCATCTTATGACAGCCTCTGAGAAAGTGATGACATTTCCATGCAAGCTGCTCTTGTATTTATCCACGCTGCTTCAGTAAAAAATAGTGAGACTGTTAGATTGGATTAACAATTATTAATATGTGTAAGACAATTGCTTTGAAGTTTCAGTGAGATGGGTGTTGTGTGTTTGCTCTTGTCTGGGAGAAATATTGATGCAGGGTCACCTCGGTAAGTGTAAATTATTCTTGTCATATTATGCTTGTTGGGAAGGGGGATAAATAATGCTACAAACTTGGGGCTACATTTTTTAATTTATAAAATGACCTGTTGTGAAGTCTAGGATAATCACAACCTCACGAAACATTAAAATGACAAACTTAAGATCTAGGGCATTCAGAAGATGTAGGACTTTCCAACGTGTATTGACAATAAGGGGGTTTCTGAGCACTTTCCAGAAAAGAAGTGTTTTGGAATGGAATTGCTGAAAAATGCTATTCTTCCAGAAATCTCTGAAGTGCTCACTTTTCTGTCTCTCTCTATCTCTATCTCTGACTTCTGCCCTCTCATCAATAACACTGTCCCCTCTGTGTCTGACGTTGTACTGGTTTAACCACTTTGTAAGTCTGGGCACAGCGCCACTTTACCTCAGTAGTCCCCACTTCCCACTGACATTGTGATATCAACTGTCCTCTCTTTTTAAAACCCTTTTTATCTGAAATTGTGAACCAGATTCAGTGCAATTGTATTTCTAGAAATAACAGATGCTGCTTATGAGACAGACCCCGAGGTACTTGAACTCTCTTACTCGGGGCAGTGACTCACTCCCAACCTGGAGAGAGAAATTCACTGTTTTCCTGGCAGAGGACCATGGCCTGAGACTTCGAGATACTGGCTCTCATCCCAACAGCTTCACACTCTGCTGCAAACTGCCCCAGTGCATGCTTAAGGTCACGATCTGAAGGAGCCCCCAGATCCACATCATCTGCAAGTAGCGGAGACGCAATCCTGAGATCCCAAAACCAGACACTCTCCTCACCCCGGCTGTACCTTTGTGAAAACAGAATCAGTGACGGAAGCTAACAAACCCTGGAAACATGTTTCATTTTGTGCCGAATATATGGCCAAAGCTCTCACTTGACCCGTAATCCTGCAGTTCTCCTTACAGGACTTCCCTGTTGGAAGCATTTTCACCACAAATCACATAGTAGACAGGATAGACAAACTCTCATGAGCCCTCCAACAGAGCTGCAAGTTTAAAGAGCTGGTTCACTGTTCCACCGCTAGGGAGGATCCTTTCTAGCACCCTGGAATAAATCTTCACGGTGAGGCTGAGCAGTGGAATACCCTGATAATTGGAGCACTTTAAAAAAAATTTCTACCTCAGCAACCTCTGTCAGGGATGTGGATGGGTCTTCAAAACCCCCCAAACTCCTCCACGGAGAATGTGTTGGTTAGGTTCAGGAGTTCCTCAAGGTACTCTTTCCACTACTCAACAATATCCCCAGTCCACATGTCCGCAGTCCTAGAACGTTCGTTATTAAATCTGGTGCAGAAAAAGGCAGGCAGCAGCAGTATAGACCTCAGAAAACACTTTGACATTGTCAACTCGCTATAAGCCACATCCCTCCAGTGAGCAATCTTCAGCATCTTTAATCATTCTGCACTGTGTGAACTGTTCAAATTCCCACATTCCTAACTACTGGTTATAACTGCATTATAACATGGCAAGTGAGATGGGAAAAGGTAACAGGAGAAAGAAAGAATAAGAATATTGTGAATAAAATGCAAAAGCTTGTTGGTCCAGTCACGTTAACATTTTTTTTTTAAAGAGAGGTAGGATGAAACCAAATAGCATGTATTAAGGCCGGGGTTCGAAGCTTTTTTTCTGCTTGTGACCCTTTAAAATGAAGCAATAACAGCTTGAGAGCCCTCCTCACAGTTCTTTTGTGAGCCGTGGGCAAATAAGCCAAAGAGGGATATCTGTTTTCTGAGATTGTTTAATTTAAAATGGTTTTACAGAGGGGGAAAAGGTACCTGTAGCCATCATTTCACAAGACAGAAGCTTAACAAGGACAGCAAAAAACAATATTTCTATCTCAGCCTTTTATCATCTTGTGATTCCCTTGAATTTGTCTTGAAACTGGTGACCCCAGGTTTTCCCTGGAGGAAACTTTAATTTGCAGTCAAAATTGTTTGATGCTTCGGTGAAAGTAAGACAAACTACTTTATCATTTGTTATTTTGTGGTGTATCTCCAGTGAAGTTTGTGCTGCCATCGGTTGTGTTATATAACATCAACAAGGGTAATGCCATCGCACAGTGTGCTCACTTATTAAAGCAATTAGTCCTTGAGAAAAAGAGAAAACTCCTTGAATATGCAGCGTTTATGACTACCTTATAAATGAAATACTGCACTCGTAAATTTTATGGCACCACTTCCTTATGGAGGAAAAAAGTGTTCAGCAGTGTTCAGCAGTTTGATATCCAATTAATTAGTATCAGTATCTTAATAGAAAATTCTGAGTTCATTGATCTTTAGTTCTCGCTTTGAAAAAATATGACAGACAGCGACTTGGCAATATATGAGGGATTTATTTACAATAGAATCCAATGAAAGAATGGGTTAACAATTGAACACCAATGAATGAATGAGATTAGTTTTCAAATTGCAAATGGGAATGATTTGGGATAGTGAACGATGCAAAAAAAGAAATGTCTCCCGTAGCTGTGCCGACTGATAGAATCTGAATTGTAAGTCGCTTTGGATAAAAGCATCTGCTAAAATGACTGTAATGTAATGTATGTGATTTCCAATAGGATATAGACACTACTCTAACCTAAATATTAATATTTCAGAGTGCTATCCAACTCTTGATTTTATTACAAAAATGAAAGTTTCCTACTTTGTGCAGATGAGTGGGCTCAGCCGGTTGTTTATGCTCCAATTGGGGTCGAGCCAAGGCTGCCCAGCAGGTGATAATTCCCATTATTGCCGAATGATGGAGTCAAGAAACGGTGGTCCTCAGCTGGCCTCAGATGCCCACACAGTGGGATTGTCTTTGAAGTCGATACACTGCTGTTGCAAAGCTCTCACTATCGCCGCTTCAGGTCTTGATCCGTGGTCGGCAAGTCTTGGTCCCTCGGCGAGCCGGAATCAGATAATGCTCAGAATAAGACTACTTGACAAACTGAGAATAATCTCATTTGGCCGGACGACTCGACTCAAAGTTAATATCACACAAGGTTAATAGACGTGCAAACTAAACCAAATAAGGCATGCTCAAAAGGGATTAAACTATATGATACTTAAGGCAAGTAAGAAGTTACGAAGAAAGAGAAACTTAGACAATCTCTCAGAAGAACGAAGAAATAAAACGGGAGCGTGTATGGAGCTCTGGAAAAGAAACAGTGAGCCTACTCACACGAAAAGAAGAGAGAGGATGAAAACAGTTTTATCAAACCAGGATGGGTGTCAACTAGAGGCGGGGTGAGGCGGTATTTTGCACCCGACTAGTGATGTACCTCTCAGCCAATATTCATTGACTCCTTATTTATGAAATTAATTAATGAACTATCTTAAGTGCAAAAGTCATATACTTTCCCCCACCATGGACCATGTTCAGCAACCTTTACACAAGCATCAATTTGTATAGAAATGACATTCGGGTAACACATGGTTAATACACAATACCAACAAAAAATGCATCTTCCATGTAACTAACCAAAATGTAAACAAAATGTTACCATCAGCTAATTATAAAACTACTTTTACGAATATAACGGTCTTAAGAATATAAAGACCTTACAACCGATGGTTGCTGGATGGCAATGTGGTCACACAGTGGGCCGGGTCTTAAATTGATGTTCATGCAGTTCGTCCAGTTCTCCTCCCACAGACTCGGGTAACAGATCTACTCCTTGAGAATCATCTGTTGGGTAACTTTAGAGGGGTTATTGAATCATTGGAAGACTTATACAATGTAACTTAGTTCTACTGAATGGAATTGTACACCAGTCAGTTCCTGTTTGTAGGAAAGGGTCTTCTTGACATTTGTTAAGAAAGGAGCGAGTGGGAGAGAGAGAGAGATTATGCGTGTAAATAAAGACCTCGGGTAATCATTAGGTGTCTGCACGTCCTGTTAACTTTGTTATCTTGTTTTTAGATCTTTCTCTTCGGGCTGTGGGCCCTTCAATTTGTCACCTTTACTGGCAAAGGAGTAAAAGTGCCATCTGGTGAATGGGAAGAGTCCCTGAGAAAGAAACTCCCTCGCTGTGATGAAGGGCCAGTTCTGAGACCGGAATGTCTCTGCAGCACTTACCCTCGGTGGCGGGCTGAGTCTCAAAGGGTTAAATCCAGCCAGGCTGCTCCGATCTCACTACAAACGTCTCATCTGTTTGACGGCAAGCCATTGTGGGAATTACAGCAACATTTCAATGAGGCTTGGAACAGTTAATCATTGAAAACTAGAAAGATACCACACAGACATATAATGTTAATCCAGTGTATCCAATATATCAATCTATCCACTTGGCATATCTTTAGGTTTGACACAACTGTGCATAAAGAAAAGCCACTTTGGGGAGAATGAGCACGCTCGGGCTTCCTCCCACTCAGTGACAATAAACTGATTCATCCTTCTACAAAGAAAATCCTCAACAGAACCTTCCCTCGTGTTTCCCCGGGCTTCTTCTGGAAATGAGTGATTCATTACTCGAGTCAAGATGGAGTGACAAAAGTCACGTTTTTTTTAAAGGTTGCGTTTACTCTTGAGCTGATTATCAGGTTTGTTAGCCCCAAACGTTTTCTGTGAGTTCTGTTGTTGAATCCAGGCCATTTCCACACATTTGAAACTGATTAATATAATTGGTTGAATGTGTTTTCTTCACATTATATTAGGTATGAATAGTTTTAACCTGGCGGAGGTGATGCAGTCTGGAAGCATCTGACAGGATACACTGGATGTCTCTTTGAAAAAAAAAATGTTCCGTTCAAAACTTGTGAATACATATTAGATAATAACATTTCACCTGTTACAGCGTAATCTCCAATGACTTTGGAAAGTTCCTTGGTCACTAGTAATGTAACCAATTTTAAAATTAGCGTCATAACTAAAAGTACGGCGCAAAGTCAGAGGCTATTCTAGCATTTGATAGTATTGTTTTACTCTTTCAGTTTATTGTGTGTTAGGAGTATATTAGGTCAATAGCATGACTTGAGATTCATACAAGAAACGTCAGTCGCTTGTGTTTGCTCCCAACACAGAGTAAGAGCTTGTACATTCATGTTCATATATTGAACTGACATTCAAAAGAATTGCCCAGGGGAAACCATTTCCATTCATTGCTTCCACTAAATAGGTTGCCGATTAGATCACTTCAATGTAGTGGCCAAAAACAAATGTAATTTTCTTGTCATCACAAAGTACGTATACAACCTCCATGAAGCTGTGACACGTCAACCAATTCCTGGGGAATGGATCCATCTGTCTGCCATCTGCTGCTGATCAGGTAATTTGTCCACTCACGCTGGTTGCTAATGCTAATATAAAATGTGCAGCGGGGGAGATTTATGTCAGATAATGCCTCAAAAGCGTGGAACACAGACGATGTGGGATATGTCTGCATCGGAGGGATCTTTATCTGGAGAGTCAAAAGGTCTCTAATACTTGCAGGCTTACAATTTCTTTAGTGGAAAGAATGTATTTTTTCCAGGTTTGTACAATTGCCGCAGAAAAGAGGTGTCTTGTTATCAGTTCAATCATCATGCGCACCCGCATTTGAAAATAGCATTCTTTTTTCCCGTTTCAGGCATCAAAGTGAGTGGAAAAGGGCAGAGACACAGTGGGTTGTTGTTTTTTTACTTCATATTAAATATTATGCTGTGGAGGAATGCTCTGAACACAGAGCCAGTCCACTGAAAGGCGGCTGCAGGATTTCCTTGCACCTTCGAACTCTTGAACTTTTGAGTTAATGATACCTAAAGTGCTCCAAATTTGGGATGTTTTGCATTGCATCAACACCAACAGGCACATATATATATATATATGGTGTAATGCCACATGTTGAACAGGTTGCAAACCTCTTTCTCATTTAACATTAACATGAATCAAAACATATGAAAGTGTTATTTTCACATTTAACAATGTACTCTAAACACAAACACACATGTGGGAGGAGCCAGATGAAAAGCCACTGTGCCTACGAAAACAGAACACACAGAACGTAAACTTGACATAGCACTGAGGGGGGCATTTTCGCAGCTGGTTAAAGGATGTTGTGATGATGGTGATTTGAAAAAAGAAATAATGAGCAATCACCAGGGATCCACTTATGCAAAAATAAAGCACAGCAGAAAATACCAAAACTATTTGTTAGACTTGGCATGCAAATCAACACAGATGTGCAAAAACCCGAATTGCTAACCCAAAATGTTACGAGGGAGCAAATGCAGAGCTCAACTGCATAAAGAATTTAATCGTTTCAGCTCTACAGAGAGCTTCTCTTGCAAAACAACAGAAAAGTTGAGGGCTGGAGGTGTTCAACGAACAACAAATGGAGGTAGTGAAGATATTTATTGGAAATCAAACTGCGAACACATTACACTCCCATGCGATTGTGATACAAATAGATAGGTGTAATACACCCCTCGTCAATAAAAGTCAATTAGTTGAAAGCTTTTTTCTATTGTGATTGTATCCATCACAGACTAAAGTCCTATATATTTCACCAAATGTGAAAAGTATTAAAAGTGTCATTTCCAATCCAGATTGTCGCTGTTGTTTGTTGGCCTGTTAATCTATTTCCCTCCGAAGATAAAATATTGTCTGCGTCTTCTTCCTTTGCAATGCATCATCCAAGTGTCTTTTGCAGCAATGCTTTAACTGTGCTCGGCATTGCAACTCAAGAGGAAATCTGTGTAGAATTGATATGCCCATTATCATAACCAATTCAGCTTTGCAAAGCCTTTATGAGCTTCCTGTGAACATCTTATGGGTATCTGCTAACACTGCTAAACTGCAATTTACAAGAATGCTCAACAGAAAAAAAGCAATTCATCATGGTACTATGGGCCATTTTACACTAACAGTTTATTTGCCAAAAAATACATTTTGAGTTGTATTTATGGTGGATTAAGGATAGAAAAAAACAATGACTCAATTTTGCTTCTATTCTCTTTCATTAAGGAGGTAAGATATCCAACACAGTTTAAACTAGTCTCCTGGAAATGACAAACTACTTGCAAAATACAGATTGTCTGTTTAACGTGGAAGTGCACTGCACTCAAAGCTTCTTTTTTTAAGTTAAGACTCAGTATCTCGTATAATAATTATTATACTGAGAAAAAGCTGTCATCATTTGGCTAAAGCTCTTCTCCTCAGCCAAACTGCCGACCGAAGAAACCTACAATATCAGTCCCCACAGCTACTTAAGTAAGACAGAGCTTATTATTAGGAATCCATATTGTTAGTTATGAGATAAACATCTTGTAATTATGAGATTTTAAGTCATAATCATGAGCTACAGATAGAGATAAGGTATGTTTTTCTTCTTCTTTGAAGTCAATGTGCTCCTGTTGTTGGATTATCAGTTAAATTACTGATGTGACTATCAAGGTAATGTATCACATTACAAAGAAACTGAATCTAATAAAGCCACAAAGCAGCTCAACTTATTGACCTGGATTGCTTTTTTGGGGGTGAAATTCAGTGGTGGACTACAGGTTACGGATGGGACTGCCCAACAAGTTCTCATCCAATCTCATCACATACTGACGCTTTGTCAGGACCCTTTTCGTCACATACACTAGCCAAGCGAGTCGAACTTTGATGCTCAACTATGGTCGCGGTAAAAGCGGTAAACATAATTTAACAAAATAACGACACTGGCCTTTGACGCCGCTCTTCTAGTCCAATGTCCTGTGTTTGTTTGACCCTACCGCCCTATGTGGGTTTTTCCGTTCATTGAACAACCTCGACGCACCCCTGGAGCATTTCCTCTGAGTGTCTAATAATGACAGGGATGGGTTTGCATTGTAGTTACTTGAAAGCCCATTACGTTTCATATGGATGCCAAAGGCTGCTTTGTGCGGCAGTAACAAACTCCAGGGAGCGTGACGAAGCGCCGGCATTTGACGCCCTGGGAATGAGAAAGCTGGACCTGTGGAATAAACCTGGGGGCACGGGAAAGATCAAAGCTCGCCCCTCCCTCATTACCACCGCAGAGATGCCCTTGAGCAAGTACCGTTCCCAGCAACTGCTCAGCCAACATTTGAATGAGTTGAGACATTTCTGTCCTTTTAGTTTAATGTCATACTGTACAGCTTATAGAAGATAGGCAGTAACAAAAAAAAACATTCATCATTTATATGATGTGTTTGTGAATCTGCATGTGTGGACTTACTCACAATACCAGTGTGTTCCATGTTTTTTCTGTCCTGTATTGAAAGGGAGGATTGGCAGAAAGGATGAAAAGCAGCTGAGCTTTTCAAACACTGTAGATAAATGGGCTGAAGCACAACTGTCCAGCAAAGCACACACAGTGCCAAGCTAAAATAGCATGCACCTGTAATGCAAATTTGAATTGGAACTACCTTTTCCAAAGCAGTAAGCGGGGTGCGTTCTCAGTTCTGTTGTGCTTTTAAAAGAGATTGTTGTCCTGAACAGCACTTAGACTTAGCTTTACCTGAGCGGGGAAGTTAACAAAACACAAGATCAGTGCAGGTAAGAGGGAGAGCGAGCTGGAGAGGGATTGAAAAGAAATGTCATAACATAGCAACAGAACGGGAGCCACCGAGAAAGAAAAGAAAAGCATCAGTTCAGAAACACAAAGCAGTGAGATAACTGTGAGGCGATGGCGACGTGGAAAAAAACCAAACAGACCAAGCCAGAAATATTGGTGTTAGTCATGAACTCAGACCTGAATTTCAACAGCCACATTTTTGCAAAGTCTATTGTAACAGTGTCTTAACAGGTCTCCCTAAAAAAAGTCTACTATACAGCTGCAGCTGATTCAGAACGCTGCTGCTCCAGTCCTCAGAGCAAGAAAGTGGATCACATCTCTTCAGGTCTGAGGTCTTCTGTCCTCCCATGTGGTCTGGGGACAGTTCTGCTTTCTGTCCCCAGAGTCAAAACGGGAGAATCAGCATTTAGATTTGTATTATGCCCCATCTAAGCTAAGGCCGTCTTCAATTAGATATATATTTTTAAGCTGTATCTTTCATTCTCGTATGTTTTAGCTGTTTTAGCTTGTTTTTATTTCCTAGTATTTAAATGTCGTTTTATAATGTGTTTCTCTTGAACTTTGTCAGATGTTTCATGTAAAGCGCTTTGAATGGCTTCGTTGCTGAAACATCCACTTAACCAGCCTGAATGGCCACTTTCTGTAAAGGAGATGTTTCTGATAGTGGGCAATGAATGCCAGCAGAGAAACAGCCTTTGTAAGTGTGCACAGAGATTAATGGTAAGGTGACTGGTAAACAACCAGAGGCTTTTGTCCCTGTGCGAGAGTTACCTTGTTTGTGTGCCAACTTGCTTTTAATATTGCTCCCCTTTGTCTTTGTGGTATTTGATCTTGGCCAGGTTTAATTATGCAATGTGCAGTAAATTCTTTTAGATCAATACATCATTAGCATAATAAAGATGGAGGCTCTTTAATGAGCATGTGATGAAATGTGCTCACATGTTAAAACATAGAACAGGTTTGCTCTGATTTACAGCACAAAGTGAGAGTGATATATAGCTCAAAAAAGGACAATAGAGGAACACAGCGACATGTTTTCCTGTTTGTTTGAGTCTTTAAAGTGGATTTCAAATGGTCCTTTACATGTGCCATGTAAACACACTGGCAGAAGTGCACAAAGATGAAAATAAAGATGACGTGTTGCTTGCAATATTCTAACACATACTTTAACCCCAATGGAACGGTAAAACTGTTTAAAATACTAATTGTCGTCTTTTGGAACAGAGCTCATATCACAATTGTATGATAGTTATTATAGGAATAAACAACACATTTTCATCCCATCTCGTCACCTACTGATGCTCGGTCAGGGCTCTTGGCGTCACTTTCATAGATTTAAGCAATAAAACCACACGGTTAGGTCTAGAAATAACACCATGGAGTAGTGGTTAGGCTTTTTCATGTTCTCCCGTCAGCCTGGTTTTCTCCTGGTTTTTCCGGCTTCCTCCCAAAGACCAAAGACATGCAGTTTAGGATGATACCAAAACGGTGTGACTATGAGTGTGAATATCTGCCTCTATGTGTGAGGCCTGTGATAGCCTGGTGACCTGTCGAGGTTGAACCCTGCCTTTGCCCAATTTCTGCTGGTATCGGTTCCGGACCCCCCCCTGTGACCCTGAAAGTGGTCAGGGATAAAGGATGGAAGGATGGATCATGGTTGGGCTTAAAATAAGTAAACTAAGTCAAATGAAAACATGTCACAAACATCACTAATGTACACATTTGTACACGAATACTGGTCTCCTGGTGGAACGTCCTGTGTGTTTTCACCCACCCCCTTTTTTTGTCTTTACACTTCATCGAGACACTTCTGGAGCATTTTACGTTGTAGTTTTTTGAAAGCCGGGTGCGTCTCACACAGCGTCAGAGGTGGAGGGGCGTGACAAAGGGTTGCTATTTGACACCCTGAGAATGAGAACAGGCTGGAATATACTGTATAGTTATATCACACAAATGCCTTTTCACATAAATATTGTATCTTTAGCCGAGCAAATCTACTCGCCGCTTTCAAACATTGCACCGTAGGAACGACAAGCACGGTAGCTTTATCCCATATTACCACAGACTGTGCAGGTGAATGTGGCCTCTATGTTCTGTGGCTGCCTAAACGTAATGTTCCCGCTGTGTCCCCTGAAGGGCCCGAGGTGAGGACAGGCTATTTTCAGCACCCATATTGCAGTGTTGCCCTGTTCTGATTTGACTGACAGCTCAGTTTGAGGGTGCAAGAAAGGCTTTATGTCGCCTCTGGATGATCTGCCAATCACAACTGGACCAACTGCTGTTGTTAAGCATTGTGTGTGTTTGCGTTACATGTGTGCACACACTTCTGAGGCTACATCTGCTATGATTCACGATTGTAGTGGGTAGTGACGTTTAGCAGACGGCTAGGAAGCTTGTCTGTATTGTGTCGTTTACAATAAGATGCCTATCACTTTGTGAAGTGCGCTTGTTGTACTCACCATGATAAGATGAGGTGTCTTCCTACTAAATATGTTCATGTATTGCTAATTACAGTTAATTAACTTCATTAGCAATATTATTTTGGTTTTGTTGTTTTCCATCCATTATGTTATATTATATGATATTTTATAGAAAGTCTAGGGAAGTGTTTGCGCCCTTTGCCGTATGGCTTACATGATTTTTTGACTTTTACAAGCCCTGGATGAAGCTAGAGAGTTTTATTTTGTCTGACTTCTCGTATTGTCCATGGCGTATGGTGTAGTTGTATTTTTTATTTAGGCATCTAACTTACTGAAACAGTCTTAGCTGACTGATTTCATGGTCTATCACAGCCTAACAGAGTTTCAATCTGTTACTTGTGCTGAACAGTGCAGTCGTACATGGAGAAAACACCAGCTGGCACCCATGTGCACTGTGATGACTCATTTAGCTTTCCCTCTACACAGAGTCTTGAATGCAACCCACAGAGATTCCCCAAAAAACATGTTGCTGGTTTAGACATTTGAATTCATTTTAAACACAGCAAGTATTCTATTAATTATATCTTCTAATTATATGTTTTTTCCTCCTGTTGTTATTATTAAAAATAGGCCATTGGATATTATTTGTATTCACACCAGTTGCCTGTTAGTTCTGTTCACTCCCTCTGAGATGAATTGCATCTCTAACAACAGGGTCCTCCGTTTCTAGAATGCCACTGCAGCAAAAATATATTAAACAAATAGATTTAATACATTAACATACTTGAAAAATACTTGACACTAATTGAATATCAGTAGGTATACAAACTAGGGCGTACACGACTGCTGCACTCTAGTAGCCATGGACTACTTCCAAAAGGAAAACTTTCACAAGCACAGTTTATACTCTGAACTAATACCACATTTAAAGTCTGAGTTAATGCCCATCAACCTATAAAATACACCGCAAAAAGAAAATATGTACAAACCAGCTCCAAAACACAACAAGGGATGAAAAGGATTGTAAAGGACTGAGCGATGCTTCATGTTTGGTCCCATTACATTTTCATGAAGTGCATATCTACAGTGGAATGCTCTATACCTCTTTCCCCACATAATGTCCTATAACTATGGCCACAAGGCATTAAGTATGGTCATAACACTTTATGCAAGTGTAAATGTCATAATTGCCATCACTAGTTTTACCCATTGCATATGAAAGGTCATACATTGCTTAGCACATTATCCTGCTCTCTATCACTAGACTGGGTGGAAAGTGGGTCTATGGTTTATCTTAAGACTTTAACAACAGCGCATCAGCTTCACTGAATCGGTCCTCTTGAATGTTTTCACTTTATCAAACAACCTATAAAAGAAAATAATTATATTTATTCGGCTGAGAAGAACATACATAATCAGTTCTAAATCTGCTTTGAGTCGTTGGTTCTGCTGTTGTATAACACTTTTAAACTTTGTTTTATGCTAAACAGGTTTCATTTAAAACCTCCAGACTTTTTGAATAAAAAGTATGCACTGAAAATTGTGTTTCTAATGCATACTGGCAAGTGGGCACATTAATGCATGCTCTCTGAGAAGGATATCACTGATCTGTGTCTATATTACAGATATCTCAAATAGACAGAAGTGATTTCGCTGAGACGTGAGGGATGATTCATTGACGTACGTACACCCATCTGACTGTGTGAGCTTACTGACACTGTTCCAATATTCTCATTCTCTCTAAATACAAATATCTCAAATCAAGTCCAGTAGGTTATTTGGGGACCTGAAAATAGATTTAAAAGAGTGTGCTGAGTAATTGTGTATGTTTCCATCACTGCCTGAGGGTGCAGGAGTTCATGTGCTGGAGAATAACAGGACCTCTAAGCGACTTCAATTGTATTATATAAATGGCACCATGTTTTTGTTGCCTTAATGGATTGCACAGGTGAACAGTCACCAGCACATATTGCAGGTCAAATTAATTAGCAATAAAATGTTCCTTTGACCAATAATTATACATCATCATGCATCTGTTAAACAGCACATGTATGGCTGTGTTTGTTCTAACAGGAGTGTATTATGTAACTACCTGGTGGATTTCACTTTTCTTTTCACTTCTCCCAATTACTTTTGACACAGCAGGGTTGCAAAGACTCGCTGAATACATTGAGTGATCTCTGCAGATCCAGTTCAGGTTCAATTAAACTAGTGTGGATGCAAATGCAGCTTGAATAACTTCACGAGGTAATGATGTTTACAATTATGGATTACTCTCATCAATTAAACCCTGATGCATTATGTACGCTGACAGATTTTCTTTTGATAGCAATTGAATGCTTTGACTGTAGAAGCATCGATAAGAGGCCGACTACTGCTTATCTATACAGGATTTAGAGAAAATCATTTATGCCTTTTGTCTCAACTATTGTGAGCAGTTGGGGAAGAAAACTGCAGCATATTCAGATGCTGCTGGAGTTCTAAGAGGAACTAGGCCAACTGACTAAATTAGTCCAATTCAAACTACAACTGTTATGACAAGAGCCACCCTTTTATTGCAGTCAAAAACCATGTGGAAACCAAAGTTACCATTGATTGTTTTTTAATGGAAACAAGAAAAGCCTTTGGAGATCTAGAAACGATGAGGGATTGGTGGCTTAACTTGTTTCTAATGACTGCTGATCCATCAGGGACATCAGCGACTCGTTAAACAAGCTTGAGCTGTTAACTTCAGCATACAAGAAAAGGTTTGTTAGCATTGATATTGAAGAAAAACTTCTCACCATCCTCTGTAAGCTCAAGTTGCAAAAGCTTACAAGCTAACCAGTTGCCTTATCTAGCCCTGACACATTATGGTGGATTCTTGTTTGCTAGCTACACTTCAGCAAGCCAAGGTGCAACACCAGATATGCGTCCATGCTAATGCTAATGATTGCTCTTGTTGACTAATCCAGTGCCTTGTTGTCCCTGTGGCCGGCTGCTGTCGGGTGTCTGTTACCACTTATGCAAATACAACTTGAAATGTCTTGATTAGCTGCCCCATTCTCAAAGAGGTTCTCTTGTCTTAGTGCACAGATAATTTAAGACACGTCAACTAGTGTACACACAGAAATATGAAATATGCATCCTCCTTATGTTGAGATATACCTATCCTGCCTTGAAATAAATCGTTTTTTTTTGTAAAAAATGTGCACTCTACATTTAATTTACAGATCACATCAGTCTGCTGTAGCAGAAAAACATGGAATTTAATTTGGATGGACTCTAAATCTTCTCGCTGGCTCCCAGGTATAAAAGAGACGGTACTGCCACTGGTTTATAAATCACTTAGTGGCAGAGGGCCAAAATAGGTTTGTGATATGCTTGAAGAATATAAAGCCAGAAGGCCCCTTATATCTTCAAGAGCAGGCAGCTTGCTGTTACCTGTAGACTAAAAAACAAACGCATGATGCTGCATTAAGATGCGATGCTGCACACAGATGGAACCAATTTCCTCATGATATTAAGTATTTCTTGACTTAAGCTTTCTTAATTAAAACGTCATTAGGCCTTGTGCTAACTTTTTATTACTTTGTGTTCAAACAGATGCATGGTTTAGTCTGCCAACGCATGATAGTGCATGCTTACCTTGGCAAGGATGGAAAGCATAATCAAACGTCTAACACAAAGACTCCTACACGTTCTGTAAGAGTGTGTTGACATCACATTGTGGAAGCGCAACGACAGATTCATAAAAACACGTAAAGACATTATATGACTGTCTGAACAGTGTATACCTTTTCGGTATTGTATAGCCAAAGATGTCGACACTTGAAAATGTCAATACTTTACATCAGCTGTTAGGTCATCCAAAATGTACAATGCATGAAGTGAATTGTCTGAGTAGGATTAGGAAAAGTTCAAATGTGCAGATTTTATTCTTCATTCCGAGCTGCAACATTCTACCTGATCTGAAATGGGCCCAAACGTTAGAGGCTATAGAGAACAGCAGGACATGAGACGAAGAGCATTTTGGAGTGGAGTGTATTTTCTTTAAAGGGTAACTTGAGTATTTTTCAATCTGGACCCTAATTTTGTGTCATTTTTTCACAAACAGATTCAGATTGTTATCGTAAGTGTCTGACAACATTATGTAAAGTTTAAATTGATCAAATAATCAAAAGGAATTCAATTCTAATTTGATAATTTAATTAGAATCTTGACGTTGATTTTAGGGAATATTTACCAGCCCCCCTGTGCAATAAAGCACTCTTCTGCACGCATTGTGAAACAGACATAAATCATTCTACCTGAGAGGGCAGTGGAGCTCTGCGTTTCTGCCTTCTGTGACGCTATTCTTTAAGCGTGCCTCTCTTTGCCACATTCCCACTAGAATTAACTCAAAGGTGTCTGCTACCAACCTCTAATTGGCCTCCATGAAACAATCATATGTTTCAAATCAATCATGTATGATGAAACAATCATACATGATTGACATGACACTACTATTTGTTTTACCAAGGGGCATTAATGCTAAGTCATTATTCAAATGCTTGTTCCCACACAAGGTCGGTTTAATGCAGCTGATGAATGGAGTGTCCGTAGATAAGTACAAACCTGTATCTCAGGACAGGTGACAGGTTTCATTCTCTATGGACCCGCGCGTGTACACCTCACATTTCGGCCCATCTAGACTGTCCCTTCATGTTACTGCCAACACTTTCTACAGAGGGCACCGCATTAAAGATTTACACTGCTCACCGCTTAATGAACCAGAGGGAGACGGGAGGGAGAGGAGATGAAGGAGGTACAGAGACGGGTGAAAGAAGAGGATGAAGGAAGGCCAGCGGGAGGGGAGACGATGAGCTGTGGTGTCCTGGGTTCGAGGTGTAAAAAGTAAAACAGCAGTCACTGCAAGAAAACAAAAGAAATGCACATTAATACCTTTATCTATTTTTAAAAAGAATTTCCACAATTGTTCCACATTGCACAGGGAACTCCTGTTATTGATCTTCTCTGAACACTTCCCGCCATCTTGGTTTATCAAACATGCACATAACACCCCCCCCCCCCCCCCCCCCACACACACACACACACACACACACACACACACACACACACACGCACTCCAGACACAGTCCCACTATCTATTACTCTGCTGCCAAAAGCTGTCAGGAAGATCAAAGTGGGTAAATGTGTTTGATGGAACACTCCACTTTCTTCATTTACCACATAGACTGGCTTTGACTTGAAAGAGTTTTCATTGAAATGAACTTGATTCTAGAGTGCGTTTCGAAACAGGAGTGGATATTGTCGCAGGGAAAGATAGCAAATAGCCGTGTGAGTGTTCTGAGCTTGTGTGCTCGGGCTCCTCATTACACACTTCTGTTATAATGTGAAAGGAATGAGGAGTCAGCATAAAGCAGGGCTCCGAATGAAGTTAAAAGGTAGTAGATAAGCTTTACATAGTTAAAAAAAAATCCCTTTTCTACTGGTATATGAAGAGGCAGCACAGTCATGTTTCAGGTGTTGTGAATGTGATATGCATCACGATTAGTGTGGACCGTCGGCATCGGGTTGCTTTTGCTTCATTAAGTTTATTTTTTCTCATATGGAGCCACTTTCTCTCATTCTCTCATTCACACCTTTTCAAAGTCTTGCCATCTATCTTCTTCACCACCTCCGCTAACATCCCATCCTCTTCCTCTCCTTTTTTTCCTCCTTCATGCCTCAGAACACAACTCCACCTCCTCCTCCGTTCACTAACCACCATCTCCTTGTGTGACCTTTTAAGAAAGCCCCATTTGGTCATCCCTCAGGGTAATTAAGTAGGCGGGCTACCCATGTCAATGAACAAACCCTAACTGTTTCTTCCCTTCATTAGTAAAACCGTGACATGAGAAGAAACCATAGCAACCACCACAGAACAACCGCAGCGGCTGTGTGACATGAGCGAGAAAAGAGAAGGATCCCCAGTGTTAGACATCTGTGCGTAGACATCTGTCCGTGTGAGTGGGCGGTTATCTCCTGTTAATCAGCCCTCACATCTTCTCGTATTGATCAGAAGCTTTGATGGCTGTTAATAGGGAGTCAGGAGTGAACTGGAGTTAACTGATAAAAGAGGACAAATGCAATATTGTAGACATATATAGCTAATTTAAGTGTAATAGGCTGGAGAACTTGTTTTAAGAGTACCATCTCGAAAACTCTGACACACCTGGACCATCATGGTGTCTCCTTTACTAATCATGAAATCATCAGACTCAAGTTACAGATAACTTTAAAACTTATGACCATTGGCCTTTCTTCTTAGTTAGATGCTTGTTGGGGTACTTAACAGACCTTCTCAACTTTCCAGCTTGCTTTTAAAACACTATTTTTTACCCTTAAAGGACTTAAATATATTAAGGGCAAGGCCATAGCTCCAGTGGAGGTTTGCCATTACCGTGTGTGGATATTGACCCAGATTATTACCTTGTTGCTCCAGAGCTGCACATGTTCTGCAGTCTTCGATAATGAAGGGCTGCAGGGATGACTACAGAAATCCACAGGGATTTTTCTGATGGATTTGGGATTATTGCCGAAAATTAGCTCTGTGGCAAATTTATGTTTTATTAGGAAAGATGATCTCCACAAATGAACACCCCTTTCATGATTTTTTGTGTGAGAATGCCATCAGCAGAAGGAAAAAGCTAACGTTTGCAAGTATACACGAGTCTGTAGGGCACAAGTGCAAACTCATTCCTAGGTTTTTAGGACTCATTCCTGCAGCACTTGAATGCATTTAACTTGTAAACCTCCTGCATTATTCCAAGCTCTTTTTATGTATCAACTTTGATGTATCCTGCAACAACAACAACACAAAAGGAAGTTTGCAGCAATTGTAGGCCACAACCAGAAGCAAATTGCCATCAGGAACAACTTTTTACAGATGTTATCTGTGGGGTGGTTGCAGCTCACTTCTCAGCATAAGCAGTTTGAGAATTTAGTTTTTCTTGTTCACCTTTATGTTAGCTAGGTCTGAAACAAAGCCGACTGCAGCTGCTGCTTTCTGAAGAGGGAAAATATCAACTTTACCCACCGAACTATCATGCCCACAGGGGGTTATTTCTTTCTGTTTTCTGTCAAAATCATTAAGCAAAGAGCAATGGTGAGAGGCAGCTATGTTATTGGTGGATGACCAGCAGACCAGCAGGCTCCTATAGAATATGGTAGAGCTAAAATGCAGCGTTTCAGACAGAGGGGTGATTACAGGTATATTCAGACAGATAGAATGAGAAAAATAATGTGTTTTTTTTAAAACAAGTTAGCATGTTCTAGAAGAAACATGAACTTGAACAATATTTGTGACTTGACACTTCAATCACAGTTGCATATTTAGGGGTTAGATTGCCATTCAGGTTAAATACTGAAAAAGTAAACATCACCTGTATTGTATCACTGGTGACTTTGACGGTATTTAACCAACATCACAATAATTCCCTAAAACCAAGTACCTTGAGTTGCCTAAACATAATCATGAACATTTAAATTGTGCAAACAAATCACCGCTAGCCCTGATTCCTCAGCTTTGAATATGTTCGCTTTTATGCTGATGAAAGTGTATTTTATTAAAGAGTCCAATTTAGTGACTCTGTAGAAATGATAGCACTGTTGAAATCAGCATTAAAGAAACCGCATCAGCATTAATGTACCAGTCTAAAGTAATTCATAGTCAAACCACAGTGTGACCTGCATTGTGTTAACATACAATATAGGCTACTTCCACACGCTCACTGTAGCTTATGGATTTAATCAGCTATACTGTAGCTGAATGACGGGTTTCATGCCTGTCATTTCCCCTTCAGTGCTACATCTGTATGTCCCGTTTCCTTTCATTGAAACCCCACATCACTGCAGATGTTTGTGTTTGCCTCTACGCAATATCATTTTCCTGCTATAGATTGTTCGTGTTTGATGTTGTAGCCACGCCGGTGAATGACGTAGTTGTGATTGACTTAGAATACTGTAAATCTGACGTACTGGATTCAGACACATGCATATATTCATATTCCAGTTTTGTATTGTAGTTTTGGACACAGCTTCTCACTGCATGTAAAAGCGTTATGGAAATCAGTCCAAAAGTGTTTGATGCCATCAGCGTTTGTGATGACTCACCAGCCCAACCCTGGGATGACAACTGATATGAATAGCATTTAGTTGCCAATGGTTTCATTCAGTTAAGAGAACCCCTCTGAAATAATATATATTTACAAAGCCTGAACATGTGGTTGGGACGAATTTTTATAGAAAAAAAAAAAAGACGGCGAAAACAAGGACCCCCCCCAGACCTCATTTACTTTTTTAATAGAATCCCTAATCAGAGATAAAAAGAATAATGGAGGCTTCAGGCAGCTTGAGTGTTTGGAGGGCTTAATGAGATAACAGAGGATCTATGCACAAACAACACCAATTTTCAGAGGAGAGGAAACGACTGAGATGGAGGGCAAAAACAAACAAATAAAATGAGGGCAAGAGAAATTCATTCTGAGGTTGATTTGTTTGCATAATCAACAATAAGCCAGGTTTCAGAATGTGCATTGCCCCTGACTGGTTTAGAATTAAGAAATGTTTCATGACTCATACACTAGATAGAGAATAGATGCCAGACTTAACTAGTTCACTTGAACAGACAGTCTTTGAGTTGTACGTAAACTAATACACAAAAAAGAAGAAAAACACAAGCATTTGTGTTTCAATAACTCGTCCTATGTTATCACGAATTCTTGAAGAAAAATTCTTCTTTGCATGCCTTGACGGTGGCACTTCCAACCAGTAACACACATAGTGTGACTGTGCAAGCGTGAGACTGACTTTTAAATAGCAAGGTTTTAGTGAAAAACTGATGTCGTACTGGATAAATGACAAAAGTTGTGTGACCGTTTGTAAACGGATGTTTTTCATAAGGTTTTGGTTTTCTTAAAAGCAGTCCTCATTACTTAAATTCATCAATAATTACCTCCATTTCTTAGGTCACCGTGATGTCATGCGAGAAAGATAAAGTCTTCAAACATTTGTTAGCAATGGTTATTAACTGTCTTCGTCACCGTCATTGCTTGCAAAACACTTTAACAATTACCAATTCTCATCATAAACAGCAATGGCGGTTCTATGTGGTAATATTCATCTAACATCGAATGTGTCTTCTCAAAAGACTTTCAGTCGTTCATAGTTTCTGAACCACACATTATAAACGGAGTTCTCTTATAAACATAATTCTTATATTTATTTCATTTTTTCCCCTGCAAAGCACATCTGAATCCTCAGTGATGTCTGTGCCTGCTAACGAAGTGTGATGAATGCTCCGGTTAATATTTTGAAACATACGATTAAATACATTTTTGTATGTCATTTTAGTAGAGATGCCTTTAAGTTAATGAACAAGCTGCTTTCTCTGGTAGGGAGTAATCATTGTGGTGATGTTTCAGAGAAGTTGTGGCCATGTTTTTCCTCTTTCAATCTACTCAACTTTCCTCACAGAGTCAGACTGCCCTGACTGGAAGCTGTTACAAATTGGCAAAGAAGCCAAGTGAAGAAGAGGATTATATACTTGTTATTTTATTTGTTCAACGGAACCAGAGACTGAGCAGAGAATTAAACAGTTTGTCTTTGGAATAGATCCTAGCAGTGTGATCATCACATCTGAGAGAGTGACACACTGCTCAATGTAAAATGCACACCGGATTCATTTAAACTCACCCCCATTTTGCTTCATCTGATGACATTGTTCACCAGTCAGTTAAGTGAGATGTCCTGAGGCATTTGTCCTTTGGGATGGCCCGAGTGACAGTTTGGCTCCTTTTGATTGCTCACACTGCAAGACTGCCAGGGAAACGATTGAACATGTTTGATAATGATCAGGACCTCACAGACAAGGCCGAGACCACTGGATGGCAATTAAACCGGGGTGTGACGACTTTACAACAACACAGGGGAGTCAAGACAATCATGACCCTGCTGATGTCTCAGAACTGGCACTTTGTCAGACCCCTTGGCATCACAGTCGCAGTATGTGATTTCAGTTGTGAATTCAAACAGAACAACTTGCTAAACAGCAACAAAACCACTTAGGTTTAGGAAAAAACATCATGGTTGGGCTCAAAATAACAACATTTAATAGAAAAAAACACGTCAGAAACATTATTTACTTTATGGACACAAACACCGGTCTCAAATATTCATCTCCTGGTTAAAGATCCTGTTTGTTTGACCCATTCACCTCCATTTCCTCTTTGACTGTGTGGATTCTTTCACTCTTTATACCACGTCATCACATTCCTGGAGCATTTTCTCTGAGTGTCTGATAATAACTGGGATGGGTTTACATTGTAGTTACTTGAAACTTGTCCTGCATGACATCAGACCCCTGTGCATGGATTTTTAAATAAAATGTATATAAAAAGGTAAAATGTAATACAATGTGATAACATCTGTAACTGCTGGCAGCTCTCCCCCTGCTAACGAGGTTCACCACGGGGGAGGGGAGCCAGGAGATTTGTCTTTGTTTGGTTCGCCCTGAGTTATTTCTCCCAGGCAACCCTTCATTTCCAACCCGATCTCACTCCCAACTTGTCAAATGATACCTACACCAATGTAAACCCTTCCATGTTATGAGACGTTCAGAACAGCGGATGTAGTATAAACTGTATGATGTCAGATGCCTCGTCAAGTGTTAGTCACGTGACTCAATGTTTAGTTCCATGAGTCAGTCAAGGTACCATTAACCGCTATCTTTTAACGTCGTCATCATTTGAAGCTTAGGGCCGCGGACCAAGCCTCGGCATTTGACCAGTTTGGAGTGGAGAATATGATGTCATTTCACATTCCACCGCCTTGTGTTGGATTGGCACACTCTACCATCCACCATGGCTCTAATGGTTTGGTAGTTAATTCTATCTGGGACAAAAAAAATTCAGGGCAAAGAGACACAACATATTAATTAGTCAAGTTAAAAAAAGAAGATCAATTTAGATGGAGCAAAACTCAAAAACACACCTCTTACATGGCTGAGTGAGATGTACTGGCCTCTGACCCTACTGCTGTCCATCTTGGTGTCAATGTGTGTAAGCTGCCCTCGGGAGCGCATCATTAGGTCTCCAGCATGTGAGCTCAGACAAAACCACTGGGCTGCATTTCCATCGATTCGGCAAAAAATTCCCATTCAACGTCAGAGTGGTAATTGAAGAAGCTGCTGTCTCCAAGTAGTTTCAGTGGAAAAAAGGGAAACATTGCTTTTGTGATTATAAAACTGCCATTCCAGCAGTGAATATCTACAGTTGCTTGCAGACAGTATTGAGAAGATATGCCACTTAGTATTAAAATAAGACAATGTCCAGTTTTTCAGCATACTAACAGTAAACCCTGGGTTTCTGCATAATTGGGACTGAGACGGACTGCAGCGCTCGGGGAGCACTGAGTGTAAATCAATGTCATGCAAGACATCGACAGCGTGAAATTTCTTTGCACATTGTGCAGGTGTGTGTACATATGTGACCAATAGGGCTCCTGCTTAAACCCCTGCGGCTTGACCCTGCCTGACCCAGCAGATAATAACCTAGAAACCTAAAAAAAACATGAGGAATATGAAATGCAGCAAAAATAAATGGAATTGTGGGGGTTATTATGATTTGGTCTGAATTAATTTATTACAAAGCAGAGCAATACAGTCAATGTCCAAGGATTCCACCAATTTCACCAGTGTTGACAGAAATATGGCAGCTAGCTATTGTAAATAATGCAAGGATTGATTGGATTTGTGATAATCATTTTTGTGATTTAAAATTCCTGCAGGGACTTACTCACCTGCGATCCCCGCACACATTATTGCTCTCGACAAATGACTACTGTACAACTTTGACCTTTTGTGATAGGGCTGATTTGCTGTTTGTTGCGGTCTTGTGATTGTGATTGGAGGAAATACATGTTTGCCCTTTAATTAAAAAGCAGGTTGCAGTGTGGGAGGCTTGATAATGGCAACAAGCAATATCATCAGAACAAAGATCATCAACAGCTGTGCAGGTATCAGCAGACTTTGCTTTGCTCCGTGCATATATATGTGTTTTTCTGCAGGTTAAAGGAGCTGCAGCCTTCTGGAAACAGGTTTGTGAGTGATTTACTGCTGCCAAGTATAGTGGCATCATAAAACTATGCACGTTTCCTTAAAAAGAAAAGAGAAAAACAAAAAAAGATCCCAGCATCAGTCCACCATCAGAGGATGAGAGGGCTTCCCAACACTCAACGGAACAGGACGTTTAGAGTAACAAACATGCATTCTCAGTGATGGCAGGTTTCTGTGAGCCACAGGATGTGATGAGGATCTTATAATTCATAAACTTGGTCTGAATCTGTGGGATTTTTAATATGATCGCTGTGATGGTTTAGCAATATGCTAAACAAACACTTCACTTCACACGCTATATAAACACTAGACCTATTTTATGGTATATAATAGGATTATATTGCTTGATGGTAAACAACAGATGGTGTGGGGATGTAGCGATCAGCAGAACTGAATGTGAGTATTTACAGCTATGAGTCACAGGCAAAAGCTTAACTATAAAACTAAATAAAGTCTAAATATAAACCCCACATTATATCAGAGAGTTCAAGCCGACAGCAGGATTATCAATCAAACAGAAACATAACAGTAATAATCATACATGTTTACAACGTCACAAAAGAGACAGAAGCTTAATTGATAAACGTTGTCTGGTTCCATCTTCAGATTGTTTTTCTATTGTAAATGGAATGTCTTTGGCTTTTTGATTGCTGGTTGGACAAGAAAAAACATTTGATAATTTTGATTGGAATAATTAACTAGTGTGTGGAATTTTTGTGCGTGCCGATTGCTTGGCACCCGACCTCGGAAGTGCAGCTGGGAAGTGAAGAAGAGTTTGGTTGTAACATTGGTATGTCCGGCATCTGGCAGCAAAAGTGTACTGCAGCCAATGAGCCCCGGCCCGT
This sequence comes from Pholis gunnellus, assembly GCF_910591455.1. Taxonomy (NCBI): domain Eukaryota; kingdom Metazoa; phylum Chordata; class Actinopteri; order Perciformes; family Pholidae; genus Pholis; species Pholis gunnellus. Next base: position 21,279,945 of record NC_136538.1, read on the forward strand.
AATGCCCCCGCTGCTGACGACACGCTCAAGTCCGCAACACCCTGAAACTCTGCTGCTACACAAAGCGCTGTTCGCTTGTTTAGTCAAAGTTTATTGATATCGAACGTGTAGCAATTTCCAAACTGCACCAAACGTTGACAACGCACTCCGTTGGATGTTGAGCAACACACACACGGCGAGTATAGAGTAGATTGGATGAGCAGTTATGAATAAATGAATGAATTGGAAATTAGTTGCAGTCATTTTTCATTCTCACACTATGTGTAATAATTCATCACATTTTACTTCTGACATAGTCACAACAGTTTGCTCCGTGCATGCGTAATTCAACAGTTCAAAATAGCCCCACAACAAAGACAAACTGAGTGCGGCGCAAACAACTACCGATCTTGTTCCATATTTGGATTACACTGCGCAGACACAGTAATTATTCCATCATCCAGCACAGGCCAGGATATATTCTAATCAAGCGCAGTTAAGGTTCGGCTTGTCAGCTGATTTTTCTGTAGTCAATTATAAACTGTTCTACTTAATTAAGAGGTAAAGCAGCTTATTTTGCAACTCCAAGAGAAAACCTTTTTACATATTTGATTCACAACTTACCTATTTAGACATAATAATACATAAACCTATTTACAATCCACATTTGAGTATCACTATTAAAGATGTGGAGAGACTTTGATCTTCTGGTTCTGTGATAGTGGAAGATTCACAGTTACCGCTGTATTCTTCTGTTATTAAAAGTGTCGTCTTTATTGAGTGGTGGTGCAGGTATACGTTAGCATTTCATTTGTTTCCCTGTGGCTGTTTTCCAGTGTGATTATTGACGATTGTTTCAAACCACCACAGTGTCATGATGGCTGCTTTAACAGACTGGTGCTGCTATATAATCGAATGCCAGAAGACAGAAAGAGGTGTGAAAACCCACAACGACATGCCTTGAGTTTCCCCACGGGACCAGTTGAAGGATTCTCCTACAGGCAGATGGCTATCTGCATGACTTTATGTGTGTGTCTGGCTTGTGATGCTATCACATCCAGGAGGCACACACTTTCTTGCACACAAAGATAAAGTCACAGTACTAGAGAGGAAACTGTGCATGGTTTTACAACAGGCATCTTTTAAGGTTGTTTAGACTGCTGTACACTGTTGAATTGATTTGAACTGGCTGGATTTAGTGAGGCTCAACCAATCACACTGGCTTTTTAAAATACTAGTAAAATAAAGCAGTGATGAGAAACTCCGAATATATAGTCCACACTGTTTCCTCATGATTTATTATTATAATGAATTATTATTATTTCCTAGTGTTCAATCTTTCCCTCACTTCACCTCAATCACTTAGTTCATAAATCTGCCTTTTTTATCTTTTGAAGAGCATAATAGAAGATAAAGATACGAGGGGTAAAGGGGTATGAGATATCCACAGTAGAGCTTAAATTAAAAAGATATGGAAAAAATAAAGATGCTTCATGGTTGCACCAATAGAGCAGACGTACATAGAAAATATACAGCTAAACATCACACTGAATACATTAAAGAGTCACACACCAACAACTCAGCCCGAGGTAAAGCTTTTTATCAACAAGTTAAAGTGAGAGCAACGCGTTTCACTCACTTGTCACTTTGGAAAACAAATCACAGGTGATGATTTCACTTTGTAGGGTAATGAATTAGAATCATATTATATACATAGTCTGACATGCTAAAAATAGCAATAGAAAGTTGCATAGATAGAAATAGACGGAATTCAGATGACTAAATAAGGAGGCTATATAAAATAATTACTTTTAATCTGCAATTCCACACATAACACATCCTAAAAGTCCAACATATATCTCAGATAAGGAAACTGTCATACACATTTGAACCAAAACCCAAAGCTTATAGTGATGTACTGCATTAGAAAACTAAATGTCTTTATGCATGTAGAGCTTTTTTTTATTCAGGGTTTCACTTAAAGTCAGTTTTTCTTTTTTTTTACATATACCTAGAGTTTTTATCCATTTCTCACTAAGCTCCAGTGCATCCACATGAATACTAAAGATGGCATTAAACACACTTAAATGTCTTTCATCTAATAATCCGTCTCTTCTTCCTCATTCTTTCCCGGTCTCTCCTCTGATGCTGTGCAGTGGGCGGGGCCGAGTGAGGGACGGCTCCCGCACTGTGCCTCCGCTCTGATCCCTCTGGGACTCGGGCTTCTCGCTGGTAACTGCCTCGTCTGCCGCTGCAGAGCTCTCTTGCCATCTCCCCCTCTACCCCTCCCACACTCATTATCTTTATCTGTACACACACCTCCACTCAACCTTTCCCCCTTTTTTTTCTCTAGTTTTCTGTATGCATTCTGCATCTTTACCCACTCCCCTTCCCTGCTAACGGAGGTGGGCAAGCTTCCCAGTGCTGGTGCATCTAGCAGGTGCAGCCTCTTTCCCTCCCTCCCTTCCTGTCTCTCTCGCGCGCTCTCTCTCTCTCTTTCTCTCTTCCGTTGCTCTACCATTGTGCACACTCCACTCTGTCTGTGCCTGCATTTTTTTTTCTCCATCTCATTCGTTCCCTGTCTCTCGGCGGCAGCAGCTCAGGGAGGCAGCTGTATGTGCGTCTGCATAACAATTGCCACAGGTAAAGACAGCTGCATCGTCGGATGTTGCCAACCCCGCAGGGGCCGAGGGAGCCTTCACTGCTGCGGCTGCAAGTTCTCATCCGAGCGCGGGGAGCACATTTCTAATCATCTCCAAGAAAGCATCCTGGAGGGAAGGACGGGCAGAGGATCCCAGCAACCCAACCAACAAATCACAAGCTGACTCAAAAGAGCACAGGCTTTCAGGGACTGAGGAAAAAAACACCACTCAGAGAGCGAGAAGAGAGAATCAGTGGGATATTTGTATTACTGTAGCCTCCTGTTTGTGTTTTTTCTCTTATCTCTTTCTGTCTCTTGTCTCTGTCTCTTTCTTTTTTTAATTATTTGCATCTACTCCCTGCCTCTCGTCCTCTTCCTCTCTCGTTCCATCCCTCTCTGGCGGAATGTTCTCTGCAAATAGATGAGAAGAGGCTTTCCGTGCGCTTGGTGCAGTATTAACGGACGGGATACTGAGACAGCAGGGCGCTGAGCGGACAGCTTGGGGAAATCTGACCCACAGCCGGCTGGAGAAGGAGCAGGATCACGCGTCGCAGTTGCAGATTTATCCGCCCTGTGATACCACCAGTGCGCGACAACACCCCTAATTCTTTTTTTTTTTTTTTTTCACTCTCCCTCTCTGTCCTCATCAAAAGTGTGGCTTTTTGAATGGATCAGGAACATTCATTGGATTGTACAGCTTTATTTTTAGCCACACTGGAATAAAGAGCAAACATAAAGGAAGCAAAGTGGGTTTGGAACCAAAGAGTGAAAAAAAAAAAGAAAAAAGAAAAAAGATCCTCCAAAAAAAAGAAAAGGAGACGCTGATTGAAAAGCAACGGGCAAGAAAGATAATCCAAGGAGAGTGTACGACAGACGCATAAACGACAGATCTATCGCTCTCTTTCAGTTACAAAAGAGACAGATTTGGGGGGCTGAGGGACGCTGACTCGGCTAAAGCTGTTGGAACAGGCTGCATTGGACAACATCTTTAATTTTTTTGGGATCTGCCACACGGGGTGGGGGGGCAACAAGACCCACCCTGCAAGTTTCACTCCCCTCATTCGACGATACTATCCCATCGTGCTTGACAGGGACAAATATGCATGTTGAGTAGAAATAGCTGTGCTTTTTTTTTTTTACTGCAGTGACATCTGAACATTGATGCCACGGATTCCTCACATGCACGGATGTAAAGCTGTTCCTTCTCACCCACCTCTCCCTCCTGTCCTTTCGTCTCCCTGTTAGAAGCATCACTTCTACTTCTTCTGCCCTGGCTTATCCTGCTGTGAACGTTCTTGAAGTTCACGTTTGGACATCGACAGTTGGGCAGGACTAAACGCGGACTAATCGGGCGATCATCGGTCTACGCAAGCTCTCCCATTTCTCACTGGTGTCTCTGAGTGTGAGTGTGCGTGCTTGTGTGTTTGTGAAAGCGTGTCTGCATGTATCTCCTGCACCCCTCCCCTTCTCTTTATCGTCGGATTACATATTTTTGTACGTGTTAATAAGTGTCCAAATCCTGTGAGGTCCTTTTTGTGTCCATTTGTCCCTTGTCTCTTCTCACTGTCCGGCATTGTTGGGAACCTTTCCGCCATGTGCTGCCGATGCTTATCACAGGGTTAACCCTCAATGAGCCATAAAGGACGGCAGGGAAGGATGAGCGAGTGTTCTGGAGCAGCTGTTTCCGGGGCGGTGATCCTGGAGGAACCCGAGGGTTCAGGGGCTTCAGGGGGGCGCGTTGAGGGCCAGGCCCAGGATCAGGGTCCCCTTCGCTGTGCGGTCTGGCCTCGCCAGCAGACATGGCTGTGTGTGGTCCCCTTACTTATCGGCTTTATTGGCCTTGGATTGAGCCTAATGTTGCTGAAATGGATTGTTGTTGGTACAGTGCGGGATTACGTGCCAACAGACCTGGTGGATGCTAATCGAATAGGCCAGGATCCTATTTTCCTCTCCAAGCCAAGCGGGATTCCCAAAAGTCCCGATACTACCACCACGACAACTACTCCTACAGTTGATGGCGGGAAGCCCTCACCTAGAACTGTAACTATTGCGAAAGGCAGAACTCGTTCCACTGCTACGACCACGACTATAAACCCTCGAGGGGGTGGAGCCTCGGGTAGCCAAGTAACCCCACGGAATCCTGTAAATCGAAACGGACGTGGACCCTCGGCTTTTACCACAACCACTGCAGCGCAACGGACAACCTTCATAATTGGAACAGCAACATCTAGCCCCTCACCGTCCAACCCAACGGTGCTCCATGACTCTACGCAGATGTGGACCCTGGAGCACACTACCACCGAGGCGGTCTCCACCACGCTCACCACCCGTACGCACGGCCACCGCAAAACACGTGAGTCACTTGCATCAGTAAAGGCTTGCCACTTACTTTTATACTTTGGTCTTTGAATTGAGTTGTCGTGAGTTGGCTTGGTTGAACAGATTTCTGGGCAAACATTCCAGGTGTGTGTGTGTGTCATATGTTTATCCATTGGTTGGCTCTTTCTCATCAAAACTGATATTTCAACTTCTGACAATGTGAAATTTTACAGCTTTGTTGAGACTTTTTGGCTTGCATGGACCACCACCCTTTTTGGGACATTTAATATACGACACCCCAGAGTGATCCATAGCTTTGGTAAAATAAGGCAATCAGAACTACGGCAGGAATTAATAATCAATCTTTCTACTGTGGATGGTTGATCTGTTTCCGTGGTATATTAGGATTACACAGGAGGCTACAACTTTGGCTTCAAACATTAAGTGTTTCTATGCTATTTGTTGATGTTAGCATCACAAAGGATTGGTGCAAAGCCTCAGTGATAATTTAACATCAAGTTTAAACGATAAGAGTGTGGAACTGCACTCATATGTACACTACGTTATTTTTTTTACTAGCTGCAACCTCCAAGCTATAAGGTTCGAGTATCGACGTGTTGTTTTGTTTGTCTTGTGAAACTAACACGCTAACTGAGACTTGAAAAGTCTTCCAATCCATTTCTTAATGGACAATGATGATCTTCTACTTTTTCACCATCTCTGTCCTTGACTCAAGTCATGGTATGCACACATGCTATCGATTGGTGCCGCAGGGATTTTTCTCGCGACGATCAATGACACACACACACACACACACACATCACACTCTCTCTCTCACACACACACACACACACACACACACACACACACACTGTATACCCACAGCTTCCTCTATGATAAATCTCTCTGCTCTCAAAATGGTGTCACATTATGTGCTGGACTTCCCTCTGCTTGTAATGTCCGTGTGTGTCTCTGGTCCGTGTCTCTGGGCCCATACAGTTGCAGAGGGACAGGGCAGGGTTGCATCTTTAACAATGTGACCTCATGCTCTTTGTCATGTCTTTAAAAAAATCTCACATTAGCAAGCATTTGACGAAAACAGGTAGAGCAGGCATCCTAACCTTGACGTTAATTGTAATTTAACTTAACAATTAAAATCACATTGCCATGATATTACACCACTTAATGTCAAGGTCTGGACCAATTAGATTGCATACATGCATCTGCTGTATGTTGTGAAATATGCATGCGTTGTGTGTTATGAATTCATTTAAACTGACCTGAATTGCTCTTTAATGGGATTTTAACTAGAGTATTGTTGCTATTCTCTCATCATAAAGTCTGTTGCAATGTATGATACACACAATGGCCGCCATTTATCAAATTAATTATAATTACATGATGGCAGCTATATATTAAATCATTGATAAACTAAATCACCCCATTCCACCTGCTGTGGCTTGTCTGCTTCACTGCCAAGGTGTGGCTGCTTCTTTTGTGTCCGATAATGAAAGTGTCCCCGAGACCAGGGAATGTTCCCTCTGATAATTAGAAACATAGGGGAAAATTGTGTATCATTTCATTACCAGGAGGAAAAATGGGGGCCATCCATCATCGTCCTTTCATTCATTAATTAACCATAAAAAAATAATGTAATATCTCCAGCAAATGCTCATGAAAACCATTAAGCTGATAGGTATCCAAGGGAAAATGTCACTCCTCCAGCTCGCCCGGGAAAGTTCTCATGGCCGACTCATTCGATAATCCTAAACGCCCTTCACCCTGCCTCCCCCTCTATTCTACCACCCACATGCTGCTTTGATTTGAAAAGGCCATCATTTTTACAAAAAAATATCCATTATGTATGAATGTGTTATGCAGTAGTACTGAATTGCCGGTGTTGGCTTGTGCTCAGAAATGGAGAACATTTTATTAATTTAAGTATAGTAGGCCATCTGTGAGCTCTTATTGACGCTGTCCCTGTCTTTGTGGATCACAAAATAGAGATGGACACAGATTTTATCTCACTCTGGGTGTTGGTGTTCTTACTCATCCATACAGTTGAAAAGCCGGTTTCACATGTTGTTTTTTCACGGTTGTAAACAATAAATATTTCTTAACTGACTCAACCTCTTCAAAGCCATCAGAGCTTTGGGGTGTACTCTTATGCGAGTCATCTCTTATTCTCTGTGAAGACAATGGATGGCACTTTTACCACGAGAACCCCTGGTGTAGTGAAGCTTTGGTGGTATTTGCTGACATTCTAGCTTGTCTAGCTGTGCAAAAGTCCAGATCTGACAACTATGGGAAGATATCATAGTTGAGACTGTCTTACCCCTGACGCAAATGCCACTTTGAAAACATGATTGACATATCTAAATCTTTTGCACTTTACAGAGTCTTACAGTTAGCTGTCCCCATGCTATACGCTGCAGAATGAGGAGGAGATCTGGGAGAGTTGATACCAATATAAGAAGCCAAGTGACCTCTGCACGGCAGGGCAAAATGTCAGGTGATGCCTCAGCGAAAATATCAGTTGGATCAAGGGAACTGAAAATCTGATGTGTGCCCTTATTCTTCACCCCTCTTGAGATTACAAGTTATGATGGGTAATGCAGTAATGCCGCATATAAACTGAAATGGAAATTGAAAAACATTAATGAGAAAAATGAGGAAACGGAGAGGAAATATTTGAAGGTTCACGAGTCTTCATATAATTAATTATTTTAATTACTTCTTTGTAAAATGCTGCATAGGATTTTGAAGGGATGACGCAACATATGAATGACACAACATTTTTACATTGTTTCTATAATGAGAGGGACGCTAACATTATAACTGGTAATGAAATAGGTCATAAGCATGCAGAGGAATCATAAAAAAGGACAGTATTAAATGTTAGTAAATAATACCAGATGAGTCAGAGTAGTGATGAATAGATCCCTACAAAGGTTTATTCAGTGATGATAAGGCACTGGGACTGTATTTGTTGTATATGTCCCCAATAACAAAAATATTGAATCCATATTGTCGGTAGATTCCGGTCTGTGATTGTAGATTTTTAGATGATTTCCGGGTCCGTGCTTCGGAAGTTGTTCTGGTGCAGGTGGTCTCCGGTCTTTGTCTCCTTGCTGAGCCACTCAGTAGGATTAGGTTTCAGTCAGACAGTGGCCCTGAAACCTAAATCCAGATTAGCAGCCCATCGCCATGACGGTGGAAGCAACAGAATTACATTAGCGCACCTATCAGTCACACACACTCTACATGGGCATACAAGCCGCCTGAGTGCTGAAGGATTGTTCTGATGGTCTGTGGAGGGATGTTTTTTTCATTGAATGATGCTAAGGTGACATGTTTAAGAGAATGTTTTAGCTGCGTTTCAGGATCCTTCAAGGGCGCCTGAGGTGAAAATTCTTCACACATACTTTATATTAACAACACAATAAAGTAGTGCTTACTGCTGCTTTTTGTTTAGTATAGGGAACTATTTATTTTCTCAGTATTTGTGGCATATTGTGCATGCACTTTAACCAAACTTCACTCTGAATTACTTCTGGCAAAATGCTTTTAAAAATGAATCAGGTGAAGCATAAACTATTATACCGACTGCCACACTGATTTTCTAAAGTTTTGCTATACATAAATACATGTTTTGTCGACTTTATGGGCATAAATGTGTTCTTTGCTTCAGCCAAAACTATTTATGAGGATATTATTCTTAATGATCAGTATATAGCTAAAAACCTGCAGAAAGCCAGGATGATTTGCGGCTGATGTCGGCAAAATGCCCCGATCCAACGGAAGCATCTGGGATAAAAAATGTTTGGTACATCGATTTGTTTAATAGACCTTGTGAGTCCCTTGTAACCATTAACAAACTACTGATACCAGAAGTCAGTCTCGGACCTTTCCATCCAATCACCTCAGCACAATCACCTCAGCAGGAAGAATACGTTTGGATGGGTTTTAATATTCAGTCGAAACAGCCATGAACTCCCAATCTTTACAACTGGAACAAAAATAAACTGATGTTGTGAAACCTGATATTTTTGTACCCAACTACAGAATTTCCACAGCAAAATCATAGATACAGATTATTACAATTGAAGTTAATATTGAACTTATCATCGGATATGTTGCTTGAAAGCTTACCTGTTTATTCGTAGTTTAGATTTTTCAGTTCATCAATAAAGAAAATACCCCCAAATAACCCCAAAAACCCCCTTGCTTCACCGCTGGCCAGCACTGAGGGCATCAGTGTACATTACTGCACTAATCATGTCATAAGGGAGAGCTTTTAGGTTTTTAAACAAGATTGTAGAGTCCATGTTCTTTGCACTTGGATTAGTTCTCCGTGAGCTGCTTAACCCGTTCCCAATGGGGTTTCTGTATGCGTGTGACAGGGAACTCTACCCATGCACATGCTGACACACATGTACACACTGGTGTGTCCACAGCAGTAGATGTCTATATGTACATGACCCAGCTGTGACCTCCTGTGTGATTGAGAACTGAAATCAGCCACATCCGTCAAGTCTGATTGCTTCTTTAAAGCTGAAAGAGCTTTTTAGGACAAAGTTAGAGCTGTAGGGGGGAAGCAATGTGTGAATGAAATGGTGGCTGGAATATGACACATTTCAAATGTGGCACATGATATCCTTAGTGTCAATATTGTGTTGTGCTCTGTACAACTGTGAGGTATTTTCTGAAGATAGAACTGTGATTGTATCTCTGTAAAGTGGCTGGTAGGGAGGGGTCACTGAACCAGAGTAAAGTATATAAATCCATGATTATGTAATTCACATTATAACCCTAATCATAAACACAGGGGTCCCTGCTGAGCCCCGAGGTAAACTCTTTGTCATATCTCACAGGTGCTTTATTCTGTCATTTGTTACATATTGACCTCATAGTATTGTTTTCTGTTTCCGTTCGAATTAGAGCTTTAATTGCAGCCTATGCAGTTTAAAAGATCAAATAGAATAAATAGATTAAACGCTTCTTATGGGTCCTAAATGAATATCACACACTGTCAGTCATTTTGAAGGAGACAAACACTTAAAACTAGTCTTATGTTCTATGTGTACTGTACAACCAGTTCTGATATTCCGTGGTAACCTTGACACCGTTATTGTGTTTCAAACATGACTTGGCCTGTAACACACACCCATCTGAAGAGTCTTGCAATCAGTATGCCTGAGAACCTATCCTTTACTCATGTTCCTTTACTCATGTTCCTTTACTCATGTTCCACTTGGTTTAAGCGCCAAACCTATCACATCAGTTGCTTTTTTTTTTAATATGCAGTACACTTCAGTCAGTTTATCTCTGATGCAGTCGTTGAGACTGCTGTGACTGACCACTAACTGAATGCATCAAAAATGCCGTCCTGATGAGAATTTTAATTCGGGCGAAGATGCTGTGAGAATAAAGCTTTACGTCACTTTGATTCATTCTGATGAAATGTCTTGCAGTGGGAAGAGGGATGAAATATTAATGATGCGAAAGAGAAACATGTTCAATATGTAGCGGAAAGTGTAAATAATTAAAGATGGCCCTTTTGACGAATTATCCCACGCTGAGCAATTCCCCGTAAAAGCATACTGTACTTGTTCAGTGAATGGAGGAGTTCAGGGTGTCTGCATTCCCCACGCTGGCTGAAATATTTTTGGTGGTAGAAAAGAAAGTCCAAAAGGTGTTTTTTTGAGAAAAATTGCTTCATGACTGCCAAGGTTGAAATTCTCCATCTGCCTCTCTCCTTTTAATTTACGCCGCTGTTCTCCCTTCCCTCCCGAGCATCCCGGTCCAGATGACGATGATGAAGTACAAAGTGGTTAAATGCTGCCGCTAACTTCAGAGGGGCTTTTAATAATGAATTCAGGTTTCAGCTGCCTTGATTAGATGAGGCTTGCTCCATTTCGTGGGAGCCAGTGGGGAGTGAGGTAGCAGCCTACGAGATGTAAGCCGAGTTAATTCCGTTTCTGGGATTCACCTGCCCTGCGTCGACTCTCCAGAGGAGGCTGCCACCTGCTAGCTAACCGCTCTGATGTCCCCAATCTCTAAGCTCATGGGAACTGAGGCTTTTCGATGAAAGACAATGAAGACTGCTTTGGCTGAACGTTCAGACCTTATACTGGAAAATAAACAGGGTATAAATAAACTGCACGGGACCACTACCGCCCCTGCCCGACTCATGATGTCATCAACAGGTTATACGCCAAACCATTAATGTCTACTCTGTCTTAACCTTTTCAACAAGTCATCTCTTGACATTTAACATACATTCGTCATCTCATGGGGTAAAAAGTTGCATACATTGCTGTGTATTGGGCACATGCATTTGCTACGAAGGTTTTCTTTGAATTCAGGTTAGAAGAACTTCTCTGAGCAGTAACTCATCCATAAAACAATAGTTTGTGTTCCCTCAGAAAGATTCCATAACACAGGATGTAGATTAAGCTTTAAGCCTAGTTTTCTTTTTGTTTCCAAATGTTATGATACATCAGGGAGCATATATAAGAAACACATATTGATCTCTGTGGGTTATTAAATAAGAGAGGTTTCCAAAGACGCAATCTTCTAAAGCCCTTTCTCCCACACCCCACCTTTGGCTCACCCTCTTATTGAATCTGTCAGCTGGCCTACAGCAGCAAACCGTTTAACACAAGTAAGCAAATAAATATCAGACTCCTATGAGTTCAACCATGGCCAACAGCTAGTGTTGCAGCTTGTTTGGCTGTAGTTACTTCAGAGGAGGAGTGTGGGCCGTGACAGATGGGGGCAGGACATTCCAGCAACCCAGCTGACACAGCTGACCTGTGGTTGCACCAGAAAAAAAAATAACATTGGTCCGTTATTTTAATGCTTGAAATGACTACACTGAACCATCATTTAACAGCTTCAAACATGCTCCTCTGTCTTCAGTCATCTAGCGTAGCTTAGAGTAAGAAGTAAACGGTACAACAGAACGTTTTTTGTAGAGTTCTTCTCTTTGATGAAATACAAATGTTTGTAGAAGAGAGAAACGGATCCCTTTTTTTCACCAATTTTATTTACGCTAGAATGAATCTTCAAAACAAGGCATCGATATTTCTGCATCGATCCACCCACCCCGAATACCCGTCTCCTTCTGACAGTTAAAACTGGTCCATTGTTACAAAGACCGCAATCCTCTCTTACTTTTACCAAGTAGTTTTATCTAAACTTCCTAGACTTGGTAGGTATACAACACAAGTGTCTGTGCATCATTTGGAATTTGCAGAATTTACCATCCTCTATTGAAGGGGTCACTTATAGGTGGACCACAGACCCAAACGCTGACCTATCCGGACCCGGGCGTATAACTGGATAATTGAGAATTACAAATTATACATTTGGCGGAGCGCTTCTATTTCAACCTCTGCAGCTTTTCTAGTCCAGGAAATACACTGACCAATTGCATGCGATATCACTCATCTCACGTGACGCTATTCAGTCAATCGAATGTGTGTATTCCAAAATGCATCGTGAGTCGAGCGACATTCACACACAGACCGGGGAGAGACGGGGCGATGGGAGAAGTAAGGGAGCCGGTGAAAGACTTTCACATGGTGTGCTCCAAAAAAGAGAAAAGTGGACCATGAAAACAGAGCTTTTAACAAAGAACGGACCGATTGTTCATTCTTCCTGCTGGCGCTACAAAACCACTCCGTCTCATATGTTCAGAGACCGTGGCGATTATTAACAGCACCAATGTGAAACGCCACTATGAGACCAAACATACCCACTCCAATCTGAACTGAGGCATATATATATATATATGTATATATACATATATACATATATATATGGCACGATATTATTTTAATGTTCCGGACCTTTTGGAATTCCCCTGCTCTATTTCGTAACGTTTGAATCTCATTTAGCACCCTTGTTTGTCCATGGATTTTCATTTTTCCATTATAAACAGATTTTATAATATTCGATGCATAACTTGTCAACTGACGTATGTAGAAGTCCACTTTAGGTCATATATGAACCAAGTGACACAGTTTGACCTCTCCGAGTTCTATGCTTCAAGCACAACATATTCACCTGTGATGCATTGGTCTGTAGAAAAGCCTTCTGCTTATTATGCTGCTGGCACCTGGCAGTGAACAATGCTATTAGCCAAGATAAAATGCTTAGACAGTGATTATTTAACCTCAGTGTACACAGAGCAGGGAGCCCAACAATTCAGGCCTGAACCAGCTCAAATCCAATATCATTCCTTTCAATGGCTGAGCCGTTTGATTGAATTTGTTCTTCCTCTACCCGGCCACCCCCCCCCCCCCCCCCTCCTCTCACACCTCATCTCTCTCACTGCCTTATATTATTATGAGTTTATGAATAGTGAAAATTGATGCACAACCAGGTACAGCAATAAAAAGGTGGTTTAAACGCAGCACTCTCAAAAGGACCATTCTTTGCAATAGGTATGCTTTTTTATTTTTGTTACTCAAGCACATTTCCTGCATATTACTTTAAAGTTATAATCCTAAAAATGTCCATCCTGGTTGATTTGACAATAATGGTGGTTTTACTGGTGGTAATGGCAAGTGCAATTTAACAAGGCAGGTGCCAAAGCTTTGTTCAAAATGGCATGTGTCTTGACCGCTGGGGGCAGGAAGCACATTTTGTCCAAACTGCAACAGAAGAAGAGCAACTTAAAGGGACGCGGGTATTGTTAGCAGCAAAGAACCAGCTGAGCCTTCACAATGTTAAGAGCCTCGCGGAGGCAATAGATAAGCTCTGAATTTTGAATGCAGCACCTTTTAAGTAAAGGATTTTAAATCTTCTACCAGTGACTCAATGCACTATTGTTTGTGTAAATGATCTTTTGAAATGACTAAAGAGTAACCTTGAGCTAATCTAACAAATTCGTTTTCCCGGCCATTCATTCTATCTTCAGCACCAGAGAGAGCGATCCTCCCCCTCTCTCTTTGTTATAGATAATGACTCTCTGTATATGGGTGTGTCAGCGCCTGACAGCTCAATAAGTTCAACGCATTTTTCAAGCACAGGATAGGAGCCACCTCAGTCATCGTCTGCCCTGTAAGAGATGTAAGATACATCGATCCCAATGTGATTGTATCCTGGTCTTTTGCCACTCAGCAGTTTAGCAGGCGAGCGAGCGGGCCAGCATTTGGGCGTGGGTTCTGATTATCCCCGAGCTCGCTGCATTTTTGCTGCGGTTATTTTTAGCTTCAAAGATTGTTGCCAGCTTCTCTCTGGGAGGCTGCGTGGAGCTGGCTCTTCTGGTGGAGGCCTTAGAGCTGACAGAGCTGGAGGAAACAGAACAAAGAAGCACAGAAAGAAGCACAGAGGAGACGGTCGAGACGGAGACTTTAGTGTCAGTAGAAGGTGGTTTTATTTGGAAAATATTACAGTTAGGGAGGATTTTTTGATGTTAAGCTCAGTGAAACATTATTTCCTATGTTGTGTTTGGTTTGGGGATGCTGCCATTCTGCTGTATCTTATTATGCTAAGTAACAGCAATTGGAGGCCTATAATGTGAGTCTGAAGATGAAGGAGGCTATTTCTTTCCAGGAAATCAGAGCTGTTAAACCGCACAGTGCTTATTATGTTACCACACAGGAGGTTTTCCAGGAGGAAACAGGACGCTTTCCAGAAGGTCGATTTCACCTTGAAGGAAAACACACCTCAATCACACACACAAACGTGTTGGTCCTCTAAAGCTCTGTCCTTGGGGCAGATGGTGGCATCATTTCTCTTTTGCAGCCTGACATGGAGCATGTGTTTGTGCGTGTTTGTTTAGACAGTATCAGTAGAGAGCTCAGTATTCATTATTCTGTCAACGTGGTTCACTCATCCCTGTCTTTTTTCGGTGGGATATTAAGATGATTATCGAACTGTCAGTAATGCTTTGGTTTTTTAATCTTTAGTTCTATGAAATGCTGAAAGACACAAAGCCTATCGCGAATTCCTGAGTGCATGGGGACAAATTCAAATAGTTTGTTTCGTCCAACAACAAACAGTTCACGAATAAATTCAATTTACAGAGATAATAAAGTAGCTAATTTTCACATTTCCACAAGCTGGAACTAAATATTTGTCATCTTCCTGTGAGAAATGACTTCAACATTTATCAAAATCCTAGTTAATTAGTTTTCTGTCAATCAAATAATCGTTTCAGCACTAATGTTCTTCATCACTTTTTCGTCTCTTGCTTTTTTCTCCCTAACCCTAAAACTCTCCTGGCGGCTGCCTCAGAGAGACTTCCTCTGACAAGCCTGGTAAACTGGTGGTTTGCCTGTCTAAAAATGTTTTTGAGACACAGCTCTACGGATGACAGGTGGACTCCCTTGCTTCCTCTCTCCTGAGCTCAGGATTTGGAGGGACTAAGGGAGATGAAAGAAAAAAAAAGAAAAAGCATTGTACAATCGTCTTCAAAGCAATGAAGGAGGACAAGAAGCAGACGTGGGGAGGGAGACGGAATTGCGAGGTTTGAGTAAAATGTAAAAGGCGACACAAAAATGGAGGAGAGGGGAGGTGCACGTGGAATAATAGGGAAGAAGAAATGCAGGAGAATTGGCTGGAGGAAACCTTTCCACTGGGCAGGATGAAGGCAAAAGGAAACAAGCCCCTCTCATCCATCTAGCAACGCTAAGCTCTCTCTTCATTCTGCCTCCATCTTCTCCTCTCTGCCCACTCAGTTCATTTACATTTACATTACACCCAGCTGGAGTTGATTTGGTGGCGGGTGATGGATGGCGAGGTTCTAATGCTGTTTATAGAATTGGGCTCAGGGGGTTAGCAGTGTCAGCTGTTTGCAAGGTGGCAAGTGCAGTCTGATACAATATGGTTTTGCTTGTTAGCAACTGAACCGCTAGCTGCAGCGGTGGCAGATCTACGTCAGGGATAGTCGGCTGTTTGTCACAGTAACTAGCACATGCAACACAAGTCGGACAAAGTAAACGTGTGGCATGCAGTTTTTTTACTCCTTTTTGACCTGCATCAGTTTTACAAAGGAAATACATTTCTATGCTCTAGAACGTTAGCCCTAACCCTAAATATGTACAATAATAATGAAAAAAACTATTCTACATTATCTTATAACAACCTTGAATTTCATTAAAATCAAAACAAATTCACAAATGACTCATTCTCTTATTCGCTCAGAGTTTTTGTGTGAAAACAAGAGGAAGGATTAATTTTCACTGTGTGCATCTGTGACACACACAAATGACCCGGCCTATCCTGTGGAAAGCAATGCTGTCAGAACAGGGCTTTTGTGTGTAACGCCAGATGGCAGTTCATGATAAAAAAAAATAAAAAAAATAGAAATCTCTGTGATCTCCCCCTCAGGTCACAGCTCAGACCACGTACGATCCACTGGCAAAACAAAATGTAATACAGCGTTACTGGACAGTATGGTTCACTTCAGTGCACAAAACTCAGTTTATTTGCTAATCCTTGTTATTCTTATTTGTGGTTTCCCACTCGCTGGTACACTAGAGTAATCTGTTGTGCTTTTTTTATTGGGAGGATTGACACATCAGTTTTTTGTTTGCAACAGATCTGCAAACACAAAGCTGGTGCCAGCCGGATGTTTGTAGCATAAACACACACACACACACACACACACAAACACACACACGGGTGTTGCTAAAGTAGGCATACATTTCTGTATGTGTCAAGTAAATGAAGACAGAGGACTGTATTAGATTATGTGTGACAGCGCTGTGTGTTAATAAAAGGAAACCGTAGGAACAGAGAGGAGAGTAAACCTGAAAGTACATCAATCCATCCTTTTTAAGAGATTAACTTTTTTGCGCTGGGTTGCAGGGGGCTGATGCATATCCCAGCATGGACTCAGCGAGAGGCACGGCACACACTAGGCCGCTCAGAAGTAAAAAAAAAAAACACATTCAGACAGGCAATTTATACTTCACTGTTCAGCTAATCTGCATGTTTTGACTTTGGGAGGAAAGTAGAGCACCCATAACGGGAAACGGATCAAGCAGCGGTAAAAAAAACTGCAGTTCAGTCAGACACAGTAATGTCAATGAAGTGATCATCTATCACCAAACAGAATGGTGACAGTGGACAGTTTGCCTTATGCAACCACGTACC
The DNA here is from genome assembly GCF_910591455.1 of Pholis gunnellus. Lineage (NCBI taxonomy): Eukaryota > Metazoa > Chordata > Actinopteri > Perciformes > Pholidae > Pholis > Pholis gunnellus. The sequence goes on from NC_136538.1 coordinate 21,296,998, forward strand.
TTATGCGACAAGATACTATGCAAATGCCCGTCTATATCGAGGCTTCTTCCCAAAATATGACCAGTAGGGATGAGATCACATTAGCCCCACAATGTATGGCACTGTGCTTCTGTTGGCCCTAAATGTTGTGCTACCCATAAACCTGCTCTGTACACCTGGATAAATATGTCCGGTAGCCGGTCAGCTGATGTATGAGCCACCGATAGCGATGCATGAATGACACAGTAAGTTACTTCAGCGCGCTGCCTGAAGCTGTGCAGCGCTCCAGCGGTTTGATGCAAAACTCTGTAACCTTTTGATCGTCATCATTATTATTATTATTATTATTAAGGGTTTTTGTGTTGTCGTATGAAAACATTACCGCTTGTATCCAGTTAAAAGCCGATTGAGGCATCTAGTTCAGATGCTCTTCGTTCCTGCGGAGATGAACACGTCAGAGTCATGAGCTGTCAACACTCCATCCGCCACTTGTCAGCAGTGACTGATGTCCAACGCCCGCTCTCGCTCTCGGTCATGTCTTCTCTCCGTTTCACAAATCACAAACACACACACACACTAACTGCAACACATGCAAACCACTTGCATGCATACACGCTTGCACACAGACACAGACGCGCGCGCCATCCCACACACACACAGACAGCTGCGGCGTCACACTCCTGGCTCGCCGCCCTCAGAGGACCACAGAGGAAGATGGACAGGCAGGAGCTGTCAGTGAGGACGCGGGGACACGGAGTCGGCCTCCCACTTCAAATAATGAACCACATGTGAAGCGTCAACTCGGCTGCAATTAGATCGGATCATAATTATCTCCGCGCAAGTCACTCATCCTAATTAGGGTGTGATGTGCTGGTTGGGCCAGAGGGGATGTTGAGTAAAGTAAGAGGCAGAGAATGATAGTTTGAAGCTGCTGCAGAGTTATCGCATACTTTCCTATTTCACTCACGTATAAAAACATTTTGCAACCACCACCTTTATATGCCCTGCATTAGAATATCCACAATCTGATTGAGACGTTTGCATTTTGTTATTGTATTGCCAGTTGATGTCACTTCAATAGCAATGCAATTTGCACTGAAATAATATCCAATAGTGGATAAAAACCGATGCCTTTGATATTTGTGGAATCAGCAAAAGAAGTGTTCTTGAGCAGTGGCACCTGCCTTGCCTCAAAACATCAACAGTGAAGAAGCATCAGGATTCAATAACAATATATTATGTATAACACAATAGTGTAACTTAACATCCCTCTCTTTATTGAGCCACAGCTGTGTTTGCATCCAGGTGACAGTGTCACTCCTTTGTGGAAAGCTTTTCGTCATTCACTTTTAATTTTACTCTTTTATGTACGAGGCAACACAACTGTGTGATGGCTGGTTCTGGAAAGATGATTTCGGTAAGCAGACTGGATTTGGACCAAAAATGCATTTCAAGCATATAGAACTGCTTTTGGTCACAAAACCGGCTAAACCTACATGACATCACTTTGAGGTTTCATGTGTTTTGGACTTCAATAGTGCTGTGGACTATTTATGATGCTAAAAAGTTTAACATGTTGTCTATCTACAAATTACACACTGTGTAACGACAACCATACAAATGCCATGACTAGATTTCCAACATCCCATGTAAAGAAAAAAACAAATGGGAATTAGGGACCTGCTTCCAAATACTCTTTTAGTAGCAGCCAGACTCTGTTAACGTTCACTCTGCCAACCATAAGGGACGGTAGAATATGCAGGGCCTTGAATAAATATACAATGAAAAAGGCTGATGCTATTTGTTAAACGACAAATAATCTGCATGAATAACCTCATTGCTTCAGATCACATCCATCGCTTTATTAGTCTTTTCTCAATTATCGTTTTGTGTCGGCTTCAACCGCTCCGTCTCTGTCTCTGAAACGTGTAAGAGAGGGCGCCTCAACTGAACCGTGAATGCCCTACATGAACAACAGCTCTGTCTTGTGTCTGTCGCAAACACATTACCGCAGTCTTTGACATTTGGCAGCTCGTGTCACTGTAGTACTAGCACGTGCGTATGCCCCCCGTATATATTATATATTATCTAGTTGAAAGTACATTGAGCAAACCTATTCATACGCAATTTAAATTCTACTTGGACACCACAGCATTAATAATAGATGCCTCACTCTCTACACTGTGACACAATAGGCCTGTTAGTGAATGTCAATGCCCCGTGAGAGAAGCTACACAGGAGAATATTATGTGTGGTTATGTTTGAGTGGAGAACATACAGTACCTGATAACCTCCCCACCCATTTGTAAAGATGTAGCCTATACTGTTATATATATATATATATATATTTGATGCTCTGGTCAATTTTGAGGTGTTGGGCTATTTGCTTCCACAACATCTCCTTACAGACAAGTGGAAAGAAAACATCCTAAATACACATTTAGATGGAAAATAATTGTCTAAATGTAATATCTTAGATGAGACACATCAGTGAAGTTCCATGATAGATTACTGGAGCTCGCTTAATCATGTCATATTGTCCACATTTGACATTTGGATAGAAACATAATTGCTGCTTGTGCTGTCTGCCCTGGTCTCGGTGTCTCATTCAGTAGCCAGAATTCAAGCACACCGGTTTGAAGTGTGCGTGTGTGAGGGATTGCAGCAATATTACATCCAGTCTTAAATAAGCGGTATGTAAAAGCAAACGAAACATCATACGGATTGAGTGTCAGAAAACTCAGGTCTGATCCAGTATTATGATCTTAAAACTCCTACCGGCTCACTTATGCACACGTCACTCTGCACAGAGAGACCATTAACCTCCTGAACAGCTCTTCAATGGGATTAATGTGACTTCACTACTGACCTTGTTCTCGCTCTGCCTCGCTCCATCTCTCTCCCTCTCGCCCCTCCTCTTTCATTCTCTAAGTTACAACAACACAACTCACCATTAAGCCTCCCTCTCAGATGTAAAATCAGGAGACGTACGACGATTCTACAGATGTTTGTTCCCTGCTACAAAAGGCTTTCCACTTCCTTCTCGGTAATACTGTGGACCTTCAATCTGCCTCATCTTGATCCTTGTGCAATGATTTACCAATCCAAAGCAGTCTTACACTTTTCATAGTCCAGCTTAGTGTCAAAGCAGTGGTTTTCTTTATTTTGTCTTTTGAAAACACACCAGAGCACTGGCGAAGTGCGGCCTCCAGCGATACGCCATGTACCGTCTGTGGAATGATTCTGCAGGGAAGTGCGGTCGGGGATGTGGAGGAAAGTTTACCTTTTGGAGACAGAGAATTTATGCAACCAATCAGAAGTCCTGTGACCCCTCTGACATGTTGACCAATGATACAAAGAATTGATTTCCACCTCAAACACAAACACGCTTCCTGACCGCAGCAAAATTGCATTTTTGTGGCGAGCCGCACTTCCCCGCTGCGTGGTACGTTTTCCACATTAGTCCTTTGAGCCTCTCCTTATTCACAGATCCTATTCCGCAATATTTACTGCGTGTCTCTGACTTAAAGAACAGTGCACACGTGTATTTCCTGTATGGCATTCAGTGTTCTAAGATGGCGATCCCTTAATTCAGATGACTGTGAATACAACAAACTAAGTAAAGGAAGACAAGCTTACATTGGCAAAATAAAATTCCTATTCATACTTTAAAAGGATTTCAAAACAAAATGCCGAGAGGCAGAGATGTATGGGTCTGTGTGCACTGTTAAAGACTTAATATCGTGTGTGCAGAATGTACCAACGGTTCAGTCAAATCTGCTATATATAGCGAGAGCTGTTTGAAAATCTCCCCTTCTTTCTTTCTCCCCTTCATTCTGTTCAGCCATCGGTCATTCCTTCATTTCCAACTTGCCTCCTTCCCTCCTCTGGCATTAGAAATAAGGGCAAATGCCATCTTGCTTCTGGAACTTTTCTCTCACACTCATTAGTGCCAGATATCCTCCGGCAACCAACATCCAAACACACATTAACCTTTACAGAAATGCTTTTTTTCCCCCTCCTGCTCTCTTCTCTCTCTTGCTGAGACTTTAATTTGCTGGATCAACCCCCCCCCCCCCCTCCTCTCAATCACTCTTCCACATCCTATTTGGCACCAGAGAGGATCATTTGGGGGATTTTGGGTAGCAGCTGTGTTGATGTATGGCTTGCATGAGAGGCCTCGTCCAGCTGTGGCAGTTACTGCTCCTTTGTGACAAAGCGGGAAATAGCAATACATTGCATCGAGACCTTTGTGGCTCTGCATAAATAAACAATGAGGTTCGCTGTAAATTATGGGCATACACCGGTCCATACGAGAGATGGCTTTCTGTGAGGGATACGTAAGTGAGAGGAAATTAAAGAGGCAGCCGTCAATCTGTGCGGCACATCCTACTTCAGGGCGTGTTCTAATATTTACTCTCCATCTCCAACCTTCCCGTTTTGGGCATCAGATTGCGGGGCATGTGGAGAGGCATAGCTAATATTTGTCTTTCATCCCCGCAGGATTCGTTGGCACCTTATTGGTTGAATGTTTTAGCTCTCTGCTCTCTTGACAAGACCAAAACCCACTTCAACTCTGTCCAACTCCATTGACTACATTTACTTGGCAGCAGTGAAAGACACAGCTCTCGTTTACAGGTGTGTCCAATGCATAAAGGTAGCAGAACAGGCATCCCTGTAGGGTTCTTAGTTTGTAGTTTTTAAAGCCTTTCGATTCACTTGCAAAAAGGGGACGGCACGAATCTTATATTTGTGTCCTGAAGTGTTGTTGAGAAAGTTTGAAGTTACGTTAGTAATGTTTGTGACACACTTTACAATTATGATACTTTATATACGTTCTACTTTGTTTATATATATCTATTTTAAGAGGTGCTATTTATACGCCGTCCCATGAGATCAGGTTGCACAAGCATGAGAGTCATTCTTTGCCTTTGCACTGTTTTTAGGTTCTACCATAATGTCTTGGGCCAGACAGAACGAGAGCTAAGCTCCACCCCCTGATGGAGATGAATGCTCCACATTTCCAAAGCCATTGTTTAACCTGATTGTGTTTCATTGAGGCTATGATTGAACAGGACCAATTAACAACCTGCCTCTACAAATTCCTTCAAGACATGTCGAAGGCAATTTAGCAACGGATGTGAACTGTCTAAAATACTACAGTATGTACAACCTTTTTACAAGAGTACATTGTCAACTTGCCTGCAGGAAGTGGGACATTTAATTACAATAACAAGTGGTACGCATGTGAGCTGACTTTAAATTTGAGGGGGAGGAATGTGAAGGGTGATCGCGGACTGACTTTCCTTAATGCAGAGCTGTGTGTTCCTGTCACCGTGTTTCTTCAGGTGCTGTCACTGCCGGGTGTTTGGCAAATTATTTCAATGAGAATGAGTCTTTGCAGCTTATTTCACTTCTGTCTCACTGTCTGTCACTCACTCTCCTTTAACCTCTTCTGAATCCCATTTGCTTGTTTTTACCTCCACCTTTTTGTCTTGCATAAGCACACCTAAGCTCGCGTCCACGTTGACTTAAAAAAATTGAACATCAAAGTTAATGCGTCACCTTGGAAACAGCTGTTCACACAATGATGCCGGCGTGGAGCTTTTGTTCACACCACACAATATTCACCAGCAATTGGAATACACTTCTGTGAATGTACTCACTCTTCTTCTACTTCGTTTTGTTCTCTTCTATTTGAGATGTGTTTCAAGTTTTGGCACTACAGTTCCCATCATGCTTTGAGAGACGTAAAAGAAGAACGTTGCTGCCTGGAGTGACTGAGCTACAGACTTCAATTTAATGGCAAAAATTACATTTTGGCAAATCACATCATGCTGCAGTAGTTCCTTGCCTTTCTTGAACCATACATGTACAACATTCAACTTGACATTGTTGGAGTTTAGTTATGTTCTTCTATTTTTAATCGTGGGATCGCTCCCTCCTCCTCTTTTGCCTGCCTCCTCCACCAACACCCTCCCACATCCCATATTTGTTTTTCTCTTTGCCTGTTGCTGGGGGAGATGGAGCTGTCACACCGGGCTCTAATGACACAAAATCCACTAGAGTTGTTCCCTTGCTGTCCCTCTTTCCCTCCTCTCATCTCTCCATCCCTGTCGGCTCCCTCCTGTGTCTGGCTGCTCCGACCCCCACTTGGGCGTGGCAGGCTTCTGTCTCCATCCCGGCCTTATTGGTGAGTGTTTCAGTGGAGTGGCAGCGAGAGGACAAGAGGGGGCAGAGAGTGATGGATGGCCGTTCCTCCGGCCCTCTCCTTTCCATTCCGTGACCGCTCTCCTCTCATTGCCTTCCCGGGGCTCGGCTTTGCTGGTAATGGCTTGAAACATGATATGAGTCTAACCCGGTGTTTGCCGAGGGAGACGGAAGGGGTCCCCTAGCCAGCCAGAGTAAAGCCTCAATCTGACAGGCTAAAGCTAGAGAGAGGGCTTCTGCAGCGAGCTGATTCACAGTGTGGACGGCGAGGACAGGTGGGGGGGAGACGGTGCACCAAGAATCCGTCGGAGAGAGAAGAAAAGGATGATATAAGGGAGGGGAAATGAATAAAACATGTATGAAATGTGTGCAGTCGCTGTCTTTTCCCCGCATTATTTTTAGGTTTTATAATTTAACACCAAAACTAAATATTCATACACAATGATCCTACAATTACATGCTGTTTCTCTGTGTTGCCTCAACAAAACAACTTTTTGTTCAGAGGTACGATCCAACAACGATGCTCTGGGCGGTTAAATAAATACCTGCGTGAGTGGAGAAATGAAACATTTCAGTGAGGTGACAGCCTGTAGAGGCGGTCGACCACAGTCACAAGGTATGGGTGTAAAATGTTCCTTGTAGCACTCATGTTCTGGCTTGCAACGCTGCAATAAGAATCAGCTACACGGCCTCAGGAAGCCAGGCTACATATACCAATCTTAGGTTTTTCCAGACGAAGCAAATAGGCATCTCCTGGGAACGTCCACGGCATGCCTGCACGAGTGTTTCCACTTATGTCGGCTGATTGGACTGCTTTACAGGATTGTGTGGGCGTGTCCAGACTGGGCTTGATTGACATCTTCCTCACTCTCTCGTTAGCTCCAGTGCAGCAGCAGTTCATGTGGAATATTGTTATTTGCACATGCCGTTTGATGACCTCACGTAATTATAGGAATAGATTTCACCTTTTCCCTCAGCAGATGTCTCATTAGAATAACTAGAAAACAACTAAATTAGGGCGGCAGACAGGCATGTGTGGACAAACTGTGGAGAGCTTATGCTTTATTTAAACATTTAAATCTCCTGAACTGCTATTTAAATCAAGTGTTTTAGACACGGAACACAAGTTTGAAATTGTGCAGCCTGATATGTATTGAACTGCAGGTGAATGGGGGACATATTTTGACTAAATGACACCACAATTAAACTTCTTATTTGATTTCTAACGTTAAGACAATTAGTATTTGTTTTCTATAAAATGCTATGTTTAAATGTGCAAATGAGGGATTATTTTTTCAAATATATTATGCTATTCTGCATACATTTCAAGAAAAGAAATCTGAACATTTGATAAGGTTCAATTATTGTTTCATTTCGCTGACATTATCCAAGTCAAAGGTTTTTACAGAGGGAATTTTCACCATTCCTTAAATTTGAAAATACTGTCAGCAACCATGAATAAAATGTAATGTGACAAATATAAGTAATAGATATAATCATGGCACTTACCCTTGATCACTAACATTAAGAGAATGATGTCTTTAAGTTTTGATATGTGGGCATGAGGCATAATTTAATTCTGACTCTTAGTGAATTTAAGTGAAATCTACAGATGCAATAAGACAAAGGATAGTAAAATTAAGACATGAGTCTGTAATTTGGATGTTTTCTTTTGAGTAGTCTGATCGTTAGGGAAGCAAAACAGCCCATAATTGACCAGTGTGCAAAGATGTTTTTGCCTGTAGTGTCTATTCATGAAGTGATTTTGGTGGTGCAGTAAGCAACAATTTGTTTTAATTACACCCGTCATTGTCTACTTTGAAAATCTGGGGAAAAGAAATACATGATGGCAGCCCAGTGTGCTCGTCCAACCAGGTGCAGGAAAGATTCATGTTGATGTCTTAATGGAGACAGCTGCCAATTTTCTGCATGTATTATCTCACCGAGTTCAAATGCTTCTTTCACGCAACTGCCAAGAAGAAGAAGGCCTGCCAGTTTTAAATTAAAAAAAAATGTTTGATCTGATTATTTGGAGGAAGAATGTAGAATCAAGACATGACATTTTACACAGTAGTGTTGTTTCTGAAATTGTGCCTTTTTGACAATCAGTAGTTTGAGTCCATTTTCACCGTCTATGAGAAAATGACTCTACTTCTCTCTTGATTTATTACCTCAGTAAACATTGTAAACATGAGTTTATGGTCTCAATCTCTAGTTTCAAGTCTCCTTCAATACATCATGATGTTCATCTAGTAAATGATGGTCCATTTAGAGTCAAATGGACCATAAAGCAGGGGATGGAAGGGCGGCGGGCGGCCTTACCGTAATTAACAGGCCGCTGCCGCTACCTGAGACATATATACGGTGGAAGGTCACTTCCATTCATTGGCTGCAAACAGGATGACGGCCGAGATCCATCCAAGATGGCGAAAGCAAGATCGCCGAACTCGAGGCTTCAAAACTGAAGTCCACTTTCTTATACACGGTTTATGATTCCTATACTACTCACAAACAAAGACTCAAACTGATTGGTCTTACGAAAACAAGTTCGCCCCATTTCCCTTTGCCGTGTCACATGCTGCTTCCTCCTCGTTATTCGTCACATTACTTTATCAGGTTAGAAGAGGCTCAATAGCAGTTTGCTGTTGGCAGCGACCACCAGCCAAACACAGGAATAAATAATGGATGAATGGTTTGTTAAGAAGAGCGGGGAGACGAGTGGAGCTGAAGGGGGCTCAGCTGGAGTGTCTGTCTGAACAATAGAAAGCTGACAAAGAGAAGTAAATTGGCGACTGAACAGCCTCGAACAAATACACCAACTTCTCTCTCGCACAGATGGTGATGCTGTAACTGTGTGTTTGTTAGTCTGAGTGTGTGTGCAGCCGCGTGTCTGCCGATGTTATTGTGTAATTCAGTGAGTGGAAGCTGTCGAGTGTCCAAACCCCACCTGAAGTGTGTCTGGCAATTTCTTGGATTATGGTCAACAAATAATCACAGTCGTTGCTGAAATCAGTCACCTTTTGTTATTGTGTGATTAATAAGAATTAATATTTCGTTTTTCTGCATGAAAGAAATTCCAGATGTGTTTTTTCAAAACAGCTCAGTTTCCAGACGTTTCCCTACATCGTACATCCCCCAAAGGTTAGATTCCTGCTGCAGTAAAGTCAACAGTTTCATAAGACAATGAGGAGAAGACACGGGTTTATTTTTATCTTTGAGATAACACTTTTTGTCATGGAAATAAATGTTCTTTGCTCAATTAATAGCACTACGTCTATAATGACCTTCATGATCTTACAGATCATTTATGCTGCTGCCATATTGAGTCCGGGAGCAGTTTCTAAGGCCTTGCTCTTGATAACATTCCTTACATAACTGTACAATCACATCCCATCTCTGTCTAAATCCACATACTGAAACATATCTCCAGTACCTCACCGGCAACTAATCCATATAAAAAAACAACATCAATGGCTGATCCTTCTTACCTGATCACAAGCATCTGTTTTCAGGATATTGAGCTGTTATAGGATGATGTACAGCCACGCCTGGTAATGCTCTGTACTGTACTGCTGCTAATGCCTGTGTATGGCTTGGAATACGAAAATAGTAAGATGACAAAAAATGTGTGCACACGCTTCACATGCACGTGTGCACATGCATTTTTCAGCCTTTCCCTTTTTCATCGCGCCATTGCTTTGCTTTAGCATGTACAGCTCGACAGATGTTGATGCACACGTGCATGCGCACACTCACACACACACACACACACACACACACACACCTAAGCACATGTATGACACGGGGCAAAAGCTCTCGGCCCAGTGTCATTTGAATCAGCAATAAGAGGCTTAACATGAGCGGCCACTTGCCTCAGCAGGGCCGGGTCCGATCAGACTGAACGGAGGCCCCCACTGCAGCACATCTGTTCTCCTCTCGCTCTCTCGCTCTCTCTCTCTGCTCCCCTCCCCCCACACAGCTGCACTGTGCTCCTTCGGGTGCAGACACACAAACACACACATACATACATGCATGCATGTCCCTTTGGCAAACCATATGCACTGGGAAAAGAAAAAACTCAACAGCAGTCTTGTGTTGCCAGATATTGATTCTGTGTTCTAAAATGGTTGGTAGTGGATGACATGAATTGCTGGCGAAGCTCCACCCAAAGGCCTTTGGCACCACACCTGTCCAACAATAGCTTGAGTCTCTACATTTTAACATCTGGAACAAAACCAACTGAAATAAATAAATCATCACCTTGTCTAAAGCCACTATGTATAGAATATTTATGTGCTTAAAGCGCGTTTGAATTGTTATGACAGCAGTAAAAACTGGTGCAGTTTCAGCCCATTCAATTCAGCATCACCGGGTTGCCTCTATGAGTGTTTTGCTATCAATACCAGTTGCCAAAATCTGAATTTTTCTAAACTATACACATACAGGCTTTGATAACAAATTTGAGTTATTTGTGGGGTGCTCAGTGCTCAATTATTCTTTCCATTCTTTAAATGCAGCTGCACTATTGCAGCTGTGGAACAGCCAATACTCACCGTTTTCACCAGTTCAGTGTTATCTACAACGGTGTTGTGTATTTTCCATTACTTGTTTGAATCACCATCTCAACTTTGAGCAGCATCTTCCAGAGACGTTCAGTTGATTTCACCACTGGTTTACTGTCACATTGTGCTGACCTAAATCAACTCCAGAACCTTGCTCTACCTGGTGGTGTCGACCTCTTCACAGCTGGCAACATGAGGTTGCAACAGAACAAACTGTTTAGTACACACACACACACACGGCGTACAGCTACAAATAAGATGTAGTGATTGCATGGGCCGGAGAACAACAATTTAGTGAATGTACGGTATAGAGACATCAGAGGAACACCCTACAAAGAGCTGTGGGATGGAACAATGAACAACCACACGAGACTGTAACTGTACGCATGTACAGCTCACCTACTGCATGTTTTCTCTTATCTTCTCTCTCCTCCTTTGATAACCTTCCGACTTCTTTTGCTGTTCCACTTCTCAGCCTTTTTCATTTTTTATCTCTTATGGTAAGAAACTTTCTTATTTTTAGGCAATTGATCTCTCCTCCCTATTTCCCCATTTTTGCCCCATTTTATTCTTCATGTATTGTCTTTTCACCCACTGGAACCTCAGCCGCTTTAGCCAAATGTAAAGGATCCAAATAGGTCAGGGAGGAGGTTAATGGAAATAGTTTCTCCTGTCCCAGCTAACAACATTTAACCCGGGCAAGTAAGTGACATAGCACAGAGAGCAACCTAATTGAAAGTCACTTGGTATGAAAGTTACTTGGTATAATTATTTGTATAATGAGTATAGTAAGCAAGAAGGGGTGGTGGATTGGGCAAACAAACTATTTTTGTCCAGTGTGAAACCAAAAGTACCAAGAAGGTTTTTGTTGTAACGACAGTGAAGTTGTTACAGTTTTTTTGTTGTTACGTTTGTTACTGTTGTGACATTCAATTGTACAACCAATTGTTTCACAACGTCAACCATGTGTCATTGTGCGTTTCTGCAAGCGTGAAACGAGGCTGATACATCTTTTTTTGGTTCAGAAGTCAATATTCATTGTATCCTGTTTGCAGAAATGTTTTCTGACGACTGGGTTGGTTGTGCGGTTTGGTGTTTTTGCTGTTTGCCGCAGACAATGTAATGAATTAAGGTTGGAATTAAAAGTAACATTATTGACATGAAAGACAGTCGACCTGGGATGAAAGATGAAATGAAAGGGAATATGAGTGGAGCCCAAAGGGCAACAAACTCTGCAGAAAATGCTAATTATTGGTGTCTCATTTATAATTTGTGAAATCATCTAAAAGGAAAACTAAACTTTGCATGGCAACGGAAATGTATGTGAATATATGTTTGGTGCATATTAAAGCTGCAGTAGCGGAGCTTAAAATCGTCCTAAAAGTCACTGATATTGCTATTGTGGCATCAGTAGAATGCACACAGACGTGTTTGTGACCCTGGCTGCTCTATGATTAAGAAAACCTGAGAGACGAGAGAGTCAATGGATCCACTGTGATGTCGGTAACTCCGACTTTCTCAGGATAGAGCGATGCTTGCTGCTTTGGAGACAATTTGTATCTCTCCTGGAAGTGCTGAATTGTCACTTGCAAATAGGGCAAATCTACTGGGTCTCAATGGGGACAGAAGGCACAGTATTTGCAGTCCCATAATTTAGTTTCTGGTTGAGAAAACAGGTGTATTGTTGGCCTCATTTAAAAACTGGGTGCTGCATGATTATTAGTTTGTTAATGCTCACCATCTCCTCACAACACACAGAACCCCAAGAGCCTTTTGTATGAAAGAATAGCAGAAGGTCGGCATGCTGAGAAAGTAGAGCACACACTGTGTTTCAATGTAAAGACACAGCCAGTACAGAGCAAAAGAAAATCAAACAGCTGCAGACTGCTGTACTGGTGTTTTCTAACTGAAAGTCAGTGACTTGTTAAAGATTGTGCTAAAGATTTGAATTTGTTCTCAAATTACTGTGAGACTTCAAAAGTAAACAAGACAGTCAGCGAGAACATTAGTTATTTCTCTATAGTTATTCTCAATGCTTGTCATCGGTGCCACAGGGTCAGATTCCGAACAAAATCAGATGAAATCATTCCGGTTCACCAGAAACTCCTTCAGCTCAGACTTCAGTCGGGCCTCCAGCAGCCACCAGCTGACAGAGCCACGTCGGTTTTAATGCAGCCTTCCATCTGCAAAGTTCTGGCGGGAGGAGAGCTCAGAAGAGTTTCCTCCTGCGGCTAGCAGAGCAGAGCTTCTCCTCGCTGCTCCACTGGTCCCTAAAGGTAACCAGCACTCTGCAGGAGACTCAGGCTGTATTGCTCGGCCCGCTGGAGGGAAGAGAGGCACAGGAGAACCAAAACCAAGAGTGCACGAAGCAGACCCTGCTGCACTAAAACAAGAGTTTCTTTGATGGGGAATCTGGTGCTCAAAAAACATTTGACCATTTTCAGGTCCCTTTTACACCGTTAGGTTGCAGCTGAAAGATAAGCTAAAATATTGTCATATATGCAACATATTTATTTATCGCAATACACAGATATAATCATAGTCAGATATGATAATGCACAAGATGGGGCAGTGACATTATACGCAGGTATTAGGGTGAGTGAAGTCAGACAATGAGAAGATATCCTGGGTGTGTGGACTTTGTTTTGTTGAACAGACCTCTGGCCAAACCGAGCATCATAGAATGAGAAAAAGAAGGTGACAACCTCACAATTACAACATAAAATAGCATGTGTCTCACTACCAGCATTAGAGAGGGTCAACCTATAATGTGGTGCAATGACACAATATTACAAAAAAGTGAGCAGTTTTAGATTTTGAACATTTTGTTCAGCCAGCCCCCTCTGCACAGCGCTGTAGTACTATGACACGTTGGTGTTAACAGATGGCATTTTCAAAGTCAGCATCACTCCACTCATGCATACAACCCACGGCAATCCCGCTGCATGTGAACATCACTTCTACTTCTAGATCACATTTGCATGCACGCGTGTGTGTTCACACTGTACCCACAGAATAAAGTATGCATTTTGTAATTTGGGTGAGCTGACCCTTAAAAAAACGGACTAAATGTTTTCCTCACTTAATTTCAGTGAAGCCACAGTCCAGCAGCTGACATCTTAACAACTGTCTGCTATTGAGATTGATCGTAATTCGGACGAGCGAGCAGCAGCGAAGCGTGCCAGGTGTGGGTTCATCCATCAAATCAGAGAGTGTTAAGAGATGCGTCTCATGAACCAAATGGCTGGTTTTGTTGATGATGCCAAAGGAGCGTTTTAAAGTTTCATCAGTCACACCAGAACATGTCAATCATATCAGCTCCTACATTTACAGCCAGAGGGTGTGACTGTGTGCTCGCTCGGTTTCCGCGGAGTGCATAGTGTCCTACATAGCTGAGTGTTTGTGTGCGTGTTGGGAGTCTGTGTGCACATGATAGTGAGCCTTTTGATGTATTTGGACTGTAGCTTGTTCTCGCGGGATAATTCATCATGTCTCCTGGGCTCCCAGGGTGAGGAAACACAACACACAAATCTCCCCACATCCCTGCAGGATGCAGCAGTGGGCTAACTGTCCAAATATCCGGGATTTATGGGGTGTAAAAACATCTCGCGGGCGCCACAGCACATCACTTCTTCCAGATCTGGGTGGAAGGACGAAGTTAGAGGAACAGCAAAAGTGACATTTTGTCGTGTGTATCTGCCGTGCTGGAAGGATTTGAATCCGAGAAACTATTCATGAACTGTAACTTCATGGAGTGAAGTTAGAAGTTAATACGCTGGATTCATACACGCACATGACGCAAACCAAGTAACAGCAATGCCTCTGCAAAAAGCAACACAGAAAAAAACACTGGTAGAGAAATAAATACCCTGACGCAGTCCTTTCTCCAAAGAATTACGTTCCATTTTGACGAAGCTGCGTAGTGAATTATGTTTTCAGGGAAAATGACGCATCACAAATACCTTTCTACTGATAGTCTACAGGAGTCCACGTATCGAGGAGGTCAGGGTGGTGAATGGTCAAACAAACACAGAACTTTCAGCCAAGAGGCCGCTGTCGGTGTCCGTAAAACCAAAAGTCAATGTTTCTTCCACTAGCTTATTAAATAACGTCATTTTAAGCCAAACCATGATGCTTTTTACTGAACCGTGTGTTGCATTTTTGTTTGGTTTCAATTTACAACGTTAACCACCATACATTTCCCTCGGAACGTATTGTAGGTTTTATTTTTTTACTTGATTTTGTAGGAGACATTGATGCCTTATGTATACAATGCAGGTTTCAAAAACTCTACTGGAGCAGCGTCAGTTTGGTTCCTGCTTGTGCCAAAATGAATTTAGGTCTTTGTAAACGAAGAAACCCATTTTAGTTTTCGTAACGTTGCTGCAAAGCAACAAGCAGCATCTCCACATGGCCAAATGTAGTGCTACAGTGGATTAAAGATTCCACTTTGCAAGTTATCTTTAGTCATTTTTAAGCCTCTGGAAGACACACAGTGTGTTTTGAGAAATACGGAATATAAAAATGACCGCGTTTGATTAGTTGAGCTTTATTTATATACTTAACTATTTTTAAATTAAGGATTTAAGGGCCTACCCTGTTGGTCTGTTTCTGTGCTGTTTTGATAAAAAAAGTATGAAGTGTCCGTTCTCTCACTTTAACAGGAGCAACAACAGAGGCAGGTGGGAGTTAGGTCTAATCAGCCAAAGTGGAAACACCTGTCTAGGTCTACCACAGGTGTGTGTGCAGGGGCTCTGATCAAGCGCTGGTGAATCCCAAGGAAACTCAACAGTTGTGTGTAAACCGCTGATATGATGGCAGAGTCTAGATTTGACTGGGATTCGTCTTTTTTTCTGCGTGTCATTACACCGTTGACTGAGTTTCTGTGTGTTTATCTCAATCAGCTTCATATTCACCTTTCTTCTTCAATATGCAGCACATACTGTGCTCACATTCATGCGTACTGTAGATAGAAGAACACACACACACACACACTTACACGCATCCACAGTGACAATAACACCTTGTAATGACTATAATTATCTTTCATGTGGTTTCACAGAAGGGAAAGCATACTCTTCCACTAGAAAAAAAAAACAAATGATACGTTTCACCCATCCTGAAAGTACTCCGATCGTGCTCCAGCTTTTTTCCTTCCTTCAGTCGAACCCCATGAAATTGCCAACATCGACAAAGAGAGTTGAATACGTCCAAAGTGTCTAAATGTGTGAACTGGTGACTCTTGGATGAGTCATGGTTGCTCGTAGTGACAGCAGGGTCTTCACTAGAAGCCTACAATTTCACTTAAATCTATTTTAAATACGTATAAGTTTGTGTGAGCAACCACAGAGGCTAAGTCACTACAACTCGCCACCGCAGTACAGTTAGCGCCACAAGATGGAGGAACACACAAAACGTCAGATGGACTCCTCTATAGATCCTTCCATTCATCCATCCATCAATCAATCTCTTGCATCCTCTTCATCTCAAACTCAGCAGCAGTGTTTGATGATTGTATTAAGCCTCAGGCAAAAACATTTACCATCAGCAAAAGAACACAAGCTTTTAAAAACTAACAAATAGAAACACGCAGCCTTGCATTCAACTTTTTCTAAGTATTTGCATACTGCATTATGGCACAAAAAATTATTGTGGGAGAATGGGCAACATTTAGACCCAATTGTGTATTATCTTCTATATCTATATTCTTCTTTTTGGGGCCTTTTTGTCTTTATTGGACAAAATGGTATGAAGACAAATAGAAAGTCGAGAGAGGGGTGTTAAAAAAGCTCCTGGCTCATAGATCCTGGCATGCTGTGGCTATGTTGTACGGTAAAAATGTGTAAACAAGTATTCACAAGTAAAATTTCTTCTTTGGTAGTTTTGGCTTTTAATAAGCTTCCAGAGTTATTTGTTTAGATTATTGTGCCATCATTTAGTTTCATGCTGCCTTCTTATGGGGTCTACCGTGTAGGGCTAGAAGAGCCAATATGGACGCCCCCCCTCTTGTCTTCACGGCCTCGTAAGTGGAAATTTCCTGGCAGCTCAGAGTTCCCAAGTTGTGACGTTTTTGCTGACGTTGTCAGAAATGGTGGAGGCCATTCTGAAGAACTCTGAGGTCAACTTGTTCATCTTTGTATTTCCTGCAGTACGTTACCCGCTCACTAGCTTGCTAAATTATTAGCCTCTGTTTTTTTTAGACAACCATAGTAATGTTGATCTGCATTAGCTTCCCATTAGCCACGGGCACAGTTGTTCACATTTTTTCGTCCAACCCCGGCACCTAAGCCAGTAGCTGAGTGTGAGTGGAAATGATTATGGATTGCATGCTGTCATGGATGAGCATGTTTTGACAGCGTATTAGTGTCTAAATACCTATTTGATGTTTGCAGACTTTGCCTGGCATGATGGATTTTCCCAAAATGACAAACCCTGTTCTCATCTCTAGTCTCGGCAGGCTAAAGCAAACCTTCAAAGGAGTTGGAAGATTTCTCTGACTAACATGGCCTCGAGGAGGAAAACAGCAGAGAAGAAGTGAACAGTGCAGACATACTCAGGCATGCCAGCAGAATACTGGAGTCTTCGTCTCAGTCTCAGACTGTCTGAGTTATCTGTTGGATTTGGTTGTTCCTTTGATATATATAGCACAAAAGAAATAACTAAAAACTTGTGCCAGAATATCATTAGTATGTCAAGACTGACATTGTTTTTAATGAGTCTCACATTGTGACTAAGGTCTGCGTTGAAACCTTTAAGGAATTGGAATGTTTGCCTGGCTCCACATCACTTACTCTGACAGTCGAGCCCCGTCGCTCAAAAACTACCAGCAAAACTGAACATTCACTTGTTTGATTTACGTCTGCAGCTTAAATTAAAATAACAAACATAGCAGTTTGAAGCCAAACTGTGATGTTAGTAACATAGTAAACTGGTAGCTCACCTGTTCAACACATTCTCACTCCCAAATTGTCAACCACCTTTTTTTTCTAGCAACTCGAGTCACTAGCTTGTGACTAACGAGTCATGGGACTAGCTACTCGTGTGAGTCAAGACACTAAGAACAAGACTCACATGGCTAAAATGTCAACGTTAACAAAGTCCTGTGTTTGTTTGACGCGCCCGCCCTGGGCGGCAGACTCTCACGGACTTTATACCACATCACGCGCTCTTACCGTCCCCTGATGCTTCCGGAGGGTTTACATTTGGGGTTAGTTGCGTACAGCCTCTAAAGTGAGCCTCTGTGCACCAATTTCCATTGCCGAGGGGCACTGACCAAATGTCGGTATTTGACGAGTCGGGATTGTGAACGGGTCCTTATCACAGCAGAGCTGAGGCCCTTTCCTGACTATAACTATCACTATCCAACTAAGATGGACTACAAAGTATCTGTATACTTGATGGATAGTTCGATGACATGTTTGTTTAAAATACGTGTATCATGTGATCCAGCAAACAGGAAATTGCTGGTTCAGGTGGTCTATATATATATATATATATATCTATATATATATATATAGATATATATATATCTATATATATATAGATATATATAGATATATATATATATATATATATATATATATATCTCATGTGATACAGACACAAGATGAGGTGGCCTTGCCTGTTATAGAAACAAAACAAATATTAAACATACAATTATACATAAAACTTTTAAATATACATAAAAAATAGGCTACTATGAAGCTTGATTCGCTTTGTCGAAAGTAATGTTTAATAGAGCCGAGACCATGTTGAATGAATTCTAACTCGAACACATTTACTATTAAAGTAAAAACACATAAAGTTAAGTAATCAACTGTATAGTGACATTAAACCCTGTCTTTAAGTTGAATTATTTAGTTTAAACATACAGTGCATGAAGAACTATGGTAACAACCGGAGAGGTCTGCCGGGGGAAACTGAGATTAAAGAGTAAAACAGAGCGACTGAGTGGTTGTCTTGAAATGAACGGCTGTTGCAGAGAGACGGACAGAGTGCAATAGTCTGGAAAAAAGGCAAGAAGAAAGAAACACAAACCCATCCGGAGAAAAGGCTGAAAGCTTCGAAATTAAACTCACAGGTTTGAGGAAAGCAATGTGAGGACACTTTGATGGATACCATGTCAGTGGAACCTTTCTCCATCGGGCAGGTGGGTGGGCGGTTCTCTATTCTTTCTCAGTGTTTACCTTTTTACTGAAGACAATAAAGGCACAAGGAAAATGTTCCACAGTGAAAAGGAAGAGCCTAAAAAAAGCAAAAAATCCTTGATAAAAATAGTCTCTTTCAGACCAAAGTAATTAACCTACAAGTTTCATCCACTGACAAACTGAAACCTTATGTGCATGCGAGTTATTTGTCGACGTCGACACAAGCGCGCATCCATTTCGCAGTGTGTTCCGAAGACGGAGTGTTTTCACCACTGTCTAATTGAAAGAAAAATGGGTAATGGAAGCACTTAGGAGGACTAGAAGGACCGAGGGTGGAGCAGGTCAGTCCGCAAAGAACGACTGCAGTGTGAGAACAGTGGAACGAAGTGGTAAATGTCATGTTGTCAGGAGCAGACAGAAGTGGAGGAGCGACGGGGAGGAGGTGTCTCATTCTCTGCTTGTCGCACGCTGAACTCGGAGTGGAAATCTCTCAAAGTGTCTCACCGCGTTACTGTGTGGGAACACCGAACCTAAGTGCTGATATTTAATTAAACACCATCAAGTGTACAATGAAAAGCATTGTGTTCATGCCTCCACGTAATTGAACACATACAGAGCTGTTTTTTTTCCCCGTCTATGATCCAAGTGTGGCACAAGGAGGTTAATCCAGTGATTGTATAAATTCTCACATCGTTTACTCAGTGGGGCATAATTATGCAATGCATTGTGTGTGTTTTATCAGTGTATCATCTATGTCTTTATGTGACGGTTTTTACCATATAACCTGTGATTTCTTTATCTTCATCAATCTCAGCTGTTTAAAATAGATGATTTATTCTGGGGGTGAAAAGATTAAATGATGAATATCAGAAAACCATTCCAAAAAGAAGCGAGATATGGAGATAACTTTACTGCCTTGAATCTATTTGTCTGCCAAAAAACTCACCATAAGAAATGCCAGCAGCAACACAAACTTTGTAACTTCAGACAAAGTTACAAAGAATAATTATTCAACACACGACATTGCATTTGCAGAGAATCTTCCTCCCTCTTGGGGGCAGGCCAAATATTCTTGGCGTTTCATTTCTCATTCCGAACTTGAAATACATTTGATGTTACTTTGTGCAAATTGGTTGTGCAAAACTAATTCTCTTCATTTTGCGAATTCATCCCAAAATCCCAAATGGATCTTGTGTCTGTATTTAATCTCAGCAATATCCAATCTAATATCGAGTCCCATTGCCATATTGTTACAAATGAATCTATCTGTATGTTTTTGCATACAATTGTGGATTTATTTAAATAAGTACTGAATCACCTGGGAGGGATAGAAAGTAAATTATGCGTCTAATTATATGTAAATGTTGCTAATATTTGGAGTATGATTGCTTTTGATATTGCTTTAGAGCTTTTACAAGTGTTTTAATTCTTTCTTTCAGGGCTACATGCTCACCTGTTACTTGTAATAGTGCATCCCTAATTACTCTTGGCATGTGGTCAATTGTAACGTTTAGGTCTTGTACTGGTTAAGCTTACAGAGGAAGAAACAACAACCTTGTCTTCTTTAATAGCTACAGTATGTGCTCAGGCTATCACTTCATTCCGGTTCCCAGAACTTAATAGCACTGGAACAGAACGTGGAACTGGAACATTTCCAATCTCACTCAGGCCAGATGAAGAGCGATGACGAGGGAAGATATAAACTTCTAAATACTCAGAATGAGATTGCCCAGAGCTGCTGGGTGTATGGATAAGCTCTCTCCCGCGGGTGCTCAGCGAGGCCGGGGGAGGCTCTGGGGCAGCGTTGTCAAGAGGGTGAGCAGGACTTGTTTCAAAGGACGGTTCAACAGCTCTCCCAGCTCGTCCTCTGCCCCTCTCCAGCCTCCCGCACCACCTGACAGTTCATCAAGGTCGAGTCCTTTCACCACACACACACACACACACACACACACACACCTCTCCACCACCGCCCAGGTCTCCTCTGACTAACACGGCCTTTCTCATTTCCCACCTTCCTGTGATAGTTGAAGCTCATCATTGCTCTCCACCTATTCTGCCATTTTTATCATTCTTCAGTTGTGAAATTGGGTCTTTTCTGGCTCCCTGCACATTTGAGAGCTTTCGGGATTTCGTTTAGCTTTTTTTCTCCACAGTTGTCTCAGTGAATATTGTCAGCACACCTCTCCCATACGTATGATTCATAGATATGTTTTGAGTCTATGACATCCAAGCGAAGTGCCAGATCAGAGGATGGGGATATTAGTTGTCTGATCTTTCTGTCTGTGCGTCAACCAATGTAGCTCAGAGCAAGACTTTAGTTAAATACTGTGCAATGTGTCACCCAACCGTTAGAGCAAAGTTTCCTATTACAAACAATACAAATGTTGCTGTAATTAAGAGATTAGCATGAAAATGACTTTAACACCCCAGATAATTACCACCTCATTTCAGATAATCCACGACCGTTCCTCTTGCACCACCTCTGAGTAAATCTAATATGTCAAAATATCATCTAATCCGTGGCATATTGCGGTGATGTTCGCTGAGCCTTTCCATGCTCCCAAAAGGATGAAACCTTTTTTTAATTTACATAATGAACATATAGGCCCCCCCCCCCCCCCCCCCCCCCCATTGACAGGGAACTGCAAAACATAATTTACGACATGGCAACAACTGACAGAGATTCTAAACGCTAGCATGCTTTTGCATGGCTTGCTGTACTATTATGCATGTATCATGGCAACACATCATGATCAGCTGGCTCTTGAAGGGCAAACTCAAGTCCAATCCAGTTAAGTGTCTTATCTGTGCTCTTGCGTTGTTTGCAAAAATATTACTGTTTCAGTCGTCTGTAATTAGTGCGGGGACAGCTGTGGTGTTCTGCAACATTTAGGGAGCTGTCCAGAGTGCTTAAACTCCGCTGCAGCTGTCCACTCTTGTGTGGCGCTGAAGTGATGGCAGGCAGCGCTCCTTACTCGCTGTGCTCTGTCTCACTGCATGTTTCACATGAAATGCGCTGCGTGTTGTGATGGGAGGGAGCTGTTCATCCCATTTGGTGCTGAGCTTTAGCTCTTCTAGTGGGTATAACAGCAGCAAACATTGGAGCAGTGAACAATGTCTGTAAGGCAATTAAACCAAATTGTATCATCTATTTGAGGCATTAAATATGATAGAAAACTATTCAGTTGAATCACTTTTTTAATTACCTTTTTGGATCGGTATGATGATATTGATTTTTGTTTTCTTACCATAGCCAAGCCTGTCTTTTACAATTGGATCAAACTTGGAACTTGTGTTTTTCTGGTGGGGATGTGGAGGGACGTCTGGCTCTTTTCAATCATAAAATGTTGCTTTGTTTCATCCATCCGTGGGTTATTACTCTTATTCTCAGAGAGGGAAGTGATAAAACCAACCAGATGAGATACCAGACAGACCTAAAAGGCCGACACACATGATGTAGTTAAAAATAGCTTTAATACCGCAATTAATTAAGGACAGTATTACTGACAGCATTGGCTTATTTCTGTCACGACACATTACAGTGAAATGTTTCCTATAGATTGCCTCAAGAAATGTACAATGTGCGATTAGTTTTTATTTCCAATTAGAGCACATTGATTTAATTGCATGGTGTCCAATCCCTCTAAAACTGCTCTTGCAGAGTATTCACAGAAATCAATGATCGAAAGAAAAAAACATAATAATGTAAAGAACGTCCTTCCACAATTGGTTCAAAACCATTAGGAGAAATCTATACCGTTAACTTCTACTATAATACCTGCTCGTCTTAATTTGTTACAAATCTATCTGGTCAAGAAGGATGAAAGTCATAATTTTACTTGTATTAGATGCTAGATTGTGCTACATCTTTATCACTTACTGTCTACAACCATTCAGTTTGACGATGAATATTCAAGATTTTCCTTCAGGGTTACTGAAATATAACAGCATAATTCATGTCAAAATCTACAAGGAGCTAAGATGGCCATTTGTGAATAATTCAAGTATCTTTCTTTTAAAGTATGTGTTTAGTCAACCATTATGTAAGATTTCATTAATATTGTATCCTCTTTCTTTAATGCATCTTTCTTCTAACCCTACAAAGACTATTAAGAACAACTAATGATGTAAGAAATGAAAGTTGATTATTTTAGAAATGTCAAGTAAACTGTTTTCTTTTGATGTAAGTGTTTTTTTTAATCACTGTTTTCTGACAAACATTTTAGACGAATCGAAATGCTCAACAGGCACACAGTCGTCACTCTTTGATGCACTTGACTGGCTGGTGGTCTCAGATGAGATTTTTGTGAGCAGATGTAGTGCTAGTAATGTTCATGCATGCTCCGTTTCTTTTTGCATTTGTACAGCTCTGTAACAAAGAGGACGTGTACCGTAAGCGTGCGCGCTAACCCTTTTGATTGAGTGCATGCCCGTGCATTTCCATCCCCGTCCAAAGCCACGATTATCCCCCTCACTGCCACTCTGATTGAGCTCAGTCCATGATGGCGATTGACTTGATGAAAGGCCTCTTCCTTATTCAATAATACCTGCCACGTCCTTCTCAGCATAGGTGTGACCAATTAGAGAGGATTGACGCTTTTATCCCCAATCCCGATGAGACAAGCCATCGTAAATACGGCTAAGGCCGACCAACGGAGGGTGCTTATCTGTCTTCTGAGGGGGAGAGAGCAATGGGCTTGTATCCTGGGCCAACCAGAACATTTGGATTTGCTGCTTGGTTGCTGTACTGAGCCTGGCTTCGACTGTTTAATTTGTTCAGTGTTGCAGGTGATTCCTCCCATTCACTCGGGGCTGCCCGGTCCCAAAGTGGCTGCAGGCAAATCGATAAAGATTAAGAATGTAAGAGACCCTAAAACAAGTTGAGGCTAAGATTCTGCAGCATACGCGTACAGCGGCATTCTTCAGCAAAGTCTAAAAGGGTGGGAGAGTGAAGGGGAAAGCGAGTGATGACAGTAAAAGAAGAAAGGGAGCAGAGAGGATTCAGTTTTGTCCTCAACCTGAAGGTGGACGCACATGGAGCTCAGAGGACTGGTCAGGAGTGAGTCATGGGAGGTAGTCCTGAGGCTAAACAATGCTGAGGGAGCATTCAGCAAAAGGGATGACTCTATTGTTTTTTTTGTCAGTGTGTTTATGTGAGCACAGAAACCCCGGCATTCAGTGAAAATACTGATTCAACCAAGCGTCCGACTCCTGACTGCGTTTGGCTGTCTACGCTCGCCGCCCCCCCCCCCCCCCCTCCAGTGAAAGCCAAGGAGGGAGAGAGGCTGGTGCTGAGCCTTTGACATGCTGGTGAATTATTGATGAAGTTGCAAAGTGGTATTTTGCTAATAGCCATCCTTTAGTCTTTGCTGTCAGGTCATTGCAAGACATTTTTCTTTTATTCTTATTGGCTGTTTTCTCCTTTTCTCCCTCCATCATCTATTTTCCTCCTGTTACTTAACAACAACAGTGCAGTAATTTTCACCAACAGCTGTTACACTCATATCTAAAGACTGGGCAGTTTTGGGTCAGATGCAAATCAGTGTTATTGTGATTAGTGAAGTGAAGGAAAGGAGAGGTGGAAAGATATGAAATATAGATCCATGTATATGCTTTTAAATACATTCCAGATGAAACATGATTGCTGCCTGGATAATGGATAATGTTTACTGGCAACTGTTTCAAAGTCCAGGACGTGGAAGTCCTTAAACTGCACATAAGTTCTGAGGATGATCACTTCCTGTGTCCCATAAAGTGTTCGGTTTAGTTCCAGGTCTAGCTCGCATTGAAAACACTCATGTCCTCGGTCTTCATGGGTCTTTAGTTAGATGCCTAAAATAAGGTCTGTGCTTAACACAAGCTGAAGAGATTTTAACATTTTGTTTTTTCAGTCAATAAGACTTCAGTGCATTTTGAAGCTTTGGTTTGGATCCATGTATATGCTTTTAATCTAATTTGCCAAATACATTGGCTCTAAACCAACAAGTGCTAACAAGTGGCTAAATAAGACTTCAAAATGACATCACGCCGACTAGTCAGCCTTTGTGGACACTCGAGCTCATGCGACTGTGGTGTAATATGTTTTTAGCCTAACGTTAGCTTTTTACACCCTGCTGACTGCATTCAAGCTTCGAAAATCTAAAAAGTGATCCTCATGCGTGAAGTTTATTTTGCTGAATGAAGTGTCATAAACTTGTGTTTGGCACGGAGCTCATTTTCTGCAATGACTCAAAATCCAGTAGAAAAACCTCTTTGGCTTTCTGTCGAGGGAACCGGTGGGATGCCTACAACAATGTGTCATCCCGGCAGCACTCTATGATCCTTTGTTTCCGTTAAATATTGAAAAAGTCAGTGCTTCCTGTTCATGGTTCAAGTCAGTGTTGACTTTTTTAAAACTACTGCAAATGAGTTATTTTTTTGGAAAGCAGGGTTGGTGCATGTTGTAGAGCCAAGCAGGAGGATATTCTCTAATACAGTGGAAATCAATACAGCACATCATGATTGCATTCAACCCAACACACACAATATAAACTCATTACAATTCCAAACACAGCACCAGACTCCGCATAGCATGATGTGCTACCACTGTAGGCAGAACTGTCAAACCTAGTTTGGAAAGAAACAATTACTTTATAGGGGGAATGAGTGTGATTACAAGCTGCCCTGTGAGACTCAACAAGCAATTACAAATCAGTAAATAATAATTACTACGGCAGCTCGGCCGAGAAGCTGTAAGCAGTAGAGACAAAGAGCCCACAGGAAACGGATACCAGAAACATTAAATTACACACACGTGCCAAATATTTCCGTTATCGGCGTGAAGAGCTGAGCTTTCATCATTCTCTCGATCCCCGTCTCTGAAGCATGCACACAAAAACTGGTAGTAGTTAGTTTTATGGCCTCCCTGAACCACCACGAGGGTCCAGTAGTGTGATACAGATTGCATACAACTATGATAGGCATTTCATATCAATTGATTTGTTTCTGAGTAGCATGCTATATGTTGTATCTGCACTTTTACCTTAAAGTCCATCACAAGTAAACTGTATACATACCAGTGTACTCATGTCCTTGAGTACCTCTTCCAGACTGTTACATTACTTTGCTGTGGATGATGATGATGATGATGATGATGGTGGATGAGGTGTTATTATGTCAGTCATATAAACTCTCTCTTTTCTCCACGTGGATTACCAGGTTAAAGGGGCTCACTGTGTGGGCTCACAACACTGACGATTACAAAAGCAAGTCAAACTAATAGGATTTGGCTGAAAGTTTTGCACACAATCCTCGGGACAGGCTATAGATTACATGATCCACGATCTGGTAGCGATTGACCCGAAAAGCAATGTAAATCACACGGTGTAATCGTTAGTGTCACAGATTAGAGCCGGCAACCTCCAGGGGTGAAATTAAGACGCTCGGGCAGATAGTGTCAAAGCTGTTTGATACCCGTTCACAAACTGAAGATTATTATTCCGATACTGTATATTGTTAGACTAAAAATAAGTTGTTTTCCTGTGCTTTACTCTGTGTCAAAGTAAGAACATGTGAGAAAACAAGTCTTGAGAAATGTATCTTTGTTCCACTTCTGTTATATAGTTCTGGTCTGGCAGTAACCAAGACTGGCCAGTTGGCATTGAGACCCATTTTAGCTGTATGTTTTTCTCAAAACAAAACTGTAGTTTGTTGTTGTTGACGGGTTTAGGATTTAGATCAGTAATCAGTTATTGTGAGCGAGGTCTTGATCCGCGGGTCGCCTGAGGGATTTAAAAGTTAAAAGGTCAGAAAACATCCCACTCTACACTTTCGGTTCTTGAATCTTCCCTGATGAAGGTTTATCAGATATTTAGATGTTGAATCTAATCCATTAAACGTCTACTGAACATTTAATCCTTGAATTTTTCCTTATGAAGGTCTGCCAAAGATTCAGTTCTTGAATCTCACCTGATAAAATAGATCTTAGTCAATTTTGTTAGCTGCAGGGTAACCTCCATCAACCACCTTTTTATCTTCATGAAATCTCAATATAGACTGTGTTAAAATGTTCGTGACTATGTTTGATCTGCTCCTCACCCACAGAAAAGTGAAACATCAACACTAATAGTGCTCACATCTATCCATGCATGTATATAAAGATGATTTTCAGACTTCGGTTGCGGGTTAGTGTCGTGGTGGTAAAAGGGCAAGAAGAATAGCAGAATCCATTCTTCCAACGATGCTTAAACCGGCCCACCTAATTAGTTAAATGACCCATGTCGATCTGAAATGACTATAACGTAAAGCTGAGTGACATTGCTCATAAACCCTCACAACTGTATCTTTATAGGTTTCAGTGAATCACCGAAGGATGTCCAGTACATCAAGTTTACGCATGATTTGATGCCACCACCACCATGAGGAAACAGTGGTGTGCTATTAGCCAAAGCTAAAGCTAAAGCCTAAGCTTCAGTAAGTCACATTTGTGCTGATTGCGATCATATAAGGCTACGACCTTTTGACCTTCACGGCGGTACAATCTGAGCGTCCAACATACATCACACGTAAGGATTAAAGAAAAAGTAATAAAGACGGAAAATGTTGTGCATTGCACGAATCTTACATTGGAAAGGGTGACATTTTGAATGGAACTGAATAGTAGAATAAGCGAAAAGGTCAGTTTAAAGGGTATACAGTTGTAAATTGATGGGCTGCTAAAAAAAAAATTAAAATGCGCATGTCAGAAAAAGCCAGAGAAGCAGAAGGTTGGAGGGTAAAAAGCTAAACGGAGCTCCATTTTTTTTAAATTCTGACACAGCCCATTATTATTACATGAAGAAAGGAAGAGGAAGAGGAAGGATAAACTTTGGACAGGCCGGTAATGATAATTCAGCTCGAAGTGCCCGCTGTATGTGTGTGTATGTCCGTGTGTGTATCTTTTATAAGTAATGTCAAGTAGAGTCATATTGCTGCATCAGTAATAAGTCAGTCCGGAATTGCGTGTGAAGCGGGGTGCACACTACCTAAAGCAGGCACGATTCAGATCCACGATAAAGCACACACACATACACGCACCATCTATACACCGCTCTGCATTCATGCACACACCCACATTCCAATATGAATCACAAGTTATTCTCTCCAAATGATCTTAATATTTTACCATCTTCCCTTCACCTCCAACCTCCATTTCTCTCACTCCATCCCTCCGCGTTGTTTTATTTTTTCCTCCCATTGTCCTGTAGCGTGATCAGCTACTGTGTGTAGCACTGCCATGTGCACCCGAACTGGTGTGGTATTCTATTCTGTGAGACCACGCGGTGCTCACTTTTACTCATCCAGAGGAGGAGGAGGAGGAGGAGGAGGTGGAAGTGGGGAGGTTAGCAGAGGAAAATAGCAATGATGACAATGAGGAGGAGGAGGAGGTGAGGCAACATGACGAAAGACACGAGGATGTAAAGAAAGGGGAGGCGGCGGAGGAGGAGGAGAGAAAAATGTCGTGCAAGACGTGTTTATCTAGGTCATCTATATCTTCATCCTCGCTGGCCTCCTCCTCCCGCTGCCTCTCCCTCCCTTCCTCTCTCTCAATCCCCCATCTCCCCATATTGTTCATCCTGCAGCATTCTGGCTTTTCCAGTCTACTTCTGCTGGCTTGGATCGCTAATGGCTGGCCATGAAACTTTAGATAACCTGAATGGTTTAATAATTGAATAATTACCTCTTAGCAGATGGACAGCAGGAGTCTCCTCTGCCCAACCTCTGGGGTTTCTCTCATCAAGAGGAAAACAGATCACAAAGTTGGAAAAGATGGTGAGGGGTTTATTAAAAATTTAAATTCAAGTAAAGCAAACACACATGTGAAATGTAAGCAAATGAGCATTAGAGTCTATTTACAGTGTTTTGACTGTGCACCATATGCATGACTTGATCCAGGTCCTACTGTCCTTTGGGAAAAGAATTAGGAAGTGCATAAATGTGTGTAACTTTTTCACACTACATTACAGCTCAAGAGTGCTCTCTCTCTACTCTTTCGTCCTTGAAATGCAATTAGCTTTTCCACAATCCCTGTACACAGTTAAAAACAATGCACTATATGAATAATAAGTGCATATTATTACGGTAATGCAGTCCCTAAGGAAAGTCATATGCTGCGGGAACGCTCTGCACTTTACAGCAGGAACTCGGTGTGAATTGCACGCACATGACGTCGTTGCTCTGCTTCCCCCCCGCTAGCTCTATTTATCATCACATACACTTACGTTTCACTCGGGGATGTAAACAACAAAGTGAGCAGAACTGGGCGCTCCAGGACGGATGAAAGCAAGACAAGCATGGTTGTGTACAACATCCGCTGCAGAGAAGAGTGTTTGCAGTGAAAAAGCAGAAAAGGCTCGCGTGTGTGTGTGTGTGTGTGTGTGTATGGCCACATCTAAGAATGCACCTTTAAAGTAGCTTCCAGCGTTGACACACCGTTGTGTCATTCTCAGAGACAGCCGAGAAAATCACATTAAATGCCACGACGGATAGTCCAGTCGTTCCAGCGGCATTCTAAAGAAATTGGCGGTAATGGAGCAGCGACAATTGAGTCTCTTTCTGCAATCTGAGGAAATAGGTGTTAGACTGTCGCCCCAAACTGCAGTAGATGTGACTTTCCGGAACATAAGTGTGTGATTCCGTGTGTGTGTGTGTGTGTGTGTGTGTGTGGGGGGGGGGGGGGGGGGGGGGGGGGGGGGGGGGGGGGGGGCTCTGGAGTGATGCGAATGACTATGCATTTCAGAGATAAGTATAAATGGGACAAGGGGATCGTGTGAGTCACGCTCCGCAAATCTCTAAGCTGAGCAAGAGTAGACCCGGGTCTGCGCTCCCTCTCCATCTTTTCCTCTATGGGGTGTGAAGGCCCGAGGGTTCCAGTCTTAATTACTGATGAGAGATGCGTTGCCTGAACACCTGGCCTTACCTCTCAGCGTGATTCACTCTGGGATCATTTCTCACCCAATGGTATTGCATGACTAGTACTCAGCCCTCAAATGAAGTCTAGTGCACGCGGTGGAGTGTGCCTGTGTGTGTGCTGTAAGCTCCATAGTTGTCAGGTGGTAAAGCTCTTCTGGGGCCTCCTGATGTAAGTCCTCTCCCTGCTTCAGCAAAAAAAAAAAAACATTCTCGCAGCCTGGCTAGAGGAGCACGTCCGCCACAGAATCACACACAGCAACAAGTAGGTGGGACATGGTAGAGGCACATTGACCCCCTGCAACTGTCATTATTAAGCACTCAGAGTGATGGCCTAGTATGAAAAGAAAGAGACATTTTGTGTTGCTTTTCTTCCGCAGTGATGCGAATTACTGCAGGGAAATATGACAGTGGTGAATCTTGCCATGATGATGCCCATCAACCTCCGAAGTTGTGCCTTGTCCTAATTTATATTATTTGAAGTTAGTCAATGTTGTTTGCTGTTTTGCATGAAGCAAAAAGACATTGCTGTTTGAGTAATGCCTAATTTCATGTCAATAAATCAGGTCACGTTGCGTCGATGCAATCTTGCCTTTTGAATTTGATGACAATAGTGTTTTTGCTGCAAGAAAATCAAAGCTTCGAAATGGGCTCCGGTTAAGACTGCTGAAGATTTTGCTAATAAGATCCCAGAAGGAGCCAGTCAAAGAACGTTGTTTTTGTCTGGTCACATTCTCACTCCTGTGATGTCTGCTTAGCTTGCACTTTCATGTTTGACCCTCCTCCATCTCTCCCTCTGCTCCCTCTGTCTCTGTCTCTCTACCGCTGAACACAATGCCAAGCTGCAGATGCACAAGATTTTAAAGACCGCCTCGTGTCGAGCTCCTCTTCAATTAGTGTTGTTTTTTTTTGACAACTTCAGCTCTTTCCGTCTCAATATGTATAGCTCTCTACCACCAGCCTCTGCTGCCTTGTTCTTTCTTCTATTCCAGTTTGCTCCTCTGTCGGAATATGTCCCCATCGTCTTCACGTCGTTCCTTCTTTCTTCTTGCTCCTCCCCGCCCTTCTCCTCTTTCTCTTATCCGTCTCATACCCTCCGATAACCCCTCTCTCCTGTCCTATCCACTCTCACTTCCAATTCTCCCTCTCGGCCATCCGTATCATATCATGCAAGCCTGGCTTATGGTGCGACGTGGCGCCTATTGAGTAGTTATCAGAGTGTGTCTCCTCAGCTGCGGGTGTGAATGCTGAACATGGAGTTATGCAGGCAGTGAGGCCTCGGGGGGAGAGCGGGGGGGAGTTGGAGAGGGAGGACAGTGCTGCAGACTCTGGGAGATGGATGGAGGGGATCAGGGGCTTGACTGACATGGCAAATGGTAATAAATGACTCCAATGCCAGCTGACGAATGAACGCACAGGGCTAGGAATAGAACCAATCACGGCACATAAACGCTGACATCACACGGTTTGTGTGTTCTCCCCTAATGTGACCCACTTTTCTGTTCTTGTCACCCAAACGGTGCTAAAATACCCAAACTTACTTGTATGTGCTTTTGCATTTTGGTGAGGTCACGATTGTGTATAGCCTTCATCCTGCTTGCATGGGTGTGAATCTGTGTGTGCGCATGTACCTGTTTGTGCAACGTTCACAGCGGCGTGGCTGTGATGGATGGACCCCTGTGCTGCTCCACTGGGGCCATTAGTCAGCCAGAGAGCAGGGGCCGGCCACCTGGGTATGATGCTCCACGCTAGAGGTTGAAGGCCAGGACAGACACTTACCACGTGTGTGTGTGTGTGTGTGTGTGTGTGTTTACCGGTGTTCCTGTATATGCGTGTGTCTTAGTATGTAACCTTGTGTTTCTTCAAATGATCCAAAGGCAGTGCATGTGTATGTGAGCTATTGATGAGACCTGACATTTCACCTCCCTCTGCGACCAATGCACATCTATCATCCATGCTTCAGTTGGGACTAAGGGTGCATCTCACATGCAGCAGAGCATAGATCAGAGGTGCTTTGGATCTTAATTTGTAGCAATTTGTGTTTCTAAACACACTCAAATCTAAAGGTTTTACAAAATGGAAAAAAATACGGCGATGGTAGCAGAAACTGATGCCACGTCAGGCCTCCTCTCTCCTCTGTTCCACTCTCTTCTAAAACCTCATTAGTTTAAGCTTTCTTATAAAGATTTGCTTTCATTATTATTTCTGAAAAGCTAAAAAAGGATTCTGAGGTTTTCTGTCCATGTCGAAGCTAAATGGAAACCCTCTACTGTGTGGATGGTAAAACGTGATTTGTCATTTGTCCCCGTTAATGTAATTTCCCTGATATGGATCTATACAGTGTGTGTAAGGACAACTCAGTAAAACAAGTCGGCTTTGCAGCTGAATAGGACAGCACCGGTTGAAATAGTGGATTCTAACGGAACACAGGGAACTGCAAAATAAAGTGAGCATTTGAAATGGTTTCAAACATTGCACCGTCCTGTCCAGGCTGATTTAATGAGCCAGTCACAGCTGCTGTGGAAGCATCACAAACATCTCGCCCTTTAACCCGAAAGCATGCTTGTCTTCGTTCCTCAAATCCATGCTCACTTCTTTCACCAGAGCCTGTTAGCTGGCCAGCCAGCAGCCTTTACCTCAGAACCCCACTAGCTGAAGACACGCAGCCCGCCAAGACCAATCGCTCCCACTCAACATCAGCTCGCCAGAGTTTTTTTTTTGTTGCATGGCTCCGCTGCTCACATTCTCGCACACATGTGCACCCTGGACTGCATACATGGATGGCATTATAAACGTACCACCACACACAGTCAATCACACGGACAAACAACTATCCTGGTGGGAAAGCACACACTGCAAAGACGTACACTGTCAGTTTGGTTTCCTGCTTGAGTGGTCGCCTTTCGTTGATGGCGGACATTGCACTAACAAGCTTTTCCACTGAAACGGCATCTCCACCGTGTCACTCCAGGCCTCAGCTCGGGCTCTTTTACTCCATCAATGCACACCACACAGTTTATGGCATGTGGACGGACTGGCAAAGATAATAAACTCAAAGATGTTTGTGCACTTCAGCTGAGAGAATATGAGAACTGGACCATTGAAAGTGTGTTGTGGCAGCTTTGATAGAACAAAAATAAATAAATCAATATGAATGAGTTTTATCAACACGTATTTACATTTAAGTTGTTTATTTATTTCTAAAGCAAGAGCATTGACAGCTGTTATGTACTTATCACTACATTATTACACTGCTATAAACAGCACATTTAACCGTTTTTGTATGTAATTGTACTATGTGTAATATGTTTATTCATCCATGTGAAAATTGCCATTTCTATCCCCAGATAATTCAGAAAAACATATTTATGTAATTTCAGTGGTTGTATAATCATAAGCCATTACAATAATGTTCCATTTTGAATAAGGTGTATTTTATAAATAGGACACTTAATCTGAACTGTTAGACATTCACCTGCAGTCACGCAGGGGCCAAGTGATGATAATGTGTTTTATATATGATAATGGCAGTTCTTTAAAGTCTCGAGAGCTATCCTCTTCCACACAAATACATTTATTCATATCAAATGGTGCCTCATTATCTCTATGTTGAGCTGTATCTGTCGTGCTCATTCATCGGGCCATCACTGGCTATGCAGACGCTTTAACTGATTACAGTTAACCAATATTAACCCAGAGTATAGAGCGGTTGTGTTTGAAAATACTCTTAAAAAAAGCCTTATCTTTCGCCAAAGGCCATTTTTTATACTCTTTTGCCATTTGAAAAACATAATCTAAGTAACCTTTGAGCATGTAAGCAACCACAGCAGCCTGTAGCATTTGATTTGCTTTGCTTTTTGAGTTTGCATCCCTACTAAGCTGCAAATCAGATCACTGCATGTCCCCAGTCTTAAATATGTATGACCCGTCTTAATGAGGTAGTATAGCTTGAAGCAATTTTCTTTAAAACCAATATCTCTCCTCTTACACGTCCTAACAAATTGCCAAACATAAATTACATCTGTCTCACACACACACACCTACACAGATACATGAATGCATGCCTGTAGAATTGTTGGACTGACATGCAAAGTGCTTTCATATTCTCCAAACACACACACACACACACACACACACACACACACACACAGCCTTCAACATCCAAGGATGTAGGGTATCTCCCAACTCTCTCTGGATTGCAGTGGTGAGAAATGGTCATGCAACAACGAGCCAGTGAAAGACAACGGCACAGAGTGAGAGAGAAGCAGGGGAAGATAAGGAGAGGGTGAGAAAGGGAAAACAAAGAGATCCAATGCTAAGCAGCTTTAAGACAATATGGAGGGGGAGGCTCATCTGAAGCCCAAAAGAGCTGCTGCCGCCCCATACCGCTGCTCCACTTACTGTGAACACACCCCCGCACACATAGATGCACACACAAACATATGAAATACACTGCGACACCCATCCGCCTACACATACACTCCTATCGCTGCTGCACATGAGTAACCAAGATGTGCTTCCCACGTATCTCCACTCTACACCCCCCCCCACCACCACCACCACCACCACCACCACCAACATCACCCACCCAACAGTGGATAAAGGACGAGGAAGCAGAGCAGATTCAAACTGTATGGAACAGTAAAGGGTGGGCAAGTGAGGCAGCAGTGGTCCCAATAAATGCAATGCAGGGAGCAAACAGAGAGGAGGATCAGGATGAATCAGATTAACAGATGGGGGAGGAGTTAAATAATACATGGGGAATCCCCTTATTGCTTTGTGGGTCTGACTCTCTTAGCCTTATAGGTGGAGGGACAAAAGCAAAGTAGTTGTGACAACTTGAAGAATTCTTCTGTGTTTTGTACAATATTGGCACATCATTAGGTGTTTCAGTGAGGTAAATACTTATATTACAATATATTAATTAATGTTGCTGATTCCAGTAAAACTTTTGAAGTCGTATGCCTTGTCCACACACACACACACACACTGGTCTTTTTGTAAACTTGTGTGTACAGTAACTGCACATTTATGTACGAACATGTAAAAAGACCTGAAAGCAAAGATTATTTGGCCACGTCCGCCCCACATGGATGAATTGATGCCACCCTTGCACGACATGTCGCCTCAATAGTGCACTTAACAGAAGAAATAACAACACACGCTCTGACGTTCCAAGACCAAAACTCTTCTTTACCCTGTCTACATGTCAACGCTGAAAAAGGATTTACAAAAGCTCAGTTTTCAGATAAAACGCATAGAAAAAGCTACTAGAGGACTCGGCATGGTGCCCAGGCGCAGTAAGCCTACTTGCCCAGAAAGAAAGCAAGTCGGGTAACGACTACCATTGGTCATAGCACGTTTTGTTCTTGGTGGCTGGTGTGACACAGCTAACATCATCACATTCTCCGTTTTTGACTTTCAAGTTCTGTACTTTGCCCACATGTGCAAATCCAATGATTCCAGGTTCACCATTAAAATGAATAGCTTTTGGTCCAAACATGTTGCTGTTAGAAGCGCAGGTGTAACCACATCCTTCTTGGATGGAGGTTCAAGATCAATGTCATCCTTTTTGTTCAGTGGAAACACAAGTACGTATTACCACGGGGATGTTTTGATGTTGACCGAAAAGCTATTTTAGAAAACCTGTATTCTTTAGTTATAAGAAGCATACTCACAGTTTTACATCCCAATAGGCTCAATGTAACTGTAATGCTAATACCCAGAGATGGTATTCAGAATCAATTAGAAAACTGCACTATGACAGTCCATAAGGGTGTATTCTGATTCAGAACGAGGATGAAACAGCTCATCTTTATTATCCACATTCCCCACTTAATTGCCAATTACAGCTGTATGACAGCAGACATAATGATGTCACAGGTTACTGGCTGCAGAGGATATAATTGCTCTAATTAAATGTATGTACTGTGTGTGTATCAATGTTTTACTAGCAATGTCTGGAAACACGAAGGCTTTTCATGTAGGACGATCCGTGGAATCACATGATGAAACCAGATTTCATTCAAACAACGTTGTAGGCCTAATTAAGTCAAAAGAATGCTGCCATAAGATGAATTATGATTCCGACTGAGAATTTATTGGATAGTATGACAACTTTACTGCTTTTTTATTTATTTTTTTAAAGAAGCAAAGCACACATGACAAATTAGCCACGGGCGCTGTATGCTTGCTTGCGTATTGTGCAGCAGGTGTTGGGTATCTGAGCCTCTGGTTCTGTTCTGAGCTCTGCAGCTCTCTGTTCAGGGAACTCCTTAGCTAGGGAGGCGCTGGTGGGCAGCCTGAGGCAGGCAGCCAGATGCTCCCCCTGCAGGTGATTCTTCAGCTCAGTTTTCATCTTCGTTAAGTAGATCATTCTCAACTCGAGCTGACTGGAGAACTGAGGGTGAATTTGAGGAGAGGATGTTGAAACGCACTCCCTGTGGAGGTTTGCTCATATAAAACAGAAATGAAGGTCAGTGGAGCTTTAATGAAAGCACGTCTTTCATTGTGTAAATGCGCTCAAAGCTTGGATTGGCATCTTCTGTAAAACATTTCTGTTTCATTTGTTGAAATTCCCATTACATCCCGACAACAATCTATAAATCAAATGCTCTAGGCAAAAAAGAAGAAAGAAAGAAATCCGGTATCTGTTTAAGCATTGCATAGGTGCGGCATGTTACAAA
This sequence comes from Pholis gunnellus, assembly GCF_910591455.1. NCBI lineage: Eukaryota > Metazoa > Chordata > Actinopteri > Perciformes > Pholidae > Pholis > Pholis gunnellus. The sequence goes on from NC_136538.1 coordinate 21,333,508, forward strand.
CATAACTTTTAAATAACTCAACAACACTTGCAGTCTTGGGGTGGAAAGTATTTGTTTGACTCCCCCACCTCCTCTTCTGCCTGTTATAAATAGTCTTAAAGTTTATTATTACTCTGAGTGTTGCACATCCACTTGGACGGATTTGATATTTGTGTCGACCAAGACGAAGGATCCTAATTGACTGTCGACTGGCATTGTTTCCATGGCACCGACACTTCATTTTACACATAACGAGCCGTCACCATGTAGTGCAGGTCAGTTTGGCGTGTTTTGGCTCGTGCACTCATCGCCCGTCACCCGAGTCTTCCACAAGCTGCCAGCTCGACAGCTTCATAATGATGATTATGGGGGAGTGGCTTTGGTTGGGAAGACCTGAAAGGACGTTAGAATTGCAGACTTTGCGACATTCTCAATAGATTTCCTACTCGACTTTTTATAAATAGCTAGTGCTTGTAGCTACTTTCAATGGAAAAGAGCTTCACTTATTCTTTTTGGTGTCTCAAGATTGCCAACCCCAGCTTTAATGCATGAACAGTAGAGTGCCTAAATACTTTTGAGAGTGTGAAGTCAGTCTATATACATTGTATTATTGGGTTGTACTGTATTTATTACTGCATTAATTACAAAAATAACAGGGGATATAACTTGAACTATGCCCTGTAGATTAGTTTAATCTCGAACCATCCGTCACATTTTAAAAACTGACATCATGATTTATGCGTACCTTTGCACACGAATAGGAAACTAGAGCTTTCATTCGTAACGTTTCATGGAAAAATAAAAGTACTGGATTTACCTGTAACAATTAGTAGAAGTACAATGTAGCACAAAATGCTGCTGGAATACTTGGAGTACTGCTAAACCTCACACCCCTGTCACATCGCTGCTAACTTTGACAACATCTTTCAAAGTTATCTGCTGGGGAGTTTTGCATCTGTGGCTCTGCTTCATGCTCGGCTGACACATCTGCGTGCGCTTGGCAGTGTGGCTTCAAAACCACCACACAGTGGGCAGCTAACGCGACTCACTGAATCGTGTTCATTTCCAATACACAGAGCGAGTTCACTGTGTGTGTGTGTGTGTGTGTGTGTGTCGTCTGAGTGACTGTGTACAGTATGTGTGTGTGTGTTTAGGTGCATGTGCCTGCGCTGTGTGTACCCATATTAATATTGCATACGTATCTCGCTCCAAAAAAACTCCAGCGTGCGTGGGGGATTTGCTTGAGAGCTCCACTCTCTAAACAGATTCACTTTTAATTCATTTAATTTAGGCCCGCGCCATGTGTTATGCAGAGACCACCATTTGATATGCAGCCTGTGCTTGGATGGGTTTAATTACTTAGCCGTCAAACAAAGTTATGCGTCTTCAGAAATATTGGTTTGGTGCTTACATGGAATCCTTATCAATGTGGAAGAGGGTGTGCGCGAGACTCTGCCAGCTTATTTATGAGACAATAACTGATGATGATACTGGATTAAATTTAGACAAAACGCAGCGCGATATCGCAGATAAGCAGCCAGAGACTGTTTGAATAATTTCAAGATATTGCTCATGGTTCATACCTGTGGTTCTGCCGGCTACATGTTTTAGGACAGGCCCTGTGATATCTATATTTTAGTTTTCTTTCTTTCTTTTTTTGTATTCACGTGTGCGCATCAGAAAGTAATTATTTTCAAATGATATGGTAATAAATTGTCATCAGCGGCTACTTTGAATGTAAATCTTTCATTCGCAAATGTAAAGACTATGCATCCTTTTGAAAATATTTAGCTATAAATATGCCTGTAGCTAGGTTTCGCAAGGCGAGAAAGCAAAAGGTAAATATAGCACAAATGCAATAAGTGGAAACATTTGGATTATGATAAATAGAGAAAAATAAACCGCGCCCACACACTTGCACTGACACACACACACAACACACCGACAAACCTATTTCGATAAGAGATATGAGTAGCTTCAGGCCATTACTCCCGCAGAGGCAAGAGGCAGCTTGACTGGGAGCTAATGGATAGAACCATTACAGCCGAGAAGAGCCAATGTTTCACCATTAGATAAGGAATCAATTATATGTTTATATGTTGCTTTCTGCCTCTGCCTCCCTTATCCTTGGCCTGCAGTTCGCACCTCAAGCTTAATATAAATACCGCTGAAAGGTGAAGTCCGACAGTCACGCTTGAATAGGTCAGAAACTTCCTTTCGAACCATCTCCATCCCCCCCCACACATTTCTAATACAGAGCTCCTGTGCTTTGAGATTCAACACGTCAGTACAATTATCAGTGAATAAGAGTTACATGAAGTAGGTTTAAAATGCAACACGACAGTCTGTGCTAGTATGTAGACTCGTGAGACCGTTTTTCTTTTTTTATTTGTTCATTTATATTTAATAGGACCTCAAAATGCAAAGTGCCAGATGGTGAATTCCCACAGAGACCGGATGCACCTACATGAATTGAAATGAAGAGTAAAGTGATAGAGAGAGAGAGAGAGAGAGAGAGAGAGAGAGAGAGAAACTCATCTGTGCCTCTCCTCTCTGCTTAGTCCCTGCCATGTTGCTCCCAGAGATCTGCAGAACGGAGAGTCAAAACAAATAAACAAACAATAAAAATGTAAACCGGGGACATGATTATGTTTATATATACATATAAAAAAAAGAACGTATGTACGACTCATGACGATCTGACATCTTAACTGAACAAATATCCTCTTTCCTGACTGCAGAAGAGATGCTTTCAGACAGGGAGCACAAGCTAACAAGAGCAAATCCCCCAAAATGTTGCCCCCGAAGCACTACAGTTTAGAACCTTTTAAAAAAAAATAAAAACTGTTCAGGTTGTTTGGATAGCGGTGGATTGGTGCTATGCCGCGGCACAAGTCATCCCAAGTCTTGCAGTTGCCACGGTAATATAAATACGGACATTTTTGGTCCTAAATTTAAACCTGTATCCATAGAAACAGCATCTGTCTTGGTTGATGTTGACCTTGCTGAGATAATAAGCATTTTGTTTTTCAGTGCTCAGAAATAAGAAACTTAAATTAAAAGTAATACAAGTTGTACATTATGCTGTAAGTTCTCAAAGAGAGGATTTTTAAAATATAATTTAGCTGTTCTTCCCAACTCTAAGCTTCCGGCAGCTATTTCTCACTTAAACATACAGGACAAGGAGGCATAATGCCTTTTTAGCCACCAGAAGGCTTTTAATGTGAAATATCAATGCAGAAAAGTGTTGAGTTTCATTAACGGAAGCTTAACACTGAAGAAAAGAACCTCGACGTAAAACTGACTGTAGAACAGTTGGCCTATTTCTGTTTAAAAGGTAAGTTTAGAGCAATTACTTGGTGAAAAGGAAAGACTCAGCTGTTGTATTGGTGGAATTAGTGCTGCGGAAATGTACATCATCCCAAATGCATCAAGACAACAAGTAAATATGGACCAACTTTTGATTTTGCAATCATAAAAAACATCAACAGCAAATTAAAATGGGTGTGGATAAAAAACAAGAAAGCTTCTTGTTAAAATCCGATAAGATCTGCTGTCTCCTGTTCCAAATAAAGGCCCGTTTCTCTCTGCAGTTGAAGGAAATAAAGTTTTTGAGAATGTATGGTATGCCTATGTTAATATACGTTGTGTAAAGTAATAAACAGCAATATTTATGCGTTTATGTTTTGTGATGTATTTCTGCACTCTCTCAGACAGGCTGGAGATATTTGACGAGCTGTAAAAAGCGCAAGGTCAGATCAAGGTGAAGCCGGGATGTGGAATCGATTTCCAAAGGGTCAGGGTGCGTGTAGGGTTACCCGGTCACATGCAACCATTAGCATGCACAAACGCACAAACATAAACTCTCTTGGGCGCTTCACTCGGCCCGGCCGTATTCTTTCATGGAGCTATTCCCTGCACACAAATGCAATAAAAGCTGAATGTTATTAAAGTTTGCAGGTTGCGGAAAGGACTCAGGCAGCAGTGTTTTCTCTGATAAATGTCTTATTTAACAATCTCCCCGGACATCCTAATTGTGGTGTTGGCTCGTGTTTCAGTGCACTGAACTGGAAAACCTTGGCATCTGTGCTGCTCCCTTTTCTCCTCCTCCTCGCTCTCCTCCACTCCCTTTTTCTCTTTTTTCCAAAGTCCCTCCGTCCATATCCCCCACGACATCTTTTTCCCACCACTTGGCGTACAAATAATTATCCCAATTATGACTTCGATCTGGTAAGAATATTCGTCTTGGAACCGGAACCCTGAGCATTTAACAGTTCGTAAAAACTGAGCATCTGCTGTGTTGAATCAATTGTGGACTGATTTGATGCCAGGTTTAGTCGTGGCAAAAACAAACAAAATACAGCACAGCTGATTTCAAATGGAGATGTACACCTACGAAAAATTCAGTATTTTGATAGAAAATCACAGTCGGAGAAGTTCCTTGACGTCAGCAGGTATATTCAATTATTTACGTTGTGAAACACTTACATCAGTCTATTTCTGGTCCCACCCAGTGAAGGAGCCCAGACTTGTGCCAGCAGCCACAAGCCATTTTTATGAGCACTAAATGGCGTCCAGTGCATTCACCCCTGTGAATAAAGGAGGCGCTAGTCTTGTCTCTGTGAAACACACCATTACTCCCCCATTGTTTGCCGAAGCACTTTGTCGAGAAATAATTTACACCCGAGTCATTCCGCTTCCAGTCTGTTCAACACAAGGTCATGTCCAACAGAAATGGCCCTGTAGTGTCACTATATACGAAGCAATATGAATGGACCCCGTCCATAACTGACCTATGAAATGTGTTTGTGGGAGCAATGTGGGGTTGATTAATCTGGCATATTAGAACGGGACATGCAATATTTTTTTACCATGCCAGTGAACCAAGAAATTAGAAGAAACCTAATTAGCTTTTTCTTCTTGCAAACATGGGATACTGGAGTCTGTGACTAATAATAGTCGAACAACATCAAACAGTGAACGGAGTAGATATAGTTCTATGGACCTCGGTCCCTGAGGTGATGTCCTCCAGAAACAGGCCACACTCGGGGCAATTATTTCCAGACAAGGTAATAAACTTAACAAGGGCTCTCCAGACTGCAGCTACTTTATTACTAGTACTTTTCAATGCTGATTGTATAGTTATTGCTGTTGATACCAGATGCTGATTCTGAACCAAACACAGGATGGATTTTCAGTATGTTGTGAAGTCGTTTGGAATTTTTTTGCAGTCTGCCTCAGAAAATGAGCAACTAAGTTGCCAGAAAATGTTTTGCTATCTGGAATACAAATTCATAAATCCGTCCATGGTTGGTGTTAAAATAATGGTGTACCAACGTAAAGTAACGATGTTTAACGAAACAACTGTTAATAACAATAACCGCCTGTAGCGGACTTTCTTATGCAACAATGCGTACAACACTACATAAAAAGCATAAAGTCTGTGTTTACATTTGGGCAGTGGTCTCCTGGGTCTTGCGATGTCTGATCCATCCACCGCCTTGCCTATGACGCCTGATATCTTACCACTTAACTTTCAATAACTGTTGCTTATTAATATACTATGTCACTCGCTCTGTGTTGCTCACACTTGTCCATTGTTAGCCCGCTGTGCTACATCACTTGCTACGACTGAATGCATAAACGTCCTCATCCGATGTATCTGTGGTTTGCAGAAAAGCACCATGTCAACATTTTTTCCAGACGACTGAGCTCAAAAAAGATAGATATTGAAAACAGATCAGTGTTAAACTCATGTGACTCAAATCTTCCCCTTTCTGCTTTACATTTCAACTGATGGCTGAGGTTTATACACAAGACACATACATATATATACAAAAACATGCCTGCACGCAAAGTTGTAGCTGCAGCTGCTGGAATAAAAGTTGTATTTGATAGGCAGTGCCCTCCGCATGGCGCTTTGTGCAGACACGCGCCACCTCGTTTGCTGATCCACTCAAAGACAAACTGTGAAGAAATTAAACTGTATATTAGGGGGGGATTGAAATATGGCCAATTTGCAATGCAAATTCCAGGAGCCAGTGGTCTCCTGCGGCTCATCATACATTGCAGGAAAGACCAGATGAACATGCAAGGGAGTGTTCATGCTTTCATTTTGGTATGCTATCTCTCTGTGTGTGTGACTCTCTCATTAAAGGGCTCCATTTCTAAAGACATTTATGTATCTCATGAATACTGATTCAAGCGGATATGTGGAGTCACCGAGTTGGGAGGTAAACAGACCCTGCAGGACTGTTGACTGCGTTCTGTTCTTCACCAACCAGTACAACAAAAACGACCCACTAAGAAGCTCATTATGGCCCATAAGATTGCTCTAAATGGGCCTTTGTAACACTCCAGTGATCACTTAGGCCATTGAAGAACTCTGTGGTTGAACTTGAGAGGTTGATAAGAGTTTTACAATAGTCCATACAATATGCATAAGGAGACACAAAATGCACAACACAGATGGTCGCAAAACGGACGGGGAGAGATGACGGGAAGAGATGAGTGCTTGTGGTTAAATTTCATATATATATATATATATATATATATATATATATATATATATATATATGACAGTCATGTCCGTTTCCATCTTAAACCCTTTTAGCCTTTGCTAAAAGCCGTTGAGTGACTTTGATATGTTGGTCCTTCACCCGTTGCATTCTTCCTCACTGAGCAGCTAAAAATGCGAGCATGTGTTATGTTCATGTTCCAGTTGGCAGCAGGAAGGTTATTTTGACCGTTTGACCAGCCAGACACTGAGCTTTGGAATCCAGACATCTCAACACCTGGTAAAGAATTTACTTAGACTTGAGTATAGACCTGCTGAACTCTGTGCAGATGTTCATTCCTTCAGATACGGTAATACAACCGTTGTTCCCCTTTATTTGATATATACTATGTATGTGCTGTGAGAATTAGCCTTGGCAAATAAGACGTAGATTTATTGTCTGTACATGAGTGCTCTTTCTCAACCCCTACATCTGCTAAAATCACCTGCTCCGTTGGTTTACAGAGCCCTGTAAACAGAGTGGTGAACTTCCCACTTTCTCATACAAGTCAGATGGACCTAAGCAATGGTATTGAATTCAAACCACTATTAGAGTCTGACATGTTTACGAGTGCCAAGTGGACATGTTGAGCCAGAAGCCCCTCGTCAAAGCTACTCTGTGTCGCATCAACATCGATTCCTCAGTCCACTGGAGGTGTTATTGGGCATATGATTTAAATACAAGCTATTGATTTCTGTCAGCTTTAGTGTCCAGTTTTCTTCATGTTTTAACCCAACACAATACAAAACAATGACCTCATGAAATTGTACATTTTGTGTTCTTGACATCTAATCTTCCAAATATTCTTGTTATATTAATGTATCTCATGCTTTGTCCAGTTGTCTTTGCCATAGGCACACAACATTCATCATTGTTATCTGATCAAGCTTTTCATTCAGTACAGACCTGAATGGTTGTGGAAATTTGCCATTTCTACTGTATGAATCAATTATATTTTCATTTCCTTGGATTTTAATCTGTGGCAACTCCAGATAATTCCTAACCGATCTTGGCCACAGGCAATCACATGGATAATGTCAGTAAAAGCAGATTGTGAAATCCTCTGTGCATTTGTGACAGTGACATTTGTGTTAGCTATTTATCTCAGGGGGGACTGCCACTCTTTTTCAAACGCTTTCCAATTAATAATCATTCAATTACACGCACATTTGAGACTGAAGATCTTCACTGGTGATTAATGTGCCATGTTAATGCATAACGTAGTGCACAGACACTACCTTGTTGATTTTTCTTTTGTTTTACTTAACTTTAGGGTTGTCACGTGTCATTTAATGCCCCATTCTCATCCCAAATTAATCACATACGGACGTTTCAACGCTGGTGGTTAAGATAGTAATTCAAGCAAAACTGCATGAGTTTAGGCAACAAAACTACTTGGTTAGGTTTAGGAAAGAATCGTGGTTTGGGCTAAAATAAGAAAGTTTGTTACGTTAATTAGTAGTCATCGTAAATAAGTCAAATCAACTTTTGGTCTCCTGGGTGAAAGGGATGCGTTTGTTTCACCACCCATCAACCTCCTACTAAGCACATGATCTGATCATCTTTTGCCACACCGTAAAATGAAATGTAAAAAGCATAAAATGCATTCCAATAACACGCCAAATGACTTAATTGTCACGTTATCAGGCGGACCCAAAGGGCTACTGCTGCTGTGTGTGATCCCTGGGTCCACTCTTTGCACAGCTCCTTACTGAGATCTGGCTGGTTCATTGGGAATACAAACACACATGGTTTAATAAGCATGCAGGTTTGTTGCCAAATTTGTTTCACTGTTCAACTGAATCCTTATTAGTCTGTTTTCATACCTCTGAATTGCTGCCCACATCTGAGATTTGTTCATACAGGTCAGGAGCTGTTGCCATTATCTGCTATTTTCCTTAGTTTGAGAAACAATTGGACAATCATAGCTTGGTTGGCAGGATTAAGAACAGAGACGTTTTCCTTTGAAGATAAGCTACGTTTCTGAAAAATAGGAACAGATAAACAGCAGTAAGTGTCTTTGGCAGAATTGACATGTCGCTGACAATCGGTTGGTTCAGACAAAACAAGACGAAATAGTCCCCATTCAAATCAGAATGCTGCTCACATGAACCCAATGTCTGAACGGAATGGCATTTCAGTCTGATTACCTGGTGTATTGTTACTGTTTGCAGATCTTCTGTTGTTATTTAAAACAGTATTATGTTCATGCACACACTCTCGCATTCCAGATACCAGCATAGGCTTAGTTGAAGACCTAGCCGTGGAGCTCGATAGGTTTTACTTCCTGATGAGATGAACCATGGCAGAAACAAGAGATGGGAAGCTGCCGTTATGTGATCCCAAAGGACCTGTACAGCACTTAAATGCACTTTTCTGATTGGTAGCGGCTTCTGCTCACTGCGTTCAAGCGATCCCAGCCGCCCTTATTCATTCTTTTATTGAACAGAATGTTTACTTTATCTTAGACACACTGTCTTTCCCCTGCAAAACCCTAGCTTCCCTTTTCCTCTCCATTGCCATGAGAGATAAACATAGATTACGATTCCACTTGAAAAGCAGAACAAATGGCGTCTTATTTATGTATGCTTCAGACTTCTGGGAGTGTAGTCTCTCGATAGTGGTCTTTAGGTAAAGCCCTAATGGTTGCTTAAATGTTGGTTCTCCTGACACAAGCCCACAGAATAATGAAAGGCAATTATCACAAGAAGCTTTTTTATTTTTTTTTTCTTGACAATATTGTTGTTCACGGCTCTGCTGCGCCGACTAAAATTAACATCTCTGTGCATAAATCAAAAGTGAGCAATGTTGGCAATGTTCGCTCGCTCTCCTGGAAGTGACCGAGTCTTTGGTGAAAGATGCCAGGACGTCAGTTCATTTATGGAAGAGCAACAGCAAAGGGAAACTCACTTACCAAGAGGAAGGGACTGTTTATTTGTGAATGCTATTTTTATTTTCTATGAAGGCAAAGTGATGAAATGGTAAATGGTCCAAGTTGTGGCTCAGTGATCTCTGCCTGATGGAGCTGGATTTGTTTATTCTTACTAGAGCACGTCTTTTTAACTTATTCTTGTTTTGTCAATCCATCTTTTCTCCTTTTTTCTCTCCCCCAACTCATTCCTCCTTCTCTCCATATCTCTCCTGTCCCTCACTCCATCTTTCCTTCATCATTCCCCCTTACATAAGACCTAGCAGGGCAGTTTCTGAGTCTTAGCACAGATGTAGATGCCATATGGATAGGTGGGGGGTGCCTTGATTTTCAGCCATAATACAAATCCTACCTTTTTTTCCTTTTCTATTGACTTGCTGTCACCCAGGCACACACACACACACACACACCAAAAAACAAACACTTATTATTATCACATTTTTACTTAAAAGGTCATTTTGCGGCACCGACATCTCTGCATGTAAGACTCCAATTGCAGAAAGTGCTTCAACACGCATCATTTTGTGACATTTGCTCAGACATACTGCACGCTAACAGCCTCCACTCCATGAGGTGAGCCAGGTTGAGAGCAGCCATATCAGTGACATGGTCAGCATTAAGAGTGTTCAGACAGAGAAAGTGCATTATGAGTCATAACCACCTCTATGTCACCCTGCTACACTGAACACCAGCTCCGTACGCATTCATAGTTAATGCATTATGTCAAGATAAAATGAAGCTCATATGCAAGAAAGTCAAAACATTTAAAACAAAGCTAATAAAGTTGTTGAAAACCAGTGTTTATAATTTAATTATTTATATCGTTGTCATTATTTTACATATACTTTTTCTGTGCAACCGTTGATCGGATTTGAAGTTGTTTTCCTTATTTACATTACAAGCGTACTTATTTTAAGCCAAACCGTGATATTTCTTTCTAATACTAACGGAGTGGTTGTGTTGCTGAAACCTAACTGCCAACGATAGCCGCCTGCAAACCTTCAGCGTGGAGATTCGACGCAAAAGGCTGCTGCAGGCTTCGGCCCAGGCGACGAAATATGACGAGAAGGGTGAGATCATGTTGAAGTGAAATATTGGACTAGTTGGATTTTTTACAGTGGTACAATATTCCGTGCTTCAGTGTGCTTCCTGTAATGGATTGCTGTTGTGTGCAGTTGGTGGGGCGGTAGTATTACCGAGAGAGAGCCTTCGCCGCTGTGCTGCTCGACTGACTGTTGCTGTCACAGAGGCTTGTCCCTGTCAGCAAGATAAATGACATCCTAGCTACCCTGCTATCTACTTGATACCTGAGAGACAGAGACACTGGTGATGCCCTTCAAACGCTACACACCATCAACCCTTCGTGTGTCTGTCTATTGTCAGGAGAGCAGCGTGTGGGTGGGTGCAGGTGTGTGTGTGTGTGTGTGTGTGTGTCTGCCCATGTCATGGCAATTGCAGAATGCAAATTTGCTGGCAGAGTTTGTGTACTCCTGCACCTATGCATTCAGTTCATTAAAACGACCTCCCACTTTAATTTACAGTTTGTTAGAAGCAGACGATCCACGACAGTTAATCATAGCACACAGCATCTATTGCTGCTCTGGTTGCACATGAGCCATGGCAGGCAGCTCGGTCCCTGTTAGCCCGTAAACATGAACATGTCTCCATTTTAGTATGATGCATTTGTATTTCGGACGAGTGTATTCTTCTCCTTCTTCTTCTACACAACAAAATCTGTGAGCACATGCTTTATGTATAATATCATACCTGTAATGGGGATAGAAAAAGTTTGAGGTCCTCTGGCGCCACACTGTACATCAAATTCGTGTTAAAAGCAGCAGTGATCAGCAGCGAGCCGCAGCGTTTACAAGACAAACATTTGCTCCGGTGTTAATCTCGATGCCAAACACCACCTTTTTCTTTTGGCACTTAGCGGGTGCAAAGCTGCCAACGGCCTCACTTTGAGACCTTAATACCGCTTCCCGAGCACCCAGAGTTCATAATGCACTGGTAGATGACCGTCGAGGCTGCCAAATCTCAGTGGTGACCACAGCTACACTACCGTCTCCCTCCCTGCTTATTCCCTTCAGGTGGGGCGCCTGACCTTTGCGAGCGGCCAGCTGGAAAATGTCAGCGCGGCGTAAACTGTTAGTGATCTCACTTTGCGATCGCATTTTCTAAAGCCAGACCCTCAGGCAGCCACTGAAGCCACTGGGTCATGCCATTGCAGCCTGTGCTTGTGTTCATGGGCATTTATTTACATGTGTGTGTGTGTGAATGTGAATGTGTGGTTCTTCATTCTGACTTGAATACAGCTTGACCGATTCGAGGAAGACTCTGCAACCTCATTCTCTCCTTTCAAACTGTTTTTCTTTTCATTTACCTCCTGAAACCTTTGCGTCCTCTACCTTTTTGTTTTTGTTGCTATAATCACTCTCCAGTGTACGTTTCACCGATTACATAAACTCTTTCAGTGTGCAGAGTATGTCTCACAGATTAAAAGTCCAAACTGGCTCAGTCTATCCTCCAAATAGACAAAATAAACAGCAGAAAGAAAAGATTACCAGTCCTCTCAATTAGAATATTTATGAATCCGTTGAAAGGCTTGAGTATGAATCAGAGAGTCTAGTCAGTCTTTCAGCGACACCGCCCAAAGATTGAAGGTTTTCTGTGTACAGTGCGATCATCTAAATCCCCACGGCTGTTTGGGCCTATTACTGAAAGAATGTCTGGCTTTGACTGCAGAATAATGAAGGCAGACTTTGGGGAGCTGGGACAGGCGACCGATACAATCTTAATGTTGTCAAATCCACCAAACAAAAGGAGGGATATCAGCGGTGTGGATGAATTTGGCCGTTACAGAAAGGGATGGCCTTGAAGATAGCACCGCTGAATGGCAGCCGGGACTGCTTGCTTTAACTACACTGTTATGTTTGAAGTGAACAGGTTTCCGTCAACGGGTTGGGCTCAGGCGAGCTTGTGGTGCGTGGAAAACTAAGACGACTGGAAACCAGCCAGCCTGGAGGAATCGCTCTTGTGTGGTTGTGGACACAAGCATTCAAGCTGCTTCGATGTCTATTGTTACATTCACTCACATCTTCGAACATTGTACCGTTCAGACGCAGTGTTGTAAACGGCTCTGCCTCTTCTGCGACAAAACAAAACAAAAAATGATGAATTCCCCGTTTCTCTACTCTAAAAAGTCTATTCCACTATGCTCCAACCTTCGCCGAGGTACTTGCTGTACTTCGTAAACTCTCTCAGCTACTAACTAAGCACTTATTTGCTCTCTAGCCATTTTCCTCCAGGGTTCACCTTGTCCAACGTCTTGTCAGTATGCACAAGCAATGGCTTCCTAAATAACGCTTTCATTAGGAAGAAAGCACGGAGGGTGATCCCATCGATCGCAAAGTGCTGCCTCCAATTCAGGGCTTTCCCTCTGAATTTGTGTGTTGAAGATCTTGGGACTACAGCACGAGGCAGAGATGGAGGGCGGTTCAATTAAGACCTCCACCTGAATAAGTTATGTCTTTCTAATAGCCTTCAGGAAATAGTCATGAATATATAAAAGGGGAAATATGCATTCATCAAATCCTTCTTTCTTCCTGGTCACACAGTGAAGGGAAGAACTGACAGGGAGATTGAGAGAAATAGGTGGGGGCAGGGTTTGAAAAGGCTTTCAGCCTAGCTTGGCTGTAGGGAATGTGGCATAAAAAACACACACACACAGAGCAATATGGATTTTAACTTCAAATTACTTTCACAGAGCTACCACAAGACGAATAACCATTTAGACATTGAAGAAAATGCCCAAATGAAAAGTGAGTTTCTTCCAAGCAAAAGAAGAGACAGATAACATGTCAGGAATTCATCATCACCATTGAATGTCTACAACATAGACGTCATATGTGCCATGAAAAACTCAAAGAGACGAGAGTTTATAATCTTGACGCTAAACCAGATGACCAGGGAGCAAATAAGACAGGATGTGAAACGTGACTGGAAAAGAGATTGTTGGGAGGCGGAATCGAGGGCAGCTTGCTGGAAGCTTTTAGGGAGTTGACCTTTAAGAGAAGTGTTGGAGGCAGTACGGCGAAATGCCACACAAAGAACTTTATAGAAATCTATTTGCAGGGCAGGTGTGGGTAGGACAGGGAACACGGTTTAGAAAAAGTCTGAGAAGTATCAGCTTGATCTCGTATTGATTGAAGCATTGTCTGTTTTTATATCGTGCGCGTGGGGATTTTGTAGGAAGGTTGACAGAAGGCAAAACAGAAGGAGAAAATGCATGAACTATTGTCTTTCAAATGTGCAGTATATATAATCATTACTATCATGTTCTGACAGAAATGTGGAGATCGAGACAACAGGGAGATAATTATCTATTGTATTAGCTGAGTGAGGTGGGCTGTTTTTAGTCTTTGCTGCTGGTTTCTATTAATTTCTTTAACACAGGCCTAAACACTGCAAAGGAAATGTGGTGTGACTGAGGATAATCAACACCTCCATTTCCCATCGCACATTTTGATTTACTTTATTGGAATTCCTATAATTAGGTACAGCATTGCCAGAGCTAGTTTTTTAACAATGTAAGTATGATCATTTTCTAACTTAACTTCATTGTTTTGCCTCGATTCAGGCTGGCTGCAAAGTAGCAGGATGTGTGTTTCTGTCTCTTGTTGTCAGCAATCTCGCTCCTGTTCTGTTTGACTGGCTGATTGAGTGATTTGTTAGATTCTGCTGCTGGCGCGTCTGCATGAATATTCCTGGCGTGAAGCAGCTCCCTTGGAGCTTGGATGCTGTCAGGGGGTCACTGTGACAACTGATGGGATTTACTGCTGACAGATGACTTTGTGTGTGAGAGAGAGAGAGGGAGAGAGAGAGAGAGAGAGAGAGAGAGAGGGAGGGGGGAGGGATGGAGAGAGAGAACGAGGGCCACCACTAGTGTAATTTGACATCTACAGTATATCTTCATTTTCACCCTCAAACTGTCTTCCGTGTCACAGAGCAGCTCACACAATCCCACAGCACAGACACACTTACATGCACACATACAGGGACAGTGTTCAGTGTGTGTGTAACACTCTTGAGATGGCTCCCCACACATCCAGATGTTGCAAATAGATCAAAACAAAGAGATACTGAGTGAGCGCAAAACAAAACCTATAGAAAAGATCATTTTTGAAACACCTTTCTTGTGTGCTTTCAGTGTGCACTTTATTCAGATGGGAATTTCAGAGGCAGGCCTGCCCTCTGTAATGGATTAGTTTTCACCATCATGGAAGAGAAGATGGAGTGCACCAATTAACTTGGCTTTTGACAAATTAACTTCAGGATGAGCTCCCTAAGGAACCAAACTGCTGGGATTTATAATATATGATGTTTATTATGATAGATGGGGTTCTCAAAATCTTGCAGCGAAAGGAATGGTTAATTGTGGATTTTAGTCACAGTTTAGGCTGTTAAGAGCCCGAGGATTTAGCCTCTTCTCTTTAATGTTTAATGCAACGGTGACTAAGAGGAAAAGAACAGATTGAGGACGTCATGTAGTGTCTTTGTGCTAATTCTAGTCTAAAACACTTGGGCACCGGTTCAGTTTCTGTAAAATAAAACCAAGCTTAGCCAGCCAGCCAAAATATTACTTGGATGGTGGTTCATATTCTCGTCTCTGACTCAAATCATCCACGGATGAAAACATTGTTTATTGGCAGTGGAACCTAAATGTCTTCGACATGAGGAGAATTCTAGTTGAACAAATCAGAATTCAGCCTGGTTCACTGAATCCAACAACAACTGACGAAAAGGAAAGACGAAAAGGGAGAAAAAACCCCCCAACAATTTTCTTTCCTCTTTAAAGGATGACAAAGACAGTGCAGCAACAGTCACAACAAGCTCTGCTGCTCTTTCCCTAGAGCAGTGGCTTGGCTGCTTGGACAGAGCTGAAATGGGCAGGACCAAAGAGACTCAAAAAGTACAGCCAACAACATACTCAACGGGCTGCCTCTCTGTGACATTTCAGCTGTGGCTTGAGGCTGTGTGGAGACATTTATTCTGTGTGTGTGTGTGCGTGCATGTACGTCTATACATGCATGTCTGTTTATGTGCATCATCCTGGCACTTCCAGAATTGTACATCTGACAGTGTGATAAGACTTAAATGTGTACTTTGCTATCAGGACATTGTCAGAACGTCTTTAGGGACGGATGATTGAGCGAGACGGGCACAACACAGCTACAACACCCGATGAAAAGACACAACGTGCTGTGTAACACAAAGCAGACATTTAAGGCTAGACCTTGTCCTAAAACGACACAGGCCATCAAGCAGTGCTGCGGTTGCAGCTAAGTGCTGGAAACCAGCAGAAAAATGATCTCTGCCAGCATCAATATGCTATGAAAATCATTAAACACCACATTTCGCTTTGAGCTCCATCCATAATGAATCAGCCCTGGCTACCTCTGTTTGCTTTGCTGGTGGGAACCAGGTTAATGGTGCTATAAAGACTTAAGATGCATGGGAAAAAGAAAATAGCATTAAGTTGCTCCAAGCTTATTCTGTTGAAATCACAAGGGGGCATAAACTGTAAATAACATGACTGTGCTGCGTACTGGATTGCACTTAAATATAAAATGTGTGACCTAAAAACAAAAGGGCACTATTGAAAAATGAAAACACATTTTCCTTGTCGCTTTGCATCCTTTATTCACTTACTATTTGTCATCTCATCTGTTAAGAATAATCCTGAGGCTTACACAGCATAATCATCTGTGTTAACCCGACTACAGCAGACTTGCATTACATGACTTGGCGATTTGCTTTCAAATTTAAACACCAGAAAAACACGTTAATGTTCTTGAGAAAGTCTGTGTCTTCATGTTTTGTGACACAACAATCAATGTTAACGTTATCTTTGTCGTTAATTACGATGTAACACTTTAAAAAGACAATATGTCTACAGCCACTGCGGTGCTGCATGCCAACGTGCTCAAAATGAAAATGACATCTTGTTAATGTTTAGCAGGCAACGTTTATCGTGTTAATCAACCATTTATCAATGCCAGAGCAGAGAAATACATAAAATGATTTGGGCTTCTCCACAGCACGAGTGTTACGTAACTTCTCACTTAAATACAATAAAAAAATTCAGTCTTATTTCTGTTGATCCTGGGAATGAGTGTATCTAGCACGCAAAGGATCCAAATTGACCACCATGTAACACGCTGTTAACGGGTCCGAGGCATTTAACGAATTTCTGCGAGATGGCTAACATCTGGCTAACATCTGTGACAGTATTTAAAAAAAAACACAAAACACTTATTAGTTTTATATTAGTTTTGCAAATATTATTACTAAGTATTTGACCAATTGAATGAGTAAGATCTGGTGGCACTAGAGTCAGGGGATCATCAAGGTCGTCAGGCTTCATCCTCAGTCGATCCATCCTATAGCTGTTGAGATATTTCAGTCCAGACCAAAGTTCCGACCCTACCATTAGACATCGCCATCCTTCTGAAAACGTAATGTAAGCGAAGAGCCCAACAACTGTCAGACAATCAGACTGATTGTGATTTTTGCATTGTTAATTCTTCATTGCTGTGTATACAGACAGCTGACATCATCTATTGCCAACAATGCAAAACCGCCAAGAAGCGCACAGACAAAACGCAAATACCCAATTTCCTCGTATGAAATAACCAGTATTATTATTTTCTTGGCAAATAATAGTGGCTGACTGAGAAAATCATTTTTCATGGACTTCACAGAATTGATATTTTTGTGTAGAAAAGTATAAGGAACTGTTCCATTTCCTTACTTCGGTGCCGTTTAATGCACCTTTTAATGTAGCTATTCAACTAACTTGCCGGAGGCTTTGCGCATTGCACACAAACATAGATGTTCACACACATTCACATAAAGCTTTGGTAGCACAAGAAGCTTTCCAGTTTAATGATCAGTTCTTGAGATGCAATTAGACAACGTGTCAGTGAAGCATGAAGTCACAGTGTGTGTGTGTGTGTTCATTGGGCTGTCATTGTGTGTGCATGTGTGTTTCCCTCTCCTGAGGTGTAATTACCAGTGGTACTGCCACAGGGGCCACCGGCTGTACGCAAGCAGCCAAAGACAGGCCGGCCAAGAGAGGAGCAGTGGCAGTAATTGGCCGGAGTGGACCTGCAGAGAAACATATGTAATCAGAGGAACAGACAGACAAACACAGAGTGTGTGAGACAGAAGGAACATCTAACTGGAATCGTCTACATGGAAGAACCACAAGTTAACACTTTAAACGTTCACACTTCCTCTGAGAAACACTAGATTCAGAACAATCAGGTGGAAGCTGAATTAAATGATAAGCTTGGAACAGAAACTGTGATTGTAGAGATACGTTGTATCTCTTGAGGTAGTTTCAGTTGCTTAAACTTCCCCAGAACATAACCAAGGAGGTGGCAGATAGCGCTCATTGTATAGTGCAGTTGTGATGACTTGTTGGAACAAATCCAGTGTTCTAATGGGTCCAAGGTGTGTGCGTTTCTGCATGTCGCTGTAAGCCTGTTTGAGTGTGTTAAAGCATGCCCAAACATCTCTTCATGTTCATGTATTTATCAGCAAGCTGTTGGGCTCTATTCCCTACATCAGCACTTCTGGGCAGCCAGGGCCACCCCTAATCCATACTGTCCCTGTCAGCCAAATGCTAATGATGCTGGAGCCCCAGTCCTTCTCAAAGTCCCCCGTTCACCCTCCACGTGCATTCCCCTCCATCTGTCACACAACCACCCCACCATTTACATTACCGATGATTTGGAATTTTTCACAACAAGCCACAAAGAACAAAATCGATGGTTTGCGAGGCAAAACGTGACGTGAGCCCTCCGAGAGAAACGGGCCCAGCTGTGCCTTCCTGCCCCGCCTCCCCTTCCACACACCTGCATGTCATTTTAGCTGTAATGAAACGGAGGCTGCTTGAGATGACTGTGTTCCATTTGCAGAAAATCACAGACTTCCAAAATGAGATAACTTCAGTGGAAGGCTGGCATTGGGGTAGTACAGAGAAAGGGTCACATTTCCCTACCAGTCAGAGAAAATTATAGCTATTTCATACTTTTACACTAACAACTTAAGAAAAATATCTGTTCGACTAGATCTCTAATTTAATCAATGCTTGGCCATAACTGTGCAAGACGATTTGTTACATTAAATAAGTGTTTACCTGCCATATTAACATATCGCTTTTGCAACAACAGCATTTAGCTTGTTAGCAAGATGGTTTGCTGTCAAGTGATTCAAATTGGCCATGGATTAGAAATACATTTTATTCTTTTTTTTTTAATCCTAATTCAACCAAATGTTCCCAGTTTGTTTGTAATGAACTAGTCTTGAAGTGCTGCTGTCTCTAAGTCTTGTGGATGTGTACACATACAGTGTGAGTTCCTGCTGTTGTCAGTCTGTGGCATCCGTAGCAGATCCAAATCATGAACACACAAGTGACGGAATAGGCAATTATTGACACGGTGAGAACAAAATGCTACATGCAAAATATTTCTCAAACACACACATATAGGCTGACAACAGGCAGACAGAAAGAGGCATAAAGAAGACAAAAGAGGAGACTGACGCTCATAAGTTTGACAAATAGAGGGATTCTGGGGAGAATCACTCAAGGCGAGATAGAGACCGATATCAACAGATGGATGAGTACAGGGAAAGAAAGAAGACATATTTTCAAATGAGGATACAAAGCACACATGCATGCGCATACATATGAGAGGATGAAAACATTCCTGATACTTGTCAGTGTTTGGAGAATAGACACGTATCATTGTTATCTTTCTGCATCTTACAATATCCACAGGTAGCTGTCAGGCAAAGGTAAATAATGCAGCACAACATGCGCTGCTGACAGAAAAATGCACAGAGGAAATGCTACCTGCTTTTCACAGGTGGTTGTCAACATATATAGTATAGTACTTTTACATTTGCATGCTTTTGTTTTCGAGTTGTATCTCGTTATCGTATAGGGCCACTAACCAAGGGCCTGGAGTTGATAAATTGGGAGTGAGAAGTGACAAAGTCTGAGATACACTGGAAATCAGGCATTCCTATGTGGAAGGAAAAGGCGTCGAAGACATTTTAAAAGCTCGATAAATATATTCACAGCACATTCACAGGAAGCGTTCTAAATTTGGCTTCACTGTGATAACTGGTTCCCAGAGCACGTGGAGCAGTCTGACAAGTTCAATTTAGTGTGTTCTAAGAACGCAGGAAATGACACAGTGGGACAAAAAGAACGGAAGCTGAAAAAAGTAAGAGTGTGTCTCTACAACTAGAGTGTACATAAGAGAAGTGCAGCCTGGTTGAACCTTTGTTCAGACAAACTCTGGGAGGAGGTTCAGGGTGGGTCCAAACAACATCAGACTTTCAGCCAGGAGTGTGCCGTTTGTGTCCCGTGGGAAACCAGACGTCAACTTTGATTTATTTGTATAGCGTAATGTCTGGAATTAAGGAAAAACACTTCCAAAGTTATTTCAACCCAAACCCAAACTTTTTCTAAACCTAACCAAGAAGTTGTGTTGCCCAAACCTAACCAAGTTGATCCTGCAGACGCAAATTGATTTTGAGAGGACTGTATGCATGTAACAAGCAGAAATGTACATTTCTGTAAATTATTATAGGAACCGATGTATGCGAACACGTTGCACTTGGCAAATCTTTTTTAATCGAAGGCCGTAGAAAAGGCAGATGGAACAGAAGAAGCGTGACAAAGTAGCTGTTAGCCTGAAAGAGTTTTGGATGTGTTCAGTCTGTTCTTGCATAATTCAACTTTCTAACAGACACGTTGTCAAAATGAAAGCCTGAGATGTTGCAGCTTCTAAGCTCTGCCGTGGAATGCAAGCAAGGTCACTTTTATACACACAAACTCTCACACACACACACTCACACACATATGCACACGGAGTATAAAGAGACCAGATGGACGCTCTACACCAGCTCGACTGCATACGGCACTCATGTGACCCTGGCCACCTGGGCTCCGGAAGGTGACGGCGTGTCTCCGTAGTACACACACACACCTGGACACATAATATACAGCAACCTGGCTTGGTACAAACCTCCTGGTGGCCAGTGAACCAGTAATTGGAGTTTTGCTGTTCAGGTGAACGTAGGAGTGTTGTGCTTTCCTTAAACAGGGCACTTCATATGAATGATGTAATGATGAATAATGGGCCAGCAAAGGCACTGGTGCATGCAAGGCATATATAATGTGCACTCACATATTATCAGTGCCACAAACGAGGCAAGCAAGTGAGTCGCTGTGTTACGAGAACAAACTATTTTAGATTATGCAAAACTTGATTTGATTTTAGGAAATTATTTCTTTCTTTTTGTAACTATCACGACTTAATGAAGCAGTCAGAGCTATATTCTCATTAATATACTGCGGTGAAATTAGATTTTAATGGTAATAAAACGAGTGTGACTGCCACTGTTTCACACAAGAGCCGCAGCGGCTTCAACGGGTCCAATTTGCTAGTTGGCAAAAAAGCTTCAAACAGCAGCCTCCAGGAAATAGACTGCAGCAGATGTGTTAGCTTATTAATAGGAAAAAAGTGACAACTGCCAAAGAATACAGCATATATGCAACGTGATAATTGATTGTGATATATTTGTAAAGAAAGCACATTAATTATCTTACTTTTTGCTCCATTTGCTAAGCAAACTCTGTCCCGCTCGCTATCAAAGACATCACACACTTCACTGCGCTTCATTTCCTGTTTCATACATTATGCCACTTTATGTCAATGTCATACATTAAAAAAACTCTGGTATATATTATTCAAAGCTCATCATTATGTAAAATGTAGAGGTATTCCAAAGAGTACGATGCATTGTTGATGAGGTACAATGTACT
The DNA here is from genome assembly GCF_910591455.1 of Pholis gunnellus. NCBI lineage: Eukaryota > Metazoa > Chordata > Actinopteri > Perciformes > Pholidae > Pholis > Pholis gunnellus. Next base: position 21,354,878 of record NC_136538.1, read on the forward strand.
TTGTGCAAGAGCTAATACATCCAAGGTGTACTATGGAGGAAAGTGGGGGCGGCTTCTGCTACTGCTGCAATATGAATATTTATGCTGTTGTACTAATCAGATCACTGCTGTGGAAACATTAGTGACTTTTGTCTCTTTTCTTTTATGTTCTAGTTTGATTACAGAGTGGTTGGTTCAACCGTGGGAGATACGGTGAAGTAGCTTATAAACTATGTATCCAATTAAATTAAAGATAAGGTCACACTTTACTCATTAACTTAAATTAAATATCGGACTTTCACTCAAGATGTTTTCCAGGAACAATAATCGATAAATACTCTCGTAAATGAAGTGAGCACTCACACACTTTCTTTTGGGATTTGTTGTTTAAAAACACATTAGCAACTCTAACATCAATTCTAACACAGCAAAAGCCTGCTGACATACAAAATGCCAAAATATCAATTATACCTTGTATAATAAGACATGAGGTTGTAGAATAACTAGTACTGGTAGAAACAAAAATTCTACTAAATACTTCTGCACGACTACATTCCACAGGATAACTTTTTACTCTACTGCATTTATTTTCCAGCTGTAGTTACTGGTAATATAGCGCTGCTAAAGTACTGCTAAAGTGTTTAGGAAGAGGTACAATACTTGCATAATTAACTGATAATGCTTTGGTAGATTTACTTGCAACAATTTAAATATTTCTATATTTTGTGACGAAGTACTTGTGCCTGTTGTATTACTACTTCAAAGAAAGTAGAAGGATGAAGTTCAAGATCAAGTATAGATGCTTTAATGCGGCCCAGCACACTTTGTTTACTCATCCGGACAGATTGCACATTTGCACCAGTCCTATAACTCCAGTCCAACTTGTTGTATTCTCTTTTTAGTTGTACCAGCCAGCAAACAGCTTCAGTGTGAATGTGTCTATACAGTATGTCACCCACAGTCTCATTCTCCAAACTTGCAGTCAAAAAAGGCCATCTGTGCGTCTGTGTATGCATCCGCAGGGATGAGGAGTGGCAGCGGAGAGAGAGAGCGAGAGAGAGAGAGAGAGAGAGAGAGCAGCAGGCGTCATTGAGAGCTTCTGTCCTGGCTTTTAGGGAGGATAATAACAGAGCTGAGAGCACAAGTCTGTCAGCGTCGTCTATTTTGTTGGGAAATAAAAGACAAATTGGTCCAACAATCTTTCCTTCCTTGCATGTCCCATTCGGTGTGTCCTTTCATTTTGTATTTTTGAAGCTTCCTGAAAATGTTCTTTGCTTCTCTGTATCTCTACATGCAACTATAGAGGCGGTGTAACTTGGTGCTAAAACACAGAATTCTAATGTAAGACAAAGCTACTTATATAGATTCGTTAGCCGTTGTACCTCAGGTATGCTGGAATAAAAGAGAGCCATTTCAGCACTGTAGCACTAAAATCATCACAACATGACCATTGACTTAAAAACCGTAACTAATTAAAGCCCGAAATGATTTCCGGCCTTTGTTAATGCTTTGACTAATGGGGTTAAGAAGTCGTTACTATGTACTACAGCCTTAAAGAAAAGAATGTCTACTCGAGTGCTGTATGTTCACTCTAAGTGGCCTCTTAGCTTCTAAAGGTTCAAAGGTATCTCAGAGGAAACGGCTCTTATTCACTTCTCATGCTGGGTGGATACGTGTGTAGAAATAGGTGAAAGTCTATTGACAGATGTGTCATCACTGCTTGGGCAGTGGTCTTTGGCGTCTTGATACTGACGCACAGTGAACCTTTTAGAGTCTGTATTAGATGCCCTGTTACCATCGATGTTAACCATGTTTTACAACCAAATGTGATCACTCGGCTTCGAGAAGCTATGCTTCTGCCTTATGGTGGCGAGATAGGACGAGTGTGGATGAGATCACGTTGGCTCTCGAAAATGCATTAAATGAAAGGAAAGCTCTCAGTGTGTGCATTGAGATTAAACTTAGCTCCATGTCACTGAATACTATCATTAACAGTGAGGGAGATTTTCTGTTAATGTATTTTCCCGTATCTTTACTTTTCGTGCTCGAAGCAGAATTTAGAAAATCTCTGAGGCTGAACACTGAATATCTGATGAGAGGGAGGATAACAAACTGCGCACACAGCTGGGAAGTGAATGCAAAGGTGGGGAAGATAGCACGTTACACGGAAAATAAATAAAAGAAATCGATAAACAGATGTACTTTGAATTAATTTATCGGGAACTTGTGAATTCCTTTGGGATCCACCTGCTGTTTGCTGCACAAGTAAGGAGCTGTTAGTGAGAAGAGAATGGAAGTCCTTTCTAACATGAAAACAAATTCTGCCCGTTTGCTTGTCATGCTGATTCGCTACACGTTTGGCATCCCATTTTTTTTCGAGAGAGAGAAAATGACACAATCAAGAAGAACTTAGAAAATCATGATCCAAGAATAACAAGGTTCTGTTTACAAGCTAACTGCACTCCTGCTGGTACTCTGCTTTTCATCAAGGCTTTGCATTGTTTCCATCCGTGAGTAATTGGGGCTTGATGATTGGCTGCTACATTTGGTGCATCGCTTGCTGTGGCTGCTGATGTTGTTGGGATGTAAGCAGACTGCCTAATTGATGTTTGCGAACAAAATGACCCCTAAACTGAGCTGAAAGTATGGGAACAGTTGTCACTGACTGCTCGTGCGTGTGTGTGTGTGTGTGTGCGCTCGCCTTTGTTTGTGTGGGTACATCTGAGATCGAAAAGCAAAGCACCAACAACAGGGTTCGGTTCTAAATGAGGGCGTTATTAATATTGGAGGAGCAGTGGCTTGTCTTGCTGCTATCCACAGGAGATTCAGCATCTCTGAAGCCGAAAACGTTCCGCCCCGGGTTCACCAAGACTGAACCACGACGCTTTTGCTTCTTTATTGTGCCTGCAGGGAAATTGAGCTGCATTCGTGTTTTTAAACAGAAAAGCAGACATTTCACCAAAAAAGGATGACTGAAAGGAATTGTTATGTAGACTTGGTCTTATTTCAGAGCAGCCCAATACTTTATCATTTAACTGGTATTTTCCTTTCATGACATGGCATATTGCTGTAATGAATCTAGGTTTGCTTTTAAGGTTAAGGAACATATACAGTATACTGAACATAAACACGTCTGTCTGTCTGTGTGTGTGTGTGTGTGTGTGTGTGTGTGTGTGTGTGTGTGTGTGTGTGTGTGTGTGTGTGTGTGTGTGTGTGTGTGTGTGTGTGTGTGTGTGTGTGGGGCAGAGGCTTTCCTGGGAGACTGTATGACAACTGAGTCATATTAAATTACTTGCAGTGATTTTATGTTACCTTTTCAAGCCACAGCTTTGAAGGGCAGACAATGTGTCGGCATTTGATGCCCTTAAGCCATCAGCTGAGGTAAACCACATGAGCCTTATAGAACAATGCGTTAGATAATAACCTGCACCATCACATGTCAGCTCAGTCATGCTGAGTCATGAATGTAGGAGGAGAGCTTGGCGAATGAAAATGCGTTCTTTCTTACTGAAAGCATGTATTTGATGATACTGTATGATTTCAAACCGGTGGATTTGTGTTTTTTTGGTTGCTCATTTACAATAAATGTATTTCGTTCATTCATTTATTCTGGCTTTTTATATTGAATTATGTGGAGTAGCTCTTAGGTAGCAAAGTAATGAACATTAATTATTAAAGCTTGTGAATTTGTCACGATGTGTGTGCAAGTGTTTATTATTATTATTTTCATTACTGATTTTTCAGATTTATTAATAATCCTTTTGCGCTGTAAAAAAAATGTAGTTGCCCAAAAAGACTTCTTCTAATTGCTTGTTTTCTCATCCAGAAAACGTTTCTTTCACTTGAATGAGACATTCCTTTATAGAACTCCTCTTGCTTTCAGCACTTCTGCTCACACTGCAAAATAAAAGTGTCTTGGACAAATGCAGTGTCGGATTCGCCTGTGATCCGGAGCATCACTGCACCCACGGCTGTCACAGTCTGACTACCCCGGCAGCCACGGTAGATTTGCACAGGATTTAAAGCACTGACAACTTCAACAACCCTTTGCAAATTACTAAACATTGCCAGGTACTTGTCCCGGCAAGGCTTTGACACAGAACTGCTGCCACGTGATTTACTTTTTTAGCAGTTCAGCATCTTTTGTTGTCTTCTTCATAGCTGGAGTCAAACTCAGCAGCCAGCTGTGAGACTCATGTTGTAAAGATGCAACTTTGTGTGGGTGTGTGTTGGCAGGATTATTTCAGTTGTTTATCTTTTGGCAAGTCAAATTACATATATTTTGAATATTGGTACTTTTATTTATAGAAATGTCACTAATAATACATCCTAAGATCATTTTAAAATGCCAAACACATTGACAAATGTATTGGTGAGAGCTTTGAAAAGAAAGAGTTGTCTGTAAACGAAATGTCAAAAACATCTTTGGAAGGGAAGGTTCAGGAGTTTAAGACGTGCTATTTTGATCAAATGTTAAGACACTTATCACTTGAACATTTTTGTGTTTTTGGAAACAGCACCAACTAAACGCTGGCTTTTGTTGCACATTGAAAGTCAGCAGAAGACGAGGCTGTTTCTCTACATCCTGTCATTAAAAAGCATTAAGAATAAGTGGTGAGCCATCGGAGAGTTTCTTCCTGGATTCATAGGTGCTAACGTACGACATGTTTTTTAATTAAAGTCTGGATTTGAGCAAGTTTAGTTTTAGTTTTCCTATGACAAGCATGTTGTCATGGTCTTCCACTTGTGAATGAAACAGGTGGTACTATGATTGCAGGTTTTTATGTGTCCTTTCAGTCACGGTTGCTGCTAATGCAAAGCACAAAGTCATTCCTTTAATTTAAAAGAGCAAAGTTAAAAGTTACAATTAGATTTTTTTTAACAGCTTGAAGGGATACTTCAGGTGTTTTTGGGGTTGTGTGAGGTACTTATCTATAGTGTATAACCTACAGAAGATGAGCGTCTGTACTCCCTCTGTTTGGAGAAACAGACAAGAGTTGCTGCACAGGAGCAAAGCAATGTATTGCTGTGGACGGGCGCAGAAGCCAAACGTGTTTTAGACTACTAAAAAAAATCAATATCTGTTTAATTAAACGCTATATTTGGAATATTTGTACTGCTTTATCTTTCCGTCAAACAGCCCTGTCCAACGGGAAACTGAACTGAAAGTGAAACTTCTCTTTGGTCTCTTCAAAGCCATCAGACTCCATTTACACAAACAGTTTAGTATAGTTCAGTTGCCCGTTGGAAAATATTCTAAATATAGCACACACTTTAACTGATATTGATTTGTTTAGGTGGGCCTTTCTTTTAGTGGCTAAAATAGGTTTGGCTGCGTCCCCCCCATCTACAGCAGTACATGGCTTTGCTGCCCAGCTCATGCTTTACATAGAATAAGGTCTGCTGCTAACAGTACTTCGACATGTGCACGGACCCGTAGGGGCTAGACCTCAGGACTCGAACCTGCAGCCAGCTGTCTGCCGCTGGGCTGCTGGCCGAGCTCCACCTCTGAGCTCATCGCCAACCTCATCCCTGCGCACATTTACACAGATGGACAAAAGTACACGAGCATGTGAACACACACTCACAGCGTCAGCGCCCGCTGTCTTCGGTGCCCGTGGTGCTGTATTTGGATTGGACCATCTGTTTGAGAGTCACCTGACAGGTGTAGGTGCAGCTCTCTCTCTCTCTCCTCTTTGTCCTCTACTCTTTCTGCGGATGTGGGCGAGGGTCACATGCATCACTGATTTGCATTTATGGTCAACTGTTTGGACTTAATCACTGGCATGTCCTTATTTGTATGGCAATGCTTAACTTGCATTCCTTCATATCCGTGTACATATATTCATCTGATGATATCTTCTCCACTCGGTGACATATCTGCAAGACTTACTCTTGCTATCTGTCCCCGCTGTCTGTCTAGAAATGGGGGGAAAAGAACTTTAAGGTATGCTGCTCTTGTGGTGTGGAATTTGTTGCAGATTGTTTTGTGTCTAAGGGAGCTGGTATCTTTAACGGTTTACAAAATTAAATTTAAAGAGTTTGAAGAATGTACTTCAGGTTGTAGATGTGATCCAGCATATGATGAATTGAGTCGTATTATGAAATACTCATGCTGTTCATTTAACATGCTGATAGCTGACAATCATTTCCTAGAAACCCTAAACTGTAATGATTGACGTTATGGGGACATGAATTTTGTCCCCACAAGTAAGACGAGTCCCCACAATGAGACTGTGTAAACAGATTTATGTCCCCACAAGATGGGTAAAGCACACCTATATTCACACACACAACCTTCTTCTCTCAACCCGTAAAGCCCATTTTACTCCAGTGAAGTGAACTGAGGCAGCCACTGTAGTATCCTAGTTTATGGTAATGCAGGATGTGTGGATACACAATTTAACAAACCAGTGAATACTGCGGCTCACAGAACCAGCTATGGACTGCTAAACTACGGCTGCTGTAACATCATACATGAGCACAACATCCAAGGAATCTTTCCATTAAATTCATTTCTCAAAAAAAGGGCCATTTTGGGTTTTTTTAAATGACCGTTCTGCTGTATTTTATGTCCCCACACATCCAAAGTAACTCTACTTGTTACTGCAAGAGAACATTTTTATTTTACAGTATCTAAGGTACCAATTGTATTTTTTAACATTCAAAATAAAGTATAATAACAACAATGATCCCAGAGGATCAAAATCAGGGTGGTACAGGAGACACTCCTCCACTTGGTAGCCCTCAACCACTCGTTCTGCTGTGGCAAAAACACTGAATCCTCACCAGATCTTGTTTTAATAACCTTCTTCTGGCAATAATCAAGCGCTTGGAGAGTATAAGGTTGCCCATACAAATATGTTTTTGGTTGTATTTCTGTCAATACTAAAATGAAACACAGGACTTCGAGCAATACAATTAATTCATATGGTAAACAAAGAGGACAGGAAGGAGGGTCGATGCTAGGAAAGATGCTTAAGTCAACAGATGGCGGGAAAAGAGATGGGAGAGAAGGCAGTCAGATCAGAGGGGGGAGAGGAAGAGGATTTCATCTATATTATCCCTCAAATTCTGTTGAGCTGCATTCATGCAAAGAAGATTAGAAATGTGTAAGATGAAAAAAACAAAAGCAGGGCATAAAACACTCATGCACATAAATTAATATGAAAGTACGATTATTTCTGACTACATTAACAAGCATTTCCCACTAATTGCGTGAACCCAACAGTCATTTAAGTACTAACTTTGTTTAAGTAGTGTGTGTAGTGTGCCTACTCCATCTCACTTCTCCTCCAAGCAGAAAGAAAGCCATGATGTTGATTGCATTTGTTCCACCATTATTTCATTTTGAAGACAGCAGAAAAGTTAAGGGCTATTTGCAGACCTTTGCACTGGCGCCTGTTATTTGCAGATATGGTAAATAGAGTATGGAGGATAGAGGAGATAAGGTAGCGTGGGCTCAAGCTATACACTGCTGAGCTTTCTGCGCCTTTGGACGAGTCACCTGTGCTGTGGATTGGAAAGAGATGCATGGGGAGCTTTGCATTCATTTAGTAATCCTTGCTGCTGGCACGCTGACTATTAACACACTGATTCATCAAAGACTGGTTCAAAGAGAGAGACAGAAAGAGAGAGGGAGATGTGTTTGGAATGCTTTATTTTCTGTTTGCATCTTTTAAGGTTCCTCTGTAGTTTATCTTGATGATGTCTACATGCACATCCTCAGTTCCTAGCCCTTTTATATACAAGTGGTAACACATAAACAAGATTTTTAGTTTCCATGTGATAAGAATACAAACGTTTTGTCTCCTTTTGGTCTTCCAAAATGGTGGCAGCAGTTTTGAAAAAGCCCTTATGACAGTAATACCTGACTATGATGTGAAAGAGTGTAACTGTCAAGTACAGAGCCCTGACCATAAACCCTTTGGGTTGAACTGTAATGCTGATTATGAGCCAGGCCTTAGTGTAGATTGTTGTCCGACCTCACTAATGTTCTTGGGGCTGAATGGGAGCAACTCCCTCCAGCCAGGTTACAAACTCTGATGCAAAGCTTTCCCGGATGAGTGTGGGCTTTTATAGCAGCATGTCAGTGCAATTTATTTTTTAGTTGGATGTTCATCAATCATATGTGGGACTGATGTTCAATCGTCCACATGCTTTATGTTTAAGGTATGCATAAACATTTGTTTCTGCTGTCTATCTCGATGCCCATGTAAGCAGATGAAAGTAGCATGATTTCATTCCAATACCTTATTTTTTGTCATTTCTCAAAAGTGTGTACGTATATGTGACCGCAAAACTACATTTTCTATTCAAATTGTTTTGTTTAAATGACCAGAGGACAGAGGTCCATACTTGGTTGGAGTAGTTTGATAGTCCACTTTTGGTCATGTAGGAATGTATGTGTGTGTGGTTGTGTTGCTAACCTCGGATACCTTTGGGGACACATTTCATCCTGGGGTTATTTGGGGATGGCTTGTCAGAAAAAACATGTCCCCATTTGGAGAAAAGCTGATTCTCGGGGCCTCAGTTTAGGTCAGGTAAGGGTTAGGGTTAGGCAAAGTGGTTGGGATACGGGTAAGACTCCAGGAAATGGTTGTAAGTCATTGTAATGTCCACAGAAGTGACCTAACCTGTGTGTGTGTGTGTGTGTGTGTGTGTGTGTAGAATCTGGGCAGATGGTGTTGATCCATCATTTCTAGTTGATGAGGTCATGTGACAGCACACCTGTGGCTACTTAAGCAGGTCTTTGTGCAAAGTTAATCATTCAGATAAAAAGCGGTGTGATCATGCAGTCATTTGTTGTGATAGCTAATAGCTTTTGCACTGGAAGGTTAAAACTACCTTTGTGGTTTTCAGACAATGGCAATGCTTTATGTTAGTCTAAAAAACACTGAAGGAAATAATCTGTACGAAAGAAGACACTGAAATAAGTAAAGAAGAAATGGAGCAGAGGGAGATGCAAAAGTGCAGTGATGACATAACCACTTTAAAATTTTAATGGACAGAGGTCCGTCTGGCTGTTCATGCAACGCTTTCAGATGAAAAATTTAGAAGTTTGACTGTGTTATTTAGTAGTGTTGGAACTGACATTTTGTAGATTTCTACTCAATACCTCATTCATTGGTTATTGAGTTGAGCACATCTGGTCAATGACAGAGAATGTGTTTAATTCAAAAGGCAATAAAAGAATATGGAGCATGTCTGAAGGCACACACACAGAGGCTTGCCTTTGAGCACTCTTTATTTGATATTCATAGACACACTCTCAAGCCCTCTTGGCCACCAAACAGCTGCCGCCAGACACACACAAACAGGATCATGCTGACTCAGCAAAACATGGGACTGTCAGTCATTTAGGGCAGATGCGTTTGGGTCCTTTGGAGAGCAAAGTTTTAAGGCTGAAGTTTAGTGATGTTTTTTTTAATTTTTGTATGAAAAGTAGCAGCTGCTAAAGAGACAGTTGTGATAAACACCTTGTAAAGCCGACATAGTGACTGAATCAGTTGTACACTAATGTGTCACGAAGCTGCCATGTAACTGCTGTCCAAGCAGGATGGATGTAAACAAGAGGAAATAAAACAATGGCCAGACTTCAAAGACATTGTGTAATAAGAAGGGAGAAGTGTGGTGACTAAGAGAAGAAAAGACACTGGTGATATAATCACATTAATTTATAATTAAAAAGTAGAGTCTAAACTAAAGTGCTGAAGCCATTTTTTTTTTCATGATCAGATCTTACAGTCTGGACATGGACTACCAGAGGATGATACAGAGAGCTGATAAGGACTTTCTGAGGTATTTTTAGAAGTACAAATAACGGATTCCTACATATTGGCTTTGAATGGATGACTGGACATAGACAGACAAATACACAGACATATTATAGGCCCGCTTTCATCAACACCATATCACTTCAGTCTGGTGACCACTGTATGAACAGAGGACCTTGATTTGAACTTCAAAGCCTGAGTGAGAACGCGGTTGAGGCTGAAGCGGTCAACGAGAGTTGAAAGAATTGCACCAGCTTTCTTGAGCGTTTTGACTAATCTTCACTATGTAACTGCCTTTTTTACATCATGGCTTCTTCCAGAGAGGAAAACTGGGTGATGTTCTTTCATCCATATCTAGTCGTTTTTTAAGGTATTGAGTTATTGGCTGTTCTTGATTCTGGTGCAGTCTTACTCTGAATGTAAAACACCATCGACACAGTCTGCAGGTTTCACTTGGCTGGAGATGCTATCACAATATCGATTTCACAGCATGTAACTTAGTTACACATTCATTTTACATACTCTGGTGTAATGTTGTATTTGCTCTAAAGACTTTTGGTCAAAACAGATTTAAATTTAAAGTTTTTTTATTAAGTTATGTCTTGTGTGTGAATTTAGTCCTGAAAGTTAGAATTTTTGAGTTCAGTGTGTTGTAGTTTGAACCAATTTTTTTTTTTTTTCATTCAGTTTACGTTAGGTTTAGGCAACACAATCAGTTCGATAAAACATCATGGTTTGGCTTAAAATAACGTAACGCAAGTGACTCAGTGGCTACAGTGTCACGTGACATAACGCTATCAGTAAAAATCACTTGATTTTGTCCCTCCCTCCCACCCTTAGAGGATGCATATTGGTTTACATTGGAGTGACGTTAAAGACCTGTATATAGGTGTTAAATGTTGTGCGTCGCTCTTTGACACCCTGTTAGAACAGGTTTGAAGAAGGTTGAAACTTTCTCACTGCACTGGCACATCGTCTTTTCACATGTTTTAGGGGTTCAACACATTTGAAATATGCTTTAATAGGCTTCCTTGCAAATAATTACATGAGAAGATTCATGATCTCGGCAAGTCATTAAGCATATTTCAGAAAATGTTGAATTATTCCTTATTTCTCTCTTAACAGAAATTACTAATAAATTGTACGTTTTTTTCTGTTTTAAAATGTAGCTGCCAATGACTATGACAAAAGATTCAGTGAATCTCTGACTCGCTGACGCCTAATCCAAACAGTCAGCTTCTATGAGCCTTTCACTCTGACTGGAGCACAGACAGACGAGGCCATCAGTGACATAATCAGGCTAGGACTGGCTTTAGCAACTGTGGTGGGAATACTTAATGTAATAAACAACCACATCAACGTTTCCGCTGCAGTTTCCTGTGAAAGGACTATCTCAGGGATTGTTGCACAATAGGGTGGCCTAAAAAAGAATCCAAGCCAGCTGAGAAATTAAAGGAAGGAAGATTTGACTTCATTGGAAAACAAGTCCTTTGATGGAATACGGTTGTCTGTTTTGCAAAAAAAAGATGCTAATTCACGTATTCAAGCCCTTAAAAAAAAAAGAGTGTCAAGTTAAAAAGTGACGTTTCGCATCTCTAAATACTTTTTAGTAAGAAAGTTTTGAGCTGTCAGACCTTTTGGAAGACGGAGGAGAAGGGAAAGACAAGAGGGGAGAAGGAGAGACAAAGTGTGCGTTTGAGTCTTTAAATGTTTAAATATACCACCTCTTTCTGTCTCCATCTCTCTCCTTCACTTTCTGTCTTTCCTCGGAGGAATTAGGTGACTCAGAAAGCAATTAAAACGGAATTGCTGCAGCTAGACATGGAAGGAGACAGAGGAGGAGAGCGGGGAGGCAGAAGAAAGGGGTTTGGAAGTAGAGAGGGAGGTGAGGAATTGGAGATTGGTACAGACGTGAAGCGGAATTTCAAAACAGCCGCCTACATTATCCTGCTCATTAAAGACTCAGAGGCTTTCATATTAGAGAGCTGTTTCTGGAGTGTTTTTTGTGAGTCTGTGTGCATAATATGTGGGTGCATTCACGCCTATTTGAGTGTATGTGTGCATAATTCGGTCTCCTTAATGTGCATGTGCATGTACAGTATGTCTTTGTCCATGCTTGTTTGTTGGTATTCGGGAAAGTGTTTGCTTATGCAAATCAGATATGAATTGAATCCTTTGAATATGAGCATGTTGTAGTTACAGCAAGTTCGTCCTTTCAAAGCTGTGTGTGGGAGAGCTCGGCAGCTGCAGTATGAGCATGGTGCTATAAGCCTCTGATGGAAAATAAAGCTGCATGCCTCCCTGGGAATACCTCAATGGGATATGAAGGGTTTATCATATCTTTTAAAACGGAACAAAACAGTTTAACCCTTAGCATCAGAGGCATTTTGTGTAAAAAAATAAAAAATTCGTATTGATGCAGATGACACTTGCAAAGGTAGAACTTACTCTCCTATGTGGTAGCAGTCTGTCTGTCTGAATATGAACAGAGCTGGGTTTCAATACTCCAAAATAACCCAGTAGCAAGTCAAAACTACTCCAGTTAAACAATACCTGCGCCCACCTAGAGAAATACAATACTATTTGTAAGGTTTTCCTCGCAGCCAATAACAGCAATTTACTTTGGATTTAATGCAACATGGGATTTGCCCACTACTTGCCGACAGCTTGCAGCTAGAGGGGCTAACGGCACAAAAAGCCCAACAGAGTTTATGCCTGGGGGGTAACCGGAGGGTGGACATCACTCTTCCATTGCAACCCGCTCCCATCAACGTGGTTCGGGGTATCAGCGGTAACCACTGCTAAAGCGCTGTGCAGTGTGTCGGTGACTAGCTTGCAAGTGGGACACAGACACTGCCTACATTTACATGATGGGTATCAAATGAATTACTCTATCGGGCTCACTTTAACGGTACTAGTATTGATTCTGGGATCAAGATGTTTTATGATACCCAGCCCTAAATATTAACATCCATAAATCTGATTAAAAATTACAATAAAGCACTCTTTCACACACTGTACGCTCGGGTTGCAGGACAGACATAGGAAATGAATTATCATATTTACAGCTGTATGAGGATATGTTGACTGAGCACACCCTGGCTACACTTTTACATCACCGCGGCAAGAAAAGCTTTCAAAAGAAAAACAACTTTCAGCTAGTGTCACTCTTTAAAAAACCTTTTTTGAAAAAATAAACAGAAACCTTCTGTTTTGTAAAATAAAATAAATCTCCGTAAACAAGGAGAAATATCCGAAGCCGGAAATGATGACCAGCATGTCCCTTGTGTGAATAGAGGACTCGTTCTTCCCTTCTAGCCAATTCATTTTTTGCTCCTTCTCTCTCTCCCTCCTTGCATGTTCAGTATCCATCTGGTCTCACATCTCTCCTCGACACTCATCTGCTCTTACCCTCTTCGCACTCATTCCCAGGAACGACCAGTTCTGCACACGAATCCTCACACTCTGCTGTGCGTGTGAGTGTTTTCTGTGCATGTGTATATGTGTGTTCCTGTGAATTTGTGCATGTGTGTTGTCTCCCAGGTTGGTATCTGTTTGATGTCTGATCAAAGGCTCTCTCAATTGGGATGAGCAGGCAAATAGACCAATCTGGCTCTGTGTGTATACGTGTGTGTGTGTGTATTTCGTCATAGCTCATGTCTGTTTTCTGCACAATTTCTATGTTCGTATTGTTTGCATAAAGCGTGAGCTCTGTGACATCCTTCCCATGCCGTGACAAGGTCTTGTCTTAGCTCTTACTAGAGAGAGGATGCGCTATCTGTATCTGTGTATGGTTGACTGCCTGCGAAAAAACATACTCGCACGAATACACACACAGACATACACAAACGCTACCAAAAAACTAATGGATTCACTTAAAGTACCAGCCAGGACATTTATGTTTTATACACAACCAGAGCTGGACGTGTGTATTGTAAAATTTGTCTGTGTTCTTGCAACTACCAGTCACGCAATCAATATCGGCGTAGTTCATGCAAAAACTGGTATGAATTTTCACATGTTTATCAGAAGTACTTCAATAAAATGAACATTTCCGCTGTCCAGAATTGCTTTGATTCCTAGATGACAGTAATTTGTGTGAGTGGAACATTTTTAGTCATTTATTCTATTCTATTGTTTGATGCGGTGCCATTGTTGGTTTGATCACAGCCTTAGTCTTGAATGCTAGAATACTCTTCTCAGTTTTAAAATGGTCTTTCGAAAGGACTTGAATGAACCAATCATCTTGAATGACATGCAGGTCCCCATTATTATTTGAGATATGGGAGGTGTGCACATTAGTTTCTCTGTGAGCTTCTGCAACATATCATTACCAACGACACCATTCTCTTGGTCTGTATATTATTTGAATACTTCCTTTTTAAATGTAAGTGGGGATTTTTATCTTTTGCATTTACATGCACAAACCTCGCTTACATTGCGTCTACAATATGAAGCTGCAATAGAGTCAAATTTAAAACAGAGCGGTGCACGCTGTGACATGAATTACCGTTCCCTCTGCTGTTTTGTATTGAGGTGCAGATCTGGATAGATTTGTTGTTATGCTTTCTGAGGCAGACTGATATAAATGTTGCTGAGACACTAACATTATTACCCTGAATACTGCCGAGTAGATATGAGAGAAGTTCAAAAATAATAATGTGTTGTGGTGCACTGTGACTGTTAATGCTGTTTTGGGGGAAGATATGTGTGTAGTTTCATGTGAACAAACACCTCGCTGAATGTGGCACAGTTGCTATTAACAGTGTCCTTTGAAGAAAGCTTAGGCAGTTGTTCGCACACAGACACACACATTAACAGTATGCATTCCCTAGCCCCTTACAATAATCTAAACCATCACATTTAAATGCCTAACCCTAACTCTTACTCTAACCCTAACCACAATCTAATTCTAACCTGAATCTAAATACCAAGTCGTAACCCTCTAACAGGCCTTTGAAGAAATGAGGACTGGCCAAAATGTCCTCACTTTCCTTAAATGTCCTCAATCTGTGGTTAAAAACGTTGGTCCTCACTATGCAGCAAGTACAAGAACACAGACACAAACACCTAAACAAACATCTAAATCCCAAACCACAGTTAGGTCAGTGGATCAGTCTACAGGAGAGTAAATAAAGTTTCATTTTATCCCAGTCTCCTAGGTTTATGTGTGTTTACATGTGTGTGTACCTGGGTGTGCATGCAGCTGAAAGAACTGTGTGTCAGAATTTGTGTGTGTTTATTTATCTGCATGTGTGCGCATGTTTGTCTGTGTGTGTATGCAATTGGTTGTGTGCAAGTATGTGTGTGTCGTGCCGTATGAGGAATAAACCTGCTTGCGTCTGCATTCCCTCCCTTTTTCCCACCACTGCTGCTGATCTCTGCACATGATTAAAGATGGAGAGTGAGAGAGAGAGAGAGGGGGAGAGAGAGATTGAGAGAGAGAAAAACATTAGAGAGGTTGAATAATACACAGAAGGCCTCATACAGGTCAGTAACCTTCAAAGTCACCCATGTGTGCTCATTAAACACGCGTCACATAACCATCATGACCAGTTGGGAGTCTGCCTGACGGATGAGGTTTGAGGGCAAAACAGACACTTGGAAATGTGCCCTAATCTCCGTAACACTGGTGTGTGAAAATATACCTGAATTAGTGTTAACGAGTGCATGCCTTCTTTTGTCTGTATAATGTGTTCCCATGCTTATGTAAACCAGTTGTCTGGTTGTTAGAAATGGTTTTATGTACCAGGGAAATCTGACCATAGCATAAACTCCCCACATCGTTGCCCACCACTTACCTATTGGAGACAATAGTAGCTCTGCAGTCTATTGTGGTGTTTTTTTTGGTCTGTTCGAACAATAAATCATATCCAGTGAGATGGTTCAAAAATAAAAAAAAAACTAACCTGCAAACTAAAGGAGAAACAATACAAGATAATATAACTTCCTGACCCCAAATACTGAAGAAGGATTGGATGAAGGAAATTGGCTACCTTCCAATATGGGTCTACATGTCAGCAATATGCTGGAAAGTCAACCCAAAACAACCCCAAATTTCTAAAACTATTCAGAAAAAAAACTTGCAGTTAGTCCCAAACAAAGATTGGTATGCATGGCTGGAAGGGAAATCCTCTGGCCCAGTCAGCAGTGGGTTTTAAATAGTCAAGGCAATCTGGTCTGGATCATTTGGCTGTATGGAAAATGCGACTAAATCGAGCAATCATATGACACGTCCCGCCACATGAACTCCGCCACAAAGGGAAAAACAGGCCTCCCAGGATTACAGGGTGTCAATGAGCGATGTGTTTTGGGGCTTAGTCTAGGATTATTAAATATTAGATTGAAGACTAGAGTAGCTAGGTAGCATATACTATATACTAGGGTAGCACTTGATGTTGGACATTGAGAGAATGGGCTTGGAAATATGGTGAAGACTATTTTATTTTTTTGAATCAAAAAATTGATAATGGGGCACCTCACCAACATGTTCTCATCCCAAATTGTCACGTACTGACGCCTGACCAAGCATCAGTATTTGACGCCTTCGGACTGAGAACGGCCATGTCCTCAATGTATAGTAATACATTACAAATGTAACATTTATGTATGTGGGCTGTAATGTCTTAATGCAATATTTGGGCATTCCTTGTCTCTTCAAGAGGGCAATGTGTTTTGGCAATAGAACTATGTGACATGTTACTTGTGTGGTTGTAGTGGTTAAGGTCGTGGTACAGAGAGTGTGCACTACATCCTCACAAGCTGAGTTATACAACCGTGTGTGTGTGTTGCTATGCTCATGCACTCATGAGTGTGGTGTCTGTCAGATAACCGGGCAGAGCACGTTGTCGCCTGCTAAACGGAAACTAGGATACGGTCCCTGCACGCCAACGAGCCAACGATATCGCTCCATTCCCCTTTTTTTCCGGTTGATTTCAAAGGATTGCAGCATCCGCTCTGCATCGAGGCCCTGGGGCTGCAGAACAAGACATCCGAATAATAGAGCACCAAGTGAGCTGAACTCCAGAAACAAGGCCACGACTTAATCTTCATCTCCAGCTATCTGTTAAACATTGCAACAGCTCAAGTTAATTTCAAAGACTCAGTCAACTTGCCTCTCCTCCTTTCACCGGGTCCATCTAAAGTCAATCACAATTAATGAGCCTTCCACTTAGCGACAAATTAGTGACACAGTATGCATGCATTAATTGTCCTTGTCCATCATGTTCTGAACAGTTATTTCTGTCTTTGGACTCCTTCTTGGTGACCGGTATGTTGATCCCACATGGTCAACGGTGCTGTGTGGCAAAATCCATCAAACTTTGCATTTCTCCCTTCATGTCTTACACGGCTCATATGTATGGGCAGATAAGAGCTATTGTACTCTCAGCAGCCATTTGAAGATGGTGAAATGGAAAAATAAGAATCCATGTCTTTTGGATTGTCTTTTGGATTGTCCATATTTTTGCTAGCTTCCCAACAAATTTATGATCCTGTTTAAGATCCATGTGATCACTTTTTAGACCTCTGCATGATCATCACCCACGTAAATTTGTGATCCAGCACAGCTGTTTCCAGCGAGTAACTGAGGCCTTCTCATGAGGGCTTGGTGGTTGAACCTCAATAAAACTAAAAGGAGACAATTACAGTAGTTTGCCCTGAGACCCAGAAACCAACAGGTATATGGGAATGTGCACCATGTTTGGGTCATTGAAATATTACAGCTGGAAGACATGAAGCGTGTGCATCAGCGGTCCCTGATTCCAATTTTGCACTATTTAATTTGACCTACTGGTAAAGAATACATTTGATTGAGTTCAAATTCATTGAATTACCACAACTACACATAAAACGTGGTGCTTTCAAGGGCCACCGGGAGAGTTGCCCATTTTACCTTTAATGTAATTCGACCTTGTTTGAGCAAACTTTATTGTTCACATTTAAGTTCATGCCCCACATGAAATTATTTTACTTCACCTTTTGTGACAATTGATGGATGTCAATTAACATATGCACAGCAGCATTTCATCTGCTGAATTATGTCGTTCCCAAGGGAAATTTGATGGCAATTTAGATCCACACATACAGTACATGAGCCCCGTCTAGCAGGTAGATTCAAGAGGGAGCGAGAGGAGCGCTTCCTGTTTGATTAGTCTAAATGACGGTGGCTAGGAGATAAGAGGTAATGGTTATTCAGGTCAGGGTAACATTTCCAGACTGCTATTTCCTTTCATTTACATATGTGAGTAAATCAAATGCAGGAGGTCTGACGCCAACACAGGAGCTAAACAAGACTGAGCATGCCGCTGAGCAAAGCAGTGCTGAGAGCCACTGTATTGCTTGCAAGCTGCATTTACACATATATGGGTTTGGCTCAACACTGTGTTGGTAGATGATAGCTTTCTCTAGTTTTTTATTCCACCCCTAGATTCTTTGCAAAGAAGAGATTATGCAAATACACACTTTCTAAAGTTTCTCACTGGCACATTCTCTCTTTTTTCCCCCTTTTTTCTTGCTCTGACTGAGTCTGTGTAACTGAGCCTCTCTTTCTGTCTGTGAGTGTGCAGTGCATGTTCACCACGGCAGCCCAATAGCCCTTGCACAGTGTTTAAAACGGTAATGATGAAAGTTGTATTCATGGATTTGTGACAGTCAAAGAAAAAGAAAAATACCCAGTTGCTGTTTAATCCTACCATCACCCTTATGTTTTCCTTCCTTGCTGGGAGGCTGGAGTGCATACGTGAACTCGCACACAATTCTTTACGAATTAACCAAACAACATGATTAGCCACACCTACACACTTCTACACATCTGTTAGGTTCATATCAACCTCAGTATTTGATGACAACATTACTCTGACATTTTGAGCATTCATTCCTACTGCTTCTATCTTCTCAAGTCATAGGCTTGCATATCGAAAAATTGTCAGGCATTCACTGCTACAGTACAGCTTCACGATCTCTCTTAAATCAGTGGCGACGTGCTGCCATGTCCCTGTTGTGGAATATCTATTAAATCTAATGAAGAAGAAGAACAGGGCTGCGGTCCAATAGTGTTTTCGCAGAAGGTTCCTACCTGAGTGAAATGATCCGGAAGTATTACGGGCAGCCACGGGAAGAGCTGGTCGAACTCTCTAGGGGCAATAGAATGGTGCTGCAATGCTTCCTTTAATATCTCCTTTAGGTTATGCTAGATATGAAAGGTTATGCTCCATGATTCAATGCATCAAATGACTCCTTGGTATTTCTTAATATATATACATTATATTTACAAAAAATACTTGATCATGCATTCTTTCATGGGGGGGGGGGGGGGTTTGACTATTTAAGCCCATTTTCGACAAACGACTACGAGGAACTATGGAACCAGAGTCTTGTGTTATGTGCATATTTTATACGTTCTACTTATCTAAAATGGAAGCAAACAATTTACGAAATATGTAATAAAGTTGTGGGCTCACAAAGAAGATCAGCTAGACAGTAGTCAACAAAAATTGACTTGAACTGAACAGTCTGACCAGCAAACAAGGGGGTTGGACAAAACCAGAGTCGGGCTATCAGAGCAACTATTTTAGCAATTAACCCAAAAGAAAGAAACAATATCTAAACTAGAACCCCCCCCTATGATGTTTTGGACACTTGGTACATTCTTACTGACCACTTCCTGGATTTAAGACAAAATAGCTATCTGTCAGCAGGTGCTGATATATAGCAGACATTATGATCAGCCAACTGTTATTTAAATGTGGGTAAACGTATAATGCGTTTCTAATGTCTTCTTTTCTTTCTTTCTTTCTTTCTTTCTTCTGCTTTCCGATCCTGCATACATCTCACGTTCTACCAAGCAGGTAAGTGATGATTTCTCTTAGCTTTATGTGATATACATTCATCTGTCCATCAATCCATCCCTCTACTGCATCTTTACATGGTCATTGCCCATGGACACACTTCCCTCCTCTGACTGAGCATAAATCTGTGCTCAGTCTTGCAGCACTGTGTTCAGCCAGTGTGATAATGCATGGATGGTGTTGCTACTCTAGCGTGCTGGGACCCAGCGATATGCCAAGGCCTGTGTGTTTTATGCTCCACACTGTCTAAATGGCCGGCAGCCGCCACCTCAGAGGAAGAGGCCTTCGCCTTGCCCTTGCTCCACTTTACCCCGAATACAATCACAACTTCTAAAGCGAGAGGGAGCGAGGGGAATTTATGGAGAGAGGCGGTGAGGGAAGATGAAGGGAAAGTGATTTTTTCCCTCTCTTTGGACTGACAGAAAGAGCAGCAGGCCATCAGACATTGCACCGGAAATTAATTATTGTGCATATCCGCTTCGAGCCAACGCATAAACATCCCGTCTCTCAAAAATGTCACCGCAGAGGTTCGAGCTTCAGTCGTGCCTGAGCCGTGCGGCAAAGGTTAGGAGTCATCCTCAAGGAGAATTTCAATAGCGGATAATATATTATTTCTAACCTTGGCGACTTGAGAGCAAATGAGTGCAAAGAGTGAGGGAGAGCGAGTAGATGGAGACAGCCAGAGCCCAACAGGAGGGGCAGATGTGTGAAAATGGAGAGGGGAGACCGGAGACACAGTGGAGGGTAAGACAAAGAAGTGAGAAACGGAGACAGACGGTAGGGGGAGAAGGACGGAAATAGTTCCGCGGAGAAGGAACACGTGCAAAAATAGAGAGTGAAAGTGAAATTTGGTCCAAACAAGATGGCTGAGAGGATATCCGGGGCCTTAAAGGAATACTTGGAAAGGACTTGTTTAGCCTAACTTAGCATTAAGACTGGAGGCAGGGACAATCAGCTAGCCTATAGGTCCATCCTTATCAAGGTGTGTCGTTTGTTTAACCCTCATTAATAATTTGCTTTTCAGTAGAGTTATGTGCAGAAACTTTTTCTCGGTGAACAACAAACAGGTCATAACAGTCTTGACACAGCGGGATCAGGCCTGTACGTGGACCAAAAGAAAAACCTCTCTGGCAACCTATAGTAATGCCAGAGATGCTGCCAAAGATCGAATAATTGTTGTTAGTTAATGAATACTTCCAGCACATAAACCACTGAGGAATAGTCTTACGCTAACCCTGCCTCTTAACCTCCACAATCCTCTTTTTTTTCTCCTTCTCTTCATGATTCTATCTTTGTGTTTTCTTGGCAGGCTGTTGAGTTTGACACATAGAAGGGCCTCTTTGCAGGGTTCTTTCATCCATAATTGATTTGTGTCACATAATGAGGCGGAAATGAGTCAGTGGCCAAGCCAGCAGGTCCAATACGGTTTCAAAATAGCTACAACACGGGGGCAAATTTCTTGAGGATCTCGCCCCCGGAGGATCCCTCACAAATCACAGAAGGAGCAAAAGGGAGAGCAGGAAGATAGAGAGAAACATAAGCATGGCGGACTTTATGCAGAGGGGTGTTAGTAACACCCTTGAAACTTCGTGGACAGACGGCCTGTGTCGGGGTTGTGTTGTCCCTTGGGGGGCGGCCTAGCGGGGGTTGCACAGCGAGTGGCCGATCTCATTTTCCGGAGAAAGGTTCAGCTGTGCAAACTGGGCCACTGAGCCGCTTGATTGCCGTCACACTCGCTTTTGAGCTGTTATGCCACAGTGTCAATCATGTCACTTTAACATCTCTGCTGACTCTTTACCTAACCTCTCAAAATCCCACTCACGAATGGGGAAAAAAGGGATCAACTCCTACGTACAAAGTCTTCGTTTTACTATTAATTAGTAAAACGAAGCGCACAGCCGGACGAACACTATAAACAATCCTATACATCATGGCAGCGACCAAATGATCATACCAATGTATTTCCATGGTACAGCAATTCCTTCATATTGTACCATACCACAATACTATGTGCAAGCACAACCAGCATCACATTAATTAGAAAATGCATCAATTATGTATACATTTCTTACAGGAAGACCTGAGCACTTCAGATCACATTTCGACTGTAACAGATTTTGTCGTCATTACGGCCGCATCTCCATCTTCACCTCTGCATTCCCGCAAACCAATTTTGAATTCATCTCTGGTAACAAAATTATCGTTAATAGCAATATAGTTCAGACAAAAAAGTTTAAACTATGATGATAAAGTGCATGTTTACCCCGGAAATACAGGCCTAACAGCACAAAGACAGAAATCAGTGCATATAAATAGAGAAGTATGAATGAAACATAAGAATATATAAATTAAGAGGTGTATATACAATTAGTATAAGTGTAGAAACTATACATGAGCCATACAAGAATGAACTATACAAGAGCATTTAAATACAAAGTTACAAGATATGTGACAAGATCATTTACATGTTAACATGATCAGGCACAGCTATGATGTCATCTTCAGGAATTCCTATGCGGATGTATTTTTAGTGCTGAAGTACATCTTTGTGTCTGCCATGCTGAAGTATACAGCACAAGCTCGCCTTGTTCCTTGAGCAGTGAATATGAACTATAAAGATATCTAACAGGTAGATCAGCAAAGAAAATGCAGTCTTGACTCAGCAGAGACACAACAACTCAAACAGCATCTTCACACTGCAAAATCCCCATCAGATAAGGTGAGGCAGGGACGGGAGGCAGACAGATAGAGAACATGCATGAAAATTCAATGAGATTGCTTCAGAGTCAGAGATTTATCTTGCCGACATAGCAACGATGATGCTATTCTCTGACTGCAGTGCTCATTTGTTTGTTTATCCTCATGAAAGGCAGATGTGTAGAGAGCTTCGAGACGACTTCCTCCTGCAGCATTTCGGTGGTTTAATTTGCTCTGATGTGACTGTTACCATCTTTCCCTCCTCCTGACCTTCATTCTTTGTCTTTTTTTCTTTCTGTCTGTGTGCAGTAACAGCAGTGGACAAAGTATTTGGTATTTAGTATGGTCCTCCAAATTATATTTGGCCTATTCATGTCCGGTTAGGTATCAGGACCCTGTTTTCCAAAAGAACCACACCCCATAGTTTTACAATTTGACTAAAATCCTTTTAGCATAAAGATCATTTCTGGGTCTTGTTCTGCTACCACGATCTAAGTGGCCTTCTATCAGCTATGATCACATCATTGTCATCACTGGAGAAATGTTTTTCTTACCCAAGAAGAAGAGTCTGAACTTTGGAGTGCAGATCCTGAGTTTTTACTTCAGATCTTTACTTAGGTAACAATATTACATTAAAAGTCAAATTGTAAGTAACGGTGCAGATTATTAGCATAATGTACCCGTATCTTACATCAGGACATCTCGTTATCTATTATTGATTACTTACTTCATTAGCATGTAAGCAGCTTTTTTCAAATGAAAATGTGGTTCACCTTTTATTCCCTGTCGCAGTTTTTTGGGGTGGCAGAAGCTGGACATTTCAACTCTTCATCCATTAGCAGTCCATTTTAAACATCTCCACCTGCATGCTAACTAGTTTCCTTTCAGTCAACGGCAGCAGGTGGTGTAAGCTTATTGCACGAGGCAACAGCAGTTCATTCCCATTCCGAGCCCGAACAGATAAGTTGTTCTAAGTTGTTCCAAATCGGCGGGTTTGAATCCAGACCGTGGCCCCTGAAACGTGACGTAGTTTAAAAAGCACCCTAACCGCCCACCCACACCGAAACAGACACACAGACAAACTCACTGTCTGTCTTTGGCTCCTCCACATGTGGTACAATAGGTCTCGCGCTTTTGCAGCCAGCATCCCTTATCGCTGCAGGCGCTGCAATCTTACCCTGCTTTATTTATGAGCCCTCTCAGCAGAGGGGTGGGAGAGGAGGAGAGGGAGAGAGAGAGAGAGAGAGAGAGAACGAAAAAGGGATTATGGGATTGAGGGAGTGATTACTATTTCTCTGTTTATATCCAAATTTGTTTAGTTTGTTTTTTTTGGTACATAGTGGAAAGGTCAATGAGATCCGGTTGGTTACAGTACACATCTCTCTCTCTCACGCAGATACTTTTTTCATCCCACAGCTGCAAGTCTGCTATTCTGCCTTCCGCTTTGTTAATGAAATATTTACGATCAGCTGCAGATAAAGCTGTGGATGATCCCGTGTTGGCTTCTGTATTTCCGATGCTGTTTTTATGCCCGTGGCCACGCTTGAAATATGCGGAGCGTTCCTGCATCTGCAGCAGCGCTACAGACCCTTAAGACACGTCGCCTACATACATTACATAACTAAAGGCAATAACAGCGCCATCACCCATCTCGCAGGAAATTAGCTCTGTATGTTGTGACCTCGATTTCTGTGTTAGTACATAGGCTGCACAGGAATTTGAAGATCAAGGCTAGCTTCTGTGCCTCAGCGTGGAGCGCCTACATCCTGTCTTCATTTGTTTCCCCGAGTTTGCAGCGGAGGCAGACCATAATATACAGTGCATGTTTACCCTGGAGATGTAGGAACGCAGAGCTGTGGAATTGTCTTGACAGCACTTGTAGGGCGGCTTTATGTTTGTCTTCCTGTGTCACTGGGAACACAAATGCTTGCATCTTGTTCCCGCCTGTAAGAGCCAATCCCCTTTACATAAGTGTGAACGGAGCACTTTGGGGGAAAAGATTGTTGTTCTCATATTGATTCTGGGAGCTTTTAATCCATTTTTTTTGACAGTTTGCAACATCTAAATATGAATATTTTTTAAATGCTGTGCTGCACCCTGTCTGAAAACCTCCTGACGTCCTTGTTTGTTATGTATTTTATTCATCTGATTTGACACACGCTGGCTTCCACACTTGCAGAAATTCAGTATTGATCCCTTTCTATCCAGCATCAGCTGGAGACAATAGTGAGAGCCTACAGTATTGGTATGCTTTTCACGTGTGACCTAATGCTGATTCAAAATCCAATGATCAAGCCTGGGGCTTGTGTTTCAGGTAGTAAATGCTCCATCTAGGCCTGAAAATACAAGTAAGACGTAGGTTTTAATGGACCTTGTGAAAAATGCTCTTCACCTGCTTGCATTTCCTAGAAAAGAGGAAGCCATAAATGTGATGGCTTACCATTGCTCCGCACAAAACTTTACACAAGTTGGGAAGATAAAATATGGAAGGATGTTGGTTAATGAAGTTTTCAGGTAGCAATTTGTAATTGTTAAGTTGTTTGCAGTGTCTTTTAATGATGGTAATGCTTTCTCGTTTGAGGAAGTTATTTTGCTCTAAATGTCACTAATTTAGGAATCACTTTTATTGGCCAAGTACAGTATATGTGCACATACAAATATTTGAAGGATGGTTTCCCCATCCCTCAATGAAAAGAAACGGCGTAGAGGTATTGGAAGCCACTTGAGTCGAGGGTTTCTGTCCTCACTTGCACCAACAGTCAGCTAAAGACCCTGTACCCTGTATGCTGGCTGGCCTCGGCTGAGGTTAGGTCCACTAGTCTGAGTGGATGGGCTAATTAGGTTAGTAAAGAGGCTAATCAGGCAAATCAGTGAAAACACCTGTATTGGTGGAGCATGGTTTGGACCTCCACATTTTGTCATAGCTTTGGCAAATGATACATGATTATTTCAGGTTTTCCCATTTCAGATACTGTTTGTTTTCAAGTTGACAATTTATATTTATTCATATGTATTCATGCATCAGGCATCAATGTTCTTTAAACAAATTGTATATTATGACAAATTCGAGTTGAGCGACCCACATCTCAAGTTAAGTTTGAAAATGAGCGGATGGATTTGAACTTTAAACTAGATCTCAATCATTTGAGTAGTAGGTTTACAAAACACATATTGTTGTCACTTTCAAAATTCACTGACAAAAAACATGCGTTTGTTACTTCTGTAAAAGGACTTGCTGAGCTCTCAAACAGTGACTCAAAGCCTATCTTGCCAGTGTCAGCATTTTAATACAAACGCTATGAACACAGACGATGATACAGACGAATCCGGTCAGAGAAATCAGACAGCTTCTTCTCGTCACCTCGCATTCACCCCCTGACACCGATTCCATTTCGCATGCAAACACAACAAAGGCTGTCTCAATACTTTTATCTCTGCTGACTGAGGCGTCGCAGAGAAAGCCATGTGACTCAGAGAGAAGAATTGAAAAAAGGTGTGTGTGTTAGTGTGTGTGTGTGTGTAAGAGAGAGAGATAGAAAGAACGATAGTGTGCGTTGCTGGATGTTGCCCACACGGTGATTAATTTAGCTCCTCTCTCTTTCTCCTCCACCCAGATGTCACCCACACTTCCACCCACACTTCCACCCACACTTCACACTTAACACACACTCAAACATCCATGTACACAAAATGGATGCACCCCTCTCCCCTTCACCTAAATATGTTCATTAGTATTGATCAAAAAACATGTTTCCAAAGCATTAACATAAAGAAGGTACATAATCAAGACAATAGGTATGCTACTTCGTGATAGCGTATGGTATGAAATTGATAGACAAGTGGATCTCCTACAAATTTCTTCATGCTCATTCCCGTCCTGACGGGAATTAACCATCAGCACGTTGAATCTGTCTTGCATGTACGTAGCATCACGTTCACAATTCCTCTGAGACACACAAGCAGACACACACATCTAACACAGTGCAAACGAAGTGCTAACGAAGCCGTGCATCACATTGCAACAGGAACTCTTACACACTCCTTCTCGTGCTTCACTTTTTTTTTTCTTTTTCCATTTTTTTCTGTTTTCTCATCCTCCTCATCTTCTCATTCGTCCCCATCCCATATCGCACAGAAGAAAAAAAGTGACAAAAAGTGATGACAGTGTTGATGTTTCACAGGCACACGGAACTGTGGACGAGACTAACACACACACACACACACACACACCACACCACACCACACACACACACACACACACACACACACCTACACACACACACAAAGCCAGTACTGTCGCTCCGAAGCTTACCCCCTCAGAATCACGGCGCTTTCTGTTTCTGCCTCACTGTTCTACTTCCACCACACGTCGTGACATAATGGCACAATGTAAAGCTTGGCTCGCTTTTCAATGTAAATAAACATTAGCGGCTGGATGCGCTGCTTTTCTGCTTAAGAGTAAACAAATGATAATCAGGATTCATTTCATCATTAGCATAGTTTGTAATTGTGTCAACACCACCCCTCTGCTTTACAAATGCAAAGTGCTTCACTCGCAAATTGGAACATCACTCTTCTCTTTCACAGCTTAATAGCACAATATGTTGTGCGTACAGCTTTGTATGTGCTTGCCTGTATTAGTGAGAATATACGACGATTCCTTTTATAGAAACACATGTTGTAAAGTGAATCACAACAGGTGTTCAAGAAGAGCAGAGAATTGGAATGCTGTTGGTCTTTATTTCAAATATGAGCCTCCTTCCCTCGCCACACCTCCTTCATTATCGCTCCCTTGGGACAGCCCACTTTTGGTGCGTGCATGAATCTGGCACTTAATTGCTGTTATTGCAATCTGGCACTTAATTGCTGTTATTGCAATTTGAAACTGTCTTTCAGTGAAAATAGGCGCTAACTTCAAAGTAGAACGATATTTCACTAAATTGCTGTCTTCAAATGAAGTCACTCTGGTAGACTAGTGCCTTCGACTGAATCGGCATGCCCATTCCAACCGCCTTACTTATAGCCTGCAGTTTCCAAAAAGAAAATACTGGTGTTGTTTAGTGAAATCCCACAGCATTTATATCTGTGCCTTGCGATATTAACAAAACATATATTTTGTCCGTTGCCTCTGGGGAGCTCTGGACTAACGTGTTTATGATACTCAAGTGTATTCATGAATATTTCATGGTTTAATTTCACACTGAGAATGTGATCGTGTGTGAAAGGGACCGGCGACCAGGCCTGGGCCGTCTGTGCTTCTTGCCCAAGGCATGCTGGGATGAGATCCATCCCCTGTGACCCTTAAATATGAACTAGTGGTTCGTGAAAATAGATGCAAGGGTCTGTTTCTTACAATCAGAATCAGAAACAGTTTATTGCACATACTAGATATTTGATATATGACCGAGTGATTGGTGCAAAACAGTAAACACAGTATATTATGAAGACATAATTGAATATACAAATATGAAAATATGCAATCGAATATTAAAAGCCAATAAACATATATTATTACTATTAAGTATAATACATAAGACTCTGTTAAAATGTGTTATTAAGGAATCTGTAAATCATGTTCATGGGATATGAGAGTCAGGAGGGCCTTGTTGATGAGCCTGACTGCAGTTAAGAATAAACTGTATTTGTGGTGCGATGTTTTGGTCCTGATGGATCGCAGCCTCCAGCCACAGGGAAGTGGCTCAAACAGTTTGTGTCCACGGTGAAAAGCCTCGGCCACAATCTCTACTGTCCAATTTAGGGTCCTGGAGTCGGCAGATTACGCTGCGATTCTTCCGGAAATCCAAGCTAGCAAGGCAGGCTTTTAAACAGTTTTTGGTAAAAATTCTACAAAACCTAAGATACACGGTCGTAAAACGTAACTAAACCATTGTATTGTTGAAGATAGAGTGGAACAGGCTGGATACAATTCTGATGGATTGTGTGTCTCGCAAATAGATTTAGAAAAAGGCTCAAGAGGTAAAAGCCTTATGTCAGCTGCCAAAAGATAGTGACTTAAACCAGTGATCACTGGAGAGATACGAGCAAAGAGTAGATGCATATTGGCTCGAGGTGACATGCATTCAGTGGAATATCTTTAAACTGGACTGAAACTCTATTGAGTGTTTTATGTACAGACACTGGTGAAGAAAGGACAGTCTGCAGAAAACAAAGAGAAACTGGACAATGTAAGTTTGAAAAACTGCCCTGCAGCGCTAACAGCCCATTGATGCGATATAGTTGATATTGCGATCCATTTTTCAGCTGCAGACATGTATGATCACTTTCTTTTCATTAAAAAACATCATTTTTCTAAGCACACTCATTCCTATCAAGCCACATCATGCTTGTCATACAACAGGACACCGTGCCGTCACACTGACCCTTTCCAAGCCTCTGGTGACGGGTGTCCTGAAGCTGATGAGGGCGTTTTGACAGGGCGAGAAAGACAAAGACAGAGAGGAAGAGCTGGAGGCTCACAGGGGAGCCCATCAGCAACGAGAGGTCGGCAGAAGAAATGTTCCATCGATCCGCTCCCGTCCACAAAAGACTTGCTCTTCACGTTAGCTGCACATGCTCACGCAAGAGCACACATGCACATTTCGGAGGGTGACGTGATTTGACATGAGGAAAATAAAGCCACAGGCAAACAGCAGCACAAGCGCGCGCAGACTTGTGTTAAGTGATATGAGGAGACTGCTTGACAAGCAGAGAACGAGATGTCTTGCGCCCCCCCAGAAAAGCTGTAACGGTGACGAAGTAGCCACAAAGCTTTCTCGCTATTTCACAATTTCTCTGTAGTTCTCCTTTTATTGCTCTGTCTATTTGTTGTAGTTTAAGAGAAAAGCCATAAGGTTTTAACAACCCTATTTATTTTTTTCTTCATGAACCCTGCTGGGGCAGGCTGATAAAAATGGATTGTGTCTCTGGAGTACTGTCTGTGTGGTCTGTCTTCAGGGCCCGGAGCTCCTCCGGGGGTATTTTCCTCTCACAGGTTATAGGAATGGATCGGCGAATGGAGAGAGAATACCAATCTACAAATATAGTCTTAATGAAGTTCTGTCTATGTGCTGCTGTAATCATTGTGAAGAAAAAAAAGGACAAATGCATAGGTATTTCATTATGAAGTCTTAAAAGAGTTCAACACTTGAGCAGTTTCTAAGTCAAAGCTGAAATGAGATCATTTAAAGCCTTGTTATCTCCACTAGAGAAGCCCACACTTTGATTAACATTAAAGTGCGATATATATGAACTTGGTTGTGGTTAAGAAGGAGCAAGCAAGGCTGAGCTTGGCTTCAGTAAAACAAGATTGGTTGAGAATTTCATGAAATAAAATGGACAGCCTTTGCTGGAGGAGTTTTTGTGTCAGCACTTGGCATCAAAGTGTAGGACTGGCGTGAAATCCACAAATCACCAGAGAAAGCAGCCATTGCAGTGAAGCAGAATTTTCCAAGGAGCTTCTGGTCATGGAATTAGAGCAACAGTAGCAGGTCAGGCCCATGAAGTGTCTGTCTGGAAGGAACATTTCAACATTTTTACAATGTGACTTTTCTTCACTGCAGCACAGGGCAAGCTGTTCTTGTTTGCTGTTTGTGCTTACACGTAAAGGTAATGCACTATGATTCTTATATAACCCACGTAATGATGAGCCAGGACACGCAGGGCTGCCACTAAGTCAGGGGACGTAGAATAAACAGTGACAACGTCTGCGAATGGAGAGGGTCGGTCTGGATCGACTATGAGGGAATTCTTGGTCTTGGTCAAAATTGACCCGGACCGTACTGTGAAGGCATGAAATATGAAGAGTATGTAAGGGTTAAGACCACATGCCTCGAACAATATGAAGCAGAGAAACGGAGCCTGAAGACATTTTCCCACTTTAAGGCTACATGGACTGTGTCCTGAATCCCCTGCTCAAAAAAAAAGCTAATCTGTACTCAAACCTGAAGTGATCACCATATGAAAGGAAAAAACTAAATATACCCCTTTAAAGGATTACACTGGTATTTTGGCAAATATCATTATACAAAAAGATTAGTGGCAGTTTCCGCCCTGTTGGAGCACCAATACTTTTGTTTCCTCGAATCTCAAGAATTATATAATCTGTGCTGTGTGGGTATCCAGCATTTAATGCAAAACGCTGGCAGAGGACTGTGTTTTTTTGTAATGACCAGAAAATATATTTAGGATTTCTACAAGACAGAGCCAGAGAACGATGTGGTGCAGATTTTGATTTAAAATAGACATTAGTTAAAGTGATTAAAAAATCACTCAATTTACATGAAAGCCTACTTTTAAGTTAACCGCACATATTGGAATTTTTGTCATAATGTCAGATCAAACTATAGTTTTAATTTATTTGATGCATAAAACTTAAAATGGCACCGGGAAGGTCTTGGATGCACCCCGGATTTAGAAAATAGTCACAAACCATCAGTGAATGACCGCATAATGGAGCACTTGGTCATGAAATCAGCTCCTATCGAGCCTGATGGTGTGGATCTAGTTGACTCCTCCGGTGTCTCTGGGTGATTGGACTCAGTAGCGACCTAACGGAACCAATTTACCTGGTGACTCTGCCCCGGTCCTGGGCCTGGATGTGTATGTGACTTAAGAGTGTGCGTGATGACAGATAGAAAGAGCGTGACGATACTTTCGGACTTCACACGGACACACACACACACACACACACACACAGCAGGGTGAAGTGCCTGGCCTGCTCCCCCTGTCCAGCAGTAATGGGCCTTCTCAGCCCAGCCGAAACACTCAGTCACACTCTCAGCTGGGAAATTGATTCTCCTGAGGTTCCCATTCCATTTGCGTGTGTGTGTGTAGGTGTGTGTGTGTGTGTGTGTGTGTAGGTGTGTGTGTGTGTGTGTGTGTGTGTGTGTGTGTGTGTGTGTGTGTGTGTGTGTGTGTGTGTGTGTGTGTGTGTGTGTGTGTGTGAGAGAGAGAGCGAGGCTATCTGTCTGTGTCTCCGTCCGTCCATCTATACATCGACCATGGAAATGTTTTCGATTGTCTGTCTTGCATACTGTTTAAACAGCACTACAGTTGTTCAATTTGACAGTTCAATCAGCTTAAGGACAGGAGAGTGCTGTTTGCTTCCCGTTTCCCACTGACAGTCAACAATGCTGTCTTCTAACCCTGACCACAAACGTGTTCACGTAGCTGTATTACCCCAAAGCATGCTGTTCCCCTGAATCTAATCAAGTCCTTGTAGTGCCTAAAAAGTGTTGTTCGAGAGGGCAGTGATAACATATTTTCATGAAGTTTATTTTAAAATGACAATTCCAAAAAAGTCAAGATCCAACGTTTCATTAGTTTGTTAGCCTTCACTCCTATGTGACGTCAATTCACCTCACAGCACAACTGCCCGAGCTAAAAAGATAAACTCCTCTTCATCACCACGTGGAAAGTCCACGTCACCTCGGCTTGTTGCCACCCTTTGTTTTGAATCTTTACACATATACAATATTGACTGCATGTGCTCGAGGCGGTGTAATACCACTTTGGCAAAACACCGTTCGCCGCACTAGCCAATGTGGAGTACCTGGTGATGGAGAGAGTGGGTTGCCACTATAAATACAGAGCTGTCTGATTCACGTAGCCTACGTCGCTCCCCTCATTCATCATCTTTTGTTGTTCAACTCCCACAACAGACGCAACTGAAAGAGGAGAGGAGGAAAATGTGAATAAAAGGAGAAAGGCTGAAACAAGTGAACAATAGTTTAGTATGTGAGAGTGTTTGTGGATGTGTGTCTTCTGCTGGCCAGAGGAGTGTGTGTAGTATAGCAGGATGGCTGTCAGGGGTGTCTGAGGTTGTAGAAAACTCACTATATACTCAATGTCTCTCAAATGTGATGCTAAGCTGTAGCATTGTCTTTGTTTAATCTTAAAGGGGAACTCAACCTTAATTACCACATAATAAACGGAGTCCCACCGCTCATCAATGTCGCACTAGGCCCAGGCAGCAAATCAAATAAAGCAAGAGGAGGACTTTTCTACTTTACCACTCCCTTCCTGTTCCGATGCTGGTGTATGTGGTTGGGATAGCTAGCGAGTTCACTGTTGGACTGTGAGACTGCTACTGAGTATGTAAGAGGGAATTCATATTGTATGTTGTAATAGTTCGTGTAGGCTACTGTCTTTGAGAGAGAGAGACCATAATGTTTCTGTTAATGACATTTGCATCACCGGGTTGCACAACACCGCTCCAAAGGCAATGTTTTGTCAAGAGGCGTTTCAGAGGCGACCGCGCCTGGAACAACGCGTCTTGGTGCGATCAGCCCCTTAGAGCAGAGGAATCATTTAAAAAAATGGACGTAGTTCCCCTTTAGGCTCGTCAAAATGTGTGCGAGTGTTTCGAAGGCCAGAACACCGTTGGAAAA
Source organism: Pholis gunnellus (assembly GCF_910591455.1). NCBI lineage: Eukaryota > Metazoa > Chordata > Actinopteri > Perciformes > Pholidae > Pholis > Pholis gunnellus. The sequence goes on from NC_136538.1 coordinate 21,387,566, forward strand.
CTGCATCACTGTGCCCGACTCACATTAAGTAACGCAATCGTTTATCTACCAAGAATGGAATTAGGCATTCCTCCCAGAATGCACCATGTATATGTCATTTCGTGCATTCTGTCACAGTGTCAATTTAAACGTATGTTCTTTTTCATATTGCGTGTCTCTCTGGGCTGTGTGTGAAAGAGAGGGAGTCTGGGATGAGACAATGAGAAACAGACCACAAACTACTGAGAGCTGGAGAAGCACCTTCCACCGATTACCATGGCAACCTTGCCCCACTCTAATATGTGCTAATAGTGATTTGAACACTTCTTGGTATGTTTTGTTTTGATTTTAAACGGATCTGACTTTGTGCGGATTTGTCTGTTTCCAAGACTCATACTGGGCTTTGAGAAGTCCTCATCATCATACTGTATGTTGTAAATTTCACAACATTTCGTGTTATCATCCAAAAATTAAAAATGCAACAGCTGACGAGGCGGTGAAAGGTTTGCTCTGTGTTCACAAATAAGCAAAAAGCACATATTTCACATTTTTTCTGAGCTCTACTGTATCGAGGGGTGATGGGGCAGCAGCTTTGGCCGAGGGCAAAACACCTCCAGGGTGCTTCATCCTTCTAGCTTGTGCATGGGACTGCTATCTTCAGTCGGTTTGGTTGTTGTCCAGGTGAAACCTTGGAAATGCTGAATTATCTGGCTCTTATCTGTTTTGTGCTTGAGTGAGCAAAAAAACGCCTCGTGTGAGTTTTTACCAGGGTGTGGGTCGATATAGTACCCAAGGGACTCCACTGGGTCAAACCAAGAACGTAGGCGAGAGACTCCATTGTTAGCTAAACTTGAGGCTTGGCAAAAAAAAGAAAGCATTCCATTCATTTTTTTAAATGATATTTGCACAAAGGTCCCACCAGCCGCAAAGACCCAGGCCTTATTCCCAGTAGAGGTTTGTTCATCTTGTTTGTGTAGTCCAATGAACACCACGGGCAGTGCTCATGGAGTGGGAGGCCAGTGAGGGATCTAGTCCTTGTAATTGCAGAGGCTACTATTGCAGGGTCACTGCACATGCCCTCCTCCACAAGACAACACTGAATAAAAAAAACTAAGATAGAATAGATACATGAAAACCACAATCCCCGTCTATCAGTCTACAATGGTGAATTATCTGTGCTTACGCAAGGGTCAGATTGCAACACCAGCGACAGATTCACCCCTCAGGAGCTTGTTGAGGCTCAGTGCCAATGTCATGACCTGCCCCGACCCTGCCGGCAGGGTTACTGCATCCATCTCAGGGGCATGAACCCTGGCCTCCCTCTGCACACTGCTGCCCACAGATATGTCATGAAGTCATCATCAACACTCAAAATTGCATACTGTAGTATGGACTTCATATGGCAGTGTAGCGGAGAGGATGGAGAGGATAAGTGTCTTCCATCTGTTGTGATAGGTGGTGATAGTGAGTTTGCCGAGTGCGTGACAGGTGGATGTGATTGGACCTCAGAGCGCCCAACATGGCAAACAGTAGGTCTCCATATATGCCTGTGTGTATGTGTGTGTGTGTAATGTCACTCATTCCCGGTGAGGGCATATAGAGATAGATGTCCTATATCTTGCTGACAGGTATTTCAGGTATGTCAGATGTTGTGCAATTAGCCTCTGCCCTGGATAAACACCGAAGTACACCTCACGGTGAAACAGACAGTTCCATCATTAGGACGATTATCAATGTGACCTTTTCATTCTCCTGAGGTTTGCATTAATCATGTAACGGTCAATTGAACATCTCTGCATGAGTAGCATTAATGTCACAAAACGATGTACCCTTTTCACTACACAGAACCCAAATAAATAGAAAAAGAGATATACGTGTATTTACACTCAATAATCCTTACACTGGAGTGCTTAAATGATAACAGCTGATTACGCTGTCATCTGTATAAGAAGGGGGGAAAAAGAAAATAAATAAAACAACAAAAACAATACTTACACTAATGAATCCATAACTATATATAGGGTTAAAGTAAAGTAGAAAGACACTATCTGTGGGGGTTTGGTAAGTGACACGAGTGCATCCACTGATCCAGAAAAGATAGAACTGATTAGCGCCTTATTAATTAAATGTCTCAACCTGAGAGAGAGTTAACCTTCCTAAATATGGTTTGAAACACTATCCTTGTCATAATGGGAAAATCTCATAACTCATTGCAAGGTTTGGTGAAACTTTTATGAAACATAAAGCCTTACAGCGAGCCATTGAGCCTCTCCATCTCACACTGTGATTGATCCATTGGTGCCTCCGTGACTGTAGTCCAGTGGCCTCTTGTTGCCTCAGTAATAGCAGGTGTTTTGGACACCATCTCCCAAAGTGAAGTCCTCTGCCTGCGGAGTGGGTGGAATTGTACGGTGCTTGCTCCTTAATTCTTTCTTAGTCCCAGCTGTTCCAGTTAGAGCAAGAAGTTACGCGAGGATCAGTCTGTTCTCCTGACAGTCTTTAACCAGCATGACTCCTCACTAGAGGTAGGATGAGGAGGTGGGACGGGGAAGAGGAGGGTTAAAAATAGAAGAAAAAAAAACAGGTTCATTAAAGGAGGAGGAGGAAAAGGAGACTGACATGTATAGAAGGTGAGGCTAAACTCGTTATGCTAACTCTATTGACCGTTCACTGGTGGTATTAACAGTGCGAGCTCTGTGGATTTTAGTACATCCGTTGCATGCTTGTTTGTTTTTGCAAGCCCTCAGTATGTGAACTGAAAAGCAGCTTTCATCTGACAGATACAAGGCTGTAAGGCCGAGGCATATCTAATTGCATGATTACTTAATTGCACAATTACACATCGTGCAGTGCACATGCATCTACCTTTTGAGCTTTAGCGTGATGCACTGCTGTCTGTTGCTGCTTCTGTTTACACTACAGGCAGTGATACACCACTGCCCCAACTCATCAAATACCGATGCTTGGAGAATGGCCCAAAGCTTCAAAGTATGAAGCTCTAGGTACCCTATAATAAAGTAAGATAGGCCTCTATTAATCCCAAAGGAAATTTGTGTGCCAACTTGTCAGTTTTCACATGTCTTGTCAAAATAAACTTCCGTCTTCACAAGAAGTTAGTTATAGGCAACAAAACCACAAAGGTTTAGGAAAAGATTGTGGTTGACGTTAACTTGATTGACTAACGACTAGTGACGTGACAAAAAAATTAGCTTTTAGTTTCACACGGGACAAGAACAGCTCGGTGAAATCATCCACGACCCCTCTCACCCACCCTAAGCTGACTGTCCTTCACTTCATAATGACTCGGATGGGTTTACATTGGAGTTAGTTGAAAGTTGTACCGTTGAAGGATGAAGCAGGTACTCCACTTCATTCCACTACTTCACTTACTTTTTGACCTAAACGTTGTCATGGAGTTGTACTATCTGATGCAGCATTTATGAGCTGCCCCTCATATCACAACTGGAAACAACAAATGGTATTCAGTGTCTAACTTTGATAATTATGGTCTGGATCAGCTTTGTAAACATGTCCTGAGTAACGGTATAATAAGGGAGACGGCGCAAGCAACACTGCCAAAACAATAATTTTAATGGTTCATGAATAATGGTGCAATGTATGAACTCCAAACAACCTGTTTCATTAGAAGAAGGATCGGGAGTTCTGAAAAGAAATTTACTTTTGAAGACAGAAAGAAAAATATTTTTACAGATATAGTGGTCATACTTATTTACAAGATGTGTACAGAGCTGCACAGAACCTTTTTTGTTTATTTGTCAGTGTCGGTGCTTTACTATTGCAGTTTTGATATACAGTAGGAGTCATAGAAACAACCACCGTTATTTCTCATTGAATAGTTGAATAGAAGTCTTTAGAGGCCTAAAGCTTACTTGCCTGAGCATAATGTGTGTGTGCTGAGGGGGCGTCTAAGTATTCTAGCTCCTGGGCTCACAAGCATAAGAGGCTATCGCACGAGTACAGCTGTGTACATGTAGCCTCTCATCAGATTGATGTGCAACACTTGTTCAGAAGAGTCAAATAGTTGTGCGTACATATACATCACTACATTCCCTCCATATGACTCATTAATATGTTGACTCTTCAACAGGACAATCTGCCTTCTGTGGAATGTAAAGGATGTTACTGGATGTATTTACACAGTCCATTAATTAAATCTTGTTTTTTTACTATCATTTTGCCAACAGAATTTACTGAAACATTTGGGAAAGAACAGAAAAGGAAGACGGGCAATAAAGCAATGGATCTTAGACTTCACTGCAGTTTCCATCCTTGATCCAGGATCCTCATAGGCGAACATATCAGTCATTCCAGCATTTTTATAACTGGTTATTGGACAAAAGCTGAAAATAGAAACTTTGAGCCACCAGTACCGGCACTTGGCACATTCAGACGACTCACAAAAGATTGTGGTGTTGGTTAAAAAGACACGATTCCTGCTTGTGAGAGACGGGACGAGAACTGCATTTCAAACACAGTCTCATTCCCAGATCGTCAAATATCGGCGCTTGCTCAGTGCCCCTCGGCGTCTGATATCCATGCACGAAGGCACCCTTTAGCCGCCCTTTCAGCCTTAATCATTAGTCATCATCATCGTTAGTCAGGTGAGTCACATGAGTCTTTAGTCAGTCAAGTTAAGGCCAACCACACTTTTTCTAACCCTAACGAAGTGGTTTTGTTGCCTAAACCTAACTTCTGAGATTTAAATTGAAAAGTAAAACTTTGCATGCAACGAGTGGAAACTGACACGGCGTCCCTGACATGTCCAAAACCTTGAGGGTACCCAGAGCGTTTTAGTTGGAAGCTTAGGGACACTGACAAGCGTCATTATTTGAAGAGTTGGAAGTGAGAACGTGTTGGCGGTTCCGTCGTCAAAATACCGCACATTATTAACAAAGTTTGTCCTAAAAAAGTTATCAATACTGTATCTTTATTTCTGGCAAGGGCAATAATTAGCAATGAGAAGAACAAGGGATAGGTTCCCTTTAATGTACGCACATATGCTGTATGCCATGTGTGTGTATGTGCAATGAGAGAGTGTGCAATAGAAAGATTGTGTTAGAAACTGTATAATAGGATTGTGGGCCATCTGTGCGGCCCACAGAATGTCTACTGTCCCTAAAGGCTCCCAGCAGCATTGGCAGCGAGCAAGAGATAGAGCCAACTTTGTTTCCTTGGAAAAAGTTGAGAGAAAGTAGGCTGGCATTTACTTAATTTATTCAAATGGAACTGTATTTTGCTGCATAGTGTCTTTCTTAAGACAGAGCAAAGAATCTAATCTAACCACTTCAGTCATATAGGTCAATCTGAGGGCCTGAGCATGCACTTGGAAATGATACTCCCAGAGTGAGGCCTGAAAGAGACCCAGTGACCCCATTGATCTACATACACTTTGTGTAAAGGAATTCCCAGTAGACTCCTATGGCTGTAAGCTGTACGGGAGAATCGTGATGCACATCCTAATGAAATCCTGGCTTTATACTGATATCTTACTGAAAGGACTCCCTGATGCGAAGCAGCGTGGCAATTAACTCTAGCTCATCTTAATCCAATGGCAAAGTCCACCTGAAAAAAGATAATTTCACTCCAGGTTTCCAAGACTAAAGAAGAGTATCATCCTCATTAGCAAGCTCTCCCGACACTGGGTTATACATTTACCAGACATTTTTTGAAGAAAAAGTGGCAGCTAGGGTCATCTTCAGTGCTATCTGGAGCTCAGTAATTCCTTGTTTTCACACTGAAGGGAGTGGAGTTAGGAAATACTGCCTGTCTAGTTGACATCCAATAGGAGGATGAGAACAAGAGATGGTTTAAGTGCATTTGTTACTGAGGAGAGTTCTCATTCTGCTCACGGAAAACATAGGAGCTGGTAAAGATTCACTGTTATGGTTAAGGTCACATCAGATACAGTACAAAAGGCTTACTTGCTTTCACTTTGAATAAGACTCAATACATAGATATAATGTTATGTAACAGTGAATAGTCAACACTGCTATTCTTTCTCTGCGCACAACCAAGCACAGCACGATGCAACATTAGATATTAGCTTGCTGGTCGAAGGTTTCTTATTGCATTGCTTATTCAGAGTCTTGTAATTTGAATGTAAATTTTTCTTGTACCTTTTCATCAAATAACTCGATACAGTATGTTAATGGAGATGCTTTGCCACGCTCGTTGAAAGTGCTTAAACTGCCTACACCTACCATTGTAATGAAGAAAGAAGGACTCCTACTGCTGCAACCCATGGTGCCTGAATAAAACGTATCCTCCCACTTAACTGCTCTATAGTCTACATTCAGACACCATAGACACCTTGATTTAACCACATGCAACAGCAAGGGAGAGAATAAAGAGAATCATGTAAATAGAGCCACCAACCATTAAGAGTTCAGTGAGTCCATTTTGAATATGTGATCACTGTACTTCTATATTTGCATTTGCAATAAAACTGGACCGAGAGCGATATATAACACTTTAGGCGTTCTTTTAGCTGCACAGAATCATAACTTAGCAGAGCAAAGCTATTCGGCTCCCCAAAATAGTCCTGCAGTGCCGTGAATGCATAATGAGGACCTCACAAAAAGGCGGGCGGCCACTGAACTAAAATCATCACAACACTATTTCCCTCTGGATCCATAATAGATGACAGTCACTCCCGAACCATCTCTCATCACCAGTTCATAGAGGGTCAAAACCCTCACTCTCTTACAACCAGACCGAGCTAAGTGGAGCCGAATGGAGACAATCTCTCACATCCAATCAATTGAAGCACGTCAGAATGAAAGGGGAGCAGGTTGGGGTTAAAGAACAGAGTGAAGGAAATAGGGAGGACAGAGATCAGACGCACTGAGGAAATAGAGAAGGGAAGGAGTATTGGACAAATCGAAAGATGGAAAGTCAACTGACAAGACAGAGAGAACTTCAATCAAAACCTCCACTTGAATAAGTCATGTCTTTCTAATAGACTCCAGGACATAGTCATGAATATATAAAGAGGGAATGGGCATTAATCAGATCCTCTTACCTCCTTGTCTTTGTGGGCACACTCCAAAATTGTACCTTTTCAGGCATTAATCTGGCACAGTGACAAAGTCAGAGAGAGAAAGAGAAAGACAAAGGGACAGGTGAGCAGAACAGGCGAGAAGTGGGCACTCCCAACAAAAGTGGCACGGGAATAAGAATATATTGTATTAATAATCCCAGCACACAAGCCCTTTTATTTCTTTTTTTTTTCCAAACCCAAAAGGCATCTAAGCATGTCTTAAATCCATACATGCAAACAACATCGAGCAGTAAATAAGATCAGTCTGAAAGGAAATGAAGCATGATGGCTGCTCTTGGGTCCTATGGCACTTGTGACCTTTTTCAGAGTAGAGGAGAGGAAACAAGGAGGCGAGATGGCCGACAGGGTGGGGTAGACCGGCGGATTAAAGTGCCTTTTCGCTTTGCTCCAGAACCAGCTGGGATGCATTCTTTTCACTCTGCTGGTGGCTAGACTGTGAGTGTGTGTGTGTGTGTGTGTGTGTGTGTGTGTGTGTGTGTGTGTGTGTGTGTGTGTGTGTGTGTGTGTGTGTGTGAGAGAGAGAGAGTGTTGCTGCTGGCTACGGGTTGTCACCTGCATTGCAGCGGGAGCTAAATTTAGAGTTGACTGTGACAGAAGTATGAGTGCTTCACTTTAATGCTGCCACATAGATAGATAATTAGATAGATATATAGAGAGGGTGGAAATGAGACTGAGACCAAGATAAAGAGAGAAGACAGAGAGAAATCAGACAGCAGGAGGTTGGTGGGAAGCACCAGCTGCCGTTCCCACTTTTCCTTTTTTCATTCGCCTCTCCTCTCTCTCTCTCTCTGTTTCGTTCTCTCTCTTTCGTTTGCTCCTTCCATCCCTCTGCATCTCAGTCACGATCGAGGCGCTGGGCTTTGTGGCTCTGCTGCTAGCGCGTGTGTGTGTGTGTGTGTGTGGCCGTGCGTGGGATGGTAATCAGTGCGTTAATGCACGCTGCCTGTTGGGCGAGCGTCTGCCCTTTTGTTCCAGCTCAGCCCAGATGTAAAGCGAACAAGACTCATGCAACAAGGCTGAGTCGGGTACATCCAGCCAAGATGCAAAACACACAAGCACACACACACACACACACATACATAAAAAGAAAAAAAAATGTAGAGTTTCACATAACAAACACACTGGCCTCATTTACTATTGGCGTCGAACTGATTTCCCTCCGCCGTAGCTGCAGAAGAATGGGAATTTTTTAGTCTAATCAGATCTGTGGAGTTCTCCAGGATGTCACCAGAGGCTTGAGTCGGGCAAGCTTCGGTACCACTACTGTATACTTTATGTAGCATTATATCTTTTATATTCTAGATGGCTGTACTGTGACACAGATGAGTGCATCCTATTGTAATGTAATAAATGCAAGGAATTTAGGATAAAAAATACTTGTTCCCCAAACCCCAACCATATGCTAGGAATTACCTCTAAATGCAGTACCATACCAAATGCTATTATTATACTCCAACTACAGTCCAATGCTGCAATCATGTCATATTGAGTTTACTGTAAAGTGCTGTCAGAGAGGGAAAACCCGCCAGGCTGCTGGTGATGATTACAAATGGGACGTATGGGAATTTTTTTGTAGACTCTATCTCCCATTTGGCGCCATTGAACCCAGGCAGTAAACATGTGAGTCCAGTCAAAGGTAATAAATATCAAAATTATTAGATCAATTCCATTCTAGTAGTCAACCCAACTCACAAATCATAATTCATTCATGAATTATTCATAAATGAACCCTGTACATTGTGGATGTGGATGTGGAAAAACATTTCTAAGTTGCGGCAACAAAACATCATCTTGTATTCCCGGCTGCTCCTCGTGTCACATGAGCGCAGAATACCAAGTAGTCTGAAATTAGAGACGTTGTACGAGCACTCTCAGCAAATTCATCACGGTTTATTAATAAAGCTCGGCAGCAGCATAAGACGAATCTCAGCCATCATCGGCGTCATCGGTTCATGACTTCTCTAATTGCGAAGTTCATCGAACCCCGAAGCTCAACCTGAGAGACACGATGGCAAGTGCTCCTTTCAAGGTCTGATTCAGTTCTGATGCTGGAGGACCTTTTTTATCATACATTTAGTATTGATTATCTTTATTGTATATTACTCTAAACCAACCTTTATATGATAATATCAATACATATGCTGAGTGCATGTGCAAGACCATTGATCAAATCTGGGAAGAAACATGGAAGGTAGAACGTGTTAATGGCCTGTGTAGAGATAGATGGATGTATTAGATTGTCTGAAATTCTAAAATGTAAATAGTCACGTGTCTCAACTGACATTTAATCCAGGATCTCAGCCCAATGCTAACAATATGCGGTGTGAAAAGCCTTTATTGATAGATGATGTTTTTTTTCTCTCTAGAGTTCTTGTGACCTTTTCTCAGTGTAGAGGAGAGGAAACAGGAGGTGAGACGGCAGTCAGGCTGAGAAAGACTGGCAGACTAAAGTGCCTTTTCATTTTGCTCCAGAAACAGCTGGGGTGCTGTCTTTTGGGCCTGCTCTGTAATTGCTAAGGGAGGAGAAGGATTATATTGCATTGGCAATTAGGGCCTCACTCCTGCTGCAGGAAAAACAAAGGAGAGTGACGGACATATAATGCATTTTCAGAATATTTGAATTGCACAACAGCACTTGAGCTTGACTCTGAACCCCTGCCCTCAAAATGAGACACCATGCCCGTTGACCTCTGTGTCGAAAGGCAAAATTGTATATGTGCATTTCAGCATAGTATCCCAATTAAGATGGATGTAATGTGGAAGGGTGCAGAAGGGGGAAGAAAAACATAAATAGGTAGGTTTGTTGACCGCGAGGTAAGCATGGCTCATTAACATTGTTGAAAATACAGGTGCATTGTGCATGAATTGTGCATGAGAACCCAATTCACTGGATTTATAACAAAGTCTGTGCAAGGAGCACAGACCCAGACCTGTGTGTGTGTGTGTGTGTGTGTGTGTGTGTGTGTGTGTGTGTGTGGTTGGTATATAGAAAAAGATGGAGAGTGTTGAACGTGTCACACATTTCTATTTATCTAATTATAATTTTCTCGGTCTCCTCCATCAGTGTTTTCTCCGGGAACTCTGGAAAAATAATTATAAATTGCTCTCTCACAGCAACACATTTCTCATATCTTTGCTATCACAAAGACAAACTGCCAAATGATGCAGCCACAAATTCTCTCATCAGATAGTGCTCGCTCATCGGGTGAATGGGTAGCAGAGATCGGCACACTGGGGAGGGAAACAATTTCAAATCAGTGGAATGCAAAATTGAAGTAAAAATATACATCTTCACTGTTTTGGTGTTTTATTACCCCTCTTTTTGTTTCATTGCTTCATCCATCAAATGCTAAGAGACAGGCCCTTATACGACCTTCTCGACTGCTACCCAATGTACCTAATGAAGCTTTCCATGGACTCTTATCAACTTAACATGCCGGAATTCGATCATTTAAAAGGTTTGGTGATGGTGATTTGGTGATGTCATTTTTTTTGTACACAGCCTAAAGAACACTACACAGGGAAGAAAGAGACCAAAGTTGCAGAGAGTGGGTGCTGTGGTTAGTCACAGAAAGCACACAGTGCTTAAACAGTTATGAACAAAGACTCCGAAAACGCCGTGCGAGTCTCCAGGAGGATGAAGACTCAGATAAAAGTAGACTGGATGAGCAATACACACATTCCATGGTTCCATGGACCAGAGTTGGCAGACAGTCCTGCAAAAAAGAGAAGGAGGAGAGAGAGAGGACTTGAAAATGACAAAATCCACTTTTTACACAAATGTTAGTTCGCCCTTTGCACCTGTCCTGGATGACAATACCAATAAAGTCTGTGTGAAACAGCTGCTCTGCTAGACATAAGGAGTTACTCGCCATATTTGTATTTTCACACTTAAAAATCAACAGCACCAAGCCCTGTCGTATCACACTTTGTTAGCTGGCACATGGTTCAAGTTCGGCAATATTGGATTCAAATAAACAGCAGACTTCCACAACAACTCTGCCATGTTTGCTGAAGTTTCAAGACTATTTCCTACAGTCTCTACTGTGAATGGAACAACATGCAAGAAGAGGATTCCAGCAATAAAGAACTACTAAGATGAAGGTAAACAAATGGCTGGTGACACCACTCCAACAATGATTAACAAATATGTTAATACGAAGACCAACACTACGTTACACCAAAATCTAAGTTCCAATGTTTGTGACGCTATATGTTCATATCAGTATTTTTCTTAAACATACAAATTTCTCAAAGTGTTCATCCATCCACCCTTAAATCATAATGATAGTAATTTAATTTATATCATACAAATATATCAAATATTAGCTTTACATCTCATATACAAAATAATAAACATTCACAGATTCCCCTTGCCATGACCTTTATTCTTATTTTGGTGGCCCAGGTTCGTCAGTATAAGTAGACATAAGCTGGAAAGAAAAGCATTACCCATACAATGAATGAGCTTACACTATAAGCTTAAGCATACATGACATGAATTACAATTTTATAACATTGATATTAGAAGAACATAGGTTCAAGAATTCCCACAGTCACAATCATGCATTGTGGTGTTGCTATATGACCTGGTTTCTACCTTGATGTTTATTTATTTAGTGCGCACTTATGCACAAGTAAGTTGTGTGGAAAAGTTGAATTGTAGTAGTGGTGCCGGTACAGCTGTGACCAGCACAAGTCAATCTAAAGTCTGACTAAAACTGAAACTGAGACCTCGCTCAACCCCAGCATGAACCGAAATGTGTCATTTGAGTGATGTGGGTTAAGTCTTTTATTGTGATTGTCCCAATCCAACGAAAATAATCTAAGGTTAACCACCACACCTGATAATCTAACGATGTTATGTTAAATCAGTTTGAAAGGCTTAGTATCAAACTTGATGTGTATTTAGTACAGAAAAAAGTCACGAAAATAAAAAGTGAAAAAAATGAAAGATTGTGAAGATGCTAAACAAACCTGAAGCTTTCTTTGTATCGTTGCTTTGACTCAACAACCAATATAGCTCTCAAAGCTCATACCAGGAATACTGTTGGCATTGACATGAATGGCAAAAACCCCCTCAGCCTCCACATCTAATTTAATGTCTTTGTTCGTTGTTGTTGCAGATTTGAAAATGATTCTTGAAGATATTGTGACAGCTAGTTTGTGCGACAAAACTTTTATTTTTCAGTAAAAGACGTTTAGAAGATTAGTTTTCTCATTGTTAAAAGTTTCCTTCATGTCTTTTTTTCTGTGTGTTTTAAGGCACTAGTAAGGAACAGCGGTTTAAGTATATTCAGAAACTGTGTTGCATCAGGAGAGTTTCTCTCCACATCAGTGTACACAGTCACTTCCCCAGGTGGCCAATGGCGGGTGTGTTTCTCATGCTGTGGTCTGAGCCCAGCAGTAGGTCTCTCTGCAGCAGGCTGAAGCGAGCAGATAATCCCCTCCGGATCGCCACTGAAGGCTCCCTCATCTCTCAGAGCCAGTCACAGATTAATGGCCTGGTGGCTGAATTCAGACACTCTGTCTTCTCTGATAATCAAAGGCAGAGCAGGCTACCATTGGGAGAGAGTTTCTTTAACCACAGAAACAGAAAGAAACAAAAAGCAGAAAGTGAAGAGAAGTGATGTTGGCTGAGGGACTAAAAGTAAACTCACTAATCAAATTCACATGTTAAATACGGCTGTTCTCTTTCACTGATCGCCCTTATACTTGTGAAAAGTAACTTTAATTGATGTACAACCCATGTAATGGTGAATGAGTATGTGTGAAGGCACTGATCACTGGACATACAACCATTGTCGTCGGATACGTTGGAAAACATGTTCATGGCATTCTCCTTTTGAGGGAGCTGTGTAATGTTGCATAGTCTATAAAACGGGCTCATGCCCAAAATAAACTGAACTCGTTCATTAAAAAAATAAACTGTGGCAGCTCGGGTCTGCATGAAGCCCATATGTATGATTGTAACAAGGGTGCAGCTTTTTTTTTCTTTTTTGTATCTAGTTTATTTGCTTGAGTGTCCACTGATGTGCATGTGAGCCTCATCCTGACAGTGCAGCGCGTTTTCAGAAGGGTGAGAGCCCACGAAAGAGAGAGAGAAATGTGTTCCATTACTGGCGTTCTATTTTCAGCTCTACTGTTGGCTCGGGCCAGCAGCGGAGAGAAGAAGAAGCTGTCATCATGGCTACTATGCTTATACGGTATAGATGGATTCTTCTTATTTAAAACCCCGCTGCAGTGATTTGCTGCAGTGTTTTGATGTTGCCTCGGTGTGGCCTGTGCAATCTGTGTGACCATACAGGGCGTCACGCCTGGCCTCAAGTATGTCGACCAATAATATCATTGCTATTGTTCTATGGATACATAAAGCTTAAACAAAAGGGGAAAAAAAAACGCCAAGATGGGTTTTGCATTGAGCCCCGAGTAGAACTAGAATAGCTTTGTGCTATGTGTGACATTGATTCTTGCTCATGTATGTCAATGAACATGTCCCTGCATGTGAAGCTTGCACATGGGCCTGCATCCCTGCTCCCTTAGCTGTCTGGACGATTATTTGGGACTGTGAATCATTCTACCTAATTTGTAATGCTATAGAGCTACGGTAATCTCCCCATTTTGCTGTTTTTTTTTTCAAAACTGGATAACAGCATACCATTAAACAATGAGGATTACATTTAGATTCAGTGAATTCAGAGAGCAGATTGGTCTTGGCAGTAAAACTCAATGGCCAGCATATATTATAGGAACACGTACATGTTATTTAGGTTTATGTCACTGTCATTCACACACAAGTATATACATGAAATTTAACCTCTACATTTAACCCATCCTTAGTATTTAGGAGCAGTGGGCTGCTGTAAAGCACCTGGGGAACAACTCAGAGTTCAGTGTCCTCGTCCTTGAGCGAGTAGTAGCCAGGACAGGAGGAGCCAGGTATTGAACTGACAACCTTCCGGAAAAAGGACTTTGTTTCAATAATGACAATTCATTAATAACCAACTCATTATTTCAGAAAGAATTTGTGAACAGAAGTGATATGATTTGTACACCTGCTTGGTTAGCTACAGCCAACAACGTCATTATTTTCCTCTTTTTGTCTACTGGTTGGAGGTCTCCATTTCTTTACATTAACATCAACTAGCTCCAAGAATCCCTAACTTGCATCTGTATTAATTAAGACAAGCAATGAGATGAAAGTCTGAGGTTGACATTTATTTTAATGACCAAAGAAAGCCATTTCGAAGCCAAGAGAATATATATATATATATATATATATATATATATATATATATATATATATATATATATATTCCTGTCTGAGTACTGTTGAGTACTGGCACGTCAAATACTAATTACAACCATCACTGTGTTCATAGGTTCCTAAGTTGGAATTTCTTTAATTATTAGTGTCTCCATTGATATTTAATCTATAACATTTTCAGTGTCTGCGCTTCATAACTTACTTTAGGGCCTTGCTCCACTATGTTTATTCAACTGTGTGATTCATGTACTGGTGAACAACACGTTGGTGCAATACTGGTTTCCTCCAGTCTACTTTTAAGGTATGGATGCTACTTTAGAGGCTGAAAAACGATTTGCCATGTACATAAAATCCTTCATCAGCAAGGATGCTTTTCTCCTGAACAACTGAAAAGTTGGTATTAATCATTGTTTATATCCATGAACAATGCAGGCACACATTGGACTAATCAGTAACGAGATGCTTCATCTGTTAGAGCTTCATTAAAACTGGACCTGTGCTGCAGCTGGTTTGGTCTTTGAGATTGTTCTTTTTTGTTTCTTTTGACCTTTTATTATAGTGTCCCTTATTAGGCAATCCCAATCAGTGTGCTCTTAAATGTCAGAACACTGTCACAAGAACAGCTTTGTCAAAACTGGACCGGTTCTGGTCGGGACATTCATTTTGAATTCTTTGTATATGTAATTATAGCAGCCTCACAGTTCCGTGTTGTTACGCTGGACAATGGTGAAAGGATGCACCTACCTCAAAGTCTGAATGAGGGAATCCATCCACATTCTACTGTTTTATCCTCCCAGCCTAATTTACTTACCACCCCATTTAGATATTGATGAGATACCCTTTTGTACTTCAGGAGAGACTGATGGTTTGTGCACAGTAAGTAGTCCTCTACATCATTAATGTGAAATACTACAGTGTGTGTCTCCTTGTGCAGATGATTGCATGTGTATCCATCCCTCAGAGCTGCCTCCATGCTGTGAGCACATCCCAGGTTTGATGGATTTATCATATCAAGGACTGATTTCAATCTCTGCATCCGTAGTTTCCAGGCTTCCATCAATTGTCCTCCTTTCTCAGTAATGAGCCGACCCTTTATTGATTATTCAACTTCTTAATTTAGATCACAAGTGGTCTTTTCCTTCGGCCCCGAATCAAAAAACACACACCGGGGAGCTGAGGCCTGGAGAAAGGGAGAGACTGATGAAGGAGAGGGGCTGAGCTGACACCCTTTGAGTTCCCCCCTGTGGTGACTAATTAACCTTTCAGGTTTTTCAAGTCCTCCATCATCACTGCAAAACCAGAGTGTTTGTTTCTGCACATGTTTGCCTCTGCGGAGGCTGGTGACGTATCCTTTAGACTTCTAGTTTTCCCATATCTGTCTTTTCTCACTTGCGCTCCCAGTAACCCTGTCTGCTGTCTTAGTCAAAGGCACGCTGCACCCGACACTAATATACCCAGTAAACGAGCAGCGCGGCCCACCATCAACACTTTTGGGAGTAGCTACATACATTAAAGAGCAAGGGGTATTGAGACTTGACAAGCATCTCTTCCACCTTAAAATGTTTCTGTATGATACTCAAAGTATTAATATAGCGGCGGTTACAGCAGATAACGCCACTCCGTCCAAAAGGCGTCGTCGCAAAACCGTAGCACCCACCCTCGATAGATATGCTCTGAATCTGTAATTTAGCACATTTAAATAACCGTTTTATTTTGATTCCATTATCAATGTTCTATTGAGTTTTTGGCCTCTAAAACACACTGTTAATATAGCATTTCATAGGCCCAGCATCCACCCCCGGATCCACATTTAGACTGAATTGAATCCCTGCACTGAGCTCGGCGTACTGAGCTTTGGGTATCTTTGTGATGATGGGATATCTTTGATGAGGTCAGAGCCTGGAAGAAAGATATCAGCTTTTAAATCTGTCTCATGATGGATGAACGTGATGATGTTCCATTAGTTGCCTGTATTGTAGTCTCTCTTTATACTTCGTGATTGTTCATGTTTGACTTGCTTACTGACTAAGACTTGTTGCGTTGTTGCCTGATACAGTTTAGGAGTCTGAAACATTAATTTATTTCTATTATACTCTTTATGTAATCACAATAAAACAAACAATGTCACCGCTGAATGCATGGCTCTCTTTTGGAAAGCTTCCAAATCTCTGGCCTGAAACAAAGAATCCGAAGCGAAGGAGCAAAGATATGATCAGTGGATGACAGTGTAACCTGCGCAGTGTCTGTCCTTCCTCCATAGCCTTCAATTCATCAAGTCATCCCTCCAGACATCTTTGTCTCTCTGCTGTAGTCTGTCTCTTCACACCCTCTGGGTTTCCTCCAGCCACACCGATGATTTCTATCGCATGTCCCTCGCAGAAATTAAGGGAGGGAGGGAGGGAGGGAGGGAGTGGGGGGGGAGGGAGTGAGGGAATGAGGGAGGGTGTTAAGAGGAAGGCAAAAAGTGTTTTTTGTGAGAGAGAGAGAGAGAGAGAGAGAGAGAGCAGTCCAGAGACAGATACACCCGGGCGAGATCTCCTTGAGTGTCATAGCTCTAGTGGTAAAATAACTAAATTGCCGTTGCAGCAGTGGTGCCTTCCTGGAAGATCAGTGCCTTCCCTTCCGAGTGAGGAAGAATAGAAATCCCCTTTATTCATCAAACTTATTCAATATGATCATAACGGGGTTTACTCCGGGGATGCTTTAAGTCTGTGTTGTTACTGTGAGGTCAGGTCTTGGTAAGTAGGAGGGTAAATCAAGGAGTTTACTCACATAATGAATACATCTCTGGTACATGTCCTTTTTTTATCAATGAGAACCTGCAGCCCATTTCCCCAGTTTATGCGTAGTACATCCTTACTAGATATTATATGGAGTTATTTATATTGTTTTGATGCTAGATGTTTATTATTCGTACTAATATATGCATTACACTATGGACGTAGTTACTGATAATACTGGTTACAGGTAATATCACAAATATATTTACTTCTCTTTTTCCTCTTTCTATTTTGATAGGATGTATAATTGTGAACCCGAACTACTTACAGCCTATTGTCCCCTCCCTTTTTTTCCAACCTGTGCTGAATGAGTTCCAAATTAGGGGGCGTTGTTTCAGAGAATGTGAGTCTCATTTGTAAGTTAATGTGATCACGAGAAACATTGGATTCACATGAAGGAGTTGATTTCAAGAAACTGGAAATTTGAAAGTGTTGAATCCTCAAGGACTGAGGACATAGCAATGCAGGCCTGGCAGACTTCACCGCTTTGTGTTATTGTCCGCTCCAGCCTTCAATCCGAATATCATCCAGCACACAAACACAGACGGGGCCACACAAATGCACTTAGACACACACCCAAACACACAGCGACACACAATCTCATATGTGCACAGCGGGTGCTTTACAAGAGAGAGAGTGGCAAAGCTCTATTACTCTTCCTCCTTTCACAATTTCTCAGGGGATCTTAAAAAGTAATGTGTTTTCAAATGCAGGGCTCTGGCTTGTCGCAGGGCCTTTCTGGCTGTGATATATGAGCTGAGAAACAAGCAAAAGGGCAGCTGAACAGCCATATAGAGCGGGGACTGAACATAGTCTAGTCCCTGGCTTTGCTAGAGTGTGTTAATGGAATGTGCCGTGCACAGGTTACGCGAGAAAGAGAAGAAAACATAACCGGCTAAATTTGCACCGAGAGAAAGAGAGAAGGGTGGTTGGGGGGGCAGAAAGCCTTGAAATTGTCTGCTGGGAGTATTCTTTAGGGATAGGTTGCCCACATTAGTGCCAGAGCTTTATCACCACTTGCAGAAACCTTCAGAGAAGAACAGCAGATGCACATAGGTTGGATATAACCTGCTATATTCTTTTGTGGACTATTCTACTCTATTGTGCTTTATTCCGTGGTTATAATCCTGTGTAATCTACTTTTATACCCTTTCACTCTTCCCCCTCCCTTATATAACAGAGGGAAGTCAGCCCAGCTTCCTGTTTGGCCCACTGGTTCACCGTGGTGCTGCAACCAATAAAAATCTCCTACAATACAAAACATTTGCCCCATAAACTACCGTCATAAAAGACATGTCTGTATATATCATGTGTGATATAATTTCTGTGTTAAATCTTTGCCATTGGCACAGGGCTCGGTCAGGGAATGGGGCTCTTTGCCATTTTATTGGGAATTTAAAGCAAATCAATACTCTGATTGAAGAAGATCATAACTGCCATACAAATGTGAATTCAACAATATATTTTTTTATTGAGGTCATAGTTAGTGGTGGTTTTGCACTGGACTCCATTGTGTTGAAATGTGTTATAAATGGGGTGGGCGGCACAACACAGAATCACACCAGGAAGAAATATATATATATGCATGCTGTATGTCTTTAAATGGAGTTAATTAGAGACATCTTGAATCGGGTCCATCAGATCGAGTTCTAAATATATATCCTTGATCCTTAAGGCTTCACACGCAGGAGAAGGCTACTCTACTCACCTGCCACCATCACGCTCTTAACCCAGTACAGACACAAACACTCTTTCTACACTCCGCAAAGAGAAAAAAAATCAATATATTATATGTGTTATATTTCTATTGCAATGGGAGAATATGTAATTACTGTGTGCTATAACTTCAAAAATATAGATTTTTGGCAAAACATGCACATAGAATATGTTTAGGTAAATGTGCACCTGTTCCCACTTTCCCTAAATATTTAAACCTTTAACGCTCACTCTTTGCCAGTTAGTCAGAGTTGCTAAGTTGCTCGTGCCTTGCTCTAAAGCGTCTTTCACCTGTTTAGTTGAATCAGGTTGGTAGCCAGCTTTTACAAATGTGGTTTGTGTCTTTTGTTCAGGGAAGTAATGTCTTAAGTAGATGTGCATGTGGCACTTATTTACGAATTAAGTTGCAATTTAATTAGAATCAATCCATAATTTAACATCAACATAGTCAAAATATTTCAAGTATAAACCCACCGCTATAGTCTTCTGTGCATTCTGTTATCGCTCTGCTGGTTGGAACTATCCCCTTCAGACTGCCCGACAGACGCAGAACCTGTTTGGGACTTCCTTGATGAGAAGCAGCTGTGTGCTGCCCTTCATTTGAGGCGGGAAACCGAAACTAACAGAAAGCACATCTGGTGGTCAGGTATAAATCTCGCCATCGTGCGGCTTATTATATTAGTAGCAATATAATTAAATTTGGTCTGCATATAGGCTGCATCTGGGTCCTTCCCTTAATGCCTCGCACTGCCACCCAAGACAGCAGGGGCTGTCCAGCCTGAAGCTCACACTTTATCCGTTATCTGCAGCCAGACAGACACCTTCTCAGTTCAGTTATCAACTCGGTATCCCGACGGCTATATCGATATCCTTCAAAAAATTGTTTTTATCTGTTTATTTAGCCGCTGTCATGTCAGGCCTAGTTAGACATGTTTACGTGTGTGTGTGTGTGTGTGTGTGTGTGTAGGTGTGTGTGTGTGTGTGTGTTTGGCTCTGTTTATGTGTGTCTGGCCATGAAAGCCAGCATCTATTTTTGTGATTCAGTGTTGATTTGCACGCGTTGTGTTGATGTTTACCACTTGTTTTGCATCAGTCTGTTGGAGAATGACATGCTAATTCACCGATGCTACAAGGAGTAAATGTTTTTCTGGCACTCAAGGTGGTGAAGTTTAACTACAGAGAGAGCACAGAAAACCAATTAGAAATCCAATTAGACCCATAATCACTGAGAATCATGTGGCTTAATCTTGTCCTCGTATATTGGTGGAGAAAAAAGATGGCTTGGTTGTGTCAGTCATGTCTACGCCAACGGCTTTGAGTTCTGAATTTAGCACATCTTCTTCTATCCAATGAATGCTTCACATGTAATAGAAACAAAACGTGCACAATTAAGTACCAGACAGCCACACAATAGCTCCGAAAATAAAAAACATCTCAATTCAGCTTTTGAATTCTAATGAGAAGGAAAGCGCATGCATTGTCGTCAGAGGGCATAATTACGTAACGGCACGTGTAAAGTGTGTTCATACACACACACACACATGCACACACCCTCATTAATGTGGACACATGTGAATAAGAACCACCTACAAGTCCTTAAATAACACCACTGGAATTTGTTTTGCAGTGTGTGCATACCTCACTGTAGAGTGTGTGTGCTAGCAGGCAGCCCAATACAGTAAGGTAAGCTCTAATTAGCGTTCCCTGTTTGTGCTCTATGTGTGCAAAAAAGCCCTCTCTTTCTCTCTTCTTCCCTCCAAGGCAAGAGCTGAAGTGCTTTCAGCCCCGCGCCACACCAAACATTCAGCTTTGAAGTCTTGTCGCAGAGCGAAGCCCAACAATCCCAAATGCAGCGGCGCTGTCATCTGTCTCGCGTCACAACAACTCGAGTGTCCTCATTGACCCTTTTAACACGAGCAAAGCTGCTCTCCATCAAGTATCATCAAACAGGCTAAAAGGAAACATCTGAAGGAACGCTAAATGCCGCTTTGATTGCTGCGTTATTTTTCCATCCGGCCTTCAGAAGCGCATGTGTCTCAGTGGGATGAATATGTTGTTTTGTTTTGCAATTATATCCAGCAAATTGAAAAGATATAGGTATTTGAAGGAGATTGCATTGATTTGAATAGCCACAAAGCTATTGTCTTGGTTTGATGGATGTACAAGTCTGGTCGGCCTGTTGGATTTTACTGGGCAAATAATATGTTACCCCATCCCTCCCTCCTCAGTCCCTAGCTAACAGCCATATTGCTGGAATAATAATTAATGTTTTATGGGCCATTACTGGGCTCAGATAATATGACAGAGAAATAAGAGAGGACACCTAAAGAGGAATAGGAAGTCTAGCCAGATGGGGGGCTAAAAAAAACAGCAAGCCATATAATTTCCGGTGCTTGGTTCGCTCTTGTTTTTCCTCTATGAACTCATCTCAATCCAATATTAGAGTAGCGGTTGGGAGCTGGGATTTTGTGCAGTAAATGTTTTTGTCTGGGTTTTGTTTAGCAGTTGTGATTAGGATTTCTATACACATTTCATAAAACCTGTGCTTAAAAAGTTACAAACAGCATGTGCTTGGACGGTAGGTAGCAGCTGGCTCTTTTAACCACACCAAAAAAAAGGAAATTACTGCCATTTAATTGTGGTTATGTAAACCACCAGATGTGACATGGTGTCTGTTAGGTATAGGCTGAGTGGCTGAGGCAGAAGCAAACATTTGAAAAAGAAAGAAACCTGTCCAGGCCTGTCCAAAAAGAAATCTAAATAAATAGCAAATGCAAAATCTGAAAGACAAAGGAAGATGCAGCTTTGCGCTGAGCAATTCATCTCTAATTCTTGGGCACTTGCAGCTCTCAAGACCAGCTTATCTCTGTTTCAAGGTCTGAAAACAGGAACTCCTCCTTCATAAGCTGGTTTCTTCTCAGAGACATTGATTAGTGTTTGATAATCAAGTGTCTGACAGATTAACATCTGGTCCACAATATATTGAAACATTTACAATTTAATTAAACAGAGGAGCTCAATTCCGACAGAGGAGAAATGACATACATACAATTTGTTTTTCTTATTAAACACTTTTAACAATAAATGGAATTGTTTAGTACAAATACATGTCCCAGTATCTTATTCAGAAATGCAATGGGTGCTTTGTTTCACTATGAAAGGTAGAAAATATGAATGCTTTATCGGCGGGCCTTACGATATTGACAAAACTGGAGTAATGATGACGATCTAAAACAAGCTCTGGTAACACTGCACTCACAGGTCAGGATTACTCAAAGACAATGACACTGAATATAAACATTACATTTCAAATTGAAGGGGCAGCCCAACCTGAAAACACAATAAACTTCATATTTCTTTAGCTATAAAGATGTTAAGTGGCCTCTTTCCACATCCAACATCACACGGAGCAACGCAATACTTTATTAGTCGTGTTTGATTCGACCTGATGATCATTACTTAAATATTTAGTCTATTCACCTTTGGTCTTGGTCACGGCCACTCTTGAGAAAACATACCTGACTCTTTAGCTGCACGGTTTTCCACATTCTCGACCAGCTAACCACGTACTTGGTCTGTGCAGTTTGTTGCTGGGCAGGTAGCAAACAGTTAGGCAAGTCTTTTGCCAAGAAATGAATTAAAATGGTTAAAAAGCCCAGCAGACTGTTGAATGGGTGATAATCTCCTGTGGGTTCATCACCATAAGCAGCACTTTTCACGTAAAGCACAATGCAAGGTAATATGAAATATAGCATTGCAGGTTGCTAAAACCCCAAACATCCACTAATATACAGGGCATGACCTCAGGATACCTCCCCCCTGTCCAATCGTCTACCACTGTTTAGGATTCAGATACATTGAGACAGGCATTAGGGACACATCTTGAAGTTTGTACATCTCACCGGGCAAGAACAAACACGACAGATTGAGTGTATGACCGGACCATTCACTGGCTGACTGGCAGAAACAGCATTTAGCATGACAGACTGGCTGACTGACTGACTGACTCATTGACTGATTGGCAGAGACGATGTCTAACTGGCTGGCTGGCTGGTTGATTGAATGGCTGATTGTCAGGCCGGTTGACTGACTGGCCGACCCAATGCCCGACAGGCTTAAAGATTGCACTTTACGGTGGTGAAACATATCTGTTTGTAGTGTTTACCTCGGGTGTTATGTGTATTCGCACGCATGAGTCTCGTGATTGGATATTGTCTGTGCCAATTGCCGCCCATCTGTACGTGACGGTCTCACGAAGTCTGCCCCAAATACTGGCAAATGAGCTGGGAGCGCAGATGAGGGGAAACGATTTTAAAGAGGCAATCAGTGTGGGAGGGACAGAAGTGATGAAAATGGAGTAAACAAGTCCTCTTCTCTTTTTACACACTCATGCATACACACACACACACACACACACACACACACACACACACACACACACACACACTCACAGAAGCAACCGCCATCACGCCCAAGAGCAGTGAAGCGGCAACAGTCCCAAGAAAACCCATTCTCCGACAGTTCATGAATTTATGAATTTTTCAAAGCCCATGCAACAGCTCTGATGAAAATCGCTCTCAACTGGCTGGTGTGAGAATAACATTTTACTTTTTTATTCTTTTTTTCCCAAACACTCGGCATTAAAGTAGTGCTTAAAATGTGTTCAAAATGATTGCACTGGTCATCTTTGTTGCTGGCGCTGCTGACAATTCATCAACACTCACAGGGATATGGCTCGGAAAAGGAAGCTAGGAGGACAGAGAAAGAAAAGCTGCAATTAGCGGTCCATTTTATGACAAATTAAATTTGGATAACTATCAGAGAGAGTATTTTAACCACTCCAGGTTTGCCAATCATGGTTTGCAGCTTAAAGGTTATCAACTGTGCTCTCGATAGATATTATTTTGTCTTGCAATATCGATTCTCTGCATTCACAGGCTGTGTTTTCAACAGGCTTGATTTGTTTTTCATTTTGGAGAAATGTCTGTGACATCCAACGGAGTAATTTAACCATGTTTGTTATTTATTAGAAGACATGAAGGAAAATTGTTTTTATCGTAGCAAAGGAGGTTGTAACTGTATCGTTTTGCATCTTTAGGTGAAAGAGTTCCCTAATGAGTCTGGAATTGCTCCATGGCCCTCTGTCAAATGTTGTATTTGTCCTTCCAAATAATAAACCTTCGGTGCCTTGATACAGACAACATCCGATAACCTTCAGAGATGTACGCTCTGTCCTGATTATCTGGCTGGCCGTGTGCCTCGAGGCTTTATAAATTATAGTTGCTGAGAGAGTAAGGCGTAGATATCCATCTCCAGCACTGCTTCAACTATCCTAAAAAAGCATCCCTGGACAAACTTTCATTGATCAGGGGCCTGGAGCGCTGCCGAACATGGTGGCCGCTCAGAGGTGGAATGTGTTTTTTTTCAGCTGTGGCAGAGCCGTGGTTGTGCTGTGTGCATGCTGTTCATGTTGTGTAGTCTTTCTTTGCACAAGACAGCTTGTGGAATCGAGAGTTCAGTCTAGTTTTAAACAATTTAGATTTTTTTTTTTTTCTTGTATTTCCTCGTATTTCTTCGTGAATAAATGCTCTAATGGCAAAGTCAGCTGTTGGATTTGAATTCAAACATTGAACGGACTGCGCATAAGTTTGACTGAATCACTCCGGTTGATCATAAAACATAGTATTGCTTTGTTGTTCTCAATTCATGATCGAAACCTTTTCATTCACAGGTGGGTTTCCTCTTGTAAAGCTGAGGATATAGATGAATGCACACAAAATGTGAGATGAGCCATATCAATACCACAGTGTATTTGGATAATTGCTCGGGCACCATGCCAATATGTTTGAACCTGGCATCATCCAATGCTCAGATCAATCTTCTGGGAATGTATGCAAACTGGCAGAAATATTAATACTTTATTTGGATATTTAAACTTTGAATAAACAAACGGTATTGATATACTAATCAACTGGGGAAGTTTTATGGTGATATCTGTTAGTTTTCTGTCTTGCCATTTGAGCAGCTATTGGTTTCCATTGATTTCAATACTGTCTGAAAATCAGCCAGCATTCTTCCAAAAGTGTTTTAAGTTGTATCACTCATCAGTGAATAGTAAATCTGCAGTGAATAGTAGATATGCATTACATGTTGGTAAAATACCATTACCACAGTGCTACTGCCCTTTGATTGCTCCAACACTGTACAGAGATAGAAACTAATGGAGACTTAGCTACAGCAAGTACAAATAAAAACTATCTATCTACACGTAATCTATCAAATATAGAGGCTACAACTTGCAAAAACATTAGCTTGGCCCTTTAAATATTAAGTAAAATATTTAGAGTAAAGAAATGAACAGGACAATACCGGTGTTAGGTGCCCCTCAAGCAGGGTTTGGAAACATTTGGGACATGAAGTGTCAATCTATGTCCAAAATTATCTCCAACAGTTCTGTAATTTTATTCCATCCAGGCAACGTGTGTAGCAACAAAGATCCATCCTCCCATCATCAGGACGTTGTAATTGTTTTTGAGAACACTATGCAAGAAGGCTGCAATTCTTATTAAAAAACCATCCACACCTGAGTTGAAGTAATTAACGCTACCAACCTTCAATCGATCTTGTTCATCAGCACTAAACTTTAAAAAAAAATATGTGAATAAGGCAGATTATAGGCTGCGTAACTGCCAATGGCTGAGTACAAGATACTTTGGCATCCGGATGCCAGGGCTCTTCAACATTTCCCAAAAAATGTCGACTGGACACCAAGTCATTTCCACATCAAAAAAGAGTAGTTGGGGACGAGAAAGCAGTGCGCGTTTATGCATATGTGTGTCTACTGCTGGAATGTAAAGGATGTAAATTGTGAACTATTGTGGTCCAGATTAGCTACTGTATCTCATCCGACAGTCCAGTACTTGCCCAGTGTTCACAAAAAGCAGGTTTGGGTGTCGGGGATTCCATATGGAATACAATGTGCACCATGGGATACGCAAAACAAATTTGATTAAGTTTATCTAATGAAAGAGTGATGACATGAATCAAAGCCATCACTTTCAAGCAAGTGGCCTGATCCCTCATTTTCATTTGCACAGTATTCAGCCCTGAATATAAAGGTAATTTCAGCTCTCCAGGAAGCCGCATACATAATGAATGGCTGGTTAACTTCATGTACGCCACTGCAGCGAGCTGCTTTGCATGCAGCCCGTCCCACCTCCGTCTTGTGCTGGGTCATAATGAAGCGATACTTATGACAGATTTTTGCATGTGTTCAAGCAATGAAGCGTCTGAACTCCTCACACACCTCGGCGCTGCCTCTGACACCCCGTGGCATCAAATCCCTGCTTGGCTATTCTGCCTGGGTGACGAAGGATAGCCCCAGCTTGCCTCTTGTCCTCTCCGCCGCCGAGACAATCACACACACAGCCTTCAATAATTCATACTTTGAGGTGTTTCTTTCATTTCAATATTCCTGCCCAAATGGTATTTTAAAAGCCATCTTTGTAGAACCCGAACACAAAAAGAATGTCTTCAATTATTTATTTCCAAAGGTTTTAGCTCTGCCTGACTGTGTTTTCCTCTTTTTCTCTTCCCCTCTCTCTGCTCCACTGGGCCTCGGTTGGATGGTGTTTCTCTCTCCAAACACTGTATTTTTCCTGGCTACCCAACAGGTAAGTTTGTTTGATCGCATCATATTTATAGACTCATGCGATGGGCTTGCCTTGCACACCATTATTTAGTGCTGTGGACTCTTGAGCTACCTGGCGTTAGCCCGGCAGAGAGATAGGTTATGGATCGCTTGTACATCCTGCCAAACAGGAGCTGCGGTCACTGATGTGGAGCAGAAAATCTTTGGTTTCACAGTGTTTATTTTCACGGCTTTGCTAAAGTGGCTTTAGGGACGCCGAGTTGTAGCGACCTTATTTGGCTGACGCGTGTCTCGTCTGAAAGGAGAGACGCATCCGGAGCATTTTAGCACGGTTATAGTTACCGACTTAAACATCTAATCCTTTACTCTAAGCTTTAAAGTGAGCAGAAAGGAGAGCTTTACCATACAAATCTGAAGCATGGAGTTGTTTTGCAAAGAACCCAGTTGGAGAAAAAGATTGCGGGCGGTGCAGCTGAGCTTGAAAGTGTTACCTTATTAAACGAGGAGGGTGATGTCAAAGTAATCTGAGGAGGTACGGCTAATGAGAAATGTAAGTAAAATGTGACATAACCAGGCGAATGTGAAGCCTTCAGGGCCGTACGATGATATCACATCTGAGGTATTAGGAGAAGAGATGAAGCAGGTGAGAGATAAAGTTTGAATTAGCCATATTCTTTTCATGTTTTCCTTTAGATCATTAGAATGCGGGATGTATTATCATCAGTGGATTCCTGGAATGATGACAAAAATAGTGATTCAGCAATCGTCAAATCTGTAGACATGAATCAGAGCCCAGTGATGCATCTTATGAATTTCAATCTGCTCATATCGTCGCTGCCTTTGGGTTAAAGCAAGAAGAAAATATTGTATGATTTAGGGGGAGGAAACATGAGCTGTTGCCCTTTGAGTGCAAAATCCGAGTCAAATGTCCACCCTTAAATAGTTCAATCAGTTCAATATACTCCTTCTCTATTTTCAGTCCCCCTTTTCAACTTTCTCTTATCCAACATCTATCCAAACTTGACGTTCTCGCTGCAGAGAGCCACATGAAAAAAAAAAAATGCTTCTCATATTAAAGACATTGCTTGTTTATTGCTTATTGGTCTAATCTACCTGATCCTCTTGGGTATTTTTCGATGCGGAGGAGACACAAAAATGAATGTGAAAAAGGGAGTTAATAAGGGAGATTTATTTGATGAGGCTCCTTAGTTCCTGGGACTATTTGATGGAAAATGGCTGTTTGAAACCAGGACCAGCCATGTGTGAAAGCTGAGCAGGGAGCCGGGGAGGTTTGAGGTGATTCAGACTTGTGTTTGGGGTTATGTTCTGTGACATTCTGAGTGTTTATGTTCCATGTACAAGCCGGGGATTTAGCTGTAAACCAACTAAATAACTAAAACGTGTTGTCAAGCATACCGTAGACTGGGGATTTAAGACGTTCTCTGAGATTTTTCGGAGAAAGAGAACAGATCAAACAGTCGAAGGGAGAGAGAGAGGATCAGTGCATTTGTCTCGATGAAGGATGAGGTCTCACATTGATCGTTGTTGGAAATCAAACAATGTCAAGAGAGTGCAGAAGTGATGACGGAGCGCAAAATAAGTTTGGGGGTGTACAGATATATCAAGAGGGTATTTCTGAATGTTGTACGATATCTATGAGAACAGCATCGTATCACATTTTGTTTAGAGGATAAATAGAAGAGCAGCATCAGAAGACTTTTAGATGTTTAAGAAACAGGCTGACATTGTTATTTTATTGAAGGCAAAGTATGAGAAGATAAATGTAGGACAGTGAACACTTAGCTACAATTTGGATTGATATGAAGTGCAACTTGACTTTTTGTGGCGTCTCTCTCTCTACACTACATGAGCGTGTGTCACCGGCGTTGTATTATACAGCATTATTTAAGTGCCCAGCATTCAAAGCAAGGGAATGATGCAAAATGATCTCATGCACAAAAAGCACAAATCAAGTGGGCATTCATCATTTCCATTATTGTACATCTGAAGTCAGTAGTAGCTCAATAGAAATG
The DNA here is from genome assembly GCF_910591455.1 of Pholis gunnellus. Lineage (NCBI taxonomy): Eukaryota > Metazoa > Chordata > Actinopteri > Perciformes > Pholidae > Pholis > Pholis gunnellus. The sequence continues at coordinate 21,416,073 of NC_136538.1, forward strand.
GTGGAAGCAGGAAGATGCTGTTGTTCCATCAGAGGAAGTCTTAAAGAGGAGTTCATGGTGGATGGTTGAGGGTTCAAAGGGTGTGACTTTGACACTGGAGTTCGAAGCTTAAACCGGTTGTTTTAGGTCCAAATTTAAAGAGATCTTAGCCATTGAGGCAGGGATTCAAAAGGCCCCACCGCCTGTTTTGTTGTTGTTTTGTGTTTCCTTGTCGTCATGACACATCTCTCATCATTTTGTGTGTCATTAGAGTCATTTTCGGTCTATTTGTGGTCATTTTAATTTCCTTTTCAGGTTGCTTGTTGGTTCTTTCTGGTCATTCAGCGTCACTTTGTAATTGTTTTGGTCTTTCTCGTGTTAGTTTTTGTCTGTAATTGTTTTGCCCCTTTTTAAAGTCATCTAGAGTCTCTTTGTACTGATTTATTTTCTCTTTGTTTGTCTCTTTGTAGTCATTGTGTCTATATTGTAGTCATTTTGAAACTCTTTGTGGCCTCTCTGTGTCTCTTTATAGTCGTTATATTTCTTTCTGGTCATTTTGAGCCTCTTCCTGGTTGGTATGTGCCTCCTTGAGTGACATTTTGTAGGTGAAGGCCCAGGTGGCCACTTCTGTAATCCATCCATGATTGAGTAAAACACACTCCTATGAGTCATTCTGTCATATGAGTCATTCAACAACCATGTGGGATTTTGAGGAATGCAGGAATCTATTCCTGCATTCCATACTGTATAGTTGAAGGTAATACAAGAGGTATGTTACTGTCAGTTTATAGAAAGTATTGTTTATTCAAAGACATGAGCAATGAATAAGAGTTAGACTACAAGGTGTTGATATCCAAATATATTCAGACATCAAAAACACACTCTTGAATAAACTTAATATTGAAAACAAAAGCAACAATTTGTCAACATTTATGCTTTAAGAAAAAAACAGCCATTTATAGTTATTTCTGTTCTCCCATTTGAGAGTTTTCTTGGTCGCACAGCAGTCCACCCAACCAGATCGTATACGGCATCAACATCATCTCTGGCTGAGACGCAGCCAGCAGCACGGTACCGACAGCCCTGTAAGCTGTTATTCAAATATATGAATGCTGACAGAAAAGATGCTGCGTCATTGCTGTGACTGTGTTCTGTTGCTTTTATCATTCTCACAAAAATGGGGGTATTTCTGACGATGGAAGGACCGGCAGCGAACAAACACTGCCCACTTGTTGGGCAGCGCTGTTGAAAGGTGTTGAAAAAGCCAGGAAAACATACGGATGAGCTATCAGAATAGCAGAAAAGGTTTCAATCTGTTGTACCTCAGAAAGGCATCATTGAGTTCCGATGAGCTGGAAATTGCACCCCGCTATGGTAATGCTCTGTTTTTGTGATGTGTTTTTGTCAACATCTCAACCGATTGGAATGACTGAATCGGACACGGGCACGTCCGGACCAGTGCCGCCGTGCACACACTACAAACAAACTGAACAAACATTCACAATGATTCTGGTAAAAAGTATTTGAATATGTAATGGTTGCATACCTAATCCAAACTCGCTTCTACTGTCACACTGTCGGATTATATTTTTTTTGAGAATGAACTCAAGAGTCCCCAAAAAGATTTACTTTCATCTCCCTTTACATTTCTTAAATCACCCAACGGCACTTGAATCTCAAGCACAAACTTTACTCACAGTGTTCAATTTAAACTGACTCAACAACAGCGTGTGCATGACCAGTGACACACTGCATCTCCAAGAATGTGTGTGCACCTGCTGCCAGCTGCTGTGTGTTGCCCTGCGAGCATGTGTTGTGTGCAGCCCAAGCAAACTGCCCGCAGAGCTCCAGCTTTGCAAGTTCACTGTGATGGGAGGACTGAAAAGCAGCCTAATGGCATTTTCCATTCCCTCTCGGTGGGAGACATCTTTATGGATGGCATGTGCGTCGACTTCTACTCCTCCTCGCTCGCCGAGGAGTCACGAAGAGTGATGGCCGTGATGGGAGGATGGAGGGGGAGCGGGATGGAGGGGAGGAATAAGACGGGCAAGATTAAGCAAAAAGGAAGAGGGTTTAAGGAGCCATGATACCAAAAAAACAAGAGAGAGTGCGAGCATAGGTCGGTTGGCTACAGAGATAAAAGAGTTATTTAGATGCAAAATGAAAAAAGGAGTCTGGGAATGATTAAGAAGCAGCATTGGATACAAATCAAGAGAAGGATGCTTAGATTATCTTCTACTATTATTCAACCCTATTTAGTTCTCTCTCCTAGGAGAAATACTCCTCCACGTCTGTCATTTCCTGCAACCGTCCACCCCCTTCTTTGGCCACCAGACCTCTCTTCTTGCTGATGAAGTTGACGCCATGAGAGGATTCTTTCCATTGGGGAGGTGATGCAAATCTCATTAATTAGATTGGGATGGTAGGCCAGCATGACGGTTAAACGGGAGGCCTCTCTGCTGACTTAAAGCTGCATTACACGCAACTTCAATAACTAGACAGCATTTTTAGAAGCATAGATCACAAAGTGTGTCTTCAACAGTGGAAAGCATCTACATTCTAATGCATGGGAAATAAAGTCAAAGGTAAAGGGCCTGTTGTATAACGTCACAACATCTGTATGTCCGTCTTCCCCTTAGAAGAGCAAATTATCGTTTTGAGGGTTCAGCTTAGAAACATTATATCATGTCTGGCTACTGAAATACACAATTCCAAATACTCCCTGTAACTGTTGTGTTAAATAGTCTGCTGTGATAATGACAGCTGATGGCAGACATTGACCTGGCCCTTTTTTTTAGGATTAATTAAATGATTGCTCCTGTTTTTGTACATCATTAGATCTTTGACATACAGCAATGTACAACATTTGTTTAGCCGACTAATGTTGTTCTACCGACAACACTCCCACACTGCTATACTGCAAATGGCCTTCTTTTGCACAGCAATTCTTTAAGCTTTTGAAGTTTCAGTAGCAACATAAAGCAATGGTGGTTGAATTATTATACAACGGCAGTGAACCTCAGACTCGCACCATGTCCGCAAACAAGTACTTGTTTGTCATTGGTTGCCAGGTGCGTGTATAAATTCTGCGGCACGACCTCAGTGAACAGTGTCAACACTTTTAAAAAGGTATATGAACTGCAGATAACTATATCAGTGCTTCCTGTGCTTTGTGTTACATCCCTAGTGAGTGCTTACTGATAAATCAGACCTTAGAATAGATTAAACTTACAACACAAACACAGCTCACCAAGGCAGCTCAATGTATTCTTTTCTTGTATGTCAGAATTTAGACCTTCAGGTGCACTTTTCAGTGACCGAAATGTACTTTAACAAGAACACGAGAACTAGTCGGAGCCAGCTGTATTGCAACATGCGACATGATCCCTCGCAGCACGAACAAATAGTACGAGTATTATGTATTTTGGTTACTCGTCACTGTACTAAGCGAATGGTGTGTTTAGATTAAAGGTTGAAAAAAACGATATCTTTTGGAAAACAAACGCATACGTGTGAGGCCATCTGTGTTTTACTTGTCTGCTTCTCTTAATATAGAGTCATTCTCTTAATATACGTATGCAAAAACAAATCGCTGTTCAGATTGACAAGTTAACAAGGGTGTCAAGGGATTTCTCTGTGACAACTCACCAAATCCTATGAATATTAAATGAGAGGAGGGAAAAAAGCAAGAGCGTGATTATGAGCTGGAATAGGTTTGATAGATTGAAATAGTATGGAGAAAAAAAAAAGAGGAATGAAAGCATTGGAGGAAGAACGGCTAGACTCGGTATATAGGGAACAAAAGGGGGTGTTTCGTTCCCATGGATGGCTAAAGAAGTGGTTGGATACATAATTCAGGTGCACATCAGATATCGCAGTATGCCTTTCACAGCATCCCTCTTTTATCTCTGCTGTGTTCTGTGAAGCTCCTCCGTTGAAACACCGTTGGTCTGTCGGGAAGGGATTCTCCAGGTAGGGGTCACAGGCGGAAAAATCTACCTGGAAGCCTTCTATTTCCATTTCACTGGCTCTCGCTCTGTGTGTGTGTGGGGGGGGGCATCAGGGCCGAACAGTGCAGTCGGAGCAGAGGTGGATGGAGGCGCTGTGTGCCTCACATTGCCACCCATCCCTGACAACAAGATGAATCTTCACTCTTCAACCCTGATGAAAGTCCCTTGTCTGCACCACCTCTTTTCATCTCACCACCCCCCATTTTAAAAATTAAGACATCATGAATACCTTTTTTTTGTGTGACAGGGAAGGGATAGCTGTGCTTTAAAGGGGCCTTCCGCCAATTTCACAGATGAAAATCAGTTCACTCCCACTGAGGGAAGCTGCATAGCCATAGCCCCCCCCCCCAACCCCCCCCCCCCCCCCCCCCTCTCATGTCTGAACAGCCACTTTCCAAAGTAGCGAGCATGTCTTGGACTTCACTTCGATTAGATTTCACCTTATGAACTGACACCTCACTTTAAGATATTGGTCATAAAACCTCCACCGTGAGTTATTTGGAGCTTTGCAGTCATTAAGCCTGATCTATGGACCGACTGCAGCGACTCATTTAGACGAGACTCTGCATTTTGAAACTTGTGAACAAAACCACTTCAAGTCAATTCTGCAGATATTAAATATAAAGCATTAGAAGGCGACTGCGTTGCTTATTTTCCACCTCAAATATAATCAGAAACTGATTTACAGAACACCTGTCATTTTTTTTTTTTTTCCATTTTAAAATTCTGCAGCTTAACAGAGTATTCCATTCGTTCAGAAGTGGAAAGGGTTCCTGTAAGGACAGAGCTTGTCACAGCCCACTTAAAACGATGTCTGCTCTTAGTGAATCCATATGGTTCCTTGTCAGACCACAGAGAGGAAAGTGAAAACTGTGGGCTGTCTTGGAAAGGCTACATTTACCCAACAAGTTCCTGCTGTTACTGTTACAGCAGACGGTGGAAATGCCAGCCTTAACCTGAAATATTTTTAACATATTCCGACGTATCATGACATATCGCTCTCCCAGTGTTACCTTCTCTTCTCTGTCTTCCTTCGCCTTCAGCACATGTGGCTCTGAATTATACAGCAGCACTGCAGCTCTTTGGCAGGTTAAAGAGGGCTTCTACAACGCTCTGTGTGTTTGCACGTGTGATGGCATGTGCAAATATTTAACACACGTTCTTAGAGGTGTATATAAAGAACAGAGTTCATGCTGCACATGTGGTGTGTATATCTATATGTGTGTGTGTGTGTGTGTTAGTGTATGCCTGGGACAGGGCCTGTACTCGGAGGGGGGTGGTGATGATAAGAGACCCTGAACGCGCTACTCAAGAGGCAAACACAGACATTTCTCTTTGGGACTGCCGGCATCAATTGAGTGCCAGATGAAATATAAATGTACACACATACATCCCAGAGCCACAGTGGGATGAAGAAAGGAATAAGACTTTTATAAAGCTAGGCTTGAGAAGTAGCGTTGCGCTCAGAAAAAGTACCAGGGTGCTGATGTTCCAATTTTCTTAGTATAAATTCCTGCAGTTGCACAAAAAAATCTAGCAATGTCAGAATGGCAGAGACGTTCTTCCAGCTAAGAGTAGATGACCGACTAGTTTGCACCAAAAATGGACAATTAGAGGATCCAGAGGTGGAAACGAGAAGACAAAAACAAGCACTCAACTTAGTTTTAGGACAGTATTCATTATTAATCCCAAATAATTATTAATCTAATGATATACTATACTTATTGTATCTGGTAATATTCTACGATCAGATATATATCAAAGTCGCTCCATCCAATAACGATATCTACAGCTAATATAAGAGTGTTGACTCACTCCTAACAGCAATCTTTGCAGCGGCTATTACTCCATTAAACAAAGAATTTCTCAAATCTTTGACTTTTATTTGACTTTACTGGGTAAAATAAACTGTTGTCAACAATGCTTAGACTTCATAGCTGTCGAAAAGAAACACTTATCGGACTACTCATATTACATTGTTCACTTTTTATTTCCTCAGTCAAGGTAGTAATAAAGTAGTGGAATCCTGCTGGGGGGACGGGGACGGGGACGGGGGGGGCTTATGATGTTAACCTGAAAGACACACTGAGCTTATCTGCACACACAGGTAGTTTAAGTCCCTTGGCTTCCTCAGTGAAAATGTTCCTCTGTAACTTTCTATTGTATTATCTCTGTGAACACGTTTGATATTGTGCTCACCTTCCCATTTCTTCTTGTTCTTTGTCCAAGATCTAAGTAGATTTCATTCCTTTTCTCCAGTGATTTGACTTCTTCTGCCTCTTTGTGGTGGTAAAAGGATCAGAGATCGATCGGTCCATAAAAGGGTTTCCTCCCGCCATGTTGTTATTGATGCTTTTCTGTTTGGTTGGCGAGGGCTTTGGCATGCTCTTGTATCACCTTTTTTTATGAGATGTGTTTGTGTTGAAGTGTGTGCAGCAGACATGCTGTATCAATAAACACTTTACTCATCTGGTAAATTCCCCTTCATTTGGGAAAAATGCTACCCCTGCAGAGCAATACATCTGGAGGAAATGTGAATCCAAACTTGTCATTTGCAAATCGAAATGAATGTGCGGTTTTTACCGGTGCTGTACGAACTAATCCTTTTGTGCTCGAGTGTAAGATCAAACCACTGACAAGTAAATCCTGGCTGTGCTTCTTCTCTAATATGCATTGTTGGTTTCATGGTCTTCCTACATAATGATGACCATTAAGCTGTTATGCTGACCACTACTTCCATCTCAATTACTGAGTGGAGTTTCCTGTGTACATATTGGATTGTGAAGAGTGCTCGCTTGCCTCCGGTTGATTGAAGACCTAAAAAGGCCACAACATGAATAACAGACTCAGATATTCAGCAATTTGATTGTTTTGTTGGTTGGATGTATTCAATATTTTTCTTACTGCGAACATCTCCCGTGAATTGACATATAACTAAGAGCGTGTTTGTTAAACTCTCGATCCTTTACAACCTCCCGGTGCTGTCCACAGCACTCAGCCCCAATCCCCTTGGTTCCTATAAGTCTTTTTTTAAATGCTCATTCTCCTTCTAAAACAGCTGGGCACTGTAGTTTTCAGCAAACGTTAATCAAACAGGAATAAGTAGTGCATTAGTAGTGGACTATTTTCTGCTGCGTATTAATAAATAATTTGGGGCACAAGGGTGGTGTTGAAAACAGCAGTGCCCATGTTCATTATAATGAAGGAAACATTTCACTCAGTGCAACAGTGTGGCTCATTGATGAGTTTTTAATAGTTTTTTTATGGACAACAATGGAGCGCTCTGGTCCAGAGGAATAAGATGTATCAGGCTTTCCTTACACAGACAATACTTGTACTTGGTATCAATTCACTGTTTAATTTGATCTTTTCATGGGATTCTTTACAGAATATCATCAGCCATGTCATTCATGTTTTACTTAGTTATCTTGAATATTAATGAAGCCTTTATTTACATCTGGGAAAGAACCCAATGAGGAACAAGTCTTAACAAGTCTGTTCAGCAGTGTGAAACGGCTCGATAAAGGCAAGCAATATAAATAAATACAGCAACTGAGCACATAATAATCGGAAGCATCTATGTATTAATCAAGAACATCAGCGCTACGCCATGTACAAGTTAGATTAATCATGGCCTTAATGAGCTCTCAAAGTACTCAGGGACACAAGATGAAGATCTGCTGTAAATGATTCCATGCAGCGTAGCTGAAAGCACACTTCCCAAGCTCAGTATTTAATGATACTGGCCGTGGGCTCGGCCGGGCCCACCAGCTTGTGGAAACATGTTGAGTCGAGATTTGAATTCTAGGGTCTTTAATTTGCTGTAATGCTTCTAGTCATTCTTGTTGCAGCTATTATCTTGATTGATGTAAGAAAGTGGTTAATTATTGCCTTCCATTCTCTAGTTATGTCAGTTTTCCAGAGCATTGTGTCCGGATTTCAGAGACTTCTTGTGCAAAAGGTGGTATTTGAATGTGAGGACAAAGCCGACCTGCAAATGACCTCATCGGAGTGGAATATGAATTAAAGTTGACATTTCCGCAGCTCTGGAAGTTTACTTCATTCATGCATGGCCTCTACTAGCAGCTGATTCGGAGAGTGGTTTCTATATTCAGTAGTTTAGGATGGTGGCGTTAAATAACCACCATCCACTGCTTTTTAAGCGCCAGATGGTTCGTTACAAAGAACCGTCTGAGAAGCCATAATTGGAAACAGTTTGGAGAAGGGCAGGCACTTTCGAAAAAATAATTGGCAGGTGATTGGATGAAGCAGCTGTCGATCAAACTGCTGCAGAAGCCAGAGACGCGAAAAGATTCCTTTCTATGCTCGTCTTTCAATGAAGACATAATCTCCAGTTCTGATACAACCGATGCTATTGTAGCATCTACGCTAACGTCTTTGGGAGCCCGCCATTGTTGTTTCAAACAAACAGTTGCCTCTCCATCTCACATCACACACGTTTACATCACACCCTGTAACTGCCAGTACCTCCATGCAGGACTCTGATTGGTCAGAATCACTGAGGTTCGGCCACAAACGCATTTCCTTGTCTGGAAGATGGATTTTTGTGTGATCGTGTGATATTTTGAGAATCAAGCTGCCATATAAAGGTATTCAGAGAGAGAAATATTATTAATAATATATTATCCCAACACATAATTCTTTGATTTATCAAAGATACAGAGTCAACCCCAAAAACAAAAATAGCTTCATACCAAACATACCACAGTATGTGAAAGTACCATTAGGAAAGTGGACAGTTGTTTAGAAAGCGTCGGTGATGTGTGAACCAAAGCCTTAACCTGCTGCAGCAAATTTAGCTGTGCACTCAAGGAGAACTGATGGAAAAAACTGTGACTGCATCCAGAATGAATGAATTTTCTGGAGATAAGGCTGCATTTTCTGGTTCACATCTAATGGCGCCTCTGTGCCAATAATAGTTTGGTCCTACAGCCATGAGCATGTGAATACTGGAATGTCTGTATTTCTCTTCGAAGCATTGAGAGATTCACTTACGCCCAATGCCAGTATTTACATATCTTTCCCTCTATCTCAGCGTCTTGTAAAGCACTTTTCATAACAGGTTACTGCGGTTCAAAACGCTTTACTGGGTACTGAAAACACCAAAAAGACTATTACAACAGAGAGTAACATTTAACAATGGCAGACTGATACACAACAAAGACAAAAACAAAAAGATTAAACCAGCATTAACGTAGCATTTAGGCCCCTTGCTAATGCGATGTGTCTCGAGGACAATGCTTCGCAGACGGCACACACACAAAATATACATGCATGCACACACACTTGCTACTGCGCAGGATACTGTCTCATCTAATCTCTCTTCACCTCGCTGTGTTCATGTGAGTGCTGTCTCCATTTGAGCGATTGAGCCATACATTCCACATTCATCTTCTCACCGAATGAACCGAGAGTGTTTCTTAAATAGGGCTTGTTAGGCGCAACGGTTTCATTCTCTTTGCAAAGCTTCCTCACTGACAAAAACTTCAAATAGGAAATGTTATCTACTATGCACAGTGTGTAAGGAAAACAACACGGCATTTCAAACATATATACTTGAGCAGAGAGCGCTGTATCTTTCAAACATGACAAGAAGCAGAAAGACGTGACGGAGATGAGAAGGTCACGGTGACGTTCGCAAAATTAAGTCGGAAATTATGGCTCGCCAGATGTGCGGTGAATATTTCAGCCTTGCACAGTGAGTATGAACCTGCAGCTACACCAGCATTTCACCGTCTACTCGAAAACCTAAAAAAAAATCCAAATGAATGATTGAATAGGATTGGTAATTAGATTAGATTTAGCTAGCATGTAAACATAATAAGCATGTTGACTGAACTAAACCACTATCTGGTTTGCCACAGCCATCCGTTTGATGTGAATCTCTCGTCACTTTCCAGTTAACAACCCTGCTGGAATGTGTCATGATGCGGGCTGAGAGTAGATAACTACTCAGTTCATCCGTCCTCCTTTCAACGCTCTCAGTGGAATGGCAGCCAGTAGTTGGCTCCAGACCCCCATCAGGTGGTGTGACTCATCCATTTCATGATCAAATTAGATGGGAATTAATGTCTGTGAGCGGGTGCTTCATGACAGGGCATGGTTTAATGGGTAGTAGTAGATAGTCTTGTTTTTTTAGGTTTTTTTTTCCTCTTTCCGTCTTTCACTGTAATTAAATCGCTGTGTGGAATAGTTTCGCTGCAAATCAACGTTTGGTGCTGGAAAAGTTGCATATTCCTTTCCATTGTTACAACACTATGAATACAATTAAAACCACTGCTGCTTTTCTGTAAGACTCTTTATCTCTAGCTTTGCTAATTCAGAAAAAAAATGTTTCAATAAATATATATTGTTCTCATCTCAGTATGCACACATTAACTTGCTTATACTGAAGACATAACTAACGACTCCAAACCGTCGGTTGAGTAACCTTTCCATCTTTTTTGGCTCACAAGGACTGCTGCACTGTATATGTCCCATTTACATGTTTTCTTGGCTAATTTTCCATTCAGCTTTAGGGCAACTGCAGCAAATGAGGCTGCAACATATGTGGAAGGAAGAAGAAAAAACACTCAGTGTACCGGAAAACTGGTGGAAGCAGAACTGTCGAACCGTTAAGAAAACCAGTTGTGATTGTTTGGTGAACCTGAAAATGGGCCTGGATGGAATTCATCCAAAACGAAACGATGAGCAGAAGTGAATTTTTTTCAAACACAGCCGCAGGACTTCACCATTCAGCCCAAACCTATAGCCTGCTGGCAGGATATAAGGGAAGGTTCTGGTGAAATTAGTTCTCCCTCTCCCTCTCAAGTCTGAATCCATGTGCTACTTTGTTCAACACCAGCCCTGTCTCATAACAATGACGTTCACATACAACACAAATGGATCATGAACCACATTATAAGGGACTTTATTTTGACGTGGATAGTGTTTTCTTATGTTTCACGAATAAGTTTCACACGGCTTTCATCCAGGAGACAGCTGATTCTGTCCCATGTGAACCAAGTTGTTCTGTCCCATGTGAACCATTTTTTAAAGGATTGCAAGAGCGCTGGGATACATGTTGGGTGTTTGAGTTAACGTATTTGCTGTAATATTTACTATATTCAGCTGGATGAAGTAAACAGAAATGAAAACAGTGCATGTATTTTAAATGATTATTTAGCTAGCTCAGTTCTTAAATCCTTCATCTTTGCTACAATAAGTCAGACAATATTCTCCTTGGTATATCTTCAATTCAGTCAGAATTCAGTTATTTCTGATATCCAGAGAGCATGGATAAAATGTAAAACGGTCAACTAATCCCCGCTTTGACTCGTTATACATATAACAAGCAGAGTTTAAAATAGAAATGAGGTCCGTGAATCAATTCTGATGTACAAGCATTTTTGAATCAGTCAGTGAATGTCCCTGTCAGGATATTAGAGAAAAAACTATCAGGCGAGAAGCATTTCTGACAGTCACATTAAACAGACAAGATATTAGCTCATATTAGTGTCATTTCCCACAGTCACATTAGCCAGCCTCGTTATCATTGGATTTAGCATTGTTATCAGCTAATCTAAATGGGCATGCTAACAGACCATTAGCATGTCCCACAACGGTTTCCGATGGATGTGCAATCAGAGTATTGGCATTCTCTCACTCAGTGTATATGGTCTCTAATCTCAGCTAGCATTGCCTTACATAGCTTCATTTACCAACAGCTGTGATACGCCACAGGAGCACACGTCCCTATGCAGGCACACACTCAACCCAATCCAGTGTGTGTCACAGTGATGGCTGCAACTATTAATATAAAATCCATCCAATAATTTTTGTATGCAACACACCACCTACACACTGACAGCAATGAGGACATTTGGATTTGAAAAAAACAACTTTGCAGACACAAATGTCAACTGCCAGGAAACAGAGATAACTTAACTTTAAGCACTCAGACTGTATTAATAAACAACGGTTCCGAATGATAGCCTCATGGCTAAATTTGTTCTACCCAGGAGGCTAAGACATTTTTAATGAGAATAAACATCTGTCTCCTCCGTCTCCCTCTGGAAATCAAATGACAAGTGTGAAAAATAAAAATAGTTTATTCTTGATTCCCAAACGAAACACATGGTAACACAACACCATGTACTGAATATTTCTCAAAAGACAAAGTTAGCAAGGAGGGGATTACTTAGAATGATGATATGGAACATAAATACTGTAAGCAGGTTTTATTTTTATCGTTGTTTATGCATGATTTGAATCGGCATGAATCGTAGTGCTTGCCTGTGTTTGTGTTGTAGTTGTGGAAAAAGACAGGACTGAGGCAACCGATGATTTATGACTGCATTCCTGGGAGTTGACTGTAACTAAAGAGATTGACAGAGTCTCTGGGGAGCTGCATAGGGTACAGTGGTGGTGGTCAAAGAGCATGCAGTAATTACAGACAGAGAGAACGGCAATCAAAGCCCTGGGACGTATAGTATGGCACTGTGAAATTCCTTCTCCGCTCAAAGGATTCTTTGTCTTCGAAAAAGCAGCAAACAGTCATTGAAAGAGATCACCGGTCCTCTTTGAAATGCCATCCCACCCAGAGGAAGGGGGAGGAAAAATACAGACAAGGAGAGGGTAAGAGGGAGATGAAGGGAGAACGAAGAGCGGCATTACATTGGAGAAGTGATGGAGAGGAGAGGTCAGAGCTACCTTTACGGTCTTAGAACTGGACTGAAGGATGTGTTTTGACGTGTTTGCATTGAGACGCCTCTATTTTTTAACGCCCCATGACGTGTGCGTGTGTGTGTTTACTTATGTGCAGCTAATTGATACTCACAGGTGTGTGTGTTTTTGTCATCATCGGCAACCAGTCAGAGGATCTGATAGTTCATGCTGCAGTCTTTATGCCTCCGTGCCGGAGGGTTGTCTGTCCGTCCATACGTACTATCATCCATCCGGTCCATTCTTGTAAATGCAATTTCTCAAGAACCTCTGGAGGGAATTTCTTCAAATTCGGTACAACCGTCCACTCGGACGCAATGATGAACTGATTTGATTTTAGAGGTCAAAGGTCACCGTGACCTCACAAAACACACTTTTGACCTGGCTCAGCATTGAAATGCTAATTATAACAAAATCACACCAAAGTCTAATAGGATAGAATGATGAAGTGATTACATGTGTGACTGGCATGGATATAAACTGCAACTGGACTGGTTGTATACAACTAATTAGAGTTAAATATTCTGGGTCAGGTGAATAAAGAAATTGCTGTTGACAAGCTTGGCTATTATGTCCCATGAGTGACGATTCTCTCCGGACAATCGGTGGTCTGCAGTTTGTATTCTCCGCCTTGTAGCACAAAAGGAAAAATATACCAGGAACCGTCCACAACCTTTGCTGATGGAAACGTGAAAACAAGCATTCCAATGTGCAACAAACTGAACTAAGCTGGACTGCTTAGTGGAAACACGGCTTTAAAGTTAGTTCACATGCAGATACATTGATGCCTTAGCTCCAACAAATTGCAACATTTTCTCACTCACCCGGAACAGCATGTAGCCTGATTATCAGGCGGAAGTGTCAAAGACTATCTACATAGCTGAATACCACTATAAGAACATTTTAGACTCTTTAGGCACCATATTCATGAGATAGGGTCCTCATGGGGAAAAGTCTAGACATAGGGACACTCAAGCTGGCACCCAGCTTGAGTGTTTTTTATATGACCAATTCTGTATTCCAGTAAATTACCTCTTTATTCGTAAACTCTCTCTTCTACAGCCAAGTTATATTTATTTGGTTAAAATAACAAATTAATAAATAAACGAAAAGATGTACCACCTGGTTTCTACAGACCAATGCCTCTGTATTTCTTTCCTGATCTCTACAGTACAAATGGATGCATTTTAATGACTTGCTGCAGTGGCGCTGTCCTTGGTGCTGAAATGTTCAGAGCCTCGACAAGCTCGCTGTCTCCAGTGGGCTGAATGGAAGCTGTGCTGCTTCATTTTGATGTGCCATGTTGCCTTTTAATGCCTTGAATAAATGTGTGTCCTTTTTTACATTTTCTGAAGTAAGCAGCTTGCAAGGGAGCTCAAGTGCACGTTGGGTGTGAATGTAAAAAGCAATGACAGACTGCAGAGAAGGGCTCGCACTGAAAAGAGCTAGCACAATACGGCGGGCTTTGCTGGATAAACACAAAAAAAATATAGGCTTGGGGAAGAAAGGTTGTACAGATGTGTAAACAGGCGAGAGTGTGTATATAACAGGGAACACGAGAGAAAGCTGAGGTCGGGTAGTGGGGTGGGGGGGTATTAAGTGCTAGACACTGGTGTTTCTGAGAGCTTTATTGTTGTGGAAATATGTTGTGGAGCCATGCTGGAACTCCCAGTGGACACAATTAAACATACCCACACACAAACCTAAAACAGCACACACATACACCAACCCTCTTTTTGCCCACAAAGGTTATTGCAACACTAACATTCTTAATGATAGGATGATACTATGACTAATTAGCTGTACGGGCATCCTTATTCAGCCTCAGCAGTGTTGCATAATTACACACTTCTCAATCAATAGAAGATCTAATGAAGAATTACAAAAAATAAGTTACAACATATAATTATCCCAGACATAACGTGAGATGTTTTACCGTGTGGACTAATATCAGAGGATTTTAGCATCTCTATCGTCACTTTCTATGCTAGAGCCGGAGCTGATTTTCAAGATTTTCGTGACCATTTTACATCTCAGCTATTTTTTGGCCTCTGGCTACATCTCAAGTCTATTAACCCTGCCCTAACCTTTCATGGCTGTTATGTGGATTAAAAGGTTGCACGTGTCCAATATGTCATGAAGAAAAATGACTTTTCAATGTCAATTAAAATGAAGCAAAATCAATTTGCATTCATGTTCTGAAGACTTCGACCTATGGATCGCGTATGTACAGTAGATACCCTTTCTTAGAATTGCTGGATAGATTGAGCTGCATCTCCATACATACGTGTGTGTGTAAGTGGCGGTACTCTATGTGCGTTTCGCAGAGTGAAACAGGGTGTCTTCGAGTTCGCCGACAAGGTGCTGCTCTCCCATGCTGTCAGATCTGCTCAGACCCTTCTAGTCAAAGTGTGCTGAGGTACTATTAAGCCTTTATTTGGACAGCAGCATGGTGTGTAATAGACTCACAGTTCAGCGTGCCTCTGCTGCCTCATTGTGTCTTTTTCACTTTCTTCCCCGCTTAACTCTCATCCACGTTCACTCAGTATGTGGTATTTAAGGTTTGTGCCCGTGGTCAGTTCTCTCGCTATAATTAAAATGTTCAGAGATAACAAAAGAGAGATTACGAGGCACAGAAACAGAAGATAGATTGTTTCTTCATTGACAAGCTGCAAAGCTTGGTGGTTAGCCCTTTTTTCAGTCCAAATACCATTCCAGGATCCTCTAAAAGAACTCAAGATTGTTATTTGCATGTCGAGCTCAGGAGTCTAGTTTTCCTTTTCGTTCTTAATTAAAAGAAGTTATTACAGACTTGCTCAGTTTATTAAATTAATACTGAACGTGTTGCATGTTCAAACTATAATAGGACATACCCACTTACAGACTTAAGGCAGACAAAGATCCATTTTTCATAGTAAGATGTAATGTCATCATGAGGAAAATACTCAACAGATCATTGCCTTTTAGCACAAACTCAACTAGCTCTGTGGCTGGTTTAATTCTCTAATTCCACCTGAGTGTCTTATTTTCCTATTTTCAACACAACCCTGTACAACATGTACAATAACATAAACAGTTACGTTGCTTCTCATAGCTTTTTTATAATATTTCACTCTTCTAATTTGCCTTATCTCCACAAATCTTCAGATATGCAACAGAAATAAGGGTACCTAACGGATCCATTGGCTGTGATTTAGTTCCTGTGTTCAGTTCCTGGGACTGTTTGTTCAAAACAAGGCGTATGCTGACAGTTTGGATAGCCCAGGAGCATGTTTCTGAGACAAACCCTCAGGGATCAATAACAACTTAGAATGCAGTATGGCGCAGATGTGCTGTTGCATTATGGCACAGAGATAACACCCGAATCAATCGTCAGCTGTTTGAAATTAGGCCGGTGGCCCATCTAATGGGAAAAGCAGTTCGGATAAAGAGACGGCATTGACCAGGCAGCAAGACGTGCGAGCAGCAAAGACAAAAAAGAAAATACAATCTACTGTATCTATATGATTAATAAATGAAACCTGGCTTCACAGCCAACTAGAAATGTTGCCCCTCCCCTCCTCCCCTGCTCACACATTGATTTTTGTTTCCCTCCTCACTGTAGAATAGCCAGCTAAGCGTTTTAAACGCTCAGGTGTAATTGTTGCGTTTAGGACAGAGCGATATCGATCAGTGTTACCGAGGCAAAAGAGCTACTCCATACTGCCCATAATGTCAGAACGCAAGCACACGTAATGAGGGCCATTTGGCCAGCGTCTCGTTTTTTCCTAATGGTCGTATTTCCAAAAGAAGCCCATCTCTTTCTCTTTTGCTCTTTGATCCGTCGAGCAGCTGCATTTAATCCGCGCTTATTTCTATTTGGGTCAGGATGATTAGGATTGATGACATGCAAAAGAGGATCGTCCAGTGTGCATTTGTGCCTGTGTGTACACCTGAGTGTGTGTGAGTGCCGGAGGTAGAACAAGTGGCACTACAGAGGCAGAAGAAGAGATTGCTATCAGCAGATGTAGGGTGCAGCTCGCTTCACTCGTGTCAATAATTTTAACCTGGATAGGTGTTTGGATTATCTTCAGGCGGCCAGGTGATTGAAAGCAGATTGGTTTTTAGGAGTGTTAGGAGGAAATACGCTCGAAAAAAAAGACCCTGAACACATGTATGAAGCAGATGAACACATGTAGGAAGCAGGTTACGCACAAGTGGAAGTGAAGTGGAAAGAGGTGGCGATGGTGAAAAGAAGACACTTGCTAAGGAGACAGAGGAACGGAGAAACATTGAATATGATGTTTTAGTTAGAAGTGTTGAAATCAATACAGATAAATGAATAAAATAAAATGCTGGTGCTGATACACAGATGGTCGATATGTTAAAGACAAAAAAAAGGTGTTTCAGAAAAGTGTTGGGCCACCGTCACGACTGAAAGGTTGTTTGTGATCGGTCAAGAGCCAAAGTAATGTGAAAATACGTTTCAATCAAAATACAATTCACAATGCAGTTCTGTTGTATGGGAAGGTCATTTTTAGACCGGATTGCTCTTGGAATAGGTTTTCCATTTTTTAATCATCATTCTGGAATAAAAAAGGACATAAATGATTACAATAAAAGTTAAAATATGATCATCTCCCAGTGCCGTTAGGTAAACTGTGGAGTTTTTGACTTGTGATTGCCGTATTGTTTGTATCTTGTGTTCTACCAGTACTCAATAAGCATCTACCTCCAATAACGAAGAGACGGCATGAAAATGTAGGTTTTAGGTCGTAGCAATAGATTGAATGAAATTAGTCCAACCAGTTAGCTTACTACACCATGTTGAGGTTAGCTTAAAACATTTAGCCAACTACATATTTTAGTAACTAATGTCTAATTTAGCTCCACTATGCTTTGAATTTGGAAATGTCCTATTTTGGTGCCCAAGAACACTGTGGCAAACACCAATGCATACTGTAGTGTGTCTATATATTGAACTCAATAGGGTCCTCTGGAGAACTTTTAACAATGCAGTGTTTCAAAACATGCAAACAGGGAAGCTTTGCAAATATTTTATGAGGTACGGTAGCATATAATGCGTTTGTTGGGCCCTATATTTTACACAACACACTTAAGGGACAAACACTGAATGTAAACACGGACTGCTCCACAGTGAACCTTTTTAAATATGATTTTAACATTAACGGCTTTGCTTACCCAAGGCACGCAGGGTCTATATACCAACTCCTATTCAGCAGGATCCCACCCCGGTCTTCTGCTGATGGTTGCTGAGCAGCGTTCAGGGGAACGTCAGCAATAATTATTGAGAACGAGAAGAAGCTTATGTAGTGATTTGAGATAGTTAAACTGATAAACACAGTAGAAGTCCTTTCATCGCTCGCCGTGAAAAGCTCTTGCCAACTTTTTTTGTGTCCATGTGTTTCTCTCCCGTTTCTTCTCCCTTCACTCCCTTCACTCCCTGTCTCCACTGATGTCAGACTAACTCATTAAGCAGCAGTACAACGCCAGACGAGACGCACCCCTGGCTGCCCAGGCCTCGCTCCCCACCTCGCTAGACTGTGTTTGAGGGGGTGTGTTGTACCCCCTGCAGAGGACCACACTCAATAATGCATTGTTGCAGGCTTAACTAGAGCGTGCAACCACTACTCGGCAGGCGCTTCCTCCATTTTGTCCCAAAAACAAAATTGCGTAGCTCGCGATGTGTTTTTTTCCTCGCACAAGCTTACACCAACATGCAGCATTCATAATGTAGAGACCCAAAGAGACAGGACATCTATAAAACATGGCTCCTAATTACACAGAGACACAAGGAAGCACAAGGGTCAGAACTTCACAATGAATTACTTACAGTTGCAAAGCAGAGCACATGCACCTCTATCTCTCCTTCTCCAAATGCAACGGTGCATTGTGAAAGCCGTTTTACCCTGTCAGCTCACGTTTCGGATGACAAATTAGCCGCAGTATCACAATGAGAACGACCTAATCCAAGCAGACAGCACAGCCTCTGCAAGAGTCACTTTAGGTAGAGTAAAGCCATAAGTTAAATTGAAAGAATGAGCATAATAATCGTATTATGTAATGGTGTTACTTTGTTTCATAAGCAGGCTAAGAAGCACCTTCACTTTTTATTTATTTTTATTTTGCACTGACCTGGAAGTGGTCCATTTGCCATCCGTCCACTTTCCAGTCTTTATCTGGGTCGTGGTTGCAGCAGGTTGCACTAAGTAGTCCTGATGTTTTTCTCCTCCAGCTCTTCCTGGGGGATCATGAGGCATTAACAGGCCAGGTGGGACATGTGGTCCCTCCAGTTTGGTCTGGGTCAGCCGCATAGTCTCCTCTCAGTTGGTCAGGTTTAGAATACATGGGGGATACCACGATCAGATGCCTAAACCATTACTCTATAAAGCAGCCTCAGAATGATTCTTGTTCATCCACATCACTTCCCTGTTACAAGTTACTAACATTGCCTTAATCTGGCGTCTTTGCACACAAATTATTGTTAACGACACAAAAAGCACAATTTGTTTTTCATTGATAAACACAAATGATGCAGATTTCAATGTCAGTATGTAAAACAGAGAAAATACACATTGCTCTGTTTCTATAGAAAAACATAGAAACAGATACAAATGTGTCTTGATATTCTGATGAGGGAAAAGAAAGTCTGCCTGCATGAACTACGATAATAATCACGTTTGTCCTGTGGGAAGAAATAACATAAATGTCAGCCAGACACACATGGATGCTCAGCCTGCCGTTCGGTGATAATTGTGCAAGATCTCAAACGTCAAAAAAAAGGCAAAGGAAAAAGCATGATAAACTGTATTTATGAGCTCAGACTGTATGTTGTGGATTGTCAGTGGTCACCAGTCGGTATTCAATCAGCACTTGTCCTTGCCCTGTCTATTCATACTCTCCACTCCGCAGCAGCAAGTGACCATGAAAGCTAAATACACACATCTCATCTAAACAGCCCCTTGAGAACAACCTCAAATGCCATTTTCAGGACAATGTTCCTACACACCAGGCCCTCTTACCAACAGCTCACTCAGGGCCACCGGACAAATATCTACAGTATCGCCCTTCTAGACAATGTATGCTGTATTTTTGCCCACTTAAAAGTAAACTCCACTGACTTTATATTCACAGTCACTCTAGCCCACCGGTCATATGTAGCACTACACACGACTTCTGTAATCTATTCTGTATATATATATATATATATATATATATATATATATATATATATATATATATATATATATATATATATATATATATATATAGCTGAGCATGTATAAGATATTTCCAATGGTCAATCCACTGGCAGACAGACTAGTGGCAAGAGAAAGAGAAAATAGTCTTGAATGCTCAATACAAGACAAAATGCTTTTATCTAATTATATAGTGCCCGCAATTTAGGATGCAACAGGTTGGTTGAACTGCCATCTGCACACAGGCATTATGTCATTCGTTTGTAATTGACAGCACAGCTCACAGTGCATCTCTTCAGAAGCAAAGAAAAACAACTGCCGCCGTGCATGCCGATCGCATACAAATTGCAGCCCCACATAAACTGGAAATGTGGAGGAATCAGAAAGGGAAAAGGAAACAATGCTGCATTCATGCTGCTGCTCCATGCTTCCCCTCCAGATTGTCTTGCATGTAACAATAATAACAAACCAATGTTTTAAGAAAAGCATTTATCTGCAGTGGTGCATGTATCTGCATGAGAGGACACAAGCTACCTGCAGCTGAAATATCAGTCTGTAAATCTGCATTTTTGTCCATCTATCCAAAGTGTTTTTTTTCCGGTCTGAAATTAAATCTGAACAATGAAATTAGCCCTCTACAATCACTTTACACCTTTTGCCTCTCTTCACTGCTTGCATGTGTGAATGTCATTGAATAATTAATTCAAAATAGAAATACAAACTGAAACACAAAAGCTGTTATGCAGCGCTTGCGGTGGGTTATTGCTATGGGAACAGCAGTGGTCAACACAAGATCAGAGGCGACGAATATGCTTGAGCAGCCGTGGTCAAAGACTAAATTCCCCACTTTGCTTCCAGGCTGAAAGAAAAGCAAAATGACTGTAAGCTGCATGCTCCCTGCTGGCTGGCCCCAGCATGAAGAATGCAATTAACGGTCTTGGTAGGCAGTGTCTGTTGTCTGACCTCTACTCTCAGTTTCTCTCATCGGTATTCTGCAGCTCTCATCTGGCCTACTGTCCTCTGCAGAAAGAGGCAGTATTAGTGTCTGAAAAGAAGTGAATAAAACATAGTTGGGAATAAGAAGGAAATATGTATGTTCTCTGTATTGTAGAATAGAAAAAGAATCCAAACAAGTAATGCAATTAACCAGCGCATTTTAGTTGGATCGAGAGGACAAAGGTCGGCGAAGGGCTGGAAAGAAAGTCTGCAAGAAAGGGAGACTAAATCAGAATTTGTTGGTTTTGGGGGACGAATACAAAGAGGGAAGGGGGAATGGTTAAAAAAAAATGACACCATACAAGCGAGAGAGGGAGAAAAGAGAGAAATGAGTGGGAAAGGCAGCAACAACACTGCAAAATAAACCTTTTTATTAAGTACTTTTAGTCTGTAACAGTTGTCACCAAGTTCATAGATGTCAGTGCGGTAAGAACATGCTTCCAATCCAAATTAACTAGAGTACACCAAGTTCTGTTCTTCTTGATTTGAGTTCAGTTAATCTGCCCGTCACTCGTACAGGTACACTTGAAGAAAATCCCTCAACAATTAAATATATGCACTCAATTATTGACAGAAATGATATCATTAATCTCAAGATTATTTCGCAATACAGGCCTCGTTTGGGAAAATGTATGCTGTTATAATACAGGACCATTGTGCCATTGTGAAGGTAGCATTGCAGTGTGTGTGTGTGTGTGTGTGTGTGTGTGTGTGTGTGTGCGTGAGAGTGACCTGGAATGAGTGATGGATAGAATTATCCCTTCAAGCGCTGGTTCATCGTGATGGTCCTTCACCACCAGTGGAATTGTGCACTTACCTTCCTATCCAATAGTGGACTTAGGTGTCGTTACACAGTCACCAACAGAGGACTGCAACGCAAACAGGGGATATTTTGTAAGTCCCCTCATGGTCATGCCTTAAATCAAGCTAAAATCATGTCTAAAACCTTCTGTTATTTTATTTTTATTTTAACCAAGTGGGGACTTAAAAGTCTGTGAGTGTTTAAGTCTCTGCTCAGCACTGAACCTGCAGGCTGGAGCAAGGATTTTAACGACTCATTCACACACATGGTTTAAACACTCCTCCACTGTGTGAACGGCTTGCAGCCCCAAGCCTGTTTTTCAGACTGTCGGGGGTCTATTAAACAGGCTACTTCATGAAGGAGCCAGTCTCATGATGTTTTTATTATGCTTATGTAACATTAAAGTAAAAAGGTCCACACCTGTATTGTATGGAATGGCAAGAGGTCCACTGTTGGCTGGTAAATAATGACACAAGTTCCCTCTTGGATAGCATGGAGGGACATGGAAAATTACATGGAAATAATCCAAACTAAATAGTTCGTTATTATTCTTCAAACATGATTTGTTATTGTTTTTTAAAAAGTCGAAAGGCTCAACCTTAGACAGTAATACAGACACACATTCACACACATTCAGAAACACAGAGGAGGCTGCAAGTGGCAGCTGTGTTTGAAGTGAGTCCAGAGGGTGACAGTGAAGGGCAGCAGACATGACCCTGGTTATATAGCCAGTAGGGTGAGAGAACTGTAGCATTTAGAGAGAAGGAGAGGAGAGCTTAGGTGAGATAAGGAGGGAAGTGAACAAAAGACAAAGAGGAAAAAAAGAGCAAGAAAATGAGAATAAAAGAGGAAGAGGACATGTGGAGAAAAGATAAAGAGAGGTTTGGAAACAAGGAATGTAGAGTATTCAAGGAGAGAATAAAAAGAAGACGATGGGAAATAAGGAAAGTGGAGAGGAAACAAGGGAAAAGGAGTACAACAGTAGAGGTTAAGGGATACAAATTATGAAATAAAAATGAAATCAAGGAAAAGATGGAGAAGCAAGTGGACAGAAAACAGAGTCAAAAAAAGATGAATTATTTCTTCTTTTTTCATTTTCTTGGACCCAAAACTGTTGCCTCCTCTTGAATGTTGTGTAACTGTAACCACAGAGATCTGCCTCCGTTTTCCTCAAGCTTAAATACACAATGACAGTTACTCTCCTCCAGGTCGCTGTGCTCAGGTTTGTTTGAGAGCACTTTGGCATCCACTCACAATGCTTCTGGCTCAACATGGGTCCACGGTATGTGTGACATCCAGCAGTTTTAGGATGAGAGTGTCCTGGTGATGAGTTCACTGCAAAAGAAAAATACAGTTATATGCATTCTGCAGCTTCATAAGATTGGTGTGATCTGTTCCCGTTTCCTCTCACAAATACTTGAGAAAAAAAACTTTGTCTGGAATTGTTTCTCAGCACCAGCAATCCATTCCCCTCCCTCCTCCACGTATCTGCTTCTGTGTCTGTTAATGGTTTTGACAAGCTATTAATTTGACAAAAATATGCAAACACGCTCACACAACTCAACCATGGTTGTTATCAAAAACATATTACATGCTTTACTCCGCCAGCTGTCCTCAATTAATTTCCCACTACTGAGCTGACATACACCAAAATAAATATTCTAATGTTTAAACAATGAGATATTGTGAAGAAAACAAAGGGATGCAATTTAATGTTGATCAATTTTAAAATAATAATACTTGGACTGCAAATCTTGTGTGGGTAAGAAAAATGAAAAAGATGAATGAAAAAGGGGAGTAAAACGGAGAATAAAGCACCATGAGGGAGAGACAGCGAATTGGAGGGGAGCGGTCAAAAATACAGACAAGATGGAGATGTGGATGGAATTACAAAAATAAGAAGGAAGTGCCACACATGAAAAGGAAGGACAAAGACGATGTTATGGGGAGAAAAGTGAGGATGACACACTGAATGGTGTGAATAAGAAGAGGAGCTGAATGGCAGTCTACTTACCCATATGAGCATTCAGACGGCAATATTACAGCACACAAACGGACTCAAACGGCGGAGGGAAAGAAAACTGTCCCATTCAATACAGAGTGTTGTCAGTGGAGGAGGGAGGAAGTGAGAGGATGAGAGTGGAGCTAAATGAGTGAGTTATTTTACTGCAGCAGGGTCTGACAGTGGTACTGGTTCTCCCTCCGGCCTCCATTCCCTCCAGCGGGCCCAGCAATACAGTCTGGGTCTCCAACAGCGTGGTGTTGGCTCCCAGCATTTACCGGCGGAGCAGTGAGGCGGAACTCTGCAATAGATATGAACCATTTTAAATTACAAAATTAAAATTAAAAAAGCAGAGCAGCTAAAGAGGTTTGATTTTTTTTCAAATATTGACAACAATTAATGGAACATTTTAAATAAATGTCGACTTTTCTGATGGAAAAACTGAACAGTTCGAAAGATTTCTTTGGCCTTTTTTTATTTATTTTTATTTTATAGTATTTCAGTTATTTCTATATTGATATGTGCATGCTAGCCCACATTTAAAAGTGACTGTTCTTTTTCGCCTGGAAGCAGCAGGTAGCAGCTGCAGCAGCATTCTTGTTAGAGGAGTAGTCATTGTCATATGCAACCATTGTGGAGTCAAAACAATACTTGTCAGCATAGTGAGATTTGATTTGTTTTTTGTAATAATTTGATTTATTGTCATCAAAGCTAAAGGTTAGCTTTCACATGCCAACACTGTGATGAAGGATAATTTCATTCTGGCAGCTTTCATGTGTGACACATGAGGTTGAGCAAGACAGCAAAATGTTGCAATGCTGCAGTTCACCCACATACACACACACACACACATACTGTAACACACAAAACCATCGATGCAGCCATCCATCCAGCACATGACATGAAATTCCTATCGTCTCCATTGGATTAGATACGGCAGCAGAAGCCTCAGCAGCACCTCAGCAAATACCTGCAAACCCCAAATACCTGCTTGACTACCGCTAGCTGTACAAGTTTTTACTTATTTAGGTGAAACTACACTTTGAGTCGGAGTTTAAAACTATTAAATTGTAGAGTCATGGGCATGGTGTCAAATATATATTTTACTGTGTCAAATATGTTTTTACCCGACACAGGACCTCATATTGCCATCTGGAACAAAAAAGCAACAAGATGAAACTATAAAATTTGATATAAATAACGCCAAAGTCATATAAAGTGAACAAGGCATCAAGTTCAGCCCTTTGTAAATGGAGGCACAATTTGCAGTTTCTTTTTAAGCTTTGATTTCAGACCAAAATGAGAAAAATGGCAGACACCAGATTTTTTTTCATTTTATTTGTGAAAAATTAAAAGATACTTGTCAGTAAGGAGTGGATGTTGCAGCACATTGTAAATAAGAATGATACGTTTGTTTTTAGTGAGAATAAATCACTTTCAGTGCAGTTAGGGCGGGAAAGCAAAAAGCAAAACACTGACACTGGAGGAACCAAATTTGACAAATAGGAATGGCATCTTAACAGAAGAAGGGAAATAAGAAGTTAGAATGGATGGATGAGTGAAAAGTTTGAATGAAAAATGGAGATGACAACCATAGGGATATAGTGACTACTACAATAAAACAGCATACGGAGAGTAGAGATAGATAAGAAAAGAGAACAGCTTGTTCTGAACAAGTTGGGAGAAAAGAAGGGAAGAAGATAGATGAGAGTGCAGATGGAAAAAAAGTGTCTATTTTAAGCAGGGATAGAGAAATGAGCAAACGTAAATAAGAATTAATGGAGACAAAGACAGATGAAGAAAGCATGGTGGACAAATAAATTGTCATTTGCACAGAGCCTGAGACAAGCAGGAGACGAGGAGTTTGCGGACATGAAAAATAACAACAGAACATAGGAAGGAAAAGAAGAAGAGTAACAACAGATTGGTGTCATGCCGGAAAAAGCCTTGGTGTTGTCCTGAATTTTTGTGTATTTTGCTTTCACAAGAAACATTTAGTCTCTTGGTACTTCATTGCATAAAGAGCGTGTTGTTCGTATAGCTTGTGTTTATTTCTACTATTTAAAAATATTATGTTTTATTAGTCTGCTTTATAGAAGCAGTGTGAGTCAAGGCAATACAGTATGGTCATTGCTGTCATTGATTCATGGCTTCTCAAATACTTACAAGACTAGATTATTTGACATCACTCAGATAATACCATTGATTTAGTCTTAGGGAACTTTCATTAAGATTCAAACAAACTGGAGGCAAGATTCAAAGAAAGGAAAGAATTAAGGAAACAAAGAAACGCTGCAGATAGAAAAATGTCCCTTTTGATTTTATCAAACAAATGCAAGGTAACATGATTGTGCAGAAAATATGACCCACACACAGGTCTAATCGCCAAAGAATCTGCACAATTCTTACTTTATTGTGCACAAATATATTTGTTCAATGAGTCTCTACCGATTAAACTGTAACTAACAATCCCCAGCAGCTTGCTGGTTGTCAAACCTTTCTTCTAACATACAGTATGACAGTACATGACAGTAAACATTTCCCTCTTTTTGTGAACCCCAAAGCGTAGCTCGTGAAATAAGGCAATTGAGGAACAATGGCTGCCTTTGTATTTCTTAGTAGCAGTATTTTAGGAACACAGTAAATCCCCCTGTGAGTATTGTAGTATAATCTAAATATCCATTTTACAAATTAAACTTTTACAAACCAAGCATCATAAGAATCTGCAGATGCTTTCATGGTCTTCCTCCGTGGGCTCAGCTGTCATTTGAAGCTGTGCTGGAAGCAAAGCATCGTCGTCGTTTTTTCAGGAGTTCAAATCCTGTCTCCCGCTGTGTTGTGTGGTTTTTCCTGCTCGGTTCCTGTCTCACTTTAGAATAAACCGTGTACTGTCAAATATCCTTACGGGTGCTGCATGGCCTGCTCTCCTTTTGAAAAAGAAGCACTTTCATGAAGCACGTTATTTATTCAGGAAACCCAAGATTTTCACATTTCAATATCTGAAAAGGAGTTTCATTTTTACACCAACTGAAAAGTAAAGGAACACCTCTTAAGATGATGAATGCCACCGAGTTACTGCTGGAAATACAAATCCAGTTGGATGTCAAGCTGCCTATTGACAGTTGTCCATCGACTGCAGGTTCATTAGTCAATTACTTATCTTTTTCTTGGCAGTTAAATGCATTTTTAAGTACTACCATGGGTTGATATTATGCAATAAATAGATTGGTGTGAGAATAGCAAACAGCAAAGAAACCCACAGGCCTACCCAGCATGGAAACTGTAAACATTTGCTACAACATAAGAATCAGGACCACTACATCAGACACAGAATATTAAATTGAACCATATACACAATATTCTTGTGTTGGTGTGGTTTGCTTTTGCACATGCTCTGTGCTCTTGAGATTCCTCTGTTGTATGGAGACGACATGGATGAATAATGTATCAGTGTTCTATCTCCAGGGTAATTGTGTGGCTGTTTTTTTGTAATTTAGCTTGTTAACCTCGTATTTAAATCTGGGAGAAATGTTTCCTCCGAAACGTAATTGAGAACATTGTTTAGTTGAATGGGAACTTCATTTTGTAGGAGACTTGGTTGTTCCGAATTGAATATTGTTGGAATATTTCTTTTGCACTCTAAAAATACTTTTATTACATTTTTTATATGAAAATGTTCAGATGCGCTCTCATTCTTATTTACAGCTTTCAGGAACTTGAAATACTCCTGATATGTAATTTGCTTAGGAAAACGTGTTTATTATGCTGACAATATTACAAGGCTTATGATATTATCCTTTCAGACAAGGTATCTTTTTTACAAGTAAACTGATTTCAAAGTGTAAAATCAGTGGAGTGTCCCTTTAAGAGCCATGAGTGACATGCCGGTTTCTAAATCTGAAAAAAATAAAGTGTGAGGACTCACACTTCATGTTCACCTGGATGCATACAAATAATCAGGAGCTGCAGAAGCTGGGCCACTTGTAAAGACAGGAATCCCTGTTTGTCATGTCCTCATCAGTAATGATTCAGTGGTTGAAAGGAGAACTTGATGGGACTTCATTGACACACTGTAGGAGTTTATAAAGCTTTGCTGGATGATTTTTTCAGTTTTGTTCTAGTTTCTTTGGGTTTGTTCTAATTTATTTTTGGTAACTTTTTTTTTTTTGTCGTCTTCTATTCTGTTCTTAGAAACCCGCTTTCCTTCAGGCTCACTTGGAATAAATTAATGTCTTTATCGGCTGAGAAGGAAATCATTCGGAAGTGGAATGGTGCTGACTCCAGCAAGCTAAAAATCTTGCGCCTGTCAACCCAGTCGCAACCTAGAAGGTTTTCCCTGAAACATCCATAAACCCCGTCTCCCATTACAATTAGGCTAATGGCGGGTCACAAATACATTTCCGACTTTATTAGACGAAGATTTACTGCTCCTACATCGGCACGTGAAATAGACTTTCAGTGATTGACTGGTTTATCAAACGGCTGACTGGAAAATTGAACTGCAAAATACAGCAGCTATGTCGCAGGGCATTGATCATTGATCTTGACAACCGACACACTTTCCGCACAGCCTTCCAGAGTCAGACCGGATATTTCAAGAAAGTCTCAGACAGACATAATTAACTTTAGATCCATTTCCCAACGCTGCCAAAGACCATTGACTGCCCACTCCAGTCTGCTCAAGGGCCTTTGACTTCTGAGAATAGCATAACATGATTCACTCCCACTCCTCCGTTTACCCCCCCAACCCCTTCCATCCTTTGCCTTTCTTCCGCTCTCCTGCACATGTTGGCGTCAGACACGTTTGTGACTTCCAGTGTCTGTCGAAGAGGCTACTTTTCACGTGTCCGACATAGGGGAGGCGTTCACCCATATCTCTTTATTGGGTCTTCTGTTGCTCTCTTTTTCTCTTCCTCTATCGTTGTGAGTGAAATAAATTTTTGTCACAGCCAGAGGAGAGCAGATAGAGGAAATCAATCACGTCCGTTTAGAAAAAAAGCCAGCTCTGTGCTCTATTGAATCAGCTGGTAACCTTTGATTATGATAAGTGAAACTGAATGAACAAAAAATCAAATAAGCTCTTCTGCTCTATATAAAACAATGGCACTTGTCCAAATTTAGTAGGATTTCAAATAGCTTTGGAGATGAATGATGGGAGTTTTTATTCTGTGTGTGTGTGTTTTATGTTGTGTACTGCTACAGAAAAGTGTGGCTTGTGTGTGTGTGTGTGTGTGTGTGTGTGTGTGTGTGTGTGTGTGTGTGTGTGTGTGTGTGTGTGTGATGGTGTGTGTGCGTGTGTGTGTACTTTTGTCTTTGTGAGGGACAATGTTATGCCTGGGGAGTGAGGACATGTTTGGAAAGTCAGGACATCAATATAAAGTTTGAGGGTTTAGTCTTGGCATTAGGGTTAGTGATGATTAGTTCTGAAACAATCATTTCATCAATTAGTCAATTAGCAGGGAATTGCAGTGAATCACTGCAGACATTTTTTATTTTTCATTAATAAATCAAAAATGACAAGCATTCACTTTTTCCAGCTTCTCAGTATGCTGAACTCTTTCTAACCGACAGTCCAAATCGACAATTTATTAAAATCACAAAGAGGCAATTTAAAATTTTGAATCTTACTATTTTTGTGACATTTCATAGACTAAGACATTCATCAAGTTAGGTTGAGGTTCGGTTTGGGACTATGACTTACATCCAAGAGCGTCCTCACAAGTACAGAGGCTCAAACCTATGCGTGTGTTCTGGCAACACTTGTGAGAAAGATGAGAACTGTGAGATACCAAACATAGAGCTTCTCATGTGCTGCACAAGACAGCATGGCGGAGAATATCCAATTACATCCTATCAAATATGTGTACTGCCTGTGTGTGAGTTCATACATAGCATTGTGTCTCCCTCCCTGCATGTGTACTGTATGTACACAGGGTTTGAGTTTACAAATGTGAATATCTGACCCAAGCTTTTGTTCCATTAGAGACACTTATTGATAGTATCTCGTCATAAAGTGCCGTTCAGACGGCTGCAAAACAGCTTATTAAAAAGCTATTATTATCAGCTTGTGATGTAGCCGCTCCGGTAGATGGCACCACTTGGAATAATGTTTGTTGTTGTTCTGCACAGTCACTTCAGTTCCTTAGTGAACTTGAATCTGATCTTTTTTTTTCTCTCCTTTCATTCATTTATTGTGAAATACAAAAATAAAGTTTAGTTGATACGTTTGCCTCCATCTCAAAAGTGTTTTAATACAATTGGTATGCTTCCAAGCTGATTCTAGGGCAGTGAGATGATGATTTACTCTGCAAATCAAGGAAAGGAAGAAATCTCCAATGTAAAAGTGGAAGATAATTCGCTAACCACGGTAACACGTATGCGTGCTTGGGAGAAAGAGTTTTTAAATATTATTGAAAGCATGGGTGTTAAAAGGTTTTCTCAGCCCACAACCCTCCCAAGAAGTTTGATTGTGAACCATGATTGTTGTGGGTTCGCTGCACCACATCAGTCCAGGCCCTTCAAAGGGTTCTTGGTGGAGCCCCTTGGTGGGTTTTGGATGAAACCTTTGTAATATATATAAGGGATCTCGATAGAAGTCCCTGGCTGGATTCTAGAGGAACCCATGGAATATAAAGGATTTCTAGGTAGTACTCCCTGCGTGGGTTCTTGTTAGCAAACTTAGTAGATAGTAGATACTAGAGTAAATGATGGAACCTCCAGAGAGGATTCTGGGAACCATTACATCATCGAGGGCTTCTGTAACCTCTTTTAAGGGGTTCTGGCAGGAACCCCCCATACACCACAGATATGACATGACCTCTGTTTCCTCAATAGTATTTCTAATCCTGGTCAAATCTTGTAATCAGTGTATGAAGGATTTGTCCTTAGACATTACTCACAAACCAAACAGAATAGCGTATCTTGTTTTGTTCTTGGGTACTTTTTGCTTTTCGTGCCTTTATCAATGTTAGTGTTTCATTTATCTGTGATTCATCCAGCAGCATGTCCCCCTCCACAAATAATAGCAATCATTGTCTTCATGTCTTATTCATTTGGGAAGATAGAAGAGAGAGATCCTGAGAGACAGAGAAATGGGACGCAAATCCTCTTCAGAAATCGAATGCGTTCCAAAGGCATGATATGCGGAAAAAAATATATATGAGGCGTTCGCTCATGCTATGAAAAATGATAACTCCATTTCACCAGAGAGAGAGAGAAAATCCCCTAAAGAAAAGGTAATGGATTGACGCCTTTGTGTTTATTTTGCCTCTCGATGCGGATTTCGAACAGTGATTTTCCACACCAGCAAGCAGTGGCCTCTGAAATGATCCCCTCCTCGCCATCAGCAAACACATAATCTTCCGACAGTGAAGCTGCTTTCATGGCATGCAAATTAAACACACCTGAAGGGATTTTATTGTGGATATCTCCCGCAGAACCTCTCATCAAGGCTGGACAATATTGCATCAAGGGATCATTATATGTACAGTTTAAATAGAGACATTTAACAGTGCTATAGAATAATTTGTCCACGTGGGATTAGATTTCTTGAATAGTCCAGAAACCTCATGTGTCCTTTAAATCTTTATACACCACCTGGTGGTACATTCTTCTGTGACAGACACGCGTCACGATGTCAAGCTTCTTCCCCTTGAGTGTAAGCTTTTGCTCTTATGCACTTTCATGACGATGGCTTCTGCTATGACTCAAGCCACTCAGGAAAAAAATGATACTGCATAAGCTCTTTTAATAGGATAAAAGTTGTGTTAACAGTGTCTTTTTGAGATTATGTATCCAGATAATTGGCTCGCTATACTGTAACTTCGAAATTCATGAATATAGAGTCACTGGACTTCAATCAGGGTATAGAAAATGACTCATTGGTCTACGTGCCAGATGGTTTGTTACAAAAAAACATTTGAGTAGCCGTCATTGATAACTGATAAATGGCAAGCACTTTCAAAAAATACCTTGGGTGATTGGATGAACCATCTGTCAATCAAACTCTTGAAGAGGCGAGCCGGTAGAAGAGCGAAAACATCTTTTCCATCGAGACAAGCCTTCAGTGCCATTCTTTGCTCTTCTGTCAATGAAGAGATACTCTCCAGTGATGAAGTTACTGAAGCTAATTCAGCATCTACGAAAACCTCTTTAGTGACCATTGTTGCTTTGAACGAACAGGCGCCTCTCCTTGTCGTCACATCACACACACATAAAACCAGCCTTATAGCTGCCAATAGCTCCTTGCAGGACGTTGATTGGTCCGGTCATTTGCTGGCCGGACATAAACGCATGACTTGCAGCCAAGGTGGATTTTCAGGTGATATGTGATCCCGCATGAATCCAGCTGCCATGCGAGGTAACTTCTTCCCTCCATCTGTCCTTCTCTGCTTTATTGTCTGGTTGTCTCCATCCTTGGACTCTCCACATGTGGGCAAATGTTTTTTTCCAGGAGGGGTTTCTTGAAAAGGCTTTTGCTGATTGTGTGTTTTAGTGTGTGGGCGGGTGGAGAAAGGGGTTGAGGTCACCTCATCTGATAGCAGGGGAAAAGGAAAAGAGGTGGAACCGGCCGATAGCGGGAGGATCCCAGTGAATGGGCAAAAATGTTCCTTGAAGAAATCGAATGCAGCACAAATCTAATCCATCCTGCATGTTCCCTTCACCAGGCAGATAAGTGTATTCTTCACACCATCTGTGAGAATGACAAATCTGTCGGACATCCAGCGCCTCAGGTTTGGTAAAAGGAAAGTCTCTCAACCTGCGCGGTGTTGATGGGCCGCAGCGCTGAAGCTGGCGTCCCCGTCTGCATGTTGAAGTATACCTCAATACATTTTTCAGAACCAGAGCAGGGCAATTAGTTACAGGTAATCTAAACTAAAACGCTACACCGGTTGAAGGGAGAACATAGTGCCTCACCATCCAAGATAACAGACAAACTGTTATTTCTTTGAAGTTTTCTTTGACATTTTTAAGCAATAACTAATATGTTTTAATAGAAACACTTTTGGTATTCTTAAAATAACCTGGAATCCAACGTATTTGGAACTCAAGCGAATAGGGTTCAATAACTTTCAGGAATACATTCGATGACGAAGAGGCAAATAATTACGTGAAGCAGGGAGTATTATCCTCTTACTGCAATGTTTCCAGCTGTCAAGAAATTACAATACTCTCCCTAACCCTTACCATAACATTAACCTAATTCTTCATGTTTTTATTTCACAATATTATAATTTTTCCATCAAGAACTCTTAGTTGCCATAGTATGCAAGCACGGCAGAGCATGCTGTTGTCTCACAGCAGGGGATAGCCAAGCCAGGCCACACTGTTGGGGGGGGGGGGGGGGGGTCAACCTGAGGTGGCTTCTTCCCTGTGGTTTGGAGTTTAGTTGCACCCCTGGGTTCCTCTTCTTACTACATATAATGACTTCATTTTACTGTTAAAAGATCACTTTACAGCCAGAATAGAGTTGTATTTGAAATATGTTAAGTTTTTATGTTCATGCCACACAAACACCTTTAGGAGTTTTTTTCAACCAAAGCAGCCTTTGCGAGCGATACTTAACTTGCATAGTTGACCGCAGCATGTCAGAACACCAAAACAAATTGAAAGCAACATGGCTTTAAGCATTACAGACATGTCTTTTACCTTGTTCTTCTCTGTAGCAGAATAATATAAATCTGCTCTGTGTGATCACCGTATGTTAAAAGCGCCTGTATGAACGAATGACTGACTGACTGACAAGGTCGGAGACAGAGGCACACGTGGCTGTTCTGCTGGCTGCAGCACTCCGCCTCTGTCACGGTGATGGATCTCCTCCACCTGGCACCTCCCTTTGCTGGCTAGGAGCAAAGGGAGGTGTGTGAGGTATGTGATTGTGTACTTGCAGCCGTATAAAGACAGTTGAAAAGAGGACTCGGAAGAGGGAGAAAGAGGTGGAGAGGGACAGAAGGAGGGAGTATGGGGTGAACATTTGTATGCACTCAAAGTCCTGCATAAATCATTGATTTAATCATGTCGTGTGTATGTGTGTACATGTGTGACAGCAGTGGGGTGATAAGGAGAAAGTTATGGCTTCTTCAGAGGTCCATGTGGATTATCTGACATCCATTGCATTGGCAGGGATGACAAAAAAAAGGCAGGAAAGGAAAAGTGAACCAATGAAAAGCGAAGACATGTTGACCATATGTCAGTGGGAAAAGAGTGAGACGGAGGCATCAGGAGACTGAGAGAAAAGAGAGATGAAGGAGTACAAAGAGAAACAAACAGGGAATGAGGTGGGGAGCAGGATAAATGAAGACAGTTCTATAACTTCTCATGTGACTCAAGATGAAGATGTCATCAAGACTTTTGAAGACTTTAATGCTTCGTCAGCCTCACCCAGCCAGACTCCGTCTTGAGAGCTCAGTTTTCTTCTACAAGTCGAACACAACAGACCAATCAGCAGAAGTTTAGAAGAGAATGTGACTCAGCAGCTGCCCAAACCTCATTAACAACGATTTGAAATAGCTGCGGATGTAAAACAAACCTGTACTTCCTGTACAGCATACTTAAAATGACATCTGTCTATGGTCGGACCACAGTGAGTGATAGTGAATTATTGCTTCATTGAATTTTATAGACCGTATAAGATAATGCATTCGTGCCCCATTCAGAACGTTACTAGTGCGTTTAGAAAATGGAAAACGCATCCGGGAACTGAAATAGATTTCTTTCCAGCTCTCTGCGTGACACATATTGTGTGGTAAACTGCAGCATATTTTATTCATTCTCTGTCAAACTACAATTAAGTTGTTAGCTTTATAATAGCTCTCTCCACCTCCTGCTGAAGCTCCGACTGCAGGCGGCAGGAAAGCTGGGTCTGGGTCTGTCCACGGATCTGCAAGATTTCATCTTATTGCATCAGAATTTGACCTGGTGGCACCAATGACAAGCATTAAGAATAAGTGTTTAGAAATAGCAGATGTTCTTACTGATGGTCGGGTTTACTCGTCGGTATTAAATTGAGACTGTTTCCTAACTAGTTAAAAGTTCCTCAAACATTTTAGTGTACATTTATTTTCAATAATACAACTTTTGTATAACACCAGTTTATAATGAATCTTTTCACATGATTGTTCACCAATACTCATACAAAAGAAAAAGGCAAGTTTATTTGTACAGCACATTTCAACTACAAGATAATTCAAAGTGCTTCACATAAAACCAGTAAAAGCATCAAAACATAAGGCAAAAGAAAAGGAGATTTAAAAACAATTAAGAACATTCATAGAAATGCAGGAAATTGATCAACTTCTTGTAGCCACAGTAATTATGACGAGACCAAAGGAGGAAGTAGGTGACATAGTGTGAGGAGCTTTTGTTCCATCATTTACGGCAAGTTATGAAACAGTAGTACTTATTTGAACCCAAACCAGGATCTTTTCCTAAACCTAACTAAGTAGTTTTGTTGCCTAAACCTAACATTTGGATTGCTGTTCACAAAGTGGAAGGTTTATTTTTGGCCCTTCTGAAGCATATGAATGGAAGTGATAACCATTGACTCGGCTGAGAACATTCAGAATGGGTGGTGCCCTGGCTTGCATTAAGCGCAGATGCTTGTTGTAGCCCCCTTTTAAGCTGGCTTTTGATACATTCTATAATCTCTTCATTTTGAGTTCCTGATAAGAAAACCCAGGGGAAGCCAAAATTTCATCTTCATTATCTTTTCGTAAGACAAAGAAACCCTTCTGGGGGTTGCTGAAAAAAATAATCATGAATGAAATTTAAAGTGCGTGTGGTTTTGTTGCTGCGCTCTTGTCTTTCTTACTTCCTCTCAACTGCGTTGCTTCTATTCTGATTCCTAACCGCTCAAATAAAAGCAACCATCTTGTGTTTGTCCTTTAAAAACAAACTTGCAGATGTTTGGCCTGGTCGCTCTTTTATTATAAGCTGCAGCTACAGAAAGCGAGCAAATATGTGCCTGTTTGTTTTGTATGCTCGTGTACAAGGTGGCGCTTGTGTATCGTACAGCTTCTTCGCTGGCAATGAAGTTGTTTGTATTGATTGTGAGAGTGTGTGAGAGTGTGTGAGAGTGCGTGCCCTGGGCACCTCTCCTCTTTGATTTATAATTCTGTTCTTTGAGAGAGAGAGAAGCACAGGATGAAGAGTAAATATACAGAGTAACTGAATGATAGATGGACAGAGTGAGAAAAAGAGAGAGCAAAGGTTAGATAAAGACACAAGAAGGAGGAAAAAAATAGGACAAGCAAGAGATGGAGAGAAGGAGAAGAAAAAAGCCGATGAAGATGAGATCAGCGGTGAGACTAGAATGGCGGGCTTAGATGTTTATTTCACTGTGCTTGACTATCTTTTATTTGGCCCTCAGGCTGCAGCATTATGCTGCTATGTTTGAGACTTGGAGTTGTGGTGCGTTTTATGGAATTTGGAAAACAGATTTACCTGCTGTCACGTTTGTTTTTGCACTGTGCTGAGGCCAGCCTGGGAGGAAACTATGAAGTCATGGCAACAGATGTTACGGATATTTTTTATTTACTGTTGATTCAATCCAAATCAATGCGTTAATATCCATGCAGATGTGGCATGAACAAAAAAAACATCTCGACAGGATGCTATATAACTGGGGTTAGAGCGAGTTAACCTAAACAATTACGGTGTAAAAGCAGAATGTTGCAGTCTGCTGATAATTTTCCATTTTTCTAACACTTACTAAACTCAA
This sequence comes from Pholis gunnellus, assembly GCF_910591455.1. NCBI lineage: Eukaryota > Metazoa > Chordata > Actinopteri > Perciformes > Pholidae > Pholis > Pholis gunnellus. The sequence goes on from NC_136538.1 coordinate 21,452,503, forward strand.
AGTGGGCTCTCGGTGACCACAGCCTGCACTGAGCATAACACAACTAAGCCACTGTGTCCTGTGGGAACCTCAGTGTTAACTCGGTGTTAGCTATCAAACAGCGGTGCAGGGGAAAGTGCTGGTCATGTTTCCTGGTCATGTATGAACAATCAAATCTATTCTAAAAGACACTGGGGCCTATGGAGTAAACACATGCCCTCTCTCTCTCTTTGTTCTTTTGGTAAAAAGTCTTGCAGCACATTTATGAATAAGTTAAAACGTGTTTCACTTGGTTGCGTAAGACAAGTGAAAAGAGCATTGCAGTAATGTCATATATTTGAAATTGTTATAAGGTAGGAACGAGCATACTTAGGCAATGTTTCTGTGATGATAAATGGCTGTTTTGGTCACCATTTTTATGGGAAGTAAAATGTTACTATAGTAAAATGCACATAAAACCATATGCTTATATACACACACTGATCATATGTTTTCTATGTGAAGTGACATAACAATAAAAAAAAGCAAAATGTAATTCAGTTTGGTATATATCGAAGTAACAGTATACAGTAGCACAAAAATAAAATACTTAAGTTACGTACTTTAATTAAAAAGGTATTCGAGTTGATATATTTGTTTTCTTCCAGCTCTGTCCACACTGAGCATCTTTCATTACATATCAAACTAAATCAACACTGCATTACGTGGGTCAAAAAACTCTACTGCAGCAGTCTCTGAGACCTGAAAATGTCAAGTGTGTTTACACTTCTGGCTAAAGTTCAGTCAGTGATAGTCAAGCAAATGTTTGCCATCAAGTCAGTGCTACCCAAAACTTTACCATCCAAAGCTCAAACCAAAGCTGGACGAATCATTGTGTTCTGCACACACACACACAAGTGCCTTCACTTAGTCTGATTACACCTCTAATCCTGTTAAAGGATTGAATAACATGCGGTCGCTGGACTCCATGTCGCAGCAATAGGCAGCCGTTTACACCAACAGCAGACAAACAAAGTCAGGGACTAGTTGGTGAAGAAATTGTAACATCTTGCTGCCGTTCATAGCGCCAGATCTTCTACTTCAGGACTTAGTGGAGACCAGAACAGAGTTGAAAAGATCCTCATAACTTGCCATATATATTCATGGAAAAAAAATACACAGCTTTAAATTAATGCTAATGTTGCTGCTCCATGTGTAAGTAATCAACTTTAAGGTGGTCAGACATGTGTGTTTGTTGGCTTGTTCTTCTGCATAAAATAAAATAATAATAAAATTACAGCTATAAAAGATGTCACTCACTGTGAGTAATCTGGTGCTCAATCTTCTGATTTAAAATAAGAAATTTAAACAGTCTAACAAACGTGATTTTTAAAACTGTACCTGACTCGGTACGTCATTGTTTTACTGGGTGGGGAGCGTAAATGATATCACGATCATGGATAGCAAGCCCTGCGTTCTACCAGTGTTGTGCATATGTGCCCCTCAAATGTGCTCTGTGCTCCACAACGCAACATGAGCCACTAATGTAATTGCATGAACTGATTACAGGACATAATAAAGACTCTCCACACACGGAGGAGACGGATTCATTTCAAAGACCACATTCACTGTAGGAATTCTTGGAGAGAGGCCCAGAGCCAATGCTGCCACAGAGCGAGGACAATCCAGTCCGTCCCAAAAGTAATAGCTTCTTCTCGATAATTAAGAATGCCATGTAAGCATGGTGGGGGGCTGCTGACAAACTGATCATTCTGTGTGTTTGTAGGTAAACATGTGGCACAGCGTCCACAGATCTGTGTCTTGCCTTTTGTGAATTACAGATTTCATTTAATTACTTCAATACAGGAGATATGTGACGGTATAGGAAAAGTTTAGAGCGCTGTTTGGTGATTCGACATACCGCTGACCTAACTTTGATCACATGTTTGCGTAATGAGCCTGAGAAACATGATAAACTGAAGGATTATCAGAAGAAAACACTCAAAATGATGCTTACTCTTGCACTTAACAGAGAAAGGGAAAGCCTTGTTTGGGAAGTGGAAACGCCCATCTCTGCATCCCCAGAGACATGCCTATTTGAAGTACAAGTTAAACACACAAAGAAGTTGTGCTTCTTAGAAAAACCGGGGATACTCATGTGAAGGGCAGATAAGTAGTTTGTTTAAACAGTAAAAAGCTACAGTAGTTGTTGAAAGAGAAGAATCTTGACGACTTTAAAAGAAAATGTTTGCTGAGCAAAGCTGTTTCTTTTCAGCATCAGAAAGACTCAGCCTCAAGCTGCCCAGGGTCAACTCAGTTCTCAATTGTTGGCTGCAGCTCCACTGCAACAGGGTTTACTAAAAGGGAGCTCATAAGTACATGAATTTACAGTGATATGACGCTGGATGTACTGTTTTTTTTTGTTGTTTTTTTTACCTGCTGTAGGTGCCTCTGAATTGCATTCTCCCTAATGGCCATCAGGGGGCGACTCCTCTGGTTGCAAAAAGAAAATGACTCTACTTCCCACTTGATTTATTACCTCAGCAAACATGTGTTTATGGTCTCACTCGCTAGTTTCAAGTCTTCTTCATTACAGCATGATGTTTATTTCATAAATGATGGTCCCATTCAGAGTAAAGTAGATGATAAAGCACGGCATGCTTCAGGGCGTGGCTACCTTTTTTATTGACCAGTCGTTCATAGGGGTTGTCCGTACTGGGAGTTGACTGTGTTTTTGTCTTAGAACTTTTACCTTTTACCTTTTAATAAATTGTAACCTTTGAGTTGTCTACAAATGCCTTATTAAGCATTCTGTATAGCTCCGCCCTCTTGTGTCACATTCTGGCTCCAAAAAAAATAAGATGGCGACGGCAAAACTGTAGTTTAGAAACCAATGGGTGACATCATAACTACATCCGCTTCTTATACACAGTTGATGGTTCCACTATATTTACACCCATAGTCCATGAGCTGCACATATATATGCACAGGCTTCATCAGAAGATCAATAATTGGATTTTCTGTAAATTCTTGCAGAGTCCACTTTAGCAGTGATAACCTTTTCATTCTGTCAACTATATTGGAATGTCCCATTAAAATCAAATAAGAAGTTCCAATACTGTTGGTCCTAAAATACAACTTGATTTAAGATCATATAAAATCTCCATGTAAGTGTCAAGTAAAAATCCAACCAGGTTTTAGAATAATATTGTAGGTCTCTTTGTCATTTTCCTAAGACTACAACTATGTTATTGGCTTTCAGAAATTGATTGATGGAGGAATTTGAAAGTGGGACAGGAATATATCTTGCTGTGGAAGCAAAATTGAGGTCACATTTACTCATAAAGCAATTGTAATAAACAGAAAAGCCCTTTCTGATCAGTAAACTGTAATCCTAGAAATGCACTGTTTGATCTGTTCATAAATCATGGCCTATTAAGAGACATTAGTATGGGTATGTGCCGGAAGAGACATAAAATATATGAATAGTGTTTTAACTACAGCAGCATTTAAACTGACAAATAGAGAAAACAACAGATGCATAAGTGACAGGGGTGGTTGTTTCCGACATTGGCCGTAAACTAAGTATTTTACCACCAGGTGCCATGGCCAAAGACTGTGAAATGTGGCTGCATGCTGTAAAGAGTTCACTAAATAAATGTAAACATTATTGAGATTTAGCTGCCAGATGCAACAGAGGTAGGGACCGTGCCAGCATATATATAGTCTTATTATAGGTACATGCACAGCATCTCATGCTGCCGGATGACATGATGGAGAGTTATTGCTATAATGTAACTGAGCTGGTAGAAAGCATAGTGATGGAGCACTGGAATTATACATCGCTACCGGTTTTGGGATTAAATTTGGTCATATTTTTTGCTTTGTGTCCCAAGAGAATGTGGCATATGATGTATTGCAGTAGATACTGTAAGATGCTATAAGATATCCATGAAAGAAGGCAGAGCGGAACTATTAAGTGCTTGGTTGACATGGGAGGAGATGGCAGGGACCACAGGAGAGAAGCAGGGATAATTACAGTGGTATCCAATAAATCCCCAAATTATTTCTGTAGATGAGCATATCTTAAATGTTATAGCCAAATTAGCAAAATGCATGACACAGCTTTACTGTCGGGGCTTTTCTCAAACCCCTACACCATCTCCATACCCACTTCCACTCCGTTCGCATGGAGGGTCTGCCATATTAAGTGCCATCCCAAACAAATTAGTGGGAAGTGGAAGTGGAACAGCGAGCCTGCCTTGATGCTGACTTACTGGCCAGGTGTAACTGCGTTTTGTGTTTGTCATGGAACACGCTCCGTACAAATATAAACTGCTCAAATTAAAACCGGGTTCTGATTCAGATTTTTCTTTCTAGGCTAAGTCCTATTTTTAAGTGGAGTGAATGTAATGAGTCTGCCACCTCACTGCCCACATTGTTACAGTATTAGTGCTGTTTATGACAGCTTAATATGAAACTTTAAAACGGCTCCTTTTTACGCCGAAAAGAGCGAAGTCTGTCCAGAAGCATACTGCTGTAATTATACCTTACACCTTTTAAAGAAGGGTGCTTCATTCAGCTGCAGGTGTGACAAACGACTTAAATGAGTCATGGAGTCCAGTTTAATACATTCACCGATGTTTGCAGAGGAATCTCTGCCCATTGTGTAGATAGATGCTTACATTCCCTCATTGGTTTCTTTACATGGAGCCTGGAAAAGATTCTGACAACATCTGCATTTTTAGAAATAAGTCTGAGGATTTTTGGTAGCGTACACGGTTGCCATGCACAGGAGAGCAAGAATTACAAAAAATCCAGAATGAGGTAGGAACACAATGCTGTAGGATTTTAGAAGTGCCTCCATCTGCAGAGTCAAGTAACGTTGAGAGTCACTTGACCTGAATACAATCTCAATGATCCAATCCTGTGTGGGGCTTTTCTGCCTCCAATACTGACTAGACCCATCCTGCTGTAACAAACACTTGTATAGGAAACAGTGTTGGAGTTTAATTGCAGAAAGCAAATAAGTAAGTAATCTTAATTGATATAGCATAAAAAGCTATAATTGTGAAGTCAGAAATGATGACAAAAAAGACTACATACAAACTCATTAACACACAGTAGAAAAGCCACAAAATGTAAAAGCAGATCATAAAAAAGCAAAATAAAACCATTTTATTTTAGTTATTAGACGTAATCAACTTTTGTCTATACCGATTTAAAAGGGGATTAAGATTTGATTTATAGATTTGACGTTGGATTCAGATGTGATGTTATCCTATCCAAAACATCCATATCCTATTTTCTCTATCACTGTACTAGCAGTAGAACGAGTGTTTGTTGTTGCAGTAGTAGTAAAATTGGTAGTCCTAATAACAGCAGGACATAGAATATTAGTATGAGCAGCAGCAGTGGATGCAGCACTCACATTCACATTAGCAGCCAGTTTGTGATTATAATCTCCAGTGTCAGAATGGAGCCTGCAGGGATACAAAGCCAATCCAGAGAGTGTGTGCTGGAGCTATCACCTGGAGAGTAATGAATTTCTCCACTATAGAGCCAGATGGCTAGGGGACGGGACGAGGACTGATACTTAGCGCTATTTATTTGGCGAACTCTGTAGGTGTGCCTGCGAATGCGATCCGAGTCGAGAACAGAAAGGATGGGGGGGGGACTTTATGGGCCGGGCCGGGCCAGGCTGACTGACACACAGACAGATTAGCAGTGGTAGCGGGCCTATCTGCACCGAGCAGGTGTGCTTAAAACGAACCACTGCCGTGTGTGTGTCTGTAGGAAAAGACTGAGAGAAGGGAGGAGGAGGAGGAGGAAGAGACGGGTAGTATCAGATTTTAACGATTAGTTCGTTGTTGACCGCGGAGTTATCTTGACACACTGACATTTTGCTTTTCTTTGGCTGTACAGCCAGAGCACGGAGGCCTGTTCACACACATCTATCCTTGCCGTGCCATGCCGGGCCAAATATCTGCAATGCAGTGGCTGACATTGTTTAACTCTGCTGCCTCTGTGCAACACCCCTGAGTCCACACAGACAGATTGAAATGCACACACATACAGATACCCACAGGCATATGCACACATACAAATGTGAGAGAACGTACACATGCAGGCACACACAGGCATTTGATTGAATTGGAAAGCTGCTGTACCTTTACCCAACAGAGGGGATCATTCATGATCGTTCTCATCTTCTTCCCCTTACCCTCCCATCCCCACCAACCTCTTTGCTTTGCTTTTCTCGCTTATACCCATCCCTTGCTCGGAAGCGCTGTCTATCTGAATATATAGTTGGATTTCTAAAAGTGGACAGACCGCTTCTCTCGCAGACTGTTGCAATTTAATAATTCAATTCAATATGCTTTGTTAGCATGAATGTAACAAGGACAATATTGCTAAAGCTTTAAGTAATAATGAGACTACCAAAGACAAACGGGGTATGACTCATAAAACAAGAAAATATAAGAAAATAATTAATCCTTGACCCGTTTGTTTTTGAGAGGATGTGGTGTGTGTGTGTGTGTGTGTGTGTGTGTGTGTGTGTGTGTGTGTGTGTGTGTGTGTGTGTGTGTGTGTGTGTGTGTGTGTGTGTGTGCTCGCTTGTGTTTGTGGATGCATGTCCCCTCTTGGCCATTTAAAAAATAGTTAAAAAGCACATTTGCAGTAGTGTTATGGGAAAAAATAAATTTTCAAAATGACCAGAAACAGAGGTCCACACTTGGTTGGTGTAGTGTCTTAGTCCACTGTTAGTAATGTAGGAACGTATGTGTGTTTGTGTGTGTGTGTGTGTATTATTTATAATAGGACAATGGAGTTTATTATGTAGGTTTTACATTAGACCATCCCTCACACAGTGAGTATCAGATTCCATCCCAGTCTCATGGCAGTTTAAGAAAAAGTCACAAACACAGGACTTTCAACCTAGAGAAGGGTGTTAGACACTGTGTTGTTGTGAAGCAATGCCTTTGTGGCAGTTTTCCTTAAACTTACTAAGCGTGTTTGTTGCCTAAACCTAACTGCAGGTAGTTATTTTAAGCCCAACCACAATGTTTTTCCTAAACCTAACTAAATGGTTTGGTTGCCTAAACCAAACTTTTGTTTCGTAGCATAATGTCGTCCTGACTGACAGAAAAATAAGTTGTGCCGAGCGACAACAAATATGAGAATCTTTGTTACCCAGCATGAAACCAAGAGATTGCATTTCCTGACTATTTTATGAACTACAGTGAGACTGTGTTCCAGTATCAGTTCTTATAAGAGCTTTTATTTTAAGAGTTTTAAGAAATTATTTATTAAATAAATAGCAACCGTGTTATTATAGCCAAATGTAATCATTACATTATCTACAAATCAATTTACTACAAATCTATTGTCTGTTACACTGGGAGCAGTCTCTCCTCTGGCAGCCAGCTCTGTCTATGCTAACCCTTCTCTATATAGTTAGGCTGCGCTTGCTGAGTCTGTACAAGGATTTTTTTCTTTTTACTGTAGTCAGATAATTATAATAATTCATATATTAATCTGAAATAGAGGTATTCATTTTAAAGACAGCACATCAAATACTGGTACCTTGCTGTCTATTGAGGTGATTTGGTGGATATTTATTGGACAGCTGTATAGAAGTGGGTATGAGAGAGAGAGAGGGGGGAGAAAGGTGTGCTGTTATCTTTATTGGATCATGCTGTGCAATAATTATGCCCTCACCCATAGCCACCCTGTGACTGACGTTGCAGCTACAACCCTGCTTAAAAAAACAGCCATTGCTATTCTGAGTGAGGCTATGGGAACAGTCACGACAAATTTAAGAAATGGGATGAATGGCAGTGTCACATCAAGTCATATGTGTGCGTGTGGGGGGTTAGGACATTTTGGCTGGCATCATTACATCAAAGGACTGTTTGAAGGTTAAGACTTAAAGGTTACGTTAGGAATGAGGTCAGTCTCAGGCCAAGGGTTTGGCATTTAGATGTGATGGGGTTAGGGGCTAGGGAATGCTTTATGTCAAGGAGTGCCCTCTTTTTAGCTGCCTTTTAAATCCGTTCAATGTAGGAGTTATGGAGACGTGGGTTCTTGTGCTTTTTTAAACATGATATTAAGAAGCTGCATCAGGAGGGAGAAGCACATACAAAGGCTCATGCCACCCCTTTCCCCCTCATCACACACTCCTTCGTTGAGGTAGGAGTTGCCATTGGAGTGTGGTAGCCACGTATCTTACCCATGCAACATGGATGCGGTTAACGATACATCTTGCGTACAAGATATGTAGTTTCAAGAAGGATGTATTTGTAATACTAGAACAGGGATCTAAGGCAGGCTATTGTGTGTAACTTGGAATGACTATTACAGGATAATGGTAAAATGTGCTAAATTCAATATTCAGAGCCTTAACAGCATCAAACAAATATTTGCTATGTAAGACCCTTTCTGTCAGTTGTAATCCGAGCATCTCTGTGCTTTGTTTAAGCACTCGGGCCAGCCGTGTATCTAGTTAGTATTTCCAGTGAAATGTGTGTTACAATTTACATTGTAAAACAAGTTAATACCTGTGCAAAAGGTCCTTGAAAAGATTACATTTTGGATTTCAAAGTATGAGATATATTCACCCTATTATAATACGTTATCAAGGCACAGATCCTACTGCCTTTTAGATGTATACAATAGATGTATAAGCTAGCAGCAAATGCATGTGTTGCACCTATAGATCTATGCACATGTGTGTTTCAGTTCTTTGGTCTCTAAAGAATGAATGAAGTGGTGCCCTCGCTTTCAAAAAAGGAAATTGCTAGTGACCCTGCTGGTGCAATGGTGGGCTGCAGACTGGCAGTGACATGAAAAGATACTGGAGCAGTAAGTGGGGGGATAAAGGAAAAGATGGGCAGAATGGGATGAAAAACAGATGGACCAGCACTGAAGGAATGTGCGTTTTTTGACCTTTCATTTACTGAGGGATTGTTTGCTGAGCATGCCTAGGGTGTGTTCGGAAAGTCTTTTTTGATTAGGGAGGCTCCAAACTAAGTGAACTGACCCAGAAGTATCTAACTGGCAGCCATGATAAAGGCTTGTAGAATTCTTTAAATGCTATGAAAAGGCGCTTCAGGGTTTGCTTTCCTATCTCTGCTCGCCGAGGAAGCACAGCATCATCCTCCATGAAAGGAAAGGAGATATGACTGTCCTAGAATTGTTTGGCAACTCGGGTGTTCCCAACTAAGTGCTTCCCTCTCGTGAATTTTACAGTTTTATGTTTGATTCGAGTACATGTGTCTTTTGTTTGAAATGTATTCAGAGCCAAGAGAAGATTTCAACATCAGTTTACATCACACAACATTCTACATTATACACAAAGACTATGGTGTGTGTGTGTTCTTAGAACCCCTACAGCGCCGCACTGGGTGTGTTTTTTTCCAGGGCAGTCTTCTGGCTTTACCCAACACAGATAACACCTGCAGTGAGGTTACACCCTGTGGAGGACAATCTGAGATTTCAGAAAGAAAATGCTTATGTTGGTGTAATTGAGACCTGTAGTGCAAAACATTGTGAGGGTCTGTGTTTGCTTCTGGCCTCACACGTCTAGGTACTGTACATTCATCTTGCATCAAACTTTTAGAGTCTACGTTCTTCAAATCTGGAATTATCTCCACTGAAGGATTTGTTTGTTTATTCCTTGTCTAGCTTCCTTTTTTGAAAACCACCTTGTGTTGCATTGACATTAGAGGTAGTGAGACAGGTATGGGATTGTGCACAGTTGGTATAATGCTGGTATAATGCCCTTTTTTATTTCACATTCAGATTTACTTTACTTTACTTTACTTTGACTTCAAATGGCAACACACACTGGCCACTTTGCAGATTATCATGCCACGTGATGCTCTTAGCACATAAGAATAAGCCTTACAGACAGCAGAAGTACTCAAGTTGCAGTAGCCAGTGTACAGTCTAGGCACAGAAACAATTCAAGCAGCAAATGTGATAAAATAGTTACCTCTCTGGAGTGCTGAAGCTGGTAAATAGGACAGTGGCGCATTGTAGCGGTAATGAGCATCTTGAGCAGACGTGTAAAGAAAACAATCGGCACTGTTGTTCTAACTTATAGTCTTTTGGAACGAAGAAGCACCAGCTTCTCTTGCATCATCCATATTGGTTATTTTCAAGTCTAAGAGACACCAAATGTGTCAGCTAGTCACATAATAACCAGGATCAGGTGTACTGGATTGTAACCAGCAACGGGAATAAGCAGAAGTATAATTTTTATGTATGAGCGTTTCGGGTTTTCTAGCAGCACTCTCTTTAATGCAGCATGATGTTGGCAGCAGCAGTAATGTCAAAGTTGAGTTTCCGAATTCAAATGCATTTCCCCTGCAGTGCTACTTCTATACAGCAGTGTGGTTCACAAGGTCAAATTCAGGTTAGTCTGGCTATGAGAGATGTGTTCGTCCGCTATACCTGTGCAGGAAATTTCATTACAATTTCCTCTAAAAAAAGCCCTTTTAGAACAATTATGTATATCAATTGGAGAGGAAGTCAGTGTATCAATTGTATCAATGTGTTAACTTCAATCTTCACAACTGAGCTAACATATTTAACTTAGACATCCCCGTTTATTCTCAGAACGAGCTGCAGTGTGAGATAAATTATAGTGTATACGGCACAGTGCAAAATATGGAGAGTAATATATTTATGATCTCTAGAGAGAAAGAGATGTGAACGATTCCTTGGATAAAACATCTGTTTCGAGGAATAAAACCATCTGAGGCTTCATGTAGAAGTTTCTCTTTGTTTCTAACATCTTTTGGATGGTTTGTTCGTAAATGGCTCCAGTGTGCACCATCTGATGGTTTACGCTGTGTGCTACCAATTACGCCACAGCCCAGGCATTAAATAAATAAATTATCCAATCAGTTTTAAACGTGGATCTCAATATCAGCTACACAGTTTCAATTATCACACCACAGGCACAGACTGCTACAACTGCTAGAGACAGTTCCACAATTAGATGTTTTTGCACTTGGTTGTTCTGAAATACACCTACACTGGAATTACAGTACCCACGCCACTTGCTTCCATGTTTTAGTCCATTAGGACCATTTACTACTTTCATAGGTGAGTCAGGAAGACATCTCACTTCCAATAATTTCATAAAAATCATTTGTCTCCCTCAATTAACTCCATCAAGTGTCCACGACAGTCTCAGCCCTCCTGAAATACAGCCTGGGAGAGAGAGCAGCCAACCAGCAGACCAGTGAGTTAATCACAGAGAACATTTTACTCCATTTGCCACAGCTGATTGCTAATGTCCATTAACAAAATGTGCTTTAAGGTGAGGTCAGCTTTTACCTGTGATGCACTGAAACTCAGATGAATGATTTTAGAAATGCAAGGACGTTTACCCACCGTTATTTTCTCAAGATTAATTTGCACTTCTACACATTTTTTAAAATAGTTTTTGAATACTTTAACGCAGAGCGCGAACATTAAGCGTCAAAAAAGCGTCATATTTTTTATTCTGGAACAAGGTTAATTTTGCGGGGCTTATGCATGGCAAAGGCAGCACATACAAGATCCACTCCTTCTGTTATTCCCTTCACAATACATACAGATCTGTAAATCTGTGATGAGGCCTTTAGAAATGTAAATAGACAATTACACAATAAAGTTAGGTGAAGGCCCCACAAGGCAATATAAATTCAACGTTTTGTGTGGATGAACTTGACTGGTCAGTACAAAGCCCTGGTCTCAACCTCTCTGGAGGCCTTTTTCCGGTATTCAATTCATGATACCACACCTTTTTTCATCCAGTTTACCACTGTGTGTATTGACATATTCGTGTTCATTTGTATTCTATTTAAGATGGGACAGTGCACACTAATTAACACGAGCACCACGAGTCCATGAATGTGTCTGATTTTGCCCTACAGGCTAATTTCATTATCTGCAGTCCCTGGTAGGTTGATGGCATTACATGCATGCATTGCAGTACAACTTTATGTCCCGGCAGAGGTTTGATTTTAAAGTGTCCAAATTCATGCTTAGGAGGTGCCTCAACTAGAAATGGGAAAACATCAACTGAACTCTTGACAATTTTCACTGACAATTTGTGCCCGTGAGAGTCATTTATCCCACCTTCACCTGGGTTAAATGTCTCTGTTCTCTGTTTGGGAACTGCTGCCCTTCTACACCACTACTGACATCTCAAACACCTACCACTCAATACAGCTAATGAGCCTGCTTTCTGCACATGAAAACACCATGTCCCCAACCTGCTGGTATCCTTTATTCTCTTGTCCCTGTGCCTTTGGTTTTTATTCCTGCTCTCAAGGCCAATCAGTTAGCATGGCTGCCTGGCTGGCTAGCAGACTGGCTGGCTGGCTGCCTGTCGATCTGCCACTCTGGGGGAATGTCATCCGTGAAGGACACCATTACAAGCCTGCCTACGGGACTGTCATGCTTTAACCCCCTCAAAAACATATGTGTATTGGTTCACACGCATGTAGGGAGGGAAGGGAGGAGGAAGGGAAGAAGAGACAGAGAGAGAGAGGACTTGACATATCTGATTATAGCCATTAGGCTTCAGCCATGTAGGAAATATAACTTCAGTATCTATCTATCAGTAACATGTTCACCACGTTATTGATTATTGCCTAATCAGTGTTTTGCTGGTAATTGTTAGCTCTGTGACTTGAATTGTGCTGAAGGTAATTCATTTAGAACAGATTGCAATGCCAGCAAAGAAAAGCTTCCTGTTTTCATGTGGAACACAACAAGCTATGTGCTCGAAATGCTTAACATTTTAACTGACCAACTGCAATATTTGTTGCACGAAGCATATTTAAACATCCATTTATTCAGGTTCTCTGTGAAAAAGGATAGAGAGAGGTTTTTTTTAGAGAGCCATTGTCTTTGGTTTATACCTTAATTCAACATGGAAATAACACAATGGAAGACATAAACACACGGTAGAGACCATTGTCCAATATGACACAGATAAGTCACTTCTGTTTAAAAACATATTGGGAAATGGAGCTGAAAATTTGCAAATATATGCTGAGAAGTCCATTAGGTTACTTGTGCAAATTTCCATTGAAAACAATCTACTTTTCACATGGTTTCCAAAATGCATTTTAGGCAAATGACTGCATGTCAAGGAATTGTGGACAAGGACTGCAAATCATGCGTAGATATTTTGGAAGCGTCTTCCCTTGGAATAAAGGAAAATATTTGTCTTGCTTGATGAAGTATTTGCTGACCAGATACCCAAACTGCAGTTAATTGAATGACTGTTGCAGCACCAAATACAATTCATTTAATTATTATAAACCCATAGTGAAACGATACATCAAAGATACAGAAACTGTTTCACCAAAAGGCACAGGCCGGCTCACTGTGGGTCATATCTCTCACATGCAATGCATGCATATCACACACACACATACACACACACACACATAGAGGGAGAGACCGTCAATATTACAGGGTCTGATTGCAGCTTTGTGTTTACCTTGCACACCAGCTGGATTCTCGCGATGTCATGAGATCTCGCGAATATCACGGTATCACATATCACACAGAAATCTATTTTGTCTGGCTTCAAGTAATGCGTTTGTGTCCAGAAGGCCAGTGACCAATCAGCATCCTGTAAGGAGCTATTGGCAGCTAAGGGCGTGGCTTAGGTGTGTGTGAGACAACAAGGAGGGGCGAGTGTTCTTTACAACAATGGCGGCTCCTGAAGAGGTTAGCGTGGAAGGTACAACAGCATCAGTTATATCACAAATGGAGAGCAGTTCTTCATCAAAAGAAGCTCAAAGAACAACACTGAGGACTTTATTCGATGGAAAAGACGTTTTCACTCTTCTCCTGACTGGCTTCGGTGAGAGTTTGATTGACAAATGATTCATCCAATCACCTGCCAAGTATTTATTTTTTAAGTGCCTGCCTTTTCCAAACAATTACCATTGATGGATTCTGAGATAATTCAGTTTGACAATCTGGTGGGTCAGGTTAGCTGTGTGTGTGAAACGGCACCATTTCCCCTTGGGGACAATAATGTTTATCTTATGTTGTCTTTTCTTATCCATAAAATGTGTATCGGATGACATAGCCTAGGAATAAGGGCACTGAGTGTTTCGGACGTTTTAATCCTGTCTGATACATTGTCCTACTTTCTTCCAAAACATATTTGGTAATCCAAATAGTAGTATGTAAAATGTATACTGCCAGCTGGCAATTTTAGATGGATACTACTGTAGGAGACGAGGAGTTATACTGTCGGGTTTCTAAATTTGAATTTGTAAATGCTCAAACTCAGCCGTATATATTCCCCTGCTGATCTGGATTCACAAAGCGGAAGAACAATAATTAAATCATGAATACTGCATCACCTGCACCCACTAGTGATTGGATTCATCTCAGTGTTGTCCTCCTTAGCATATTCAGCTCTTTGAAAGTCTTCTAAGGACTTCAGTGTTGCTCTTAGAAGTTCAGCAGGCTCTGATTCATCTTTTTTTTTTCATAATCAAATTATTAAGTGTTACATAAATGGCTGCTTCCTCTTCTCCACTTCAACCAAGCGGCGCCTTGACACAAAGGTGAAAATCAGCAGATTCTTTATTCCTTCCTCATTTTCCTCGAGTAAGCAGAGAGAGGGAGATGAAAGAAGGAAAGGAGATATTGAAGTGGAGGGTTGTGTTATCCAGCACCCGATGGTTTATTGATCCTCGCTGTGCCTCTCCCTCTTTCTCTCTTCACAGTAGGGAGGAGTAAATTGGACTGTTTTCTTCTGCAGTGATTGACGTCTGCCTTCTGTGAGCAATGTTTTCAAACTTGCAGAGATATTTTCAGCAGACTGGAAAGATGTTTTTGGCGTTCCCTCTTAAAATGACACAACTCTTTGAGTGCGTGCTGCGTCTGAGCTGACAGGTGACGAGTGTTCAGCTAAACAACCTACAGTGCACTGTGACAACTCTGTCAACTAAAAACAAAGGGAGAGGACGACAAATCGAGCTTCTGTCACTTATCGCCGGGACTAGCAAAACAGCACAGCCCAGTCCAAGCATGAAATCGTGTCTGAAGGGAAATCCTTTATGTTCGGGAAAACTAAAAACTAAAAACATTGGTGTTGCAGAGCAAACACTGAGAAAGACGCAGCAGTGCTTTGTAATTCTGGCCTTTGTTTGTGTCCCTGTGTGCAGAATGTGTGGTCCCTGCAAGGCAAATGTATCATGTCACGACATACCACATGGCATTGTTATATTCTGAGTTCCCTCCTACTCGACTCTAAGTTTTCTCTTGTTCTCTTTCTAGTTGGCAGCTGCTCTTAGGAAGACAATGCATTCCTTAAATTGACTTTAATCTCATTGTGTCAAAGTAAAGCTTTTAAAAGGTTAAGTTGAGGTGCCGGTTGATGTTTGGCGGTATTGTTGTGTAAATCCATGTTCATGTTGTAGTTTGGTCATGCAAAGCTGACTTAGTAATTCCCATGTAGCGTAAGTTACGGTTTACACACAATGTACTAATCGTAGTCAAACTAAATCAAATAAGCTGTTGAATTCCCACCTCCAAAGTTGTTGATGTTGGATGATTTATACCAGACATATTTTAAATGATTCATTTATCCGCTCATGGTAACTTTAGCATGGTTGAGATTAGCCAGGGTTCGTGGTCACGGTTATAAAACAACATGTATTGTTGTTCTGAGAAAGGAGGCCAAAATTCAGATTGTCAGTTTCACACAGTTGCAAAAAAAAGCTGGCAACAAGGATTCTGATACCAGAATGCAGGTGGAAATATCTGCACAGTCAGCAGGATGCACAGACCACAGAGCCTGCCCTGTCACTCATCACTCTCCTGCACATGTAACACCACAGAGGGAAAAACGGGGCTCACGGTGAAGAGCTCAGTGGAAGCAAAAATGGATAGGGACGTGGACGACCTTTGACCCTGCCTTAAAATCAGTCACTGTAGCCAAGAACCTTTGTAATTAAGAATTAGTGGAACTCATTTCTTATTATTTCATGTAGTTTTTGGACACCTTCACTGTATGGTTTATCAAAACATGCCATGATGATGGCTAATGTCAATAAAGATAATTCCTTCATTCGTTAAGCCCATGAAAGTCTGCATGGCATACAAGGAAAATGCAGCTATTTCAGTGGACTTTTTAATGCTTAGTAAGCAATCATCAAGTTGCTGTTTTCTGATGTAGCCCGTCTAATGAGGATGTCCCTTGTCTGTGCAACTAATGTAGTTCTTAATGTCTTTTGTCATCAATTATTTTGCTGATATTTGTCAAACAAGGACGACGACTCTCCTCTCAGCTGAGCGCGCTCACACACCTTCATATAGAGCATGTGAGCGACTGATCCAGACACACAAGCATGTTTCTCTATCGCCATCAGCCCAGCGGCAATTCAGAAAACAAAACAAAAAAACAATGGGTCAATTTTCCTGTTTTATAGCAGATCAGACACAAAACAAAAACAGTTGTGCTGGCCCAAAAAGCTCTTTGGCCCGCAGGTAAAGTGTCTGGTCTGCCGGTCCAGCCCTGGTTGTGGTTTTAAATGAAGGAATTAAAAGTGTGGATTTACTCAAAAGTTGATGAATAATTGTTTAAACTACCCTTTACAAGCTATAACTTTGATTAAGACCCTCTTGTCATCATATCCAACCTGTTAACATCCTCATCTGATAAAACCAGGTCTCACTGCTGACTTCATTCCTGACCTAACTTTGCCTCTCACATGGAAACTAATCCCCCAACAGCCAATTACCAAGGGTTGTTTAAGATCCCCAGAGCCCTATCAGCACCTAGCATCTCATAACCTAACCCACCACACACACACACACACACACCTCATACTGCTGATTAAGGGATCTGAGGACATACTGAAATAACTTGCCTCTCTTCACCCACCCATCACCCCAAAACACTACTTATTATTAATCTCTCATTATCTCTTGATTGAGAAATCTTCAGTTCATTTGGATGTATCTTCCACGCACCATTAAAGGACAACCCGATACAGCAATCAGTATACTAGTGGTAATAGCAGCGTCCTGTGAGTACAACTGTTTTTTAATCAGTGGAGCATAAAGTTCTGGCTCATCACTGTTCATCCCGCTACTTTAAAAACAAAGCTGAGGATCGGCTAATGAGAGCCCTTAGCGGATTCATTTTTTATTTGTAAGCACAAAAGAAACCGTCAGCAGTCTGGTCTGGTATTAATAAGAACATCATCAGTGGTGCAGATCGTATTTCTCCCCACGTCTTAAAGCCATGATCCGACCAACTGCACCTCAGCCCTTCAAAACTCAGTTGATGGATGACTGCCCATGAATTTACTGCAATCTCTACATTTCCATTCATCTTTCTTGTTTTCCAAAAGCACACAAAAAAATGCCCTACAACGTCATTCATGGCGCCGTGGTTTAACTGTTTTTAACATCAGATCGCTTTCGCATTTCCATATTTTCTGTTGCTTCACTTATTAATTTCAGTAATAAGTTCATCCATTGAGGTGTACGCTGAGAAGAACCCGTCAAGACGTGTGTACCGTCCGCAGCCAGCGATGCGTGTTGTGATGAATCGCTGGGAGAAGCTAGGCTAGGCTGTGACCACAGAGTATTAATCACAGCCGAACAGATTATTACCCGTCCTCCATCCATCTTTTGCCGGTGACGTTGTAGGGTCTAAACAAACAATGGTGTGTTGGTTTTATCCTCAACGTGCAGTATGTTATGAGTCGCTGGCACACGCTCATTATGGATCCTCGGGTGGAGTTAGTAGCCTCAGCTGGAACACTGACTCCTGCTGCAATCTAAGATGAATTGATGATTTATTTGCAGAATTAAAGAGACAATAAAGGAGCTAGAGAAGTAATAGGCTGCTGGATGACAGTGAGATAAATGAATGTTGTCACTAAGCCTGATTGTAGGAGAGCGAACACATTCATGAAAATGAAATAAACATATATTTTTACAGGTTGACTGTGACTAACAAGAGTTTGTTTGTCCTGCAGCACCTCCGACTGTCCCTCCGCTGCACTCGGAGCACTTCAAACCCTGTCATGAGAAGGACCTGGCCTACTGCCTGAACGGAGGCGAATGCTTTGTCATCGAGACGCTTAGTGGGCCTCACAAGCACTGCAAGTAAGTGACTGACCTGCTGCTGTTGTTGATCGCATTATGAAAATGTCTCCTTTCTCTTTTTTTTTCTTCTTCGTAAGAAGCTCCGACTGTAACGTTCAGGGTGTGGCTGAGAGTAGTCTGAGACCTGGCTGTCTTTTATATCGCTGAGATGGGATTTTGTTGGACACTTTGGATTTGGATGATGTTTGAATATGTTCATTCTTCTTGAGAAAATCTGTAAGAATAACTGGACGATGTGAACTTTATTATTCATCTGACTGCTTGTGTGTTGTCCCTTTGTGCTCGCACTAAAGCTGTTTGTTTGTATGAATTATTTTTGAGAAAGGGGGGAAAGCAGAGTGCCTTGTTTTTTTGATCGGGGGATGTGTTTGTTGGCTTCTGTATATTTGATGTGCATATTTGTGTTGACAGTAGACACTTAAATTAAGTGAAAAAAAGTGTTGAATGGATCGAGGAATAATCCTTTGGTGTAAGAGGGTTTAAGCATCAATCACTCTTTCACCCACTGTTAGTTTTTAAAGATAGCTTTATTTATCTTGTGTTAGAGTTACAGTTACACTAGGTTTCAATGGTGACCTAGAGTCATGGTAAACAAAAGGCACTCCATTTGAAGTTGTCAATCCCGACATAATCACATTTTCTAACAAACAGTCCGAGTGTATCCACTTAGACACTTCATGCCACGCTGTCCTGAAGCTGTGCTGGAACTAGTGTACATTGTATTGGTAAATTACATGAGAAAACATCTGGATCAACAGCTGAAAGGTGGATTAAACAGATAAATGTTGAGTTTTTATGAAGATATATATATATATAAATGTCTGCCTTGACTCTGCATCACTGTTTGAGTAACTGCTGTGAATCCAAGCTGACTAGAGAAGATTCTACTGTATAAAGACACAGACTCACTTTACAGTTTGAAACTATATACTTTAGAGTTTTCCTGTAGTTCTCTATTTACTATTGGTACAGCAGATATATATATATATATATATATATATATATATATCTGCTGTACCAATAGTATATATATAGGACCTATGCCCTCTTAAAACACTCCTTAATATACTGTATGGAAAGATTTTCTGCAGTTCAATGTGTGTGTGTGTGTGTGTGTGTGTGTGTGTGTGTGTGTGTGTGTGTGTGTGTGTGTGTGTGTGTGTGTGTGTGTGTGAGAATGTATGTAATTGCCATCTTACTTGCGTGTGTGTGTGCGTGCATGCGTGCGTGTGTGTGTGTGTGTGTGTGTGTGTGTAAGAATGTATGTAATTGCCATCGTGTGTGTGTGTGTGTGTGTGCCTTAGTTGTCCCAGATTTGAGAGTAGTGCTCATGGGCACTTAGCCTGTTCGATCGTGGGGCCCTTTACTAATTAAGTCCCAGAACAACTTCTTCCCAAAATCTAACCGCAGGACTTCCACCCGACCTGTTTTTCAAAGAGCCTGTTTTGCCTCCTCCGGGTTAGAGCGTACATCCGTGTGCGTGTGGACAGTATGAGGATGATGATGAGGGGTCGGTTTGTAGGTTCTGTAAGTGAGACTAAAGAAGTTGAACACACAGATGCAATGATGCACGTAAACAAATGATAATGCATTCACATGCACACAAACAATGGACCTCCTGCAAGAACATGTTTTGTATTCTGGAAAAACATCTCCCCACAGCAAGGCGATCGATGTCTGCAATGGAAGAAGGCCAAATAATGGAAGTGTTTTTGCACTTTGAGACGTTCATATTGATATTGTAGTTTTATACAATAGCATCACCAGCCAATTTAAATCAATGGTGATATTGTGAGGCATTAAAGATACATTTAGAATTATGTTAACCGATTATTCAAATTGCAGAGTCAAACAGGATGATGTCAACATTATTATGAAGTGTAATTTATATAAGATTTTCAAACTGAAATATAGAGTCCATTAGTAAAAAACGTGTGATGGCAGCAGACTAGACCACTCGTAAATTGTGTTTGAACCTCCAGAGGAAAAACAGAATTGATGAATGCGGCAAGTTCTCCTAAATCACTCCTACGAGCCACTTCAGAGCGAATCGGTCCGCACCAGTGCTTCTTACATGAAGCCCAAAGTGTTCACATGAACACAAAAACATACTGGAGACATCCAGTTACAGAGTAAATGTCTCAAAGCGTTTACATGGACAGTAAACTGTCTGCTATAAAATCAGTCGGACTGTGTGTCTGACCCGTGTAGTTGGAGCTACATGAATGCAGAAAAGTTTTGTTTTGTTGGAGCAAGTGGACAGCAGTGGCCATGTTGCCAAACACTGGGATTTCTGAAGTAATCTACCTGTGCCAAACAGGTTTCTCTAATACCCATGTTTCTGCTGAAAGCCAGCTGGTTTCTTATTAAGGGAATGCACTGAAGAAGCATCCCACTTCCGTCCGTTCTTTAGTTTACTGGTATATTTTCTGTGTAATCCAGTCAAACGTCAACTGAAGTCCACGAGACGTCTGCTTTGCTTTCAGTTTATATTTCAGAGAGCGGTGATAGTTGACAGAGAGGAGGGGGAGGCAGGATAAGAGAGGCAGGATATATATATATATAGAGAGAGAGAGAGAGAGAGAGAGAGAAGGAAACACTGACTGAGGTGTAGGCGGGCGAGGAGTTGGAGTTTGCCTCCGTTGCTACGACAACATAATCTGTGGACATGCGTAGCTGTTAGAGCGAAGGATTGCGATGCTCACTGGGACGGCCTTGAACACACTGCCTGTGCATGTTAATGTGGGACGTAGGGAGAGAGAGAAAGAGAGACATGTTGACTCCCACCGTTCCATCGTGTGTTTTCGAAAGGAAAGACATTTACCATCAGACAGTATGGCATTAATTCACTCATTTAAATAACAGCTGGCAGGACCATGCAGTAAAACTAAGAAGTGTGTTTAGCACTTTGCTTAAAAAATCACATTTAGAGTGTATAGTTTGGAACGCAGGAATTAAACCACCGTAACGACTAAGTCTTAACGCTTGCCGTGAATATTTTATGAACGGATGGACCTTCTGATTAAGGCTCCAGTGACTTTATGGTAAGTAAATGCTGCATTACTAACATTTACCAATCCAAAGAAAAAAAACAGGATACTTTGTGCTATAATTGACATGCTGTTAGACATTAATTTATCCTTATTAACAAAAGAATGACAAATTTCACCCCAGGCACAGGATCAATGCTTAATCTGATTCAATTTGTGTTTACACTAAATTGAGACGAATCAGGTTGTAAAAGCGTGATCAATCCAGACCTTTAATGGGGATGAATTGAGCCGCTTTGTGGCATTATATGTCACAGAATTAATCATTTTTACTCGCGAGATGAAACTTGATCCTTGTTGCAATGATTTTCTCCAAAGAGTCATCACTCAAGTATCAAGCGCCATTCCCGGCCATGTTGTAAAAACCTGCGCCGATTGTCCCCCAGAGCGCTGTTTAGCGCTGTCGGTGTGCAACGCTTGTGTTTGTCAACCCACGGGGACGGATGCGGAGAGGGAAAAGGGACTCGACGTGAGTCATATGGTCTCCTTGTTCTGCAGACACACAGACATGCACACACACACATTCACACACACACACACACACACAGCAGTGCCCACTGCTTTGGGCAGCATAGTCAGGCATTCAATCATTAGTGCTCAGCTAACCAGTGAATTAGTCGGTGTGCGAAGATAATATTTTCAGAACATGGCAAGAGGCCAAGGCATGCAGTTATAAAAGTACGTGATGAGATGAATTTGATGAATTACTTTCTCAGTTTTGCCAGATTTCCCCAAAAAGAACAAAACGGTTTTAGTAATAAAAGGTTTTAGTGTAATTGCTGGTTCAAATAATATCTATGCAAATATATTCCCTTCACTATTTGCCCATATATTCTTTTACTCGTGTCTCGTCGCTCTCTTTATTTTCATACTCCGGGTCTTGTGGCGGGTCTCTGGTTAACGAATCTGCACTTTCATAATTGTCTCAGTCACTGTGTGGAGCCAAAACATCTGGGGATTTAACTCCTCCTCTTCTAACTGGCCATTATACATTTGTTCTGCCTTAAGATGGATTCGATTTCTGGCCTGTTTAGTATGTATTTCCTCCTGCTGGTGTGACTGGGCAGAGAGGCTCTCCATCAGTCTAGTTAGCAACAGGGGCTAGCTAAGCCCGTCTCATCGCCCTTCGTCGAGAGGCCATTCCAGAGCGACACAAAGGCAATCTCTCCTGCCAGGTGGAGGTAGAGGGGGTTTGGAAGAGATCCCTGCAAAGCCCCCTTCAATCAGACCTGGGTCTGACAGAGACACTCTAGAGGGCAGAAACAGATATATGACACACACACACACACAAACACACACAGTTGGCACAGTTTATGTGTTGGAAGCTTGGAAGCTAAGATGTTGGCCCAGACTGTTTCAAGTCGTAGAGCCGACCCTTCACCAGCTGAGGAATGTTTAAGATCCTTCTGCAGCTCCAGTGCTCGTGTTTCAAAAACTTCAACGTTGACTTGGCTTCAAAATGGACACGAACAGCAGTGTACTGAGGATTCAGATGGGTTTGGATTGGAGTTAGTTGACAAGAGAATCAAATTAACAAACTGAATGAATTTTATGATAAAGTAGAAAATTCCACCACGAGTACACAAAACTGGGGTGACTTTAAAGAAAAGAAGGGAATGTGTGCAAAAGTAAATCGCAGTGGTTTTTGCATCTGTTTGCACGTGTAAAAAAACAATCCTCCTCTCCCTCCCTCCTGTCTCTCTGGACTCCAGCCGTTCCTCTCCTGGGTGATCTCAGCCTTTTCCAAAGCATTCATCCACGGACCAACGCCAGCAGATTGACTTGGGCCTCACAGGTGCAAAGAGTGGCTGCTCGTAGGAATGCATAGCATTACCTTCCCCGCTCGTCCACACACACACACGCACACACTGGCAAGCCAATTAGCATGATGCATGCATGAAATTGAAAACATAGCAGAAATCCCACACATCTAAACTGCCAGTAAACAAGGAGATTAAAACCCACACTTAAAAAAGAACAGGCAGCTGAAGAAAGACTGCATTTCATGCGCCATACGTAATATTCTTAATATTGTTATGTATATAGCCTATAAACTGGTACCAACTGAAAAATAAAATGATGCGACACTTGCATAAACGGGCATTAAGCTGTGATTGTGCAAAAAATGCTGCCAATGATTTTATCAACATCGTTATACATTTGGCTCACAATCAATGTTAGAGGCAGCAAGCAAACCTAAGATTTTTCTTCCACAGAGATAAAAATAAAATAATAATTTTGGACCCGTCAAACTAACAAAATAATTCACAATCATTTTTTTTATTTTATTTTTTGGAGAAGCTGAACTTTTATTCGATACTTTTCTTAAAACTCTGTGGATATTTTTTTAAAGTTATTCATCTACATAAAAAAGTCAGGTCAACCATCAAATCGGTGCCTACAATGTTGCAAACATACTTCACACTGAAACCCGTGAACAGAAACCTAAGAAATAAACACGAGTAGTAGGAAATGTAACTCTCCAATGTCCTGAAGTCTCTCCTCTGGGCGTCAGGAAGGACACATGCATCCACTCACACAAATCCGCACGCCAGTGAGTTTCGGTCAGCCCAAGAGACCCACGCCATCCCAACAGTGAGCATAACAGTCAATGAATAAATGGAGGGGTCATTGCATTCTGTACATTATTGTTTCTGACAGCAGTAATATACCTTGACAGATAAAAGCCTCTGGGATTGATGTGTCGAATGCTAAAGTGCACATCTGTGATTGTGTGTGTGCAAAAACATCTATTGACATTACAGAGAAACGTGATCTACTCTTGCCTACATTCAGATAACCATCTGGTTGCGGTTCGAATGGAAAACACCTGTGTTTTTTTTTTACTCGTTCCGTCGCTTTCTTCCTGTTGTCCTACCCCCTTACCCTTCCCTCGCTCTCTCTGTTTTCTCCCTCTCTATCTCTGTTGCTTCGTCTATCCCACTCAACCCTCGTTGCCATCTGTGCGATAATAATGGCACACCAGTGGGAGTTCGGCTGGTGTCTCTCTGACAGTAATAAACAAGGCTGATGCCGTGGCATGCTTTAGAGGTGGGTGAAAATTAAACGGATAAGATACCGCATATTGTGGCTTGTAGGCGCCGCTTTCAGCAAATGAATCCTCGCAAGATGCCAAGAGGAGCACTCAGCGTGCCTGGGAACGGAAAAGCTGGGAGGGAGCCAAGGGGGGAGGGAGACAAATATATTCCGGGAGACAGGCGATGAGAGGGCTTATTTTTGGTGACATGAAGTTGAGAGTGTGAGCGATGGTGGCCAAACGTCAGTATGTCACTGTGTGCTGATTTAATTAACACACAATGAAGGCTTAATGATCTCTTGGCAGCTCAATCAGGCTGTTATCTAAGGGATAGTCAATGCAGTACAGGGGAATCATCTTGCTGATGTTTTTAATCATTGCTATTTTAACTACTTCTTGTTCTTGAATAGAACATTTTATTTCAGAAAATTTCTGAATAAAAAATGAAAAACACACACCAATGGTTTTTTTTGTGATGGAAGTGATTGTCACACTTAATGTGTGCCATGAATGTTGGAAAGTCCAACGATAATATCTCTTTTACAGCTTTTGTCTACGATAAATGGTGTAATTTGGGCAATTTTTCTAAAACAATACATGCCGTTTATACCCGCTGCTGGGTTTTGGGGTTCAGAGTTTTTGAGACAATTTGCTGCATCTTGACAGAGCTGCCATTCTTTTTTCAGCCCATTGTTTTGGCTTTACGTCTCATCTCCCCGCTCTCATTAAACTCATGTCAGGCAGTTGATTTCAGCAATACTGTTGTGCCAGAGTAAACCCACTGTAAGCTAGCAGTCCAGCACCAAATGCCAGCGAGACATAGTTAGCGACTAGCTGGTGAAGAAGGCCAAAGACGTTATATTAAGTCTTGATTAAACCAAACAAGAGCAAGAGGCAGAGTGAGCACTCACTCATATTCTTCAGGTGGAGAAACACAACTACAAAGCTTGCTTTAGTGTTAGTTTATCTAATTAGTGTGTGATTGGGAATTTTCTCAAGCCGGCTCATCAATGCCACTTCCTAAGCTCTCCAACTTCTCGACTTGCAATTGATTTGTATTGGAGTCTTTGTTAGTTTTAATTAGCAAGATTTAACAAGTTTAATTGTGCAATTGCATTAGCTCACTCAGTTTGGTAAACAGCACAGAGCATCCAATTAAGGCTCTTTCGCAAACCTACAATTATACAGTGTGTGTGTGTGTGTGTGTGTGTGTGTGTGTGTGTGTGTGTGTGTGTGTGTGTGTGTGTGTGTGTGTGTGTGTGTGTGTGTGTGTGTGTGGAAGAAAGCTCAATAACCTCATGACAGACATAATGTTTGTAAGTATGCTTATTTGGAAACTGAATCTGTCAAAGTGGTCATGAGGATTTGTAGACGCTGTAGCTGGAGTGTGCAG
Organism: Pholis gunnellus; assembly: GCF_910591455.1. Lineage (NCBI taxonomy): Eukaryota > Metazoa > Chordata > Actinopteri > Perciformes > Pholidae > Pholis > Pholis gunnellus. The sequence continues at coordinate 21,478,097 of NC_136538.1, forward strand.
TGTTGTATAAAACACACGTGGTAAGATTTTGACAGAAAGCGACAGGAAGTAGAGACTAGGCATGTGCACCGCAGGTGATAATCCTTGAAATCTTTAAGTAATTGTCAAACTCAACACTGTTATGAAGTATAGTACTTAGTCTAATTACGGTCATTTATCACAATGACGTTTTCCTGTGAACAACCCTCACAGCCTGTGGCAATTGGACCCTGACGATGGCAACTGCAGGTTTTTGAAGACTGTTTGAAAAAGAATATCGGATAAAAAGCTGATCTTATTACTGTTTTAGTTTCCATGGTTTCACTGCAGAGATTGCATTGACTCTTGGCAGTAAAAATACCTTTTGCACACCAATAGTGGCCATCAAAAAAAAAAGGTGCACTTGTTGCATTAAAATAAGTTGGATGCAACAAACAAATAGTTTTATGTGAGACAGCATTTGTTTGTTGCCTTAGATGAATAAAAGGCCCGAATAAAATACCAAATGTGCCGCTTTTCATCCTTTAATCCAAGGTGCTTGGGAGGTTGCGCTTACTAAGCAACCAAAACTTGCGCTCTGCGATGATGCAGTTACGTTAATGTAGCAGTGAGCCTCACTGACTAAACTAAACTAATTTAAAACAAAAATAAACAAACGGTGATCTTCCAGCTAGGAGACCGCTGTTCATTCCCTGTGAAACAAGAATTCAAAGCTGATTTGTTACGTAACTTGTCTTTTCCTAAACCTAACTCAGTAGTTGTGTTGCCTAAACGTTGTTTCCTGTGAAGATAAAAGTTTATTTTGAAAAGACCATATGGATGTAACGAGCGGAAGTTAACACGTGTTGGTGGACTTGTAGAAAAAGATATCTGACGAAGCGTTGTATGAGGCAACATTCACTGAGCAGCTGATGATTTGAGTAGCAACAGTACACTATAAAAATGAGATATATCATACTCATGAGCACTTTATACAAAATCATCGTAGTCCACACTGCTGCAGTACTTATAGTGTGAAAAATAGCAAATGCTATTCGTCTAAGTGAAATATTAAAGCCCAAGACTACATGTGTTTGTGGTTGCACCATTCCATCAGATGGCACTATTCTCGATGTCTGAATTTCAAACACTTTGCAATCGCCACCTCTTTTTCAAAATAAAGTCATGTACGATTGTACAATACTTTGTTGGCCAACATGAAATGTAACCGGGCAACTGGCAGGTTAGTGGAGTTTCTTATACCTCCAGGAGGAAAGAACAATTGTGATTGTCGCATTTAAATATGAACCAATCTTTATTTTTGTATTAATTCCATGAATCATGTTCCTGTCCAAAATGTCTTAGATGTATTTTCATGTAATCCAACACAGTGAAAGCAGATGTAGTAAAGATCATTTCACTTCCTGCTATGCCTTTGAAATGAGTGACACTCGGGATGTATTTCATTACATATATCAATGATTCAAATCAGTGAACTGTGATATGGGAGCATATTCACACTCCAACACCCACACAGTCAGCTCATCCTTAGGAGGCTCATAATGCTTTCGGTCATGTGTATTTGCAGGTGTGCTTGGAGACGTAATACGCAAACATCGATTGAACACGTTTGACAGCTCTGCCAAACCTGTCAGTGACGCGATGAGGAAACAAAGATTCAGAGTCATGAACTCAGGGAAACGAAAGACAGAAACGGGGTTTTAGGAAGTTTCCCATCAAATGTGAAGGGATGTTCCAGCAAAACTCTCTATAACGATGCGAGAATACATACAAACACACACAGGATGTGAACTGTACAGTAACAACACTCAGCGGTGAAGATAGCGAGAGTGAGCTACGGAGACAGCGAGGGGACGGCGAGAAAAGAGACGTGAGGAAGTAGACGTACAGTAATTTGGTGGTGTTTCTAATCAAGGCATCCCTTTCAAGTCAGCAGGTTTGATGTGGTAATAGGATGCAGATTAATGCAAATGATTCCTCCTTTTTGCTCCAAAACTCTGACTGAGTTTGCATTGCAGCTTCCTGCAGGATGGCGAACTCTGAATTAATACAAAAAAAAAGAGCAGAGAGAAGTACTATTGATTTTTTTGAGAACAAAATCGAGGGAAAGTTGTAAACCGGCCACAGAGACACTGTCATTTTCCACGCCCTCCTTGTGGGAGTCTTTCCCCAGCGACTGAACTCTGGCACAGCGGTGCATTTCACCATGCATGAGAGGGGAAATTGAATGTGACAGTAAAACGAGGAAGACGCAGGGTAAAAATATATATTTACATAAAGGATTGCTGAGAAAAGAAGAGAGGGAGAGAGATGTTGAAAGCGACAGAGTGGGGGGAATAGAGAAGAGAGAATAGCTGAAGACAAGCTGTGTCTGCAATATTAAGGAGCTCCAGTGCTACCTAGGAGCCATACCAGCCCACTGATGTATGTTTTTACTGTAGTGCACTTCACTCTGAAATGGCAGCGGCGCCCCGAGCACAGACATGTCTGTCTCCCACTCCGACTAACAAGAAGCAGTTCCCTGTCGGTGTGTTTTCAGAGGAGGGCGGCTTGATTACACACACACACATAAGCACAAAATGAACACTTGTGTCCTGTGGCGAGGGGCTCACACACAATCTCAACACGCAGAAGCTCCCTTGTACACCTCCTCCTCCTCCTCCTCCTTTTTAAATGTCCGTGAATATTCCATGCTTTCCCGATTCAAAATCTGGTCAAGGTCACTGTCACGCTTACACTTAGCTAATGGCCATTTTTAGAGGCCCTGTAATTGTCCTTTTAGGCTGCCCATTTTTTTCCAAATACAGGCAATTAAATCTTACCTGAAAGCAAGAAATTGCCGGCAGAAAAGCTCTTGTTCCATGAGTTTTCCATTTATTGTAGCAGCATCTAATCTAATTTGGATTTATAATCCCATTTGTTATGACCCATGTGTTTGTTTCTTTTTTGTAAACTCTTAAAGTATTTGTTGATGTGTTTGTGATTAAAAGTGAAACATCATCAGCGACCGCCGTTCACTGATGAAGATGGTGACACATGTTTGAAAGCTCCGGCAAAGCTACTTTTACTTAAAATCATGAATAAAGAGCCAAGCTCAGAGAAAAGAAAATTACAGGCTGTCAGAAAAATATCAACACGGAACAGCGTATTATTGCTTCCATGGAATCTATAGGCATAAACAGAAATGAATCAGGCTGTTTAGTCATAACTTGCTTTGTGTTGCATTTGAGTCACAGCAACTGATTCTGAAGTGAAACCTGCAGGCTTCATATGTCAACATTACCAACTGAAATTGCTGAAAAATGCAGAAAGAATTTGGAAATCATATGGAATGTCTCTTTAATTATTGTTTCAATTAAAACGATCAATGCTCTCCAATCTGCATATCATATGTTTCTTATTGCCTGGCTTATATGTGTGTGTGTGTGTCTGGGTGTGAGAGTGTGAGCGTGGGTGGTTGTGTTTATGTGAGTACATAAACACTGCTGGCTATTTAAAAATAATCATGTGCTGCAGAAACATTGCCAATAATGGAGCCATTATTTTTTCATTTTTTGGTCTACTGCTGTTTGTGCCTGGCCAAGAGTGGAGAAATGATGTCACGGTTGCAGCCCCACAATGCTTTGCTTCAGGCCGAGCATACAGGAGCCCTTCAATCTTTAAACTACGGTCATGCGGGCCACGGGTTAAATCCAGCATCTGACATGTTGTACTGTAGGTCCGCCTGACATCGGCTTCATACCGAGTAAAAAAAGTAGCACGTGGATGAGTGATGGAGTGAGTGAAGGAGGACGGGAGGGAGATGTGTGTGTGTGTGTGTGTGTGTGTTTGCTCACCTTTGCACATCTCTCAAATGTGAGTGGAAGAGACAGTATCTACAGAGCACAACTGCCATATCGGGAGAAGAAGGGGGGAGAGAGGAGAGGAAATGCACGGGTGGGGGGGGGCTGTGAGGAGATGTTTGCAGTGATCCTGATGGATGCCGACAAGCTCCCGTGTCAAAGTCCAGCACTTATATGTCACTGGAGCACAACCGGACGCACACACGCACACATACAAAGACACAAAAATACCAGCACACACTGCAAACATCCACTTACGGAAAAACGGTAACAAGCATGCACACAGGCGCAAAAGTACAAATGAAGGACACGCATATACACTGGCTATAAGACCACAATTAAGCCCCAGAGTCACCCTAACCTGATCCTAAAAATCAAGCCTTTAAGGTGTTACATTTGAAATGAATTGCATTAATATAGCAGCAAACACATATGTGCTATACAGATGTAGTGGAGTAACGTCTACCTGAGCAGAGCAAGAAGTAATTCTCTCTCTCTGTGTGTCGTAAACCAAGCTTCTCTGTGCTTTGTTTTTTACGAAGTCAGCCAGGCCGCTAGTGTGTGTTAGTGCTCAGGCTAGCTAATTGCTGCCCACCTTCCAGGTCCCCTCCTAGGTAAACACTGTTGCCGTTGTTTGCACTGTTTGCGTTGCTAGCATCGTTAGCTTCTATAGCCGCCGGCTGAGCTTTCGCCATGTTGAGAGCAGTGTGGAGGTAATCCCTCAATCAATCACAGATGCTCTGAATTTCAAATTTAGCACCTTTAACCTCCAAAAAGCCCTGATTAGAATTGAAGACCGGAGATTGGCCACAGTGTTTTTCCTTTCCCAAAATGTCCTCACTCTGAAGGTATAAAATGAACCTTCACAAGGAAGGAAGTTCAAAAGCACACACACACACAAAGACAACTCTACAAATGCATAGTTTCTTTTGTTAACTACTGTATATCATTCATCAGCGGGTGGTGTTTACCCACAATGACATCAATGTACTAAATCTTAATTCCTTGCTATATTTATACTACTAATTATGCACTGTTTACTAATCGTCCTTCTCGCCATTAGAATGCAAGAAATTAAAGTACGCGTTCAGCCTACCAACTTTGGAACAATGCTTCTGGTGAGGAATCTCAGAATGGTTTTACCCCGACCGAATCATCTATTCCTCTTTTGTCATCCATCATCCATAATTGCTTTTAATTGTAGCTCCCTTATTTCTGTTGCTCATTGAATTAAGACAATAGTGTCCATCAACTCCGCTTTTTAAAGAATCGAGCAAATTTAGTCTGCCTGCTGGCATCTTCGAGTTACTTATTTTTTCTTAGTTTCCCAGTGTGAATGCACTGCGAACCGAAAAAGCTGATCAAATGAATGTGTAGTTAGGGACACAGCTGCCGAAAGCACCCTGCCGGGACCATTTAACAAGTCTGTGTTCCTTTCTGTGTCACTCTCTGTGTGTGTGTTGCCATAAGCACTAGTTAGTTTTGCGACACCCTGGGCTTTCTTCACATGTATACAGTCTTTTCTCTTTTTGCTGCAGTGACTTCATGATCTACCAGGATGCTTGGAACATTTGGAACATTTCACAGGTGGTTTCCCAGCGATGGTGCAATGCTGCAGGAATGATGCGGGGATACGTTGACTCTCGCTCATGCAACAGTGGTGTAGTTTGTTTGTAGCCTTTGTGAGCTTTTTACGTCTGCTGATTGTAGTCAAGCTTAACAAATTATAGAAGTGGTGTTCAGTTGTGAGGATCATCTTGCTGAACCAGAGCGATGCTAACTTCTGGGTTTTGCCTACAAATACTGTCATCCCTGCAGCTATAATGACACTGACCGAAAGCAATAGTGTGTAACGTAAAACTACAAATGACAACCCACATTGTATTCCTTTTAGCTGCAGCTTAAATGACATTTTGCACCACCAATAGCCATTACAACTTCTCTCAAACAAGAGACTTCTGTCTGTCTCCCTGTCCTTAACGGAACTATGGGAGAGAGTCAAATAAGAGAGCATGTGATGTTGAAACAACATGACGTGGAGGGTCAAACCCAACAAAAGTGGTGTTAATTTGATGTTTTGTTTGCTTTTTATCTCTTGCATTGCACTCAAAAATAGATTACTCAGTAGACACTCAAAAATAGATAGATAGAAAACACTTTGGTTTTGGTTTTTCTACAGCCTCGGTCCCTGGCACAATTAAGATATTTCTTTATATAGCCAAAGCGGAAAAGCAAAACACATGCTCATTTCAATATTTTCCATGTTAACCTTGCAGAAATTAGAAATGTGTTTCCATAAAGTCCTCACTTTTAGCTCAGGCAAGCGTTATCGTGTTGCTGAACAAATGTCCAGCTTGTTCCCGCTGAGCACACGTGGGATCCACGCCGCTGTCTTTATTAGCTGCACTGACATGCCCCATCCCGATTGTGTATTACTGTATTTCTGCAATGGGACCACACTGAATCATTTGTGAAAAAAAAGAAAGAGAGAGAGAGAGAGAGAGAGAGAGAGAGAGAGAGAGAGAGAGAGAGAGAGAGAGAGAGTGCCTCATCAAACTTTCATTGTCAAATGGAGCCGCAGCAGTGGCTTTGCATTGAGAAACAGTGAGAACAAAGCCCCCCTGAAAAGTCAGCTGTGAATACAACCTAAACGCTTTGCTGTGCTTTGGGAACGAGTGCAGTGCCAAAGAAGTAAGTTTTACTATAATGCTTTGTTGAAGGGCCCAGTGGTGGGACTTGCTAATTACAATATTTTCTAAAAAACGTTAATATTAAGACCGTGCCACATTTTTAGTGAGCTTTTTTCAAGTTTAGACGGTTCCCTGCGGTACGTCGTGCTGAACAATTCTATTGTTGAAACAGCATGACTTTTGGCTTTGGCCCTTTTTCTAAAGACAGAATATTATAACCTTCCAGGGAAAGATTCTGCCACCAAATTCAATCGGAAATTGGAAAATGCTCACACTGAATCCTGTAATTGTAGTTGCACTGTAACCTCCTAACCGTACCTCACTTATTTTTACATACTAACTGATTTCCTCCTCCTTGCACTTGTGCAGTTTTTCCTCCCGCTCTGTCATACTCCTGAGAGTCCTTTTTCTTGTGTCACAGCATCATGCAGAGCAAACAGAATGTCAAAGTGGGGACGAAGGAGTGGATCTGGGTGCTGAACATGTTCAGTGTCCAGGTTGGGTTGAATGCTTTTATGTGGGCGTTCTGCTGAGCCGCTGGATTCGGGTGTCGGCAGCAAGCTAAAGAACAAAGTGAAGGTTTTATTGAGGTCACAAAGTAACTTTATACCTCCTCTATTAGTGTACGGCAGGCTGGCTTATGGAGATACAAAGGGCAGATCGATCAGCATTGCAGATGGTGCGGCGCGGGGCGGAAGTCAGTGGAATTAGCTTTGATACGTGTTATAAATCAGCTGACGGCAACTGGCGAGCTCTCAAAGGTGGCTCCTAATGTCTCACAGTGGGATGATTTCTAATCTCTCTGCTAAAATAATGTTATAATGGCACGCATGTTGACACACTTAATTATCACATGATGTTGTTTAGAAACAGCAGAAGAAATGCTTTGAGCTCGTTATTTTTTGCAACTTGAGACGCTTGTTTTGATAATTATGCATACACATATATGCACACACAGTTGATTACAGCATATTTTCCAGCTCTCTAACTTTGTACGCATACTGAGATATGATTACACAACATCAAAGCTCTGGAAGTTGTGCTTGTAGGGATAGTAAATGCAACATAACCATATGGTTATGTTCAGGGTGGTGGTTTCCTCATTGCACCTTGATACATCCTCAGAGGAACGTGTTCCTACATGAACATCTTACTGCTGGACGTGGCTCTTTGTTTGTAAATGTGTTGCACTGCAAGAAAAATGGAAGAGAGATTTTAGTTTTTTTTGTTAAGACCATTTGTTATATGGGTGGATGCACACTGCACTATTGTGACTGCAGTAGGTAAACTCTATAAATGGCCAATATCCCAGCTGTCAAATAAATAAATAAATGAAATAAATTAGATACTAAGGCTATAATTACTTATATATTTACATGATCCTCCTGTTTCTGCTGAAGTTTGGGCTCAAAACGTTTCGGTTCACTCGGTCCAGACCAATAAACATTGATCCATTGTTCCTGTTTAGTTCTGCGCACATGAAGTCATTTGACAGCGATGCAAATCTTTTGATAGAATTTTCTCTCACGCAAAAGCAAACGGTCTCCAGCAGCTCAGACCTGGGAATCATAAATATGTATTCTTATGGGTAAATATGTGCAGAGAAAGGAGTAAGGTGAGTCTGACATTGAGGGCGTCTTGGTATCTACTAAAGAGGAGAGCAGCAGAGACGGTGTGTGTGTGGATTTATATCTGTGTGTGTGTGTGTGTGTGTGTGTGGGAGAAATGGAGGGTATTAAACCTACATCAGGTCAGCCGGTCACTCCCAAAGACCTAATTAAAGAAGAAAGAGTAGTTCAGCGCTCACGGGAAAGAGCAGGACATTTGTTGAGGGATATTGTGTTTCTCACTATATCGCTGCATATGTATGTGAGGATATTTAAAGGTAAACAGGGTTTTTCATGTGTTTTTTTGGGGCAGACTTGGGAGACGAGACAGTTTGTTCCAGACAAATAAACATCAGCTGGTCTCAGCCAGTGTGTCGTCTAATATTGTATTCAGAGCAGCTGTCGTAGCATCAAAGCATACTGTACATTTCCATGAGAGCATGTTGTAATTTTGCCACAGTGTGAAGTTCACATCAAACTGTACAGGGAGAGCTATTTGCAAAAAGCATCTGTGGTTTGTGTGTAAAGGGCACTTTGGCTGCAGTACCACCATCAATTATTAGTGTGCTTAGTAACTGCTTTGCTAAGTTGAAGGAATAGCTGTTTGCGAAATTATGCAAAACATGCAGCAAAGCAAGTTTACACAACTTAAAGCAAAACACTGAGTGAGATCAGAAGCACAACTGGCTCCTCTGCCCCCTGTGGACATATTGATGCCGGTGCATCAGAGTGAGTCTCCTCTGAGTCAGACGGCTTAAGCCTTTATTCACCTCTCTAGAGATTGTGATACAGTCAAATATGTGTGAGAGCCCACTCTGCCTGTAGGATATGGTGCATGTACTACTAGGCAATGGTGCTCATACTTTTTTTTTTTTTAGTTAAATGTGCCAAATTCCAGAGCATTACAGGTGCAAGATACAAGATTGGGAGCATTTCGATTGCCTCTCAAAGCTCTCAACATGGCGATGCTTAAGCCGGTGACTTTTAGTTATCAGTGCAAACTGCGCTAACAGTACAAATTACGGCAAAAGTGTTGACGGAGCTAACAGTGTTTACCTGAGGGGGAACCGGAGGGTGGATGCTACGCCTCCGCGACGACGCAGTCGGTCGGGGCGGCGCTATCAGCTGTAACCGTCCTATGAGAGCAGCGCGGAGCCGTCGCCAGGTTGAGAGCCATTGAGAGGCAATAGAAATGCTCTCAGTCTCATAAATAGCACCTTAAAGGTGAATTAAGGAACGAAAATGTCTCTCTGGAAAATAATTACCCAGTCTTGAATCAGCACAGTGAATTAAGTCATCACCATCAATCCCACTGTACTTCTTACTGGAAGCACTCAGGCAAGACTTTGACTTACTGTGTAGCCTAAATAACATCCACTCTTAGTTAAGAAAACAGCGAGAGCTTTTGAAGCTGACCACTGACTCTCATGAAAACAAATTCTTGTTTTTTTAACAAATTGATTGATTGCACGTAGTCCTTGTAAGGGTAGGATATCCTGCAGTGGTTCACACAGTCTTTATGGAGACTCAGCTACCATCTGGGGACATTCAGTGGATCCCCATGAATCACACACTTGTGTTAACACTTCTTTTGAGGGTAACATTTTGAAGCCTCCAGCTCTGCATTTTGGCCGTCACCATCTTTAATTTATTTCGACCAGAACAGAGCAGAGATGGTGGAGCTAATGTACAACCAAACACTGAACAAGACATTTTTCTCGACCAAAATGTTACAATTAACTTTCAAGAACTGAAAACACACTGAACGGGCTAAAGTTCTAAGACACGCCCTGCTTTATCGTCTTTAACTGTAAAAAGGAGACCATCATTTACTAAATGAACATCACGCTGTGTGTTGTACTTAAGTCTCCGAGGAATAAATGTAAGGCGATGCAGTGTCCTCACAAGTGACAGAAAAAAAGTGCCTGCATATTGTGCATCGATCTATTGGAGCGTGTTTAGCCGTGCAGTGATATTCACAGTACATTGGTCGGGGAGGGTCACCTTTGCACAATAACCTCTTGTGCACCCTGTCCCTGCATGCATGCCTCTGCATTAAAATAATGTGACTAATGTGCCTAATGAGAAAAAAGGAGATGTTTGTGTCAAATCCAGTTTTTGAAGGCAATTCAAGTTAGATAAAAAGACGCCTGATGTCCAAGACATTTGATTACACAAATACTCAGTACCTGCATGGGGAATACGTCATATGTTTCATCTTCTTCTCTTCAATCATTTGTATTCTTCTTAATCTTGCTGGATTAAGGACGTATTACAGGTGAAAAGCAAACTTTTTTAAAATTTTAAACATAAATGTTCCGTACATATTTTAGTGTCGCCGTTTACTGTGGATGATTGAGCAAAACAAAACACTCAGAAGTATTCCCCATCATGAAAATCATTAATGCCAAACAACCACACCAAGAAGAAAGGTCTCTTCCTTTCTACAACTAATCACCCATTCGCCAAGCTCTCTGCATTTAATTTGACATGGAAAAGAAGATTACGGGGAGCAGGAGGCATGACTGCAGTGGCAGCGCTGTTTGAATTCTTTCTCAACTCGCACATTATCCTCCATCACATTCTAACGGAGAAGCTGGAGACATACAGCAACAAGGAGGTTAAGTGCCTGGTCCGCTTTTAGAAAAAAAAAGAAAAAAGATGAGCCTCTTATACTGCCTGAGACCATGAAAAACTTGAATTACTATAAGAGCATCTATATCTGTGGTATGAAATTGAAGGAAATTAAGACCTGAAGTTAGAAGCGTGTATGGTGAGGCTGGGTAGGCAGAGATGGCTTTACTAGACTGGTGGAATTAAAGCAGTGCATGCGTATGTGTCGGGTTTTTGTGCGATTGTGGGAGCGGACTTGCGCGCCAAAGCTGCAAAACATGCTCGCAGAATGTCCGGTTCACATGTCTGAGCAGGTGTTTGCCCATTGAATAGAGGTTAGAGCGAATTACTGGTTGTTCAGGAGGAATGAGAGAGAAAGAGGCTGAAAATGAGAGAGAGAGAGAGAGTCAAGGTCAGAGAGTAATTAGGCTTTTTCCTGTCAGACCAGGGAAACTGTCAAGCCTTGGGGATGAAAAGTGATTATATGGGAGTATGAGAGTAATTGAATTCTGCTGTGGAGCCAAAAGAAAGAGAGGAAAGAAGGGAAAAAAGCATGGACATGATACCAGCAGTAGCTTCCAGTTGTCTTTCCATTATATATAACAGATGCTGTAACATGACGCAAAATATTGCGAAGCAGGTGAAAATAATCTGGTGCCTTTTACTTTGTTTTCAGTAAAACTCCAACAAACATAAAACTCTGCTTTCATCTTGTCAGTCGTATGAGCTCCATACAAATAAGTGGACAGACGTGTGTGACGGAACATATGCAGTGCGTCTTCGGTCACGTGTTTTGTGCGACGCGGAAAAATGTATGTCGTAAAAGTGACACCGAATCACAGCATATTAACTGTAATCAGTCATGGCGGAGATTCAATCATCTGTCAGCCATTTTGTGCCACGGTAGCTGCAGGAGCAGCACAAGTACACAGATGGTGTCTCCGGAGAAAACGTCTTGCGAGGTCTGCGATTTTGAGTTACTGAACCCTGAAAAAAGCTTCCATCCCATGAGCAACACAACCTCTGTACAACCACAACACCAAGCAGTAAAACAATTTTTAATAAGGTGACCTTTGTGCATTTGTAGTTGAATATGATTTATAATGCTTCATAGATTAGTTAAAAGTCATGAATAAGAGTCTTTCCAGGGTATGATTATCTCTCCTGCGGACCATTACAGCTTATCAAAAAGCTAAATGTTGTATAAGCCCCTCATTAATAAAAGTGGTCAACGATAAAACAACAACTTATTAGAAATTGAGTTAGCCACGAGCATTAAGCTAATGATTTACCAACATATGTATACAGTATGACTGCACTGTTACCAAATACAAAGGGTGAACCAGCCAAAGGGAATACCCCAACTTGGCAACCCAAAATTGGCTCTTAACAATGATTTATTTCTTTTCAAAATAGCATAGTTAAATGATTTATTAACCAACAACAAGGCCATTTCTTTTAAAATAATAACCATTTATGACCAGAGTCTTAATAACAGAATGTAGTAATACATAATGTAGTCCACCTCGGCCTTTCAACACACTCCAATCAACTCTTATTAGAAAGTCAGAACATCTGATGTAGTATAAAGGACGAACCTTAGAGTTTAGCTTGAACCTACATTGGAAGTTCATTTTGAAAGGAGACTTTTTGTAAGTTTATTTTCAAAAGACGCTGTGGATGCAACAAGCTGAAGGTGACACGCCGTTCCTGGCACGCCCGAAACTGACCGACCTGACCGCCTCAAGCTATTTCAGAATAATTCAGTAAACATGTGTTTAGTTAAGCCCTATTCACAGGTCTCATAGTGTAACATTTCCTCATGTAAATCCAATATTCGTACTGTTTTAGCCAGTTCCAAATATAAAATGTTACAATGTTGGTTAAGTGCCTCGTAAAATGCCCCCTTGTTGCATATATCGGGCCCACAATGCCTTTTTCTCTTTGTTTGTTTTCATAGAGATGGACATTATCAGGAGGCAAATGTTCCTCATGGCAGATTTAAGGCGGTATTGCTAAAGGTTTTATAGGCCAGTTAATCGCAGCTCAGTCCATAGACTGTCTAAATGTGTAAATAAGACATTGATCCCCCTTCAGAGTGAGCCCCTTCAATAAATATGACGAATGAATTAGTAATGAGAGGAAATAGGCTTAGAAAGGAGGAATACGGGGAGGGGAAGTGAAGGGATGAATACTGAGCACAGGGGGGAAGGAAAGGAAAGCAAAGGGGCTAGGAGAGAGGATGGAAGGAAAAGGGGCCATGAATGGGAGGAAGAAAAGCAGAAAAAATAAGTATTCTGTCATGAGAATGGAAGCGTTGATTCTATTGTTTTGTAATTCTCTTTGAATCCAATAAATATTTTTCATTTTCCTGCTGCAGGACTTATAAGTGGCAATATTGCACACAGTCTATGCAAATGCTTCCCTCCCCTCTGCTTCTCCTTCGACTCCTGTCCTCTCTCTCCTCCTCTCTCCTCCCGCCCGACGCGCGCTCCGTTAGGAATTGAAGCTGATTATATGGGTATAATTGAATCTCCCTGATATGCACCGCATCCATTTCTGCTGCAGTGCAGCGATCGATAGAGCTAAGGCTAATTTAATATGCACTTTATCACCCTGCTCATGAAACACTTTATCTTTGTCCGCAATTATACACTCCCTCTCACTGTCACTCTCCTCTTGTTTAGTCATATAACCTGAGCCCTGAGTGCATATCTGTGCGTGTGTGACTTTGTATCACGGGCTTGATTCCTAGCTTCGTGTGTCAATGTGTTGCCTTCGAAGGTATTTATTTCTGTGAAGCTACCTGGAATGGAATGCAAAAAGAGTTCATGGTTAATAGTTTGCATAAAAGATAGCATTCTCTGTATGCAGCGCCACTCTCCTCCCCTCCCTCCTCTCCTGCTTTCACATTCAAATAATCTTTATTGGCACGATGGGAACAAGACGTTTACTGCATCTTATCAGCACAGAGTTTCCTCTCTCTCTATTGCACTCTGTGTCACAGTATCTTCCTCCACTCAACCTACTCAAACCCACTGTGTTTTGTATGTGTGATTTTTTTGTATTTGTCATTCTGTTTCATATGTTCTCCTTCTTCACTTACTGTGTGCATATTTATCTTTTGCTGTTTGAACTCAGATTGTTCTGCCTGTGAAAGAGTGGTGTGCAATGAAAACAGAAACCATTTAAAATTGGTAAAAAAAAAAAGTGGGTTTCTTGTGTGAGGATTTCTCTCTTTTGAGGACGAACCCTCATTACCCGTCCGAACGGCATTGCATTACGTGAAATTAATTCATCACAAAACCTTGAAATGAATGAAATTCCCTCAAGAAGGAAGGGTTTGTTGGCTATCATTCCTCTTTTCTGCGACTTATCTCAGAATTGCATGTCTCAGCTGAACCACAACCAGTGTGTACTGGGCCTGATGTGTGTGTGTGTGTGTGTGTGTGTCAAGAGTCAGGAGATGTTATTTCACTCGTCACTATTCTGCATTCACAGCTCCAGCTCAAGTGTAAAGATCAGGGACTGAAGGGATTATTTTTTTTTACATATTTCTGCTTTTTTATTTGATATCACACAATGGAGAGTGATGTGAAAGAGAGAGCTGGCTGGACGAAGGTCAAAAGAAATATTCAGTGCATCTCATGCAGCTGAGCTATGAGGTTCCTTTTATGGAAGAACGCTGGGCCTGAACACCGGCAGATTTATGTAAAGTATCTGGCAGGCTTGTGATAGTTTCAGACACTCATTGATTAAATTACTGTTTACCAACAGTTGTTGCCGAGTATTCCCCCAGCTGCTCCCTTACAACCTGCAACCTTACAGCTGACACACCCGGAAGCAGAAACAACTGCCTCACATGACGAGGCTTTGAAAGGGACCATGTAGCCAACACATCCCTATTTTGTATGACATTGAAATCAACACAAGTATTTAGTTTTGCGAAAAATGAATATAACACGGTGAAAAAGCCACGTCCTTATTTTCTACACGAGTTTGATATTTCTGAGCTTTCTCGTTGCGAATACAGGCATCAACCAATCACGTTGTGCGGAACGGATGTGTTCAAAACACACACTATTGTATATAACAGTTAGGAGGCTCTGTTATCCAAACAAAAAAAAAACTGTTTTCATCTTTTCAACCTTGACAAATGCAGCGCAGACCAGATCTCACCTTTCACAATAAAAGCCCTCAACATGTGTGCTGCGTTAACCAATCCTCACACCAATGCGTCAAATTCCCAGCTTGTCAGTGGCACGAAGCTTCAAACTATAACACTCTACATACCGCTCTTGCATCAGTTTTGCATGTCAGTGAGTCAATATGACCTGTTTCATGCATAGTGTCTTTTCAAAATAAACCGCCGTCTTCACAGGAAGTGTAGGTTTAGGCAACAAAACCGCTTAGTTAAGTTTAGGAAAGGAGTGTGGTGGGCTTTAACCGGACGGACTAAGGACTCATGTGACTAGCAACTCTACCAGCGGGAACCAAAATGCACTCGGAGCATTTCTCTAAAAGGAAACTCAATAAAATAGCTATAAAAGAATTTATCTCCGTTTACTGCCAGACGCTGCTGTGAGTCAATAGGATCCCGGTTGTTGGTCCAACCCTTTCTTTTAAAACAGCTGCAACTGTCGCAAATTCACATCACTGCTGGTACGGATAGTTTTGATAAGAAATATTCACAGTCGTCATGGTGTTAAGTTTAAAAAAACATGTTTTTTTTCTTTGAAAGAGGCATTGACCACCTGATTCACTGTGAAAGCCATAAAAAGCAGAGAAACTCCAGGGCACCCTGAGGATCGCAGTAAAGCCCAGAGAGCAGCAGATGCCCAGAGAGCAGAAATGGAGCTCGATGCTAACCATGTTTGAGATTGAAAGCTGTAGTCAGTGCAGCTTTTATAAAATCACAGGCTTACTTCCCAGTTGTGAGAATCTAGACATTTCAAGGTGATCGTATACGTAGCCCTGAAATGTCAGCCGCTATGCATGGCCCACAGATTACCATGGATTTACAATTTCATTCACAGCGTCCAAGGTTGTTTCCAAAATAATGCCCCCGATAAATTCCTCAGAAATCAATCTAAGCCGTTGTGCAACATGCTTATCTGAACCGACATCTGCTTGTCAATGAGGTATTCTATTTGCCTGGTACTCGTGCACATTCAGTGCGCTTCATGCTAGGAGCAGTGCAATAAAGTTTGTCATTTGGCAGTGACTGCCTGCAGCAATTTATATGAGTTATTTTTTCTTTCTCAAACCCCTCTATAGAAGATAGCCTCGCAGCTTCTCACCAACATAATCATCGGCAGTTGAGATGCCCAGTGTGACCCTGCTGTAACCGTTAGCCTCTCTGATAAGCCCAATCTCCCCAGCCAGCTGATTGAGTTGACCCCAAGCTTTGGCGCTGATACAGAAAATATTTGATAGCTCCGGAGAGGTCAATGAATCAATTCTGAGCTTTCTGACCTTACGGGTGGGAAGGGGTCACGGTTCAGGGACAAACCTTGGCCACAGGCGTCAAGGAGAAATATAGAGGGTATGAGAAAGAGGTCACGCATGGACGTCACACCAGTACAGCCAATTATTGGTATGTAATTACAGTGACAATCTGTCAGCCTACTTGTAAAGGGCCGACCTGCCTCTGCAGAGATGTACCGAGATGCGTCATACCTGATGAGTATTGACTTTCATGATCTCAGGCCAATCTCTGACAGATGAGCTTGAGTAGCCGTGGGGCAGATTTATGATCAAGGTCACATTTCTTATCGCTAAACTTTGCTGGATTGGCTGCTCCTATAGTGTCCTTTTCATGTTTGGGGTTCCAATAATATAGAAAAAAAAACAGTGTGGAGGCAATCGTGGAGATGTGTTTCGGTTCATCTGAACAGTATACATCACTTGAATATTCACTTACTTTACGCTCTAGTTTTCACCTTTTCCAACTCCTAAGAAAAACATCTTTAACAGCAAAATGTTCTTTTTTTTGTGCCAGCAACTTCGCCTGTCATTTGGGCCCAGAGCTAACTACTAAATGTATTCTGGCTAAAACAGCCGCAGTGTTGACCAATATTTACGTCAACCAGTAGCTTGAGGTTCGGGCAAAGTCAAATCCTCCCCTCACAGAAAATGGCAAACTAGAAGGTAATGTCAGACTGAGTCACAGACATAGTGGCTTCTCCCTGCAAGCCATGCAGTCATTTTTAATTTGCTATGTGAAGTGAGCTTGGACTGATTTTTGCAAAAGTGAATGGGGAATAGGTTGTGATTGAGTTTTCATGCAGCTCTGTAGAAGCTATTAGATAGACAACACACACACACGAAGAGTACGAAGCGAAAGGCCATGTAATAGGACTCCTGCTGGTAAGGAGATTGGTCTAGCTCGGCTCTACTGTGCCGCCTCTCGTCCAAACCTCCCCAAGGCTTTTGCCCCAGCGTGAACACGCTGCACCTCCTCGCTGATTGACGTGCAGCGTTTTTGTTTTTTGTTTTTTTGGCTTGAGCATAATAAATGCAACATTCACAAATCAATTTTTTTTCAGATTCAACATCAAGACACGGATGAGGGTTGCTGATGCTGCCTCTGTTCCGGGGAGCAAAGCGTTTGATGCCATCAGTGAAATAGATGTCTGCTGTGGAAATGTTTCGGGTGGAAATGTTTAATAAATGGTTACAGAGTCTGACAGAGAATTTTAAAGATGCTCTGGGAGGGGAGCTGCTGAGATGGATTTCTGTAAAGAGATGCAAAGTACCGCTGAATATTCATATCAGTTAATTGATTAGGACCGTGACTCCAGCTGATGTCTGCAACATTTTATCTCAGGAATGTTTGAGCTCTGACCACATCTGCCCGCACAGCCTATCATCAATGGAAGTCCTTTGAAACAGGAAAGTAGATGTGATAGTGCCTCTCAAGTGTGTTGCCGGGGCATCTGATACAACAACTTCTCACTACCAAACTCGTCAAATAGCAAAGCTTGGGTCAGTGACGTTGACTTTTAGTTTCACACGACACACCGATCGGAGGTGAGCGAAGGTTTTGTCTGTTTGACCCGGCTGCCACCACACCATTCCAAGCGGACTATCAGGCACTTTGTACTACGTCAGTTGCTCTGACATCTAATAATGATGCGGATGGGTTTACATTGGAGTTGAAAACACCGGGTGTATGAGGCACCAAGTGGCTCTGATCAAGTGTCAGTATATTTGACGAGTTGGGAGAGAGACCGGGATGTTTTGTGACTCTCCACTTTCTTCAGCAAAGCAGTTTGTCGGTGCTGGATGACAATCAAACTGTGACTTAAACACCAGAATATTTTTATCCAAAGACAGAAATGTGTCTGAAAATGTAATGGACAATGAATTGAATGTAACATCCTTACCTTCAAATCTCAGGAGTCAAGAGTTGTCGAAAAAGTTTCTAAATTGTGATGTCTGAAATTATTATTTTTTTCAACTCCATTGTTATGCATTTTGTATTTAGGTTATAGAAAAAGATTCAAGAGCATGTATCACCTTGTATCAAAGTGTTGAGACCTTGAGACTCCAGTGTGCAAATCAAAGACAATTCCAGTTTTGAGAATTGTTTTCAAAACGAGTCCCTTCTCTGGATAGTTTCAAGTCAGTTTCAATGTCAGAGGGAGGTTAGGTAACGCTGTGGTTTCCCTGTGACTACCATGTGTCTTTATGAATTATGTTAAAATGCTGCTGTTTGACATGAACGATACAATACCAATACCATTCAGTTTGGAGGAACATATGTGGCTGCCTGGATTTCATTTTTCTTCAATGCAGCGGACAAAACATTCATAAGTATCTGCGAAATATTGACGGACAGTTTTTTTCCACATCAGTTCATTCCTTTCTACAAAATCAGTGCATGCCGTCTGAACCGCCAGCTAATAAGAGTTCGATCCCGAACACGTTCCGCATGAACGCCAGATCCCTTTTTCCATTGAATTGAACTTCATCATTAGATGTGCCGCAGCGATGCAGAATAGTTGCATGTAGAAGTAGCATGTAGGACACTGGAGGAATTGCTGTAAATGCTTTGCCACATGGTTTCACTTGAGCCAGACCTTCGTCAGTGTCCACAGCACTCTGTTCTGATGTATAAATGATGTCATAAAACTGGCATGGTAGCACCTTGCCTGTCTAAACCACTGATCTTTATTTTAAGCTGAGAAGGAACATGTTGACATTTCAATTGGGTATGCCACTTTAAGTCACGCTATGATGGTGTAAATTATTCTGCATTTGTGATTCAGTCAAATATAATAATTCACTGTCTAGCCCTCGTCTGAGTTCAACAAAATGTTGATATAAAAACAATGATGTTATGGACTTATGGACATGGGTTTTGTCTGATCAGAGGTTGCTTCCTGTCTTGAATTATGCAGACGGACGTGTCTGAAAGGAGAGAAGCATGGTTGAGGAAGAGAAAGACTGAGTCGAGGCAGATAGAGGTTAGAGACAGAAGTCAGCCAGGGAAACGTGACGAGCATGACCTCAGCGGTCACATCTTCCATCTTCTCCCTGGAACCTAGAAACATCGGAAGACTGTCGGACTATACAGAAAGCACCTGGGTCTGCTGGAGGTGACCAGCAATGCATGACAATGATCCTGAACAAAACCCGCTGCCATTGCCTTCTGCAGCTTATCCTGACAAAAAAAGAAAAGGGCCCGAGAAGTCTGTTCACCTGTAATGTCGGTGATTTACGGGTTTAACCTGTTATGAGTCAGCCTGGACTACTAAGAGCATTGGCTGTCTCACTGAAATGTGGTGACATTCACAGGGCAGAAAAACATGGGACAAAATGCAAATCTCTCAGATGGTTTGAGACGGGTGTAAAGGTGTGTTTAGAATGGATGCCAAGCTAATTAGAAGGCAGCGTGATGCATACAAAGTCAACGGAAAAATTAGACTACATGCAACGACATGCACTTCCTTATTTGAAAACAAAGTCCATGTTGCAAAGTTTCCAGATAACTAAAACAAGGACATATTTGTGCTTATGCCAAAGCTATATGACTCCGCTTCATAAATGTGCAGAGACAAATGGATAAAGGATTGTTCTGGGTCAACACTGGATGTGAATTTGACAGCTCACTGTTTCTCCTGCAGAAAGAAGCCTTGTTTCCATTCACATCTGTTTGTCTTTTTATGCACGTTTTGAACTATTCCATTAGAAAAGCTGTATGGAAACGGAAAAATACAATAAAATAGACCTGACCTGTTGTCATATTTGCTGGTGAAGTGCGGACTGAAGTGCTTTTATATTTGCAACGAGCTGCTCAAGTGACTTTTATGTGGACCAAATCCTTTCATGCAAACACTCAGCTGTGTAGATCTTGGATTATGCTTTTAAGCAAAATGAACTATACAGATGCACATTAATGCTTTTAGTGATCTTGGTCGAACAACAAAACAAACGGTTAATCCGGAAGAAATCTTCCCAATTTTACAGTAGCATGTTCATCTATTTTCATGCAAAGTTGAAGTACAGCATTATAAAAGCTGTATAGAAACAGCAACATTCTCGCGCTAGCTTATTGAAAAAGAGTTGACGTGCTAGAGGGGTCATGGACACGCCTTTGAGAGAATAAGCTCGGACACAACAGGCTAATGTTTGTCTTCATCTCTGGACAGGAAACATGACCAATATTAGCAGTTAAACCAATTAAACCGTGTCCAGTTGAAACTAATTCCTGAAAACCTTTTTCTCTATGGCCATACAGTGGAGTAGTAAAATATACATTTTCGTGTGCACACTTTATCGACTTGAGGCCCCGCATTTCAGGCAAGAGTATTTCCAGATGATTTTACAGTTCAGAAACATGAATCTCTGGTTGCATCACAACCGTAGTATTAAAGAGTTTAAGTAGAGCAAAGCCAGGGAGGAGGACAGACCAGAGAACCCCATGGTATCACTGAAGGAGAATGCATTATTGATTGTTCTTAAACCAATAATAAATAAGTCATATATGCATTATATATACTGTCATGTTACATCTTACACTCGTTGGTTTTGTAATATGATGCGTTACTCTACAGGGGGCACAAAGACAGTCAGTAATGGTAAAGTCATGTGTGCCTAGCTGGTAGCTAATTATTGAATCGTTACTAGTTTTGTGCCACTCAGTGGCTGATTCACAGTTGATCAGGAACTACTCACGGAGCAGCAGTCTCACTCCCAGAGCGTCAAACATCGATGATTGTGCGGTGGCGTCTTGACACCAGGGCACGATATTTCTATGTTTTGTCTACCACGGAGCCCTCTGCTGGTCAGAGACTTTGAAATTGCTGAACCTCTGTTTCACCACAGACAGAAACCTTCTTTATGCCCACCCCAAAGACCCCCCAAGCCCACACATGCCGAGCCACACTCACACAAATCCACAAAGTCAAACACACATACGCACACTGTTAAGCCTGTGTGTTTCCCTCAGTATTAAATGGGACTTAGTACACAGAATAATGGCGTCCTGGCT
The DNA here is from genome assembly GCF_910591455.1 of Pholis gunnellus. Classification (NCBI taxonomy): domain Eukaryota; kingdom Metazoa; phylum Chordata; class Actinopteri; order Perciformes; family Pholidae; genus Pholis; species Pholis gunnellus. Next base: position 21,499,326 of record NC_136538.1, read on the forward strand.
TCTTAGACAAGACTAATCCACTTTCATGCCGTGGCACTCTGACGTGTCAAGCCTTGTTCGTCGTCCCTGCCTCATTAATGAATGGAAACATCAATTAATCTTCTTATTAATGATTCATGGACTCTATATGCTAATTCTTCTCTCTTGTGTCAGAAAATCCTCGCGGCCAGAGTCAACACATTGATATTGCATACTGTACGTAGCTATGTAAGTGTGCTTTTTGTTTAAGTGGTGCATTTAATCATCAAGCACCTTTTACCTACAACGTGAGTGCTCTGCTGTATGATTTGTCGCCGCCTCGTCGTGTTGACAACATGTTCCTGCACGTAGTTTTGTTTGAATTTCATGCTGTGTTTTGTAGATTCACTCACGTAGACAGTGTGGCTGCCACGCGTATCATTTGGATATCATGTTCACTGTGTGAGTATCTTCTAATGTGCTCATGTGCAAAACAATATGTTTCTATTGAAGGTTCCCAAGACAATACAATAGATGCAGAAACGCATCTTTCATAAGAAAAGCATTTATCAGAAAACTGCAGGTTCCGTGACTGAGACGTAGTAGCTGGCTGTGACACTGTTTATGTTGTATATACATGTACAATGAATAAATCATAAGCATTGGTAGAGGTCAACATACATCTTTAGCCTATAAAAGCATATTTTATTGACAAACCACCATGCATTGATTAATAGAAATAAAAAAATATGAACATCAGCAATTCGTTCTATGTATGAGAAAAAACAGCAACATATTAACATACATTAATGAGAAGTAAAGAATAAAATCATATTTCTAGAGTTTCTTCCACTATCTCTGTTCTCAAAGCATCTTGTTCTTCTTCACAGTTAACTATCTATGATTTTAGATAATAATCTATTTCACATTATTCAAATGTGTTGCTCTTGTCTTGTTGCTCAACTTACTGTGTCACTATCTGTGGTGCAGACTCCTTCAACTCCAAACAGGTGGATGATCGTGATCACCATGTTGATGACAGTCAGTGTGTTTACATGAAGACTAATACGTTGGTAACGCTCTGATTGTAATAACACCCTGGGAATATATAAGATTAGATTTCAAATTACAGTCCACATAACGTGATTGAGATCACTTGTCAGTTTTATGAATTACAATGCCTTCACGATTACTGATTCCTTTTAGTACTTCTATTGTGTGCATAAGTGTTCTGTACATTAACAGCAGCACAGTGGAAGAAAATGAAATTGAATGATGGAAGAAGTTACATCAACGCAATAAAACCAAAGTCCCTCCATTCCCCCTCTCTTATTTTGTATGCTAATCAGATGCCTGCAGGCTACCTCCCATCTTTCTGCACACTAACCAGATTATCACACACATCATGTACAATTTGGGAAATCAGGTTAGTGGGAACCATGTAAACACTTTAATCAAACAATTACCCAATCTCGCTATTCACAGTAATCGTTGTGTATACAGTGTGCGCAGTATGTAAATGTGCCGCGTATCTTCTAAAAAAAGGGAACGTCACACATGTGTGCTTCACACACATATTGACAGATTATACTTTTGTCTCTTTCTCATAAATATATATGCACACTGCCCGAGCAGACCAGGGCTAGATATCACACATGATACGACTGAGATTATCCTGCTGACTCCTGATATATTAGATTAACGGGGATTGGAGGTCCTGGCATCGGTGACTCAGTGAGTCAATACAGTCTGTATTAATTTGCACAATGATGAGATGCCCATTGGTGTGCACTGCGAATGCATTAAGGCTTTTATTCATTATGGAATCTTCATAAAGTCAACTGCCACCATGTCAATCTGCCATGCCAATATCCAATGTGATTCATACATTAGATCAGTCTGGTGCAAATCAGTGTGCAACAGCGTCGCTACGATGGCGCTGTACTGGAGTCCACCAGAAACCAGCGTGGGCGTCACATGGTGTCACATGGTGTCACATCAGGACCTCAGACAGGTCTAGCTTGAGCTGCACGTAGCTGTCCGTGGTGCTGAATTTAGCAAAACAGGGCTGGCTGCTGCTGCATTTACTGTAAGTTATTTTTGGAACAGTCTTAAGGGTCTTAGTTGGAAGCCAATGACAAACATGTTTTGTCGTGATGGTGAACCTGCTGTGTTCATTAAACAGCTTGATTCCTGTCCGACTTCATTCGTGTATGCTGTTATTGTTACAGCCTTTCCACAGTTGTGACCAGCCTTAGATAGGAAAAGCCTATGCTGTAGATTAATGTGTTTAAAAAAAAACTATGAATCAAAATGTCAAAGACTTGGCCAGCTTTGTAGGTCACACCATTTAGTAGAAATTACAAAGAAACTATGAAAATACACTATGCATGCGTCATTATCTTACGGCTTATTGCCGTTTAGGTTCAGAGAAATTCATCGGATTTGAGCTCTGAGCAGGAGAAACCGGAGCCCTTTAGTTTGCCAAGTAGGATACAGCAGATGCACACAAGGAACGTGACCTGGTTAATTGGGGCTGGCACATTCGAGATAGTTACATAATACAGGATTGACACACTAACTGGGGAAGAAAAACAGCAGCTCGTGTGTACAGTGCAGATGAATCACATTATGCGACAGGGAGCCTGGAAGTAAACACAAGACTCGGGTATTAATGCGCCAAATCCCATGGGGACGCGAGCCTGCATGTTCTTTAGGGGGTTATAAAGAACACACTAACCCACACACATACTAAAGAGTGCATGTGAATATGAAAGGCGACCGTATTGCAGCTCCGTGGCGTGGCCTGTCGCTCTGCTATTTGCATTCAAAGAACCACCTGACTCTTGTGCATAACCCCCCCTGGTCGTATAGTATAATCCCCTTCTACTGAGAGGATTTACAAACATGCACACACATGGACACTTGCACACAGTAAAGGGATCTGCAACATGTTATCTTTTTTTTGCGGGGTCACATGACGCCTCCTTGATCGTCCCATTGGCTGCCGGCGTTTGGCCTCCCGAGGCCCAGGCAGCAAAAGTCCTTAAATCTTTCTCATCTGTGTGACAGGATAAGGGGATGAAGCCACGGGCAAACGTGCTCCTCTGTGTCTGTGACGTGGGTTTGACCCAATAACATATGGTTGTGGGATTTATGCTTGTGATATGAATGCATGTGTGATTTGATAATGGGATAAAGCCGATGATATTTAGCTCAAGCGATATAAGCATTGCTGCATGATATTATAAGGCCTATATTACACCAATGCTTACACACGTTGTGTACTTATGGTGTGTGATGCAACCCATATTTAACCAGTCTTTTGCGAGGGCGACCTAGCCAAGAGAAAGGCAATAAAGTTTACAGAAAACAACAATAACCACAACCAAACGTATACAAAAACCTGTTGAAATATCAAAATACATACAGGACATACAGACAAAAAAGTTTATTTCTTCATCCCACAGCATAAAGTAACAACAAAGCACAACAGCAACATTAATTCAGGACAGACATCAATAGCAGAACATCAACAAACGACCTTCAAAAGACACACCATTGAAAAGATGGCTGCAAAACGTAGGCGGTTAAAGTTTCAGTACTCTAATAGAATTTCGCTTGAATTACATGCTCCACATATTTTTGGTGGCTCTTACCTTCCTATAGTGCCTCCCTTCGGGTGAACGTTTGGATGCATAGATGTAATAGACTCCTTACAAGCTAATAGAGCAACACAAGGACCACGATCTACCCGAGTGAGATCCAGGGATTTGTTCAGCTCAAGTCACTATTGGTCGACCTCCAATAAGAGCTGAAACCAGGAGGCCATTAGCTTCATAAATGGCTCTTTCATCCTTAAACCATTCTTTGATTTTCAGGCCTAAGCCTTAAGAGCACAATTTCAGCATAATACCCAGAGAGGCACTCCTTGAACATTTGTCCATATAAATAATATAGTAAGTCTCCTTTCTGAGACTCGGTGCCCAAAAGCTTCTCGCGTCAGGGATCAGCACAGTTCATCAATGAAGACGGGGAGATTTAAGGAATATCGTGCTCGTGGGAAAACAAGCTGTGAGCCCTCAGAACATTTTATTGGTTAATGTAATGTAGTGCCATATGCCCACTGTTTCTCAGTCCTAACGTATTCGTAACCCTTCAAAGAAATTCTTTTGTGAGAAAAAGAAATTCACAATTCTAGCTCCAACTCTGAGTCCATAAACACTAATTTACTACATTTGATTAATTGTTGGTTTATTAATTAGTCGGTTAATCGATTAGTGAATCAACAGGAAATTAATGAACGAGAGTTTTTAAATTATTTACAGATTAATAGATAATATTTGCTACTTTCATTTAACAGATGTTGCTTGCAGGGAAGAGTTCACATTGCATGTTCAAGCATCAGCAGCTGATAAAAAGCAATCACGGGATGTGTTTTCTATCAATTTGGTAAATAACAACTTGTGTTACAGAAGCAGTTGCATTCAAATTTAACTTAGTCTTCACAAAATCTATCTTTTCTCGTGGATTTCACTTTTAGGATGTGCCTTTCTACATTATAGACGTGGTTCTCTGATCACACTTTAGGCTACATCTGGATTAAATGCCAGTGCATTTATAGTTACTGCTTTTTTTATGCAAAACAGCCGCACATCAGAGAAGATGTGTGACAGTCTCTCAGCGCCGAGGTGAATATCTTTGAATGTAAATAGTGTACGTGTGTGAATTATTCATGACTGTCTTTGTGTCATTACTTCACCTGGAACCTTCCAATTCCACTCCATTATATCAATTGGCATCGCATGCAGTGCAAATATTACATTACGTATCTGTTGGTGGGTGACGTGAGTGATGCCAGTAAACAGCTTGACGGTAGTAACAAGTAGTGGAAGACAAAAGGGAGTTGCGTCTCACAACAATCACCGGGTAAATGACGTACTGACAGTTAAAAACACACAGCACTTGCCTCTCATTTACTGGCACTAGTGTGTGAAATGCATTCAAGTACGCACATAACAGAGGTGAGCCTCAGGAGCCTTGAACGCCTCACCTGTGCAGGGTTGAATCCCAGCGGAACATCGTCTTCTGTGTATCCCGGAGTCTGGGTTGTTGTTTTTTTTCCAAGTTTCACATGAAAAGGAAAAGTCAAAGTGGAAAGTGGAAGAAGAAATATGCAGAAATACATAAAAAATGCTTTTTACTGTAGTAGCAAAATATACACAAGAGGCCGTGTTTGACAAATATTTGCTCTTTCATGTCAAAAGCCACTTACACAGTGAGAAGAAACTGTTAGTTAAAGTGAAAACCTATTCAATATTACACAAAAACACATTCTGGGGACTATTTCTCACAGTCAAATTATCCAAAATATTTTGCAGAAAGTGCTTGCTTGACATTTCCATTTACGTCCACTAAATGCTTCATTTGCATGAAAACGGAATTTGTTGCTTTGACCAAACAGCTGAAGAATCATTTCAACTCAAAAATCAATAATTAAATCTCGCTAACTCGGCTTTTCTTTACTGTTGTGGCGCAGCTCTCACGTGTTGTCTCTTTTACTGTATATACTAAGATGAAAGGAAACTTAGTGGACTCCCACAGTCTCAAGGACATAGGCTCGTGTGTGTGTGTGTGTGTGTGTGTGCGTGTGTGACACAGACAGGCTCTGATAAGGGAAAGGCCCCAAGGTGGTAAGACAAGCAACCACCAGACTTTTTTTCCATTATGTCACATCTCTAAACACACACACACACACACACACACTTGCATCCAGAACGTCAAACGCACGTTCACGTACAACAGTGAGGGCTGGGTAGGTAGGTGGGTTGCTATGGCAACCGTGTGAAGGTGGCTGGGGAGTTCCGCTGCACTGTAGAGACGGGCAGAGACAGAGAGAGGCAAAGAATATGAAAGGAATGCACGTGGGTTCCCCAAAGACCTTGAATTTTTTCAACTTACTGTACGAGCGCAGGCAAGACTGAAGCAAAAGCACTGATAAATCAGACCGATCTACATTGCTGATGTGGAAGAAGAAGAAGAAGAAGAAGAAAAACCACTGAATTATAAGGGAAGTGATTTATTTCAAGGCCCACTGCGTGATGGTGGGAATGGGTGAATTGAAACGCCATTAGAGAAGAAAACACCAAGGAGAGGTTGAATGGACCAATTACTGTTGGGGGTTTACTGCTGGCTGCCATCAAATATAACCGTGATGGATGATTGGTTGGATCCAAGATCAATGAAAATGTAGTGTCCGACTCTTAGTGCCGAGTCAGGCGTTTTGTGCCTACGGGACAGTGAGGGACAGAAAATGAGCCTTAGCAATCACAAATGAGGCACCGCGAGACGAACGTGCATTCAAACCCAAAAACCCAAAAAACCTCTTTAGAGAGAGGATGGCCGCTCTCTCTAGAATAATGTTACAGTGTCTCTGATGTTTGGACCACTCCAACGAGGTATATATATAAAGTTACTGTGAGGAAGTTCTAACTGGTTATGAAACAGTCTCAATTTAATATTGATGCCTAACCTTCTACTGGAGAGCTCTGTGCCAGGCATCAGTGGCTGCTCCTCCGGCCTGGAGCGGAGCTTTGCCTCGGTGGTCCGCCGGTCCCCATCGGGAGGTTTTCTAAAGGGAGCTTTATTTCAAAATCAACACAAAATTAAAGGTTCTCGTACTAGCTTTAAGAAAAAAAAATGATAGTGTTTTAGAATTCAAATTATGTTTTTTATCTTATTTCATGGACAGGGATTTTGTTTATTGCTGTCAGAGTTACGTTTTCCTGGTGGTTTGGTCGTAAAAAGAAATATAACAAAATAAACAGTCCCAGGTTTGACCAAAAGAAGCTTTGACAACTGTGATTCACTATCTGGCTGGCAAAGTAAAAACCTTTTCATTGGTGAAAAACAAAATAACAACTAGCAATATCCTTGTCATGTTTGATTGTTGTTGAAAACATTCCAGTTCTGTTCAGAAGTAGTAGCATTGAAGCTTGAAGGGGACATTGCTTTCAGCGTGAAGAGTAAAGACGAGCCTTGTGTTCTCCTAATGCCTCGAATTTGTAACAATATATTTGAACTGCTGTTGTTTGAGTTAGTTCTGGCATACATTAGCTTAAAATGAATCCTCATGTAGAAATATTTTGACCCTGAGTCAAATTCTAAAGTGTGTTTTTCCTTTTAAAGAAGCTTCATTGACGACACTTTTCAAAGTAGCTTTACTATCCTCTAAGTCGTGGCTTTGCCTGCTAATAGTGTTCACGAGTGCCTCTCTGAGTGTCTGTTTATGTCTGTGTGTTTGTGTGTACTTGTTAGTATGAGGACTCAGTGTCAAAGCTGTCAAACCCCATGGCAAGCCTCGCCCTGTCATACCAATGCCAAACCTCCCAGCAGCTGGTGACTCATCCTCACCATCCGAACCTCCCGGACACTCTCACTCTCTCTCTCTCTCTCTCTCTCTCTCTCTCTCTCTCTCTCTCTCTCTCTCTCTCTCTCTCTCTCTCTCTCTCTCTCTCTTTCTGTTTTCCTGGACACCCGTGATATATTTGGTTCCCAGTTGCTTAATTCAGTTGCATGCGCGTGTGTGTGTGTGTGTGTATCCCTGCATGCATGTGTGATCATGCACGTGTGGAAGTGTTGGAGAATGGCAGAGGGCCTAAAGCCCCAGTCTGCCCATTAAGTTGATCAGGGAGTGCAACCATGGTTATGGGGCTGTAATGTGAGGAGCTCTGAACAGCTCTGATAAAAAAGCTTCCCGCCCACAAGTCTCTGGGTCCAAGTGCTGGTCTGGCCACAATCTCTCTCTCTCTCTCTCTCTCTCTCTCTCTCTCTCTCGCTCTCTCGCTCTCTCGCTCTCTTACAAATCTCCATATTGAAAAATCAACACACCATCTCCAGTGTTGCTCTGACCTTGATGCTAAGTAAGATTGCTCTTTGTGGGAATTCTTTGCTCCTCAGTTGCTCAAGTTAATAGCTGAGCTTCCATCTAACTTATACTGAGAAATATATGCAAATCAAGTCGCAGTGCAAACACGCCCACTGAGCACCGCCATGCACCCAAATAGCTTTACTCCATCACCCTTTTTTATTTGCTCTTTTCACACTGCAGAAGACGATCACACAACGGGGTGATAAGCTTTGTTTCCCACATAAATCCTGTGATTTAATAACAAATATCCCCGTATCAGTTCTAGGAATATTATTATTGAGTGAGTAATGTCTCTATTCTTACCTGACATTAAAAGAGGCCTGCTTCTGGCAGTTAATGATATTATCATCTCTTTGCCAGCCGGATCGCACTCACACAGACAATCGGCTTAATACAAACTTGTCATTTTAGAATTTGTGAAAGTATTATTAATACTTGTGAAAAGGTTCCAGCTTTTGTTTGATGCGTGTCACTGAGGCAACATGCATGCTACGGCATCGGACGATAACGGAAAAGATGCATTTTTAGACACACAGGAAGTCTTCATGGCTCCACGAAGTTATAAGCACACAAGACCAATTTAAACTCAATCTAAGAGGGCCAGGAAGGGTTTGTGTCGATATGTCACACCCGAGGGGGCTCCAAGCACACTCGTTATAAGCTCTGATCATGTAGTGGGTCATGATTATTAGGAGATAAAAGTGCTTTGAGTTACTGCTCATTAGTTAGTGAAGCATTACACAGCTGCCAGTGTCTCTATTTGGGTCTTTTTGGACTGAACACATTTTGGGTTGGATTTATTATCCATGGAAATATTTGGGTCTGACAGTCTCCGGGGAGCCTTTCAGAAAAACTGTTATTGAACATCGTGTTGGGGTAGGTTTTCCACAAGTCCATTTCGGATTGGATCCAACATTTCTGAGTTGTAAAGACCTCGAAGCTTGGGGTGGCCAAACTACGACCCGCGGGCCATCTGCAGCCCGTGGGTCTGCACATGTACCATTTACGTTTGCATCGTAATCTTTTATGTGTGTGTGTTTAGGCCATGAACAGAAATCAATATTTGGGAATTTCTGCCTGTTTTAAGTTAATTTATTTACATACTTACACATAACATGATATTTTAAGTGGACACACTGTATTTGATTTTAAAAGTATTGAAATCATTTGAATTAGATTTCAGTGGGCACACCAGTAAATGACTGTCATTGTAAACGCTAAACTGTTTGGTATTGAGTAGTTATTTAGATAGAAAATGCTTTTTCTATGGCACACATATATATATATATATATATATATATATATATATATATATATATATATATGGCTCTTTAGCTGCTAGATGTCCCACTTTATTCCCAGACTAGTTGCTATCTAACCGTCTGCCATTTCTTGCCGGGCAGGTGGAGGACAGTAGCATCATCACAGCTTGTATACAGGAACTGGGATAAATGAGTGCAGAATTTCCAATTAGACGACCAAAACAAATATATAAAAGAGGCTTTACGTTGATCCATTAAGTTGCAGACTGGAATGATAATTCTCTGTAGCTGTGTCATTGCGAGCGACCCCTTCCACATTACACACAACCTTTTGATTTGTTGTTAATATTAGAAATATTGATTGGTGGAGCTTTATTGTATCATAACAGTTGATAAGCAATACGTGTTGTGCATCCACACACACACTTATAGTGCTTATGCAACATGTAAATGGTTCTCCACACCAAGTCAGTATTGTGTTGTTATTGCCTGACCTTGGAGTTTGTATTGTGTGTCTTTGTGTAGGTGTTGTTGTTGCTTTGCTCGTTTTTCAGTCTGCTGGAGATGAGCCCCGGATAAGATCTGCTCATTTATTATTCAATTAAAGATCGCTGAGGTCACGGCAAATCATTAGCCATGGAGGTTATTTCAGAGGAGGGAGACATATAAACACAAACAGACAGACAGACGGAGGGAGGGGGGAGGGAGATAAAGACACAAAACGATTGAGAAAGACAGAGAAAAATGTATCGATCAAGTGATTGATTTCTTGTTCAATTGTTTTTTCTGCTATTATTTTGAAGCCACAATCCCTAATTAGAGCATCATGTTGTGCCTCCCGCTGAAACATCCGAACTGGTTTTGTTGACGGCTTTTACTCATTCACCTGGAGACACTGGGAAAGATCTATTGGGAACGTATCGGAGGGTTTCTGAACAGGGGCTTAAGCGATCTCTGCTGTGTGAACAGATTGGGAAGTGCTCTCTAAGACAGAAATAACCTCAGCTCAGCAATAACAGCAGCTCAAGCTCAAATAGTTCTTCTTTCACATCCAGCAAATAATACAACAGAAAGAATTTCCAGAACTGCAGCCTTTTGTCGGCAACAACAACAGAAACTTCAATAGACTCGTGTGCTTTGATTTTTCTCCGGCCATTAAATGGTGCGTATGGAGAAAGATAAATATTGAAATGGCACAGCCGAAGTAAACATGAAGTAAATATAGATGTGCCGTTCAGGATGAGGAACACGTTGAGAGAAAACTTTAGTTTCCTTAGAAACATTTATGGATTTTTCTATTAGATCGATTTGAAACATGTGTCGATCGTTTCTTGTGAGACCTTTAGGAGTCGGTAACAGAAGAGCTCTCCCCTCTAAGGTGGCAAAACAATCTTAAAAACATTTTTCAATGACTTTACAAAACAGTCTGTTAAACCAGCTGAAGATAATCAGCATTTTTCTATCTGTTGGAACTAAATCAAAATACATTAAATGTAAATTTATAGCAAAAGCATGACAAGCATACTCCTTATGGTTCCGATTCTATATCCCCTTTTTCTGAGCTTTTAGATACACATGTACTGTTTATAGACCACGATATCACCAAGGCCGGCCATTTCCTGTTCACTTCATGGTGACTACAGTTGGGAAAAGGGCCAGCCTGGCTGTCACAACTGGTATCCAGCTGAAGTGAACAAAATTAGAAAAAAAGCACTAACGATGTGGCTGCTTTTCTGCTCGGAGTGGAATTTTTTTTCCAACTTTCCTGAAGAAAAACGTGAGGCTCATAGAGCGAAAACAAGGCACACAGCAACGCGGGAAGCAGCTTCACGCTCTTTGAAAAACAATTACAAAAAGCCACGCCTGGCTGCTGCGATGCCTTCCGTCTGATCGTGGCCTAATGCTTCTCGTTTGACCACCAAAATGAATAATGGAAGCTGTACAATAATACAGGTAAACTGGTCTTGAGGCAGCGCGCAAAAGCTCTGCCACGTAATTACTCTGGAGACAACAAAGTGCTGAGGAACATGTACAGTAAATGTGGACATATAATACTGCATCAGTACGATGACTGGGTTAATTGTACTGTATATAAGTACAAGCAGCACATTAATTAAAGTACAATCCCACGTAACAACCAGTGCAGAGAGGTCAAAATGGGAGAATTTGGACATGGCGTTTGGGCCATCCAAAGCTCTTTAGTTGCCAATTTAGGCAATATATGCCGAGGAGAAAAAAAAAAAGATTACATAAATGTGTGACGTAGGATGTTTGTTTCATGAAATAGGAGAGACTTTTGGCAATTCTGCCCAGGTGGTAAATATTAAAGCTGTGTTGGCGGTGGCCTTGCTGTGTGGCTGTGAAGACAGCGATGAATCAAAAACAAAACACCAAGGTTTCGAGCGGAGGTGTTGTGTGTAATTGTGCATCCGCTGAGGTTAGGGGGCGAGTGAAAGAAACTAAAAGAGAAAAGACGCTGTATTTGAGGAAGTGGGAGGTGTGCGTGGATTGGTCGTTATCTGGGTAACTAACTTTCACGCTGCGCTCACCTTCAAGAACAGGGCGGCAGAGAAAAATTGGTGTGAACGTTTTTAATGACGCTTTTGATTGCGGTCAACATGCCACTTATCACTGCAATGTGGCCCTTGAATGCAGATTATCAATTTCTATTTGGCATGGTTATACGTTGTAAATGTTCTTTGTGTGTGAAACTCATTTCGTCATACTATGTTTTTCATATGCCGAATATAAAAAGGCTTATTTTCCAATTGAAGAAGTATGAAGTTCTCCTTACCCTCAGAATGAACTTTGTCAGCCTTGAACTCTATTTTACTTTACAGCACAGACACGTCAAATCATCCACAATTCAAGTCGCATTTGTTTTAATACTTAAAAAAAAATCACTGCTAACGCATTTCTCCTTCCACCCTGTTTGCAATTAAAATGATTATTTTCACAGTTACTGAGGGTTAGCATCCTTTTGAGCTTGGAAGCACCTTGACGTGACATCGGCGTTGATAAGCAGTCCAATTACCAGCAGACTACTGTAGGTCAGAAGTTCATTTGAGCTGCAAGAATTTTAGAAAGGAGAAAATCCCTCCTTAAGTCGGTGCTGGCATCCACAACAACAATGACTGCAGTGTTCCTGCCAAAGGGATAATTAAACCTGAAGACAATGTAAAACCAAAAGTAGGTGCTCTCCCTTATGGCTCTTTTCTCTCTGAGTTGAAACTGTGACATTGAGGGACAAGATACTCAGCCTGGGAATGGGTTATCGACACGGAGTAAACTGTGTCACTAGGGTGCCGAGACCTGGATGGAGGCTGACGAGGACCGGTCTATTGGCCCCGCTTGGGAATGCCACTTAGTGCCAATCACTCATTAACAGCTGGGCAGGTGAATATTGGTCTGGTTCCATCTTTTCTCTCTCTCTCCGTCTTTGTCCAACTTACACATACATGTAGACACACCAATCCATCTATCTGCCGAGAATCGAGGATGGTCCCTCTCTTTCGCTAGACGTGGAGCACTAACTCGCTCCAATACAGTGTGTGTGTGTGTGTGTGTGTGTGTGTGTGTGTGTGTGTGTAAGTGGGTTTTATACCAGCAGCAACACACCCACACCAGGTCTTTTATTTAAGCCCAACCTGCCTGGCTGCTGTGTGACAGAGAAGCTAATTTGCTCCGCCAGAATACTTTACCCAGCCGCCATGCAACCCTGGCACCCGTCCACCAACCAGCCTACTATATTAAAATATCTTTCCATGCGTGCCACAATAACACAATTACAACCAATGAGTGTGGGGCGTTCTGCCCTAAATTAGCCGTGACTGGCTTTTCAAAGGCTCATAAATGGCTGCGAACGTTTTCATAAACACCACACAGAAGCTGCATAACAATGGGAAGATGGCGTTCGACTGGATGTGGTGTCATGACGGCGTGTATAGCACAGACTCCATGTGCAATTTTCGAAACTTGCAGATTGAATTAGCAAACTGATGCGCCTTCGTTGTCATGGGCACTTTGACGTCTCTGGTATCAATTCAATAGACCCTCCAACTACACATCACGCCGGATAAGTCACACCGTGGGTGCATGCTTGTGCATTGTTCCATTGTGAACATGTGACTGCTGTTTGGTCATGTGTGTGTGTTGTGTGGGCGGGCTGCTCCGCTTCACTTCTGTACTCACTGGGATTACTCAAAATGACTTGTCTTTCTAACAGGAAGCACACAGTCGCACTGACAGTCTGTTTTCCCCGGCAGCTCAGAGAAAAGTGTCATTGAATACTGAAACGAAAATGTTGGAATTTTCATGTGTCCCAGTTGTCATTTTACTGTGCAATATAAGTCAGACACCCAGTGTTTAGAGAGTAGTTATTAGTTGCTACAGGGAACACGCCACCATGGCGGAGGACTGAGGTGAGAGAATGTAGCGCTGACTGCTGCCTCAGTTCTAAAAGAACAAAACGTTATTGTTATTCAAGAAGACGTCAAAGTAAAAAGGGCAAAACTTATTGCGTGTTTTTGCTATTGATTTGTCAACCCTTGATATCAATTTAAAAATGATAGTATCCTCTTGGCCCTAGGAAAACCAATGTCTCTCCAAAACAACACATTTTTCAATCAAGCCAATTAGGTTTGAATGGTTTATGTTGGTTAAGATGTGGAATGCGTTCTCATCCCATAAAGGAACGTTAACATTCCTCCAGTTTATCTGAAAAATATATGAAACGAAAATTGTGCAAAAGATACTAACAATTTCAACTAAAATGAAATTGTCGAATGCTTGCTGAAACAAACAGAAACACCCCGTGATTGTTAAAGCAAAGCCAAAATGTAAAGTCGGTAAACGATGTCTTTACGTGCAATAGATCAAGGGGACAGAGAACCAAGGACCCAGATATAATGTAAGGTTGAGTGACGTCTAAAAGGCCAAACTGTGCAAAGTTTTGTAGAGCGACAACCCTCCAATGTAGGGCAGCAATCTTGCCCTGACAGTGAGGGAGACAACTATCAAGTTGAAGTAGCAGTCGGTACAGAAGATAAATAAACAGGCTCAGGAAAATAAACTATTGCACAACAGGTGGCCGCAATTCTTCTTTCCATGTCTTGAATACCAGCTGGGCCACTCTGATTGAGAAAGTTGAAGTCGGGGGAGGGGAGAATCTCTCTGTTGGCGCAGATTCGTCCCGGCTTTCATTCAGAAGGTGATACGGAGTTCGGTACAACTCCTCTTAAGTGCAGCACCCCTCCATCACTGCCAAAAAGAAGAGTTTGAGAAATGTAGTGGGTGGAATTTTTACATCTTTGAACATCTGTCATTTGCAGGAAGAGGACGTGGCGGCTGTCAGATTTCCTTTCAAAAACACGTCTTCCCGACCATTAGAAAGGACCTTTTTTATAGCAAACTTTCAAACTTTTGGAAACAGCACTTGAGAGCGTATATATTGGCCTTTACATGCAGGGTTAGACTGGCAATTGGGGAGTTCAGACTCACGAAAGACCGATCCATTCCACACGGTGGTCATGGAGCTTTAGTACTGTATTGTCCTCGGCTGTGGCGTGGGCCAGCCTGGCTCTCCACTTTCAACATTGAGGGAGGGGATTCAAGGGGCCTCTACCACTTTGGACTGATCCCCGCTTTTGTTTCAATCTGATTGACTCAGTCTTTTTTTATCGTGAACATGGGGGAACTGTGACCAGCGTTTCAGCTCAACCAGGCTTGTCTAAACGGTCTTGTTTTGAGGAGGCAGGTGTCAGAAAGACGTCCTAATGTGTCTTAACGGACTTCAGATTACTCACCAGGACAAAGCGACGCTCTCACATCACCCCCATGCTCTCAGGTCAAACGTGCTAAATTATCTGTCCGTCCCACGCACTTGCTTTAAGACCCGTGGTGACAGAGCCTTTGAGGCAGTAGCACCAAAGCTGTGGAATGCTCTGCCTGTCTGTGAACTCATTCAAAAATCAGCTCGAGACACCTGTTTAGACTGCCGTTTGGGTAACAACTCATGTCCTAGGCCTGCTAAACCATTAAACCATGTTTTACATTTGTACTTTCTGTTTTTGTGCATTTCAATGTAAATTATTGGCCCTTATATGGTCACATTGTGCTTTCTATGTTTGTAATTCTGCTCATGTTAAAGCACTTTGTGACTAATGTCTGTGAAAAGCGCTATATAAATACATTTGACATACTTACTTACTCCAGCATCATCAGATTGTCTTTATGGCACAGAAAACTATATTAGCGCCAAAAGCTTTGAATCTCAAAGTCCTGGGCTGCATTCCAGTCCCAGTTTGCCCCGACCTCATGAACAGGTTCTAGCACAGTTGTTTGATTCCTACTGGTGGAAGCCCTCCAGCACTTCCGGCCCTGCCTGTATATCCGCCCGTCTTTATGTCTGTCTCTCCAGGGGTGGAGAATTTTCTTCTGCTGTGGACAGTAAAACTTGAGCTATAGCAAAGGTCAGCTGTATGTGGTTTTAGACTTTGTCTTATCTGTCTGAGACAAAAGGATGCGAGCAGCAGAGGACCCGGTCTGGTTATGGATTCCACTCACAGCCAGACGCTAGCAGTCCTCTGCGGGCTGAGGCTCACATCTGGCAGGTGCTTGTTTATGAGAGCAGTTAACACTGGATCAGAGAGGCTTTATAGCAAAACACACACGCACGCGCACACGCACAGGCTCAGACAAACAAAACACACACACACACACACACACACACAGACAATTCCAGCAACCCTATTGTTTGGAGTTGTCTGTCCCTTTATAGCTCCGCAATCTGTAAGCATCTAATACAGCCTCTCCAGGATCTTGTGATTATATTTTGTGATAAATTTCAGTCAGCAGTAAAACATTATGATTATTTATGAATTCACAAATAGTCATAATATGTAATATGTTCCGGTGGGAGTAAAATGAGTCACAGGTTCATATAAATGACCTATTACTGGCAATTCTTGTTAGCAGCTGCTCGCCTGTGCAGTTATAAACAGGAAGTCCAAATGCTTCGCTTACTACTTTGTCCCCTGAATTAATTAGTACTTCCTACTATGATTCAGTTTTGATAAGTTGCAAAAAGTCACTCTGAGCAGTTGAAATGTTGCAAAAAAAAAATCAAATTAGGCTCATCTCCATCCACTAGTTTAAAGCAAATAAACTTGGCTTCGTAGTTCTGTACATGGCCGTAATCCGCCTGTAAAACACCAAAACCGTAATACAAAACAAGTCGCCTTCGCCGATTTACGAGAGAAAAATGGAGATCTGTATTCAGGAATTTTTTCAACTTGGTTTTTAGTTTTAATTGTCCTTTTATGTCGACTAGTATTGGCCATGTTTCATGCTGTCACAGGCGAAAAGTAATTTGACTTAAATGTTTACTGTGTCAGAACTTATTTGTCAAAGGCATTTCTACATCCATTTAGCAAATCACTTTTTCCACAAAAGGTAAAAATCTACCTCAAGCAAGCAAAAAAGCTTTTTTGTGCTTACAGCTTTTCTAATGTCAATTATTCAATATGTGCATAAAAGTATGTGAACGTAAACAAGACAACTGATGGTAAAATTGGGAAGATCTTTTCCAGTTTGGCCATTTGTTTTCGTGGTTGTTATTCGACCAAGATCACTAAAAAGCATTATTGTGCATCTGTACAGGTCATTGTATTTATATAAGATCTACACAGCTGAGTGTTTGGTCCAGATAAAAGTCAATTGAGCAGCCTGTTGCAAAAATAAAAGCACTTCAGTCCACACTTCACCTGCAAAGATGAAAACAGATTTGCCGGGGATGCTAAGAAAACAAAACTGACCATAAACAATTCCAGCCTGCGCACACACACACACACACACACACACACACACACACACACACAGAGCTACTCATCCTTGACTGTGAAACTAGGTTGATGTGGGGCAGCCTATCTCCTATGGCTCACACCGTGCTGACAGGCTCATTATAGTGGAGTTAGAGTGGAGACCTTGGTGTGACAGAGCCAAAGTCATCCCGGCCAGCTACCTTCCAGCTCTGTGTCCCACTCACTGTGCTGCCCGGCCAGCACGGACACCCTATAGCACAACCCTGTTCATCCAAACCACAGACCTTCCGGGGACCAGAGCTCTGTTTAGAACACGGCAACACATTTCAAAGTGTTGCTGGACACAGAATGAGCTTTTTGTCAAGCATTCAGATGTATTTCAGTCCGTTTTCCCACCAGAATGTCCACTGTGGCTGAGTTTTTGCCTTACAAGAAAACACATTTTATAATTAAATGAGGACGGCAAAAATACCTGACAAGGTCTTTGTATCAAGCCTTCAGGGAATTCATGAATTGTATACATCAATGTGCATTTTCCTCCATATACCGTGACCACTTGGTAACACGTAGCCCAGCTAAATGCTGTAGAGCTGAAAGCAAGAAAGGGTTTTCCTAAAGCTCTTTTCAAAATCCTGACCGTGAACACACACCCAAAGTACAAGGATGGAGAATATTGGAGATTTGTATCTGGATGGAGCCAGTTTGACATCTATCTATCTTATGTAAAACAGGATCAAACTTGACTGTAAACCCGAAAATTATCCTTTCACGTGTCAAAGCATGAGCATTGCCTAAATAATGTTTAATAACATTGAAAACTGCCGTCTTATAATATAGTTCTTGTTCTTAGTTCTTATAGATTTCAATACTCGGCACACATTTGTAATGCAGTTTGTGGCCTACTTCTTGGAGCATTCTGGGTCTCAATTCTTCTTTCTTGAAGCTAAAGTTTAAGGGACCTCTCAATCTTATGTCTCTCATAGAGTGTGTGTGTGTGTGTGTGTGTGTGTGTGTGTGTGTGTGTGTGTGCGCACAGGAAGCAGGAAGGGGGAAAATAATTAAAGCTGAATTGTGTGTTGCATCTGCTCATTTCTATAAGAGTACAAGTCATTCATCACCCAACTGTAAGATGACATCAATGCACTGAAAGGAGAGAAATATCGAGGAAAAAGTGTCACATCGGATGCATTCTATTAACATATCACATTGTTTTGTGATTGACTGGCACGGTGGTGGAGATCATGGAAGCTGACTATCACTGCGGGGATTAGCGATAAATCCGTTTCATGACTCGTGACTACATAACATCTCCTCTCCCTTTAAATCTCTCCCACCTGCTTTTATTTTTCTTCATACCTCCTCTCTCCCTCCCAACTAGTTCTTCATCTCTCTCTCTCTCTCTCTCTCTCTCTCTCTCTCTCTCTTAGAGCCAGGGGCATGCTCGGCAAATAGACTGCACTCTAATTGCCAATGTAATGATGCTGCAGTCCACTCATCTCACCTGCCTAATTAATACTACAGCTGCCACCCCTGCTCTCTTCTAACTCTCACACACATCCACATGGGCACGCACACACACATGCATGTGATCACAGGACGGGACACAAGCTTGTGAGTTCATATCACGTACTGTCAGGGTACGGTCTCCCTGTACCTGCTGAGCCTTACCTCTCTCTCCAACCCCGCCTCTGCAGCCTTTTTGCTTCCTCTCCGCTGTAAAGCATGGCCCTGTCAAATCGACAGGATGCACCGAGTTAGAAAACTGGTCCAGCCTGGAGAGAAATGCCGGAATCGGTCTGAAAACCGTGTTTCATGGTGAAACCAATAAAAATAACATTTACAAATGACCATGAATACATACAACCCAACTTGAATCAAATTTGACATTCAGTAGCGATTGATACTAAAAAAGAAACGGGTCATAATTCCCTCTCTAGTATATCTACTGTATTTATTCAAGTTTTTTGCTAAAAACAGAATTTTATTTAGAGAGATTAAGATTTGAACACATCCTCATGATTCTCATTTTTACTGACAGGAGCTTGAACGCATTATAATGTAACTAAGAGCAACCTCCTTACGATAGCTGTTAACTTCATTATTTAGCCACGTTGGACCGTGCTGTCCACCGGCTGCTAATAGCTGATGTCAATAAGCTCTCCTACCCAGATGTGTTGTTCATAATGTGGAATTATCAGGAAAAAAAAGACATTTAACCACAGATAGGTAGTACTGGTGCGTAAACGTGACATGATATGTGATCGGTGCATAGATTCACCTATTTGCTGATATGTGGTCCAGAATTTCAGGCTGTATCGGAGGCCTTTCCAATTCCAGTATCAGAAAAACTCTAATTCATGTTTCCAACTTAAATCAAATGACATGCACACAAAGCATTTGAAATGCTAAAGGACAGGGTGTTGGGACTTGGAAACTGGAAAATATAAATTAAAAAAGCAAGTATAACAAAGAGGTCTTATCTCTTTGCAACCCAATTCATTTGTAATCCCACAAACATGCCAACATAGGTTGGGATCGTTATCCTCTATTGTCAGCTACTTTAGAAAGTCTAATAGGACTTCTTATTTATAGTGTGAATGAAGTGATATAGTCTTATACAATATATGAATATATGATATACCTTGTATCTCACATTTAGAGGACTGAAAGACTGATTACTAACCAGTCAGTCCTGATGAAGGAGGTATTGATATCCTGTTCCCCTGAAAGCTGGAATATCACCGTAATTAACTTAAAATGATGCATCATAAAACACACATTTGTCCCTTGTTTGGAGCCTCATTTCTTTAAATCTCCATCACACAGACTCTTTGTCAACTCTGGGGCGAGGTTGAACAAAACAGATTTGTTGGTAGCAGTGGTAGCGTCGCTCTCATTTCTCTCCTCTTCCCAAAAGTGATGAATCCGTAGGCAGGGTGTGTTTCTCAGGTCTTTTTGGGTCACATAATCCGCTACATGTTGTCAGTCCTGCGGCACGACGGAAGTCTTGTGTAAAACGGCTTCTTCTGTAATGCAGTAATTATTTCCTCTTACCTCCTTCTTGTCCTCGTAACAAAGTTTCTTTTCCTCTCGTATCCTTTAGAGAAAGCTGTTAACAGCTTTTTGAGAGGCTCACTTTTGTTTTCATTGTTGCAGCTATTTTCTTCCACTTACTGTCCTCTCCAGTCTGCAAGCTTTTGTGAAGTATTACGTATTGTTGTTCAAGATTAAAATCGACGAGAATGAAGTGGGGGTTTCACCGTCATCTATTCTTCTTATTCCAATCATCGTAGAAGAGGTGGTTGATTGCTTCAAATAAAAAGCTTACACAAGGCCAACCTCATTCTAGACATGAACTGGCCTGTTTCTTCAGTTCACCATTCTCTTAAGACTAGTTGACATTAGTCCCCATTTTAGCAAAATTAGCAATCTGTCTGAGGGGCAGAATAAGTACAAAAACCCAGTTATTGTGTCATGTGCTCAAGAGTCTTGCCTGCATCTTGAAATTATCCTCTCTTCAAAACGATTGATGAAGTACTGTGAAACATCTTTCAATTGCCTCTTAAAGTTACTGTGATGAACTTTTAACTGGTTATGAAATAGTCTCAATTGAATAATGATGCATCTATATGCCCTACAGAAGATTGCCTATTTCTAGTTATTGTGAATGCTTATCATCTATGCCACTGGGTCAGATTACGTGCAAAATCAGATGAAATCATGCAGGTTCACCCGAAACTCAGAAGGAGAGGACAAAGACGGAGCAGAGCTTCGCCTCGCCTCGCTGCTTCACATTGTCAGACCCTGCTGCAGTAAAATGAGGTTTTCTAAGGTGCTGGGAAACACTACCGCGTTTATCCACAGGAACCGCCAAAATCAACACCAAATAAAAGTTCCTGGTAGTAACTTTAACATGTGTCCAATACAACAACGGCATTCTTGATTTTTTTGCGAGTCATTTTAAGCCATGCTGTCTGTACTATTGCAATGTAAAGACATACACGTGAATATGCTGACAGCTTGTCAGGTAGCATAAGAAGTGGATGAGTCAAGCGAACACAGGAGTTTAAAACAGGAGACCGGCGCCCCCCAAAGTGTCGTTACTTTAGGTTAAGTTACATTAGCGATGACGTGTTTTCTGTACTTAAAATGATGTAGATTCATTTGTCTCAAATCTCTATTTATTACTCAAAATAAAACTATGTGAGAAACAGTGAGACATTGTCTAAAATCCAAGGAAAAATCTGCTCAGGGTTTAACCAGTAAATGATCTTCCAGTATTTTGTCAAATAGCTCCATAAGGCAAAGACTTTCTTTAAAAGAGACCAGAAACATAGCAATTCAACTTTTATGACAGATGGTAATGCTTGGAAAAAAATAAACGAGGTCTTTTCACTACAGGGCACCATTTCAGCACGCCAGTGATACGTAGAATCAAGCTGTAATCATTGTATTTTATTCTGTTCAAATAAATTTAAACCGTTTCAGTGTGTCAGGTGTTTTTTTCAGCTCCTGTAACTCAGTCGTCTGCAGCACGACGGAGCCATCGGGCTTCGTTTGAGAAAGGACCCCACACCGGATCTCAGTCGTTCTTTTTGTTAAATACCTTTGATTCCCTTCTTCCTGCTGAGGATACACTTGACACTTTTATCAAACATGTCTGTGTCGGTTAAATGCAATGCTGCTTTGTTTGAGAGTTCACTCTGAGGGCAGCATCAGAGAACACCAAAGGTCATCACTTTAGGTGTGAATGAATGCAAATCCAATTCCCCGCTCTCCTCTTGTGCCAGGTTTTCTTTCTGTGATCATCTGTCCTCTCAGATCCCATTTGCCAGAATAAATGTTCCTCTCCTTGGTATTATCCATAAATTATTTGAATTGACATATTGTGACATATAATCCGCTATAATTGATATTTTTATAATTATGTCTAAAGGTTTAATTTCTGTTTGAGATATTTAGCATTGTTGTATTTCCATATCAGCTGTGGAGTTTAACTGAAGCCAACAGGGGAAATGAACACCTGTCAAGTGTGATATCTCAGAAACTGGATGGACTTTTTGGGATAATAACTGTTTTTATCAGGATTTTGACATCTATCTCTCAGGCCAAATCCTTAATCATCACTGTGGGTTAATAATCCTATGAAAATTGGTAATGCCATGTCATATAGTGCCTCTCTGTAGCCCCAGGTTGTGTTTTGATTAAACTGGAGTTATTCCATAAAACCCGGAGGTAATAGTGTTTCAAACAGGCACATTATACTGTATATTTTTTATGATTGATTATATGCATCACAACAATATTTCCTCAGGCCAACTTGCATTGAACAAAAGATACAATCACAAGTTAAAGAATTAACACCAACTGTCAGGATAAAAGATAAACAAAAATCGAGCCGTTTCCAGAAGGCAAGTTACAGTTCCATTGTAAAAATGCTCTGATACTTTCAAGAATGTTGGGTGCAGATTTACCAGATTTAGCAACATGTTTGACAGATAATTAAAAAAAGAAAGTCCTAATTTAAATCTTTCTTCACACCTGTTTCTGACAGGAACTGTTTTTTTGGGCCCAGAAACATCACAGCTTCTGCTTTGTGTTGGGAGCATTTGCTTTGCCATTTCCTGTGTTTCACGTGGGACATTTCTCTCCCTCTATAAATAATTAGCTCACAGTGTGTGTGTGAGTGTGTGTGTGTGATGCTTACAGGTGCTCGGTGTAAACAGCTTTTCACTTGTTGTTACGTTTTGAATTCGGCCTGTCGTGCACTCGAGTGCTTCAGGTCAGAAACAAAATGAATCCAATAGCTTGTTTTTGCCATTTGTGATTCATGTATTATTTCCAAACAGAAGGGAGATAGAAAGTATAGAAAGTATAGAAAGTATAGAAACTATGCGTCATGATATCGTTTTACTTCACTATTGTGGCAACTAAGGTGTAATTAAGGTTGAGGGTATACTTATGAAAATTAGCATTATTGCTAACTCCAACGTGTTTACATCTTATGTTATTATTGAATAAAAAAAATAAAATTAAATAAATAGTGAAAGAAATATATATTGTTTTCCTTTCTTTCAGACGAAGGAGAAAAAAAGCCAAAAAAACAGATAAATAATCCATTTACCGCTACATCATTTTTACCAATGATTGATAGCAAAATAAGAAATGTTAAAACAAAACAAAAGTTAGCAATTTGTTCACTGTTAATTTTAAACAATTTAAACTACAGCAAAAGCCTCAAAGGACAATTGTGTATTATCCATACATAAAATAACAGTGTTCCCAATCTCCCCGAGACCGCAAATATATTTTCAATGAATATGTTCACCCACCTTCAAACACTTACACTTCAGATTTTCTGGTGGATTTATTTCTAATCTAGTAGCTGCCTTCAGTATCATTGCTGATGTTTCCTATGAGCAATGGCACATAGTACCAGCAGTGAAATTACATTTAACATGCATGAGAGTTTAAATCCCAAGCATCAACATCTGGGAGATGAAGTAGCTGCCAGTTTTTTGGGTTTAGAACGTTTATAACTTAAAATTCCTTTGTGGAGTATTATCCTTGCCAAATGCCTTCTTGGCTGTGCCCTCTAACGGGATCAGCAGCATGCAAGTGACACTTTCACAGTGAGAAAATATTTCCGAAGGGACACGGCATAATCCGAAACAGAAGCCAAATGGGGCGAGTTTAATTATCTGATTACCCTGACGGACTTTCCCGTTGCTTAATTTGATCCAAAAGGTCAAAGCGTTCATGAGACTATTGTTTTTCAAAATAAGCTGCGCGCTGCACTGCATAAATCCTCTGGCATTTGGGTGCTTTGGTATATTTGCTGAAATGATGACGTGATAAAGCTGCCACCCCTGTGGTACGTTATTTAGGCGAGTCCACTCTCAAATGCCAATGGCCACCGCAACACATCGAGCAGAACAATGGAAACAGAGGGTGAAACACTCATTCTAACGGTTCTGAACAGTTGTTAATGATCATGACCAGTTTTTTCAGACTTTATACATTACAAGGCCGTAAATACGTAGAATCCAGGCCCAGTGTCATTGCCTAGGCATCTAATACTGACACTTTGTCACGCATTTTAGCTTCTGTACCAGCCGTGTTTCCACTCTGTTGTCTGGATCTGATTGACTTGACACTATTGGCCCCGGGTGCTTTCCTCTATGCTGTGCTTCCACCGCCGACAGTGCCCCCCGTCAATGTAGGCCTGATGCTGAATCCTTTCAACGGCAACCATTGCCGTCACTGTTGACAGAAGCTTGGCTATTTAAAAAACGGCGGGTTTGTGCAGAATGTGAGACAGATAAACACAAGACTTTCACCCGGGAGGCCGCTGTTTGTGATTGTGAAAATGTGGTTGGTAAACGTGTAATTCCAAAACTATGAGGGTTAATCTGTTGCCATAACAACGTGCAGTCATCCTGGAAGGCTTTCCACCAAATTTTGGAACCTGGCTGCAGGATTTTCTCCTTTTTCAGCCAAAAAAACATTAGTGAGGGTCAGTCACGGATGTTTGGCAATAACAGCTGGCTTAGAAACAGTGTTTCAACTCATCCCAAGGTAGTTGGACGGGGTTGAGGTCAGGGCTCTGCGCAGACCAGTCAAGTTCTTCCACAACCAAACTGGGAAAACCATTTTATTGTGGACAAGGCTTTGTGTACAGGGGCAAGTGCAAGAGTGTATCTACGGGTTTGACATATACTGAGAATGTTGAATAACCGTCAATGATTGAGAATGAGAGAGTGAATCTAAACCGTATTCAATATTACTTATAAAACAAACAAAAAATATATTAAAAGTTATCCCAATGTCATCTTAAATCAGTATTATTCTGCGTGACTCATGGCTATCCATAAGATGGAGCCATAAACACTCAAATTGCAGTGAGCATTTTCACTTGTGGGTAAAAACTTGTTGCCGGCAACTTCTAATTTAATTGATCTAAGTAGTGTCACCTTTAACTTTCAGATGCGATGAAGATATGTTTTCCAGAACAGACCGTGTAATCAAAGTGAGTCGAGTTAGCAAATTATTAAGCAGAGATAAGTCGTCCAAGTGATAAAGTGTTAATATTCATAAGGAGAGAAAGTCAAAGACGGGGAGAAACATGAGGAGAGGAGGGCAGGATGAAGAGGAGATAAGGGCTTGGATTTAAGTGTTATCTCACTGTTAATGGTATTTCCAGTCCCTATCAAGATCGCTGCATAAGACAGAGGAACGTATTTATAGAATGTGACATGATAACAGGACTTCTACTGAACTGGAGAGAAGAGCTGACGTGTGCAGGCAAGACTGTCCCAAGCAGCCGGAGAATCTAGAATGCAATGAAATGCAACGATTATGGCATTGACGGTCATGGCGTTGACAATTTGGATTTTGTTTTTTTTAACTTGTCATTTTTGGCAACATGCAGGTGAAAACACAAGCCGCCCGTGCTGCCCAATTACAGTTCTTGCCAGTCTCCACGTGAGTCTCTCTGCATGTGTAGTTACATTTTTGAAGAGGGTCAGGTTAGCCGCAGCAGCTACGTGCATAGACTTCCGAGCTATGCTGTAAACCCTTAACACACAATATAAATCTGGCTTGACTGTTTCAAATCCAAACAGACTACATCTTTTGTCCTCGGTGAAGGAGAAAGCCACAAGCCTTTCACGGGCTTTGATGTTTGATAGTCAACGTGCAATCGTATGTTTTAGATGAAGTATCCCTTTCCGATTGGGGAAAGATCACCTTTGTGTTAAAAAAAGAACTGAACTCTAACTGCTGATAGGAGATGAAGCGAAAATCGCTGTTCTTTGCTCTATACGCCTATCCAGAGTTTTTGAATGTCACGATACCTATGCCTTTGCTTCTGAACATAAACAACAATGACAATGCTGTGATTCTGTCGTTATTCACGTAACCACACAAGGCTTTTTTTTTAAGCAGTTTGAACAAACATCCAATGCTGTCATTTTCCAGTGAGGTCAGAAGTTCTCTTGTTTGTTGTCTCTCATGTGTCTCTTCATTTCTGCTGTCTGGTGCAACTGACTGGCTTTTTGATAGAAGCTGGATGAACGAATGGAGCACTTTTCCTGTATTCCCAAGAGGGGTTTGCTTGCACAATTCCAGTTTAATTTTCTTTTCGGTTGTCAAATGTGTAAAAACCAGTTGGGTGTAAGACAATCAGTTATGTATGTGGTGCCAAATGCCCTTCTCTAGGCTCCACATGGTTGTCTACTGTCTCAGCTGTCCCAACATAGTAATAGTAGGGTAGGGGATATGTAGAGTGGTGGAGGAGTCAAAGGCAAAAGTGGGAACTGATGTCAAATACAAAATATTTGATACATACAAGTTACGTGTTTTTGTTTTAATTGTGGGATCAGTGGCAAGGAGATGTGAATTATTGAGTGACTTCCTGCCTCTGTTGAAAGGGTTGAGGGAGGGCACTCATGGTGAGATGGAGGAAAGGGCACGCATTCAAACACCGTGGCATGTATGCAACATTCAGTGGAGGGCATGTTTTATTTAAAAAAAGAGAGAAGCTCAGCAGTCAGTCGCGCTCGACAACTGGAAGCCTCCAGAGAGAAAAGAGCAGAAAAATGTTTGAGATGCCTGTGAACATAGAGATTGATGTTATTGAATTCAAATAGCTGTATTTGTCACTGGCTTGCTCAGAATTAGATTTACAAAATTGGGAAAATATCCATTATTGGCTTTTTGAGGGTTGGTTTTTTAGCCTTTACACCGGACTTGACTCAAGTTGTAATTTCAACTTTAACATTGAGGTTGGTTTAAACTATACCTTCCATTGTTGAAGGTAAAGGTTTGACTACACCTTATCAGAGCAGAGACCCAGAGAACTTCACAGTGCAGATCCAGTTTAACCAACTTTAAAATTGCTGCAAAAAGGAACATGTTCTTCTTCACTTAAAACGCCACTTTAGTAATTATAACTCCATAGAGGCCATTTGCAGAAATTAAACTGGAATTGGAACATAATTAGACACAAGAGCATCCTCAGCTGCAAATGTGTTCCTCTTGTTTGTTCGACAGAGAGAAGTCATTCATTCTTGAATGAATGTTCTGGGTTCACAGTGACCTAATAAGTCATATAAGATTATCTTTTGGATGTTTTTTGTTTACTGACATGTAATGACTGTTGTGGGGCTGTTTTCACTGTAGCTCATAACATTCTACCCAAAAATACTCACTTCCGATATGACATCTACATTCATTGCTTGCATACAACAAGAAGGGAACGCATCTGCAACGCATTATAGGCACAAAACATGGACAACAAAGCTCCCACGTAAAGCTGCTCCGTCTACTCCGCCAGGTAACCGTTCATGTCGGTTAAGCCTCAAGGTGCAGATCTTGAATTGCACTCTATGGTTTGTGCACAGCCAGTTGCATGCCATTCCCTAAAATAATAATAGAAAACGCATTGTATACCAGTCAGGAGAACATAGCGGCCACAACATTTCACAGCATCACTGTGTCCTCCAAATACTTTTTCACTGTTTGTTCTTGAGCAGTGTTGAATCATACATCCAGACAAGTTTCATCTCTTTGTAACCCAGCAGATGACATTGGTTACCATGAAAACAGAACTTTCAGTTTGGGCATACCTAACTCTGCAGACCAGTTAAACAGATCTTTTTAATGTAAGCTCCTGGCTTTGTTTTCTTATAATTTATTCATGAATAGTTAACTGTGGTAGCCCTACTATATTTTTACTTCTGTATTTCTTTTCTTGTGTATCCTGAATGTGGGTAGAGCTGTACTGGAATGGGTGTTTGGTTTTGATCCTGTTGAATTGTGTTCCTTATCACTCTCACACAAACACATGGATATGCATATTCACTGATTCCAGGAGAGCTTCCTCTCCATTTGTCTGTGTGTGAAATGCAAACATGCAAAGACATATTGGCATACTGTAAATACACAACAAATGCACACACTGCCTCTAACAAACACTCAGGCTGGGAACATGGCTCTATTTCAAAAGTAAAAACCTCCCTTGATACCCAGCGAGGCTATATTTTCATTTCAATTCTCTTTCCTATCAAGAAAGGGAGGAATGAATGGAAACACATGCGCATGAGTGAAATGTAATGTCATCAAAGTAGAAAAGTAATCATCTCAGGCCTCCGTTGAAGTCCGGGCTGTCAATTGTATTTGGTTGTCTGCTGATCTGATTAAACAAACAGCAAGTTGCTATTAAAGCCGAACAGACATATTGGATAACATCAGGATTTGATACATGAAGGGATATGACTTCATTGAGTATCCACAGTAACAAACCGTTTTTAAATATTCATTACTCTATCTTGGCTTAAAACCTAATTACAAATTAAACAATGAAATAGTACCTGTTTCAACTGTTCCAGTGATAGGGCTAAATCAAGGAACCTTGGCGTTAAATGAACTTTCTCTTGTTGGGTAATTGACTCGCTCAGTGTCTTGCTGTGAATGTTTACACTTCGTGCTATAAAGCTCGTGTGAACGTTTCCCTTGTGTAGAGCCATTTCTGCCTCTCTGTTTTGCTGACAATATGTATCGGTATAAGAAAATTTCCCTAATTTATCATATTGCATCTTTTAGTGATTGATATGGTGTTTTAAAAAATGGGTCCATGCTTAAAAGAATGAATCATTCTCCGAGGCAAGCGTAGAACAATGATGGATTAGCAAGATAAGTATAAATTGCAAAAAAAACGTTTTCAGGCTTTTGGTAGATTCCAAATGAAGATTGGGATGCATGAACCATTTATCTAAAAGGTATGTGGCTGTTTCTCTGCGATTTCTACCCTCTGAGCAGAGTGTTGTAAGGTCAGGCTCCAACCATGACAGAAACAACACTTTTCCTCGGCTATTTCCTGTTATTTGTTGGCCAGTTTACTGGATGTGTAGCGGCCATTCTGCTCGAAAATGAATTTCATGCTGAGAAAATGGCCCACGATGTGAAGATCATTGAACCAACCTGTCACAGTCTGACCAATGCACTATGGCATATTTTCTTTTAATAGACCATTGAGCCTCACGCGGCTGTGTGGCTGCACGGTATTAAATTGGTCCAAATGGCCGCCCTGCCAAAGAGAGAGAAGTAGTTGTTTGGATCTCTAATATTTCGTTTGGTGTTTTGACACTGCAAATTGCCTCCTTGTTTTATTTGGATCACATCTTTAGTAGCTGAGGGGGGAATCAGTGGACATGATGAATGTTTCCTGTCTTGTTGTACCAACCAAGGAAGATCAGTATAACCATTTGGTTACAGAGAAGAACATTTCAGAACTCCATCTTCATTTGCCAGTTTTCAGTCTCTCTGGATTGGATGAATATAGGACATAAAAGGGCTTGTCCATAGTCTGTTGTGACATTTAGCATGAGGAGAGTGTCCACTGATTGAATTTCTGTCAGCCTGACTTGACGTAATTCCGTCCCTTTTATGCATCCAGATCAAGACATCCTACAGATGTGTATATTACAAATGCAGTTAGGAGATTTAAGTGTGGGAGCTTTAGCCAGGCATTTGACCAGACTTTCAAACAGCGCTTTTAAAGTTAGAGAGATTGCAGCATGTATAATTTGCAGCCTAAAGACAGTTCAGAATCCTGCAATTGCAGGATCAATCCCTGAGGCGCCCTTGAGCAAAGTAGTTTTAACCCCAACTGGAGTGATGCTGAGCAGCTTCAAAGTGTGAATGTTAATGTGTAAGTGTTGTGAAAAAGAGAAATTCACCTCCACCTTAGGACTCTTTGTTACCCATTTCTAAAATCCGGAGTGTGTTGGCTTCTGTTTTTGTATTTTCTGTTTTTAGTTAAAATTCAGCTTGAATGTTAAGTTTGCCTCCCAGGAAGAACAAAAGCATATAAAATATCATGTTCTCCCACATACAGTACACGGGAAACTTGAACTGCTTTAAATGGGATGTGAACGTTCCCTTCTGTTTTGCATATGAATGTGTGTCTTTGAGCACCAGCGCATGTGTTTTCACACTTCCCTTTGCAGGAATTCATCATCCTCCAGGCGCATGTTTATATTTATCCCCTTCTTGGTGCTGCTTCGTACATTTGCGAGAGATTCACACATATACACACACACACATACATGCATGCACATGCAATCTCTTCCTGTTTTCTTTTAATTAATGACTATGGTGCTAATTAGAAGGCATGCAACCCTTCAATACCCTCTGACTGTTTCTCATTCACTCTTATATTCCCTCCTCCGAGCTTTATGAAGCAACACTGATGTGTTTTGATCTCAGCTGGGAACATCATCGGCAAAAAAAGGGAGTTTGTGGGATACAATAACTTCATGTAGCAGACAGTCTTAGACACGATAAAGTAGGAAATTAAATATGTTTTTGTGGCGCCTAAGGCCACTCTTCAAGAGTCTTGTGCACATGCAGATGTGCATATTTGTATGCTGTTCGCTGTTTCACAGTATTCGCAGTATTAGTTTCTTTTTTTTGGCACACTCTGATCATGTATGTATGCTCATTCCCACTTCCACAGTCTCCCCCTAATGAGCATGACTCACAGACAGTGTCACCATGTTAAGACTCTATTCTTTTAATTATCTTCTGCGCCTTGACTTGGTGTGACAAAGGTTGCCTCCTGTCAAGGTTTAGTCAGTTTAGGTCATAACGACATGGAGGGATATTAACCAATTTAGCACAGAAAAAAAAGTCCACCTGTGTTTTAAGTGACCTGCTGACGTGTCAGACCTTGATCCTGACTTGCAGCATCTGATTAGGGAGCTGAAGTCTGGACACCAAATAGCAACATTCAAACCACTTTGGCTGGAGTTTTGTATTTGAATCGTGTCTTTAAACTAAGGCGGCTGTGTTTGCTGGTGTTTGTTTTGTTCCCCTGTTCCCACACAACACACATTTGGCTTCACATGTTGCAACAGTAAAAGCTGAGAATAACAAACTTGGAAGACAGGCCGCAATACGGACGCCTTGGCGAATGATGAGATTGTTGAGGCCTCCTTAACAGCGTGGTTAACATCATTACTGTCTGTCTTCAAGGCTATGTAGTGTGATGAATGTGATTATAAGAAGCCCCCATACATATAGTAAGGAAACCAAACAGATGGGGTGTTTTGCGAAACCACATACTTGACAAACAGAAAGTATGCCCTCGGGTTACTGTGACAACCAAAGTTTCTTTACATTTTCAGTTGGCTTTAAGCTCTACAGTTTAAGAAACTGCAGTGATGGACTAATGTCAGTTTACCACTGCATGTTCATTTATATCCACCTGCAGTGCTAGTCAAGCTGCAGAAAGCTTATAAATATGCCATAAAGCACAGGTGTTACTGACGTTAATGATTGGTCCGTTCAATTCAAATTTCCTCATATTCCCCAGTGACAATGAGCCATTTTGACTTCTTATAGCAGGGAAATCACAGGCGATATATATACATTTCATTACCAATGACTATGTTCCATCGAGTGTTCCTGCTATGGCTATATATGCTATGTTTTCTAATAACTTTCTGGATCTGTCTGACCAACCCCAATTTATTCTAATGTTCTGCTGCTTTGAATAGATCTTTCATCTTGTTTGTGCAATGCATTGTGGGACAATAGTGTACAGTCTACTAGAGCACACTTAAAAATACTGTTTTGAAGAGTATTGTTTATAAGCCAAATGTAGTTTTATACATATAAGTAATACAGTATTCATATCATTTCAGAGAGATTCAATTCAGTGGCACCATAACATTTTAGTTGTGATTTTTTTGTTTAGACTCAGCATCAATGTTACAGTCTGTTCTCACCAGACGTCTCCTCGTGTTTTCCCCCTTTTCCCTCCCAACAGTGACGACGCTATTTAAGCAAACGACTGGCATTCACAGTCGAGTGAGTCTTTCTCCGCCTCCTGCAGCTCACTTAATAATTGAAAATCGCTCACCGTAGATCAGAGACATAAAGAGGGTACACTCTGCACGGAGCAAAATCTTTGATATGTCACACTGCATTCTTTTGTAAGCTTGATCTCTATGTACAGCTCCGGTGTTTTGTCTGGGTGGACGTAGATGTTCTCTCAGTTGGGTGCTTCAAAAGGCTGGGGCCGCTGGGATATGCATATTTGCTCTGCAGTCAGCTTGTCAGAGCAGATGTAGATTAACTCCAGGAGTGTCAATGAAACAGATCCACAGTGGGGAACGGGAGGAAATGAGAAAGAATGTGTCCTAGTGAAAGAGAATTAAGAAAGTGATCAAATGATAGATTGAATAGATATAGTAGCACAAACTACTTTTCTGAAGTTTCTATTTTATTTTCATATGTGAGACTTTCCTCAAGAGGGACAGAGAGAAACAGAACAGCAAGTGAGGTACAAATAGCCAGAGGCAAAGATTGAAATCCAAACCAACTGAGACACCCAATTAGGCTTTACACCGCATATTGGAATGTTGTCTCCATGCTATCTCTGTGCACTGTAAGACTCATTTACTTCTATATGTTGATAAGGACGCAGTTATTGAGCTGAAAGTTATACAAAACACATACTGGCAACGCACAGCCTTTTCCTGGGACATTTTCTGAAGAGCGGACCCGAGAACATTTCAGAATTCATTAGCAGCTTAATGATCATTTTGCCTGACTGGCACTCTCAAAAATGCGCCAATCAAATTCATAAGTTGAGATGTCTTGAAGGTTCGAGGACTATCCAGAAACCACGGAATGTGTCTTCTATTAATTGAGCACTCTTCATCAGAATTGCTTCCTCTTGGTGGCTTGAAGGGGTTAAAAGCAAAAAGGAAAATAAAATCGTTCTACAGCAGACGTCATCGTCATTGGCAAGTTCAGCTCCATCTTAGCACAGTTCTTACTCCTTGACTTTTTTAGGAGAAAATTCTACATCTGTCTTTTTCTGGGAAGATTTCATACCACCAAGCAAGGAACTTGAAACTCATTCGGCAACACACAGAGAAAGGTTATACGGTTTCACCTAATAGGGATTGGATGCTCCTTTTCTGCTGCAGCCTCTGCAAATTTGTGCTTTTTGCTGAAAAGACAGATGTCTTCTTCGACAAAGTTCTCTCATATTGCAGGTTTCAACCCTTAAAAATCACCTCTCTATTAATTCATTCCTGTCAGTTTGACTTACTTTACACTTGTTTGCAATCTGGCTCATTTCCACAAGGACTGGACCTTACCTGCATTTGTCTCAAAACATGAGATGGGGCTTTTCATGCATCTTTTGGATTTACATCAGTTGTAGTCAGTGGTGCAGTGCAGGGTATATGCGGGTATTTTTCAGTCAGAATTCCCTATCCTTCTCAACCTGGTCTCACTCCCAACTCACTTCGCCCCTCGCTGCCTGATACCGACGCACCAGGCTTTACAATTTATTCCAATATGAACCCATCCGCTTTATTATTTGATGCTCAGAGCAAATGACATAGCAGAGATCGTCCAGCTTGAGATAGTCCACACAGGCCGGACGGGAGGGGAAGTGAATGGGTCGAACAAACAAAGGACTTTTGCCCAGGAGCCCTTTTTATGTGTCCTGTGGGAAACTAAAAGTTGACAGTTTGTGACTTGTTCTGAACCCCTTATGATGCGCAATATTCAGTGGTGTCCTGCAATAGTGCAAAACACCCAATTAGGAGATTATCTCCACGTAAACAGTGGCGGGAATGTCTCAGATTGTTTGGCCATCAGAACTACACTTACCTTCAGATCCTCCCCCTCCCACTTGCCGTGTTGGTTTATCTCAAATAATAAAACAAAATATGGCCTTTGGATCTGATTAATGAAATTAATAGGAAAGATGAAGCGAACTACTCAATGTTTTGTCAGAGTAACAAACAACATTGCTATGCAACACCGGGGCATCAGTGACATGCAAGTCTTACATATTACTGTTCGTAACACTTTCCTGGACGGGCCTCCAACAAATTGGGTAATAATTTAGGAGCATACCCACTTCTGTTGTTAGTGGCATTTGTACCCTGTCAAATCTACCTGATGGTTTATTCCTCTCTCTCTCTCTTTTCACCACCAGGTGTCGAGAAGGCTACCAGGGAATCCGCTGTGACCAGTTTCTGCCCAAGACGGACTCGATCCTGTCTGACCCAAGTAAGTTTCCACAGATTTTACTTCAATGTTCTCAGTGTACCAACATCTGTCAGTAAACCATAACATCAAATTTGATTGATAAAAGTAAACATGAGGGAAACTGAGAGGGTCATGTACCTTCGATCATTCTGATGAGGTTCAACTGGAGTTTTGAGCCACATAAATAAAGCACTAAGGGAAATCAAATCTTCATAAATGTACACCAAGACCAACTGTCATTTGCAAACATCCCCACAAGGCAGAGTGTTGTGTAATAATGTTGGGTGTGTGGGGACGGGTGGGTTCAAAGGTCACAAATCAATCAAAATAATCAAATAGAAAAGTAGCAGGACATTAACTCTTAGGGTATAGTACATCTAAAGAGCTGTGGCCCGTATTACATATTACCCTTGAAATATGCATATGGTATTTCTTCTGAAATATAGCACATCTAAAATCTTGACTGTGACCCTTATTGCATGTTCCCCTTGAAATATGCCGAGATGGTATTTCTTCAGAAATGCAGTTAGTCATTGCAGCAGCGATGCAGTCATAGATTCTTCTCTTATCACGAGTCATACAGCACATTCAATTCTTCGTGCTCATTATGTAGATCTTGTTTCAGTGGGTTTTGATGCAGGTCCTCAGAAGCCACATCAATGCTCAGGGTGGAAATTTGAGAAACAATGCTACTAAATGCATTGTTACAACAGTGAAGCAAAACTGCTGCAAAGTAGGAAAATAACAAGTATTCCTTAACAAATT
Organism: Pholis gunnellus; assembly: GCF_910591455.1. Classification (NCBI taxonomy): domain Eukaryota; kingdom Metazoa; phylum Chordata; class Actinopteri; order Perciformes; family Pholidae; genus Pholis; species Pholis gunnellus. The sequence continues at coordinate 21,534,140 of NC_136538.1, forward strand.
CTGACAATGGCTTTAACTGAATTTCTTCATTTTATGCAGATTAAAACATTGAATACATTGCAAGAGAGCGGAAAACTGCGAAATACCACAGCTTCTATGACCATTTAAAATAACTTCTCCAAAACAATCTTGTGTCTTTTATGTTTAAGTAACAATAATTCATGCGTTTACTGCATTTCTACCTTTCGCTTTTCTGTCTTTTATATTCTGCTCTTCCTTGTAATTTGTGCTCATATTACCGACTCATTTTCCCTTCTATATTCCCTTTTCTCGAATACCCTCTGCTGCTCAGGCTAATGTCACTTCTGCCATTTCTTTATCCTCCAAAGACATGGTCCTCTTAATGTCATATAGCTGAGGGAAGAACACAAATTGCCCTAACTTCTGTCTTTACAGCTCGCTATCTATGCCATATTAATTTCCCCCGTTCCTCTCAGCTCATTCGAAAAAATATGCGACCTTGTCACTGGGGCACTAACAGAGGGGCAGTACAATAGCTTATCTGTGACTTTTCTACCAACAAGGTGCATGCTGTAATAGCACCATTTACCGTAAAAGGACAGCACTCTGCCTTCAGGGATTTTTCCCTCATAATTGTCCAATGTCAATGAAGAAAACCCTCTCTGTGGTAATACTGTGAAATTTGAATTTCTCATTATGAGTATGCCCTACTTGATTGCAAAGGAGAATGTGCCATAAATGAGACATGTAGATGAAATGTGGCAAATGCAACAACACTGTTATCACGTGCTCAATGTTAATATCCTTTACTTTCCAGATCATTAATTAAGTCTCCTTAATGAGGTTTTTAATTCCAAGCAAGTATTGGGGTAATTGTCCTTGTTAGAACAACATTGGTGTTCAGTGAAGTGACACCCATCGCTGTGTTTGTACACCAAACCTACTGACCTGAACACATTGCTAGCTAAGAACTGTTGCATTCCTCATCACTAAGACCATTTGTCAAATGTCAGGCGGAAATAGTAGCTGAATGCGTTGCTACTTTAATTGTTCTATTGATCATTGTGAAGAAGCCTTAAACATTAGACCAACTGGCCCATTGTCTTATCATTTCTCTATGATTAGTCAAAGAGCTCAGTCAAGGGTAGCCACAATCCAGTGACATGTTTTGCTCCTGATCCCAGTTTGAAGCATTTAATATTGGGTTTCTGCCAATAACTCTAATTTGTATGATATTTTTGTTAATTCAAATTAATTAGGAAAAGTAAATATGTCTGTCAGCAGAATAAGTCTGCTTTGAAAATATATAGTCTGCATGAGATTTCTTTTTGATGGTTTCCTATTGAATGAAATATATTGGGCAATGCTTTATTTTATGGATAAGCTAGTTTCTAATCGTACATTTAGAGGAAGGTTCCTATAGAAGACAGTATTCAGGTGTGCTCCCAGTTGATTTCAATTAATAGCATAACCTAGAATGTCTTCAGGACAGCTGATGATGTACACATATGTTTTAATAGGCAAGCATACAAGTCAACATTTCTGAAGATAAATGATTCCTTGATAAATAACAAGGAATAGTTTTTGAAAATCCATCAGGAAGTCAACAATTAAACTCTTAAATTATTATGAAATTACAGACCTGTAAAGGAAACTTTTTGCATTGAATATGTGGTGTAGTTTTCAACCAAGTGCAGCATGTTAGAGGTATGGTTGACCTGACAAAGATGTAAAGTCAATGAGCATCATTGGTCGTGTTGGGCCCACGGCCACATGAATATGCAAATTGCAGAGCCAATGAAGTATTTTAAACAGTGAGAGACACTATTTTTGATTTGCAAGCTGAGAGTGGATGGGTCAAACAAACACAGGACTTTCAACCAGGAGACCCGTGTTCTTGTCCCAAAGTGTTGTCAACTCAAGTTTTGAGAGTGACGTTCGTGAAATGTTTACGTATTTTACTTAATTTATGTACTTATTCTAAGCCCAACCATATTATTGGGCCCATAACTTAACGTTTGTTGATTAAACCTACATCATTTGTCTCCACTATGTAATACGCTGTTAAGAGGAACATGGTCATTTCACGTATTTCTGTGAGATCACGTTGGTCCGTACCCAAGGACCTATTTTCTCATAATGAATCCAAACTATATGGTTGCATGTCCTGGCATTCTCTGTGTTTTATTAAAAGAAGCTCTCAGAACTGTAGCACCTTAAAGGCTCAGCAACTTTCCATGCAGCTCCAGGGGTGAAGATAGTTGAATTTCAACATCAAAAAACAAAGCTGATCCCTAACACATCTTAACTATTACATCAAATTGGTTTTCTTGCCAAAGTCAGTTATTGATTGTTAATCTATTAATCGCAGACTCCATTAATATGATATTGCTGTGAGTTACCAAGTCATTACTTTTTACCATCCCAGCTGACCCCCTAACACAAAAGCTCTCTGCTTGTTTCAGCTTTAGCTCACACCACTTTCACTAATTCATTTCTGATCTTCTTTTCATCTATTCTTAGCAACATTCTCTAACTCTCTGCCAAATCTCTATATTCATTTTTCTGATATTAACAATTGATCGGCCTACTTTCAGGTTATTCTTCTCACTGGCTTCCATCCTTCTCCCGACTGCCTTCTTTATTTCTATCAAATGACTGTTTCTGTTCTTTACTACAAAACACAATGTTGTATAGACTATGAATTTCATTTTTTCAGTAACACCACCTTTTTCTTTCCTCTTTTTGTTTTTATTCTTGCTGCTTCAAAAAGTTGGTAAGTGCAAAGTTGGAAAAGAAGAGAGGAAGATTGTGGCCTCCCTCTTCTTTTCTCACCCCCTCAGATAATCTTGTCACAGCATCACTCTCCTTGACTCCTCTGCTCACAGCTCATCAAATCCTAATTTCCTGGGATGCCTTTGTGTCTCGTGCTCGAGCTTGCCTCTGTGTTGACATCCTTGTTCCCCTTTCCAAATTTCCCTCCAGACGGCCCCCTCTTGCCCCCATCTGTCTTTTGCTAACCTCCTCCGTGCCATCCTTTCCTCGACACGCATCTTGTCCAAGCGTCAGTCCTCATCCCTTCTCCCTGTCATACAGTTCTCTGTCCAACTCGTCTCCTAAGACGAAGTGGCACGGCCCTCAGATGGGCCGAGGCTTGAATTGTGCCAGCTAAAAAGGTTCACCAGCAGGGCAGACAAACACTGCCAAGGACCTCTGGCAAGCTGCTGCCTCGACGGAAGGGAGGGAAGGGCGAGAGTGAGGAGTAGAGGGGATAGATGAGCGTGGACACATCTTAAGAGTCGGGCTATCACACTGTCTCAGGGTCCCAGAGGACAGGTAGGGAGTCATGAGTCCAATGGCAATACAAACAGAATGAGAGGGTGATACAAGGCAGAGAGAGAGAGAGAGACATTTTTGTTCTCTTGACAACATAAGGAGTACTACTCTATAATTTAAACAAGCCAGACGACAGAATAACAGAATAATAATATTAAATAAAAGGTTTGAATATCAATAATAAAATGCAACACATGAATAAATGCCAGACAGGGTTCACATAAAGCAGTTAAGTCAAAAAGAAGAAAGGAAAAATAGGGCAGCAGCTAATGAATTAATGGATTTATCACATCAAAAAGCACAAGTTCTGATTAAAGGTCCAGACTACAAAGAATTTAATTTTACAATGAAATAAAACAGAGAAAGGCTGCAAATTCTTGTTTCGTCTTTGCTTGACTAATAAATCAATTGTATCCTTGAAAAGCAGTGGGCCACAGATAGGCCACTTTGAAACTCATGCTGTGCAGCTTTCCAAATTAACAGAACATCATTTCAAATTCCAGTTCAGATCCCAAAGTTTCCATAGATACCAAATATATCAGGGTACATGTGTGTGAAATCTCGCATGTTTCCACTTGATGGAAGTCTTGGGTTTGAATATTTCATTCAGTGTAAATATCATATAGCTCCATTTTAGAGTTGGAACAACCTTAAAGTTGTGCAAGGTGGAGAAAGAGGGAGAGTTGAATGTTATGGGGTTAGTTATTTATAGACTAATGGAGACTGGTGATTGATTTACTGACTAGTCAGAACAGCTGTTTCAGCTTTTAAGAGAGAAATGCAAAGATTTTATTGATTTTGCTGGCCCACGCTGCTCAAACCAGGTGTACCAAGACTGAAATATCAAATGAGCAGCGCCCTTATCACTTTTGGTCTTTATATAAGTAGGTTTTAAGGCAAAGAAAGTGGATAGTGTGCTCATCCAACCCCACAAGTGCAGGACAAAAAAAACGGCATTCAAGGGAAAAAGGAGAGGTTGTTCACACGCTCAATGTTACAAGCTTCTAAAATATGTTTTATTGTTACAATGTTTTCACCTACAAGGTCTTCGCTACACAAATACAGAAGTGTGAAGGTCAAAACATTGGATGAACAGCTTGGAAGATTTACAATACAATCTCACGGCAGTTCATGAAATAGTCGCAAAAGCAAATCTATTGGTTTCATGTACAGGGACACAGATTGTCCGTTCCATTTTGGGGACAGCATTATGTTACAAAGCGGCAGTTTTTTTAGGTTTGGGCAACAAAACCACAACATCTTGGGACACACAGTGTCGAGCACCGGTCTCGTGGTTGAAAGTATTCTGCTGGTTGGATCCGCCCAACAAAACGACAATTTGTGTCCATGCAACACAAAAGCAATGGATTGCATTTCGTGACTATTTCACAAACTTACATGATACAGGCCTAAAATGGTGTCAAATTGATGTGAGCTAGTCAAACCTAAGCAGATTCATAAAGATTTTAAAACTTGTGTAAAATCTTACTTCCAACCAGAACACAATCTCAAGGCTCAAAGAGTTCGTCACCTAACTCGCTTGATGGGATGTGTTTGAGATCAAAGATTTTTTTTTTAGGTTTCCACTGAATCTGTCAAAGAGCAGGAAAGGTTCTTTGTTGCCATCCTTACATACAGTGTGTCAAATCTTTTTTATTGCAGAAGAAATGGAATTGAAGCTGCTTTTGTTGTCGAGACATCTTTTGTTGTTCAATCTGGGAGGTTGCTGATTGGCACTACCCATTCTGAGGAACTTTCACCGAATTATGCAGTATTCAGGAGTATAACATAGACTAGACTCTAAATCTATTCTCTTTGAATAGTTTTCTGCCCTACCTCAATCTCATTCTTTACTACTTTGATCATCTATTCAGCCTGTCTGCAATTATTGCCTCGGTCACAAATTGAGAAAATACATTCAACCCTTCTAAACCGAATGCCTTGGAGCCGAGACGGGACGGTCTGGTTTAACGACGCTGTATGGCAGAGTCAAAATCAGCATACTTTCACCTATAGTACAGGACATGCATCATATCTCACCCCATAGTCACAGAGAGAGGGATTTAGAGATTTAAAGCTGAAGACAAATTGAATTCATGCTATCTTTATGAGATCTGATTTCATGCCTGTGTGCACCGCAGATGATAACACTGCAATAATAATGCAAGTCCAATTTCTCCTAGAATACAATGCGTTTCAAGTTGTGTTGCATGTTTCTATTTATGATATTAAGGGAGCATGAAATGTGCTATTGCTTAAAGCTTTATGCTTTTATCATAGGCCAGCTGTTGAGTCAAGGGGCGATGCAAGTCACCAAGGTTCCACTGAGCAAGTGATACGTTTTGTTTATCCACAATGCAAATACTTCCATTCCTGCTTGAGCTTTTATATGATGCTCACAATAGAATTATTCAGTTGGGTACAAGGAGATCCGTGGTATGAATGAGCACAGTAGGAATTAAGTGTCCTTGGGGCGAAAGAGCGAAACGCGACCTATGAGCTGCAGGGGTGACGCTCCGTATTTGACGCAGACCAGTAGACACTTTAGGAATCTATAAAACATCAGATGCAGATCTATTCATGTGCTATCTATCTTTTTCATTAAGCAAGGTCGTGAGAAAACATGATGTGGGTGTAAACTAGATGAGCAAAGTGAAAAGATGTCAACAAAATAGCAGAAAACAACTATTTGCTGTGTAAAGATATAGCGGATAAAGTCTCTCTCCCTCTGTGTGTGTTGAACTCTGAGCATCTCTGTGCTTTGTTTATGTAGTTTGGCAGGCTGTTTGTGCATGTGAGTCTCTCTGTTGTGCCCCACTATAATCGCTACCGCAATAGCACTGCGCTCAGATGGCGGTTACCGCTAATAATGCCGTCCCAGCTGTCGTTGCAGAAGTTTAGCGCCCACACTTCGGTCTCCCCAGGTAATCACTGTTAGCTCCGTAAGCACTGTTGTCGTTGTTTGCACTGCTAGTGCTGTTAGCACCGTTAGCTTCTAGGCGCTGGCTCAGCTGTCTCCCTGTGGAGGCAATAGATATGCTTTGAATTCCATATAAAAACCTGTAACATATTACAGATCGGGGATTTAAATAGTGTGTAGGATTCAGGGGCGTTTTTTGGCAGAGATGGTGTAGAATATTGGTAACTAATTGGTTTTCATCAGTGTATAGTCACCTGTAGCTTAGAATGAGCCCTTCATATCTAAATAAGGAGCGGGTCCTCTTCACAGAGTTCGTCATGTTGCACCACCATGTTTCAACAGTAGCCCAGAGCGGACAAACCAAATACTAGCTTTAGAGAAGACCTTCGACGTTTTTACGTTGCCTGAAGGCCACCGTAGTTTTTCGACTCTTGGAAAGGGAGAAGTGAGAGAATTAGTCAGTTGGTTACGATCTGCAACCTCACCATTAGATGCTACTAAATCTTACACACTGCTCCTTTAAGTATCTTACTTGTTCATAAAAAGAGAAATTTGTCATACCTTTTAAACGCATCCATATATATATATATTTCAATTTAAAACAGCACACATAGCATGAGGTGTAGCATGAATAGAGGTAAAGAGAAAGCTGTGCAGTTGCAGCAACAGAGCTTGCATACCAAATGTCCTTGGTTTAGATTTCTTTAAGGGCATGCTTGTGTGTATGCCAGGGTGTGTGTTGTTCCTGTGCTCTACATTTTTTTTGCAATTTTGTTTCTGCACGGTTGCGTCTCCATCCTGACATTCCCGCACAGCGTTGGGAGGGGGAAAGCAACATCTCCGGAGACATCTTGTTGCATTCACACCATCTGAAAGACTGGGAGTAAAAGAGCCGGATTAACCCTCAGAAGTACTTGACGTCTCTGGCATCAGCTATGGTATCAGCTGTCTTTATCATACTGACTCATTGTGGCAAGGCAAATCCAACCTACTAGGATACGGATAAAGAACTGTCAAGTCTGCGTCTTGCAATAGCAAAGCCAGAGGGGGGTCTAAGATGTGCGTCTCTTTAAAGCCGAACAATCACCTGGAGCACATTTAAACCTTTAAATCCTGGATCAAGATTTTGTATTTTGTCCTTTATAATGTGGAAATAACATTGCTTGCATTGTATGAAGCTCTAGTTGCAGAGGCACAGCCTATGTTTAGTTTAATTGGCGTGTCCGGGGTGAAGGAAATGGCAACATTCACTACACTAGCCATTAAAAACAAGATGACAAAGATGACTCTTTGATAGCAGGTCTCTTTGAAACCAGATGAAAAGAATCCGCCTTACACATTAATAGACCGTGTGTATTTGTTTGTGCTTGCACCGAAGACGCTGCACTGGATAACAATTGGTAACGTAATCTACGAGCTGCTGTTGAACTGTAGTAAATCAGACGATAATTACACACAGATTGCAAGTGCAAATTTAAATAAAAGCACAGAGGAAATTCACCGTGCGCCTTCATGTATGAAAACCACACACTCAAGAGCCAGAGTCAATATAGGAGCTACTTAGTACGTTTATTACTTACATTAGGGTAATTTCCCTCCGTTCATGTCAACGAAATTTGTTACAGTGAACTTTGCGTCAAGATTGAAACCTGATGTGTAAAATAATGAACACAGGAATTTAATCGGAATAGGAAGTTAATTTTCTAACGTAAGTCTCTAACTTCACATTGGCATGGCACCAAAAATTAAGCACCACATTAATTTATGACTCCATAACTGCGAGACGAGTCTAATCAAGTGGACCTATTGCAATTACTGACAACACCTTGAGCTAGCAGTTGAAAGTGTTAAGGTGCAGTGGCATAAATTACATGTGATAGCAGTCAAAAGACCCATCTGAGACTTGAGGCCTTGCTGAGAGCAGCACAGCTGATGCACACATTTACCAGAGAGAAAGGCTGGAGGTAGAGGGTCATGAGAAGACAAGACAGGAAATGAATCAGGAGCAGGGGAGACGGGACAAGGCAGCTGCCTCTGAAAAATGTCTTACTCTGGTGCCTGAGGTGTCCTTGTGGGGTTCTGAGCTTTGTTGGCTGCAATGTGACTTTGCAAATGGTCTGCAGCGTACTTACAGGGACAGTCTCTAAACACTTTGCTCAACTAGAGACTTAGGCTAATCTCCCTGGTTCAGCTGCTTAAACAGGGTGGAAACAATTATAGTTAAAAGAAAACCTGCGGAGCAGAACCAATTCCAAAGTCTGTAGGGTGGACCTTCATATATCCGGCCGGTGAAATGCAGAAGTCCTTGTTAAACACTGGTGTACCAGACACACATGCACAGAGCTTTCATTGCTGCAGTTGCTCTGCTAAAAGATGCTAGCACACACAAACAGACGGATCACTCGCTGTTGCTGCTGTTCGTTTTTACTTGTCTTTTCAATGCCACTTTTGTCATCCAATCATGCCAGGACGTGTTAGCAGTCAAGTCTGTGAGCTCCACGATCGGATCTTTCTTGCGTTTTGGATCTGATCAGCCCGACCGCATGCCGAGGTGGACTGACTCGCATTGATTTCGAATCTCAGTGAGGTGTAGACGGCATGTGGGCGCAATCCGGACAATGTATCAATCAATAGTCTCTCATCAACCTCCCCCCACACAGGAGTTCCTCAGCAAAGGCTGATGAAAACCCAACATTTCTTGATTGTGGTGCTTCAAAATCAAAGCATTTAAATAACTAAATAACAGAGGACATTTCTCGATGGGAATTTATAGGGAAATTATAAGTGTTTCAGCATTAAAAGGCTTTGATCAAAAAACTACTAACACTGAATAGAGAGAGTAAGCTGAAAAAAATAGCGGGGGGCTTTTATTGTGAAGGACTAAAGTGTTTATCCAACAATTTACAGCCGCTCCTTTGACCACGAAATATATCCAATTACTGTCCGATCAGGCAGCTCATTGTCTAGTGTGGACACACATAAGCAGACGCAGCTGAGTTCCGATCTGATCGCAAAAAGTCCAGTTGAAAAGGCAAGTGTAACCATGGCGATTGATGTCCTCAGACCGAGCAATGGATACGCAAGCAATAAGATTGTCATTGTTTTAGTTGCACTCGAGAGCTAGGGAAGTGTGCGAGCTAAAATATTGCTGTAGATGGCGGCAGTAGATTCTCGGGAAAAGCTCTGCCTGAGCCCCAAGTGTCCCACACTGCCTGATGTTGTTGCTCGATGCATGACAAACTGACTTCTCTGCAGGCAGACACGGTGATGTGACTGTTGCCAACAGAGATTTCATATTCACAGCAGGTGTTCTGTCCATTTCCCTTTTCATTGCGGCTCAAACTTTTAACCTATGACGAAAAAAGTGTGCTCTCTTTGGGCTGCTGAGAAGGAACAGTTTTCCTGTTTGTCAGGCTATTTAAAGTGGCAGCGTCATTTCCACCCAGCCTTTCCAGGTTCCAGGTGTACGGTGCACAGCAGGGCGTTGGCAGTTTGCTATACCGACACCCCTCTCCCATCAGCTTCCATTGAAACACACATGTATGGGCAGAGGTTAATGAGAGGCAGGTGCCGTCGCTGCTGGCTCGCTCGCATCTCGACCAGCGCTCGGCCTCCACCTGGCTCAGCACAGCGAACGCTGAACGTTAAAGAGCTCACAGCTTGTTTAACCGCCGTCAAGAATCACAAGACGTATCGCTGAACAGCGTTATCGCGGCTGCTATTCCTGTGAGTGCAGCTGGTGACCCGCTGGGTGCGCATATATGGATTCCTGGATGTATTTCTGTCATCTCTGCATACATTTCATTAGACGCAATTCATTGAATCAAGTTAAGTGAATGAAGACATATTGGACTTGTGCCAGAGTCTATATCATGATCAAAGTTAATCAGGTGCATTGCACTTTCTGGCTAGCATTAGCGATAATAGCTGACCCTCTCCTTCATATTTCCCTCTGCCTACAATGAACGAATCCATTCTGCATTTATCTCTTTTTAAATGGACAAAAGAAAAACACATGGGGCTTTATTGTCCTCTAAAATGATATCCCTCTCTCTGCGGGTGAAAACAGTGGCAACCGCAAAATTGACTATTACAGTGGAGCTTGATGGATGCTGATTGCTGAGGCCAATTTACCTTCAGCCCGTCTATTGCAACGGGCAGGGAGAGCGAGCAATCAGAAAAGAAGGAGAGAGGGGGACAAACGAACGTAAACTCATATTGATTGCAGCAATTCATCCACCATCCCCCCTGGTGCGACTTGGCTTTTATGAAAATATTTACACAAGTGAATAGAAAAATATTTCGGGTTGAATGTCAGAAGCGATATCTCTGTTGTTTGCTCCACACTACACGGCATTGTTTTCTCATACGTATTGTCCAGCGTTACCATCCAGCATCTGATCAAGACGTTTCTGGCTGTGGCCACATACGGCCCATAATGAATCTGGAAGGCCCAATTTATAGTGAGGTATGGGTCTTGTCAGCTGGTGCTTAATGAAGAATATGGCAGTGGGATGCAGATTATTCCAGAGAAGTGCAGGCTGGTGGGCTCGCTGCTTGCACCCACTCTCCAGTCACAGGTCATTAATAACTGGGCAAGGATGGCAGGCAGGGAGAGGCCATTCTCCTGCACAGTAGCACAAAGCTGGCTTCCTCTCTTTGTCTCTGTCTTTCTCTATGTTTGTCTCTGCTGCTTCAAGCCTGTGTCGTGTTTACCTTCTTTCCATTTATTTAATATTTAAGGGAGTTTGCGGGTTTGGGTTCTGTACTCAGATTAGTCATTAGTGTGTAAATATACCTTTTTTAATGGCAGCCAGTGTTTTTCTTTATTTTCATAATTATTTGCATCTGCATTTATTGTAAATTGCTTTGCAAATGCATTATTCAAGAAGCCAGTTTATGATTAGAATATTTAATGCTTTGTAGAAAGGATTTATCATACAAATTGTTCTAGACAAAGTGGAAATTATGTAAATATATCTTACATTACACTACATTTCTACCCAATGCACAGAGATTTTCAGCCGAAAATGTGACAATTAAAATGCTGAAAGACACTCTCCTCCACTCCCTAACTATATTATTCTTATTACAGACTGAAATAACAGCTCATGAAGAGAGAAAACTGCTAAAAATGATGAAAGAAAGTTGTTTGTTTTGTCAATCAAACACGTACTATTTTAACTAGATGATGAATGTGAAAACAAATGATATCTAAAACGTGGGAGATTTGAGTTAGTTGTTATTAGCCTGTCTTCTGTAATAACTTTATATAGCAATTTATGTATGAAACTGCAGTGTTGTTGCAAAGCCGACCAATCAGCAGCAGCATCAAGGATCTAAGAAATATAACTGTGTTTAAAGAAGAACTAATACTATAATAGTGCCTAACCACCCTAATATTTCAGAAAAGCAAACGCATTTTCGTTATGGTTTTATTTATTTTATGTATTCATTTATTTATATATTTATCTTTGGGGGGGAACAAACTATTCAATGAAATTAAAAAATGTATCTTATTTTCTTATATTATATTTTTGTATTCTAGATATCCAACAATGATTGCTGGGTAATATGTATGTTGATGTTGTCAAGCCTCTATATGATCATGTGACGATACAAAAAAGGCCCTATAGGACGGCCAGTTTAACTCAAACAACCCGGAGAAAAGGATGTGATGTCATGTAGGTAATTAGTAAATATTTAGCACGGCAATCACACACTGTAAACATTGTAATAGAGGGATGCAGCACTTTGTAGTCTGGTGGTGTCACATGGTACAGAACAGGGTGATGGCACATCACCAGAATGACCTGCGAGTCCAGCGGAGCCAGCGCACAAAAAAACGTGCTCTAAATATGTTTGTCACGCTGGCTCTGGCTGAGAGACTGAGTGAATATTCACAGCCAAAAAGTGTGATGTCATTAGCCAGCCAACCTCAAAACTCGACTCTTTGTTAGCAGTTTATTTCAGAGCTCAGAAGGTGTCCAACTCAAATGTGTTAAACTGCTTTTTAAAAGTGCATCAGGACATAATGTGGAGTATTGTGAAATCAGCACATTTATTGTGGAATTAAATCCAACCAAATGTGTTCATGCATTGAAAAGTTACATCACATGACATTAGCTTTATTTTTAGCACTCAACAGCTTCTTGGCTAAAATCAGTATATTACTTATAGAGTATTTTATATTCAATGACAATGTGGAAAATGTACAGAAATGCACAAACAGTATGAAAAGATTAAATCAACGTTTTGTGCAATAAACTCCGCTTCACTTAGATGCATTACATTTTGTTTGGGATCATTGATTTAAGCAGCATAATTATGTAAAATAATAAAACTGTATGGTCCCATTATTAAAATGTTTGGTTCACTGGAAAGCTTTAAGTGAACATTATTTCAGTAACTTCTTGCTGCAAGGTAATATGGTAATATGGTACAAAATATGGTTGTTGCTGCCTTGCGTCATTTCATATATATGTCTATATTTATTCTGTTGCCGCTTCTTTCGGTGTGACTACTTTAGATTCAGATACGTGTGTGTGTGTGTGTGTGTGTGTGTGTGTGTTTGTGTGTGTGTGTGTGTGTGTGTGTGTGTGTGTGTGTGTATGTATGCACACAACTTCAGCAATTTAAGCAGCTGTCTCATCTAATGACAGCCCTCCCAATACCAGCACCGGTGAGTTTAGCGATTATGACAACGTGCCATGAACGCAGGTGGAAAACGTGCTAATGGCCAGCAGACCTCTGCGATGGAGCACTCGGATGAGAGAGGCAGTGGAGCAAAATGACTCGAAATTGCCTCGTCCAAATTGCTTATTAATGCTCCTTTTCTAAAGCTCTTTCGGTTGACAACTGAGGATAGCGTCGTTGTCCGTCAACGGGAGGCGAGAGATAAGAGTTTCACTGAGATCCATCGCTACAAATCTTCTCTGTGCAGATAGAAGCGTCCAGAGTGTCAGAACATTTAGTCTCTCTCTGTCTCTTTTTATTCCCCGTTATACAAACACTCTTCTCATCTTTCAATGCTTCTCACTGCCTATTGATTCATATGTTTCTCTATTTCTTATTACTCACCAATAGCATGCATTATTACTAATAGCACTTTACATTGTGGAACACAGAAGTATCTATATACTAGTATGAGAAAGCTTATAATTAAAGCCACATCGCACCACTCCCTTTGTGATGTTAAAGAGAGAATAAGAGAACATTAAACCTTAAACTGTGAATCAAAGAATATGTTTATGAATGAAGCATTTTAATAATTCATCTTAAAGAGGTCTTACCATTTTTCTGTTTGGATGTTTGAGTAAAAACCTCTAACAATAACTAAACTGAGGAGGTATTTGATGGCAGTATCTAAATACAACGCGTTATACCTACTTTACACACTTCTAGTTTTATGTATCTTACTCATTTTATTCTTAATTTGTTTCCTGTAAAACGGGTAAAGAGTGTCTCTGAGTGTCAGAGATGTGAAACAGAAACATAGTAGGTATGTAGGAAAAGCTTTATTTGTATAGCACTTCAAAACAAGGATTGCAAAAAATGACAATAAAAGCATTTAAATAAATATGTCGTACTTGCCGCCATATCTGTTTATTTATATGGCCTTCACAAAACCAACTTTAAAGCCGAGCTTGTGCCCCTCAACAAAATTCACTGCAGCATTAAAATACAGAAATGATTTTAAATGAATACCAGAGTACATAAAGTATACGCTGATAAATAACCCCAAAAGTTAGCACAAAAAGTCAACTGCCTCTCATCTACACTGATCCTTTCTACTTCACAGCCCTCCAGTCAACCCTCCTGCCCTTGTTCCTCCGTCTCCCTTTCTCTTTAGAAGGCTGACCTCATCGCACCACGTATCCCTCCGCCCCCCTCAGCTCAGCCTAAATGGAGACGGGTGTCTGGGTACATTAGGATACGCTGCTGTGCCTTTTGCTCCACCTAGCTATGGCTCTACTCCAGGGCCTGTATAGTCATTAAACCTCTGGGAACAAGAGAACTGATCAAGGATCACTGCTCGGGTTGCATGACCATATTAAACTGCACTGCACTAAGAGGAACGAGAGCCCTTTATTGCTGGGGAGATAAAAATAACTCCGGCTATCCCCAGATTACCTTTCTTGCACCACCTTCATTCTGGATTTACTACTTGACTGGTTGGTTTGAGCCTTTTATGCTGAAAAAGTGAAACACACAATGTAACTATGTACATCTTCTTGTGGTATCATTATGAAATAGTTGGACAGTTGGTTCAGGCTTCAGGGTTTCAGTGAAGTCACTTTTTTTGAAAGAGGGAGTTATTTTTCTCTAAACCAATCAGTAGCGATTGGCGTACAGTCTGCTCAGAAGCTGCAGTATCTGTTGCTAGGAGCACATCACTTTTGCCATATCAGATGAAGAAAGGTCTTTATTTTTAGGTCTGCTATGCAGCTCGGTTGGTTGGTTTGTCACCTGGTCGCTACGTTTTGCTAAACTCCCATCCTCACCTTCACGCTGTTATTGGTTGAGGGATACACAAGGCTCTTTGCTGACGCCCAAACACAGAAAACAGAATATACTGGAAAAGGAATCTGCAGACACAAACACCGCCACACACTTCCAATAGGTCATAAACGACGGTTGTGTTTACATCGGGGTTTTTTTAGGAAAATGCTGCACAGTATACTTTTAATAGTTGTTGACTTACATCAACTGGTACAGATGTTCTGATCTCATCTGCACTTTGTTTGGATTTAAAAATAATTTTAAATCCACCTACAAATCTGAGATTGTCTCGGTGATTTCACAAGCAGGAGTCGCCCGCGAGCACAAAATCAGAGATATGGTAGTGGAATTGGTTATTTATGTGGCATTTTGACTTCAGTCTCGGTAAAGAAATAGAGAGCACAAGGAATGATGGACAGAAAGAAAGAGGCGGGCGGGGGGGGGGGGCTGTCTCGAACCCTACGTGACTTAACTACATGACATGTGTCCTGCCCTGCTGAGTCAAGGGTTGCCCTCTGTCTGTCTCCACCCAGCCTCTCTCTTCTCTCTCTCTCTGTCAGACCTCCATGCCCTTCAGGCGCTGCTTACTAAAACTCATCTTATCACTTAGCAGAACTACCCAAACTCTCTTTTGACATGCCCTGTCCCCCTCTCTCTCTCTCTCTCTCTCTCTCTCTCTCTCTCTCTCTCTCTCTCTCTCTCTCTCTCTCTCTCTCTCTCTCTCTCTCTCTCTCTCTCTCTCTCTCTCTCTCTCTCATAATCCTCACTCCTGCCGCCTTCTTCATTCCGTTGCTTTTGGGAACAGTTTACTCTTCCTTACCTCCCCCTCTCTTACTCATTCATCCTTGCAAAGCCTGCCGGCGAGCCACCCTCCTCTCGGTCTCTCTCCTTCCTTCCTCCTGGTTTCCAAAAGCCCCAGAGGCTTCAGTGATTCACTGGCTGACCTTCCTCTGCTACATCTAGAGTCTGGCTGGCTCAATTTCTCCTTTACACTTCTGCAATTTGCATGGAGTCAGTCCTATATGTACTTTTTAAAATGTGAAGTCTCTGACATTTTCTGTGACGGCCATGTCTATAATGTATAATAAACATACTTAATGTTTTATAATCCGCATATAACACTCGTAAATATTCCTAAAGCTGTAAAACAGTATTCATACCACATTATAAAGCATTTTATGATGACATAAGGTCAAGTATCATAACATTTCATAACTGCTTTATGTCACTCACTGACATTTTTTGCAAGGATCATCATGTATTATAATACTCATAGTTGCAATACATTATAATCTTTTTATAATGCATTATAATCACTGCCATAGTGTTCATTGTTCGCTCTAAAGGAAAAACAAGTATATAAGTATGTTTATAATGCATATAGAACATGTTACTTTACTCACTGGAGGTGCAAACTTTAGGATGCTGATGAAGTCCTTAAACTCACATTATTATATGATTTATTGTTGTGACATCATGAAGCTTACTGAATGCTCTCAGATTAGTGTATTTAAACCAACATTATCAGCTTATGAATTCAGTTTTAACGATGTGTAATACTGATGAACGGCAGAGTAGGGAGCAGCAATGTACATGGTGACGTATGGGCTTGAAATGAAAGCAAAGAAGTAGTCAGTTACACATTTTATTTTGAATAAATAGGTTGATCATGAGCTGCTTCGTTTACATCGATCGTTGTAGCCCTATACCCGACAGACTGAATAACGCTTGATTGCAGAATATAATGTATTAACAGTAAATGGTGAGAGTTGAGGATAAGGATATCAAACTCTTTTTTGCATTGACTTTCAACAGTCACACAGAGAGAAATCAAGTACTATTCTTTAACATGAGCTTCAATGCGTCCACCTGACATTATGCTTTTTGAATAAAGGACCAATGTTGTGCTCTTTCCAAAGCTGAAAAACACGCTTGCTTTTATTCTATTGCTGGTTAACTGGAGCCGTTACTCCTTCCACCTACACTTTCGCCTGCAGCTTAACGCAACAAGCTCACATCTGTTTTATTGATGTATTTCAAAGCCATTCTGGGAAGAAATTACGCAAAAAGCACAAGCTAAAAGTAGAAGTATAGGCCTGGTGAGGAAAAGTGGGTACATCAAGATGATAAATTGCATCAAATCACAGAATAACACCAGGAACACACTGAACATTACAAGCTGATGATGCATAACGGTAGAATATAAAAATATAAAAAGGGTACAAAGTGTTACAGAATGAATAAAGGTGGAGTGTGTGTATGTGTGTATGTGTGTGTGTGTGTGCGTGTGCGTGTGTTTTAACCTGAGGGCTAGAGATGATGTGTTCTCAGCGATGCGACCCTGATGATGATTGACAGCTGCCTGTAGGCGTTCCCACATTGACTCAGAAGTTCCTCTTCCTGTTAAACAGCACGGATTATAAGATTGGACCAGTTGCTGCGAGTCTAAAATACTGAATCCCATCTCAAGCCAAACGTTAAAACTTCCAACTCACCATTATTTGACATTTAAAATGTTTTCTTTGCTGTAGATTTTACATAACTTCATACGTCATATCTCTGAATACGCTTCAGACCCATTTAACTTCAAGGCTCCAAAACAACATCAGTAATGTAAGATTTGTCCTTGTGCTGCACCAAAAAGCCTCAGACAATTCATTTGAGAGAGAAAATGATTTCAACCCAATAACTCAAAGTCGGTTAAAAGTAGTCTTGTGTGGTCGGACCGCTCCCTCTCATTTTGTGTCACTTTGCTTTAATGCTGTGCGGCGAGCTGGAAATAATGTGAGGGAGGTTACTGTCAAATGGAGGTGAAGACTGCATTTTCTTTACTTAATACAGCCAGGAGAAAAAAAGCGAGCAGTGAATGTGCATTTGCTGGTGTCTAATGGGCTGAACTCCCACCTGGATCACAGCGAATGAATGGCCGTAATGCAAGGATGTGGGTAGTATTTGCTTCAGTGGATGATCATTTGAGGCAAGTGTGATGGTGTTTAGGGTGTGAAGACTTGTGCGGTTAACACTGGATCTGTGAAGCTTCCATTTCATTGAACTGTAGTTAATCTATATCTTAATGCACTGATGCAGTGAGGTTTTCACAGGAAAGACGGTGCAGAACCCTCGAGAGGCAATGAGGGTTTAGGGTTAAAGAGAAAGTATCTAGAATGAGAGCAGAATGGAAGTAAAGAGTAATTATGAAAAGCTAAAGTTACTGTTGTAATTGTTTTGTGTATATTCAACCAAACTCCTTTCAAAAAGTAATCAGATTGAACCACACTGCCGATCACTGTTTGACCCTTAAACCCGAATCACAGATTTGTTTCTTTTATTTTGCACATAGTTTCTTTAATCTACTGTTTCAAATTAGATAACTCAACCCATCAGCTTGACAAGGCTGATAAATTAATAATAAATTGCTTATTCACATTCTGTATCTGTTTAACCCATTATTCATTCGGAGTCATGTTGCTGCCCGCCTGATTAATTAAAGTCCAAAACTCACTTTATTTTCAGCTGCTCCTCATCATGCTTGTTCTTCACCTGCTAGTCGCTAACGTTTCCTGTCTGCTGTCTGGTGCTGGGCTTATAAAAAGCAGGTTTATCAGAATGTGTTTGCTAAAAACAGCTTCTACTGCTGGAAACAAGGCTGATGAGAGTGTTGTGGCTGAGCTGTGCAGAGAATGTGTCACAAAAACCAAACCAAACAACTTAAATATTCTAAAATAGCTTTGAAGAACTGCAGAGTTGGTGATAATTACCCCCGAATCACACGTTTGATTTGCAGAAGGTGGTTTCTCTCTCTCTCTCTCTCTCTCTCTCTCTCTCTCTCTGTCTGTCTGTCTGTCTGTCTGTCTGTCTGTCTGTCTGTCTGTCTCTCTCTGTCTCTGTCTCTCTGTCTCTCTTCAAGTAGTAAAGTAAGCCGTGAGATCATCCTCCCCGGGCCTGTTGTCTGATTTACGGATGCAGAGCATGGCAGCTCAGACGAAAGAGCTTCTGTCGGGTCAGAAGATACCGACACCTTGTTGCCATAGCAACAACTGTGGGCAAAAAAAAAAACAAAGAATAAAAAGGTGGTAAAACAAAGGAAGAGAGAGGACAAATGATGAAACGATGAAAGGGGTCAGTGAAAGATGCCACTCGAATTCAACGAAGACAGAGACGGGCAAATTCGGCAAATTGATAGTTTGTGTTTTTTGTAAGCACGTGGCTGCGCTCTGCGCTCTGCACACGCAGGCGTTACTCTGTCGCTACAGGACGCTGCTTTCAGCTCAGGACAGGCGCGTCACTTTTTAGGAGAGCAATTCCAACAAACAGCTAAACCACTTTTGGGCTGAATGCTATTATTTTCTTAGCCGCCGACAGTTGTGTGCATGTCTTATTTTCTGTTCAAGAAAATGTTTTGCAAACGAGGGTAGAATTAGGGATATTATCCGCAGGGTGCAAACCTCGAGGCAGCGGTTATTGCAGCGTTGTCAGTCGGATGAGATAAATGTTTCGAATGCATCGTTTTGCTTCTTACTACATAATAAGCCTTTTTAGGGGGTTTGTTGAAGTCCATTGATATTACGACTGCTAAATACAAATACTGCTGGTATTGATAATAACGGCACTCATAAGTGCTTGTTGTCACATTTCCGTTTACTTCACTTCACAAAAACAAGCTGTGATCGATTCGCCTGCAAAAACCTAGTTAACAACAAAATAGTTTAACGCAGAGCAGAAGGGAGCCAAAGTTTGACAGCCAGACGCTCCTCTGCATCACATGATTGCATGACTTATCCATATTGAATTTCATCAAGGCTGAGCAGTGGACAATGCCGGGCGTTCATTTAGTTTTTCCCCCTCCGCTCCTTCAGATCCGCCATCTGTCAAAATATAAATTTATTTTCCCGCTCTCCAAAGAGTGCCGGGGCACTAATTGGAAATAGCATGCGGCGTATTCTCTGTTCTGGACACACGGTGAGCGAAGCCAACAGCCAGTCTGAGATGTGAACATGATGCAATCACTCCCTCATGCCCATCTGTAGAATCCTTTCTTTTTTATCTGAAGGAGGGAAGTCAAAGAGATGAAGCTTGTGTGTGTGTTGCAGGGCACAAAAGCGCCAACATCGTCTGTGTTAAACAAGGCGAACACAGGAGAATTAGTAAAGAAACATCTTATTAAGTGCAGCATGCAAAGAGCGAATTGAGGTGAAAACGGTCAGATGCTGAGTCCATCAAGTAAAACACAGTGTCACTTTCAGTCATAAGGCAACTGAAATGTAACACAAACACTTAACCTGCAACCTGTGATAATGGTATTTTAGTATTAGTAATTTTATAGTGTGATACAATATAGTATTTATGTATATATGACAATTATAATACACATCAGCAATTCCTTTCCATCATCAGCTCCTACACCATTGAACATTGCATTCGGGTGCTCGTTCCATCACCAGCATGTTGGGGTTCACAAGAGACTGAAGGTTATTTTGGGTTTATTTGCTCTTTGTATGATGATGTCAAGGCTATAATTTCAAATGTCCTACACACAGTATCTGCTTCTTCATTCTAGTTGGATTATACAAGATTTGCTTTGTTCTTGTCCGACTGTATTTACAGTATAAAGTTTCTCTCGTCTCAAGTTTTTTAAATCGGACAACGAGCAGCGCACGGAAACGAAAGACTTGGCCCGGATATCCGCTGGCTACACCGGAAGCCCCAGAGACAAAGCCTCTTGTCCCCCAGAAGGTTTTCCATCGATAAATGAAAAAGAAAAGAGACAAAAGTAGAGCGACTAACAGAATATCCCGAGGCGAGCACTAAGCCTTGCAGCACACCACATGTAATTCATTGTGCCAAAGAAGCACAATCAGCAATTGAGGCTGACATTTTCCTTCGACATTAATCAGCAGCAGTATTGGTAAGTCCCAGAGATACCAGCCTCAATCCGTCAATTAAAAAGACAATCAATCCTGTTGATGACTGCGGTTCAGTCAGACAGCGTCGGCGCTTCCATCAGCGTCTGCATTCATCAGACGATGATTAGTGAGTCTGAAAGGGTTCATTTTGAGTTTTTCTCTCTATTCATAAGCTGTCAACTCTTTCTTTCACTCACTTTCATGTCTTGCTCTGCGTTCATACAATAACGGTTACTTTTGAAAGATTATTTTTAACACAGCAGCAAAGGCCTCCGCCATGACCACAGCCTTCACCACAGAAGAATAGACACCCAGCTGGCAGTGAGAACCACACGCGTGTTTCAGTCAGGAATGAAAGACCCGTCGGTGTAGTTCATGTTCTTAATGATATACTCAAGGTCAAATTTAAAACATACAGGTTGCCGGATATTTGACAGAATCAACTCCGTTTCCATCGTCAGCTCGGTGGACTGGGTGGATTCAAAGTTCTGGACCTATAGACGAACTGTGAGGCTCACTCCAGAGGTGGAAGTGAGCAGGGAGAACACACACACACACACACACACAAACACATATCCAGCCCATCTCCATCACCATGTGTGGGACCACAGGGAAGGGAAGTATACGGTGACAGGACTCCCTGCCACCCACACCTGCCTCCTCTTCAGGCAGTAGAGTAAAACACACACACACACACACACAGTATGAGGTATCTCTTTTCATGTAAAATGCCACATTGGATTGCTTAGTTCCTCCATCTGAGTGCCTGTTTGGTCCGTCATTCATTTGCCAAGAAAATTGCAAATGAGAAGGATCGGAGGTTTCAGGGACATTTCAGTGGACTTTACGGTCCCTTTATGGCAGGTCGATATACAGCAGTTGCAACAGCACTGAGCTAGAATACATTGTATACATGATTATTACCTGAAGACTGAGTCGAGCGTGTCATCCGCAGTGGGCCTTTACAGGCCGCGGCTCATTGACTGCAGTTCACTTTAGCTGCTGGATGCTGAATATCAACATTATAACGAAACTCTTTTTCACTTTCCTGGAGTCAGTGAGCGAGGAGCGGTTCTCGATGACATTACAGACATTTGTAAGTCGCGTTTATCCAAAGATTCTATCCCATTTCAGGCACAGCTACAGGAGCAATTTTTGGGGTTGAGTGTCTTCCTCAAGGACACATCGACATGCGATTAGTGGAACCGGTGATCGAACCACCGATCCTCTGATTGAATGACTGCCCTGCTCTCCAACATTATAACGAAACTCTTTTTCACTTTCCTGGAGTCAGTGAGCGAGGAGCGGTTCTCGATGACATTACAGACATTTGTAAGTCGCGTTTATCCAAAGATTCTATCCCATTTCTACACCGTAGGCACAGCTACAGGAGCAATTTTTGGGGTTGAGTGTCTTCCTCAAGGACACATCGACATGCGATTAGTGGAACCGGTGATCGAACCACCGATCCTCTGATTGAAGGACTGCCCTGCTCTCCACTTAGCCACAGTCGCCCAGAGATGACACTGTAAGCAATTCGTAAATCGGCCCGTTTTTTAAAGGGTACGCACCCCGAACGGGCACTGCACATGTCAGTAATAATAACAAATGAAGTCACAAAACGTTCTTATTCCATTCGTTTTAAGTGTGTCACTTATATTCTCCGCATGTTCCAGCTTGATTGCAGCTACTTTGTCATGATGTTCACACAAAGTGAAAAATTGAAATGCAAAGACTTTCGACTGTTTTAGTGATTGCACTAGTTCATCAAATGGAAGTATTCTCGATTTCTTCTGCATCATTTA
Organism: Pholis gunnellus; assembly: GCF_910591455.1. Classification (NCBI taxonomy): domain Eukaryota; kingdom Metazoa; phylum Chordata; class Actinopteri; order Perciformes; family Pholidae; genus Pholis; species Pholis gunnellus. Next base: position 21,556,567 of record NC_136538.1, read on the forward strand.
TACTAATTTCCATAATAATTCAGATGATATATGATATATTTAGTATCTTCAAAAACCTACAGATCTCCTCTGGCATTTCAGAATAAAGTTCTGTGGGTAGAAGTATTTGAATGCGGGACTTATTACTGTTATTATAGTATTTGGTAAATACTTCTTCTACCAGTGAAACCCTCTTAGAGTAAATACTGTTTGTATACTATCAGAATTGAGCCCAGGTTATCAGAGGCAAATGCTAATGCTGATGTCTTTCACCTCAAGATTATCACTTCCCTTCATCATTTATGAGTCAGAGACCTAGCTTCCTCATTGTGTGCCTCTCTTCAGTAAACCTTTTTTGATGGCAAAAGAATCTCTTTTGTGAGAATGTATCTCCCAGTGTTGGAAAGTTTCCAGCCTGTTTTTTGGATTCAGACGTGGCATCTCCAGTGGTATCTGTCCGCCAACCTAATGATTCAAAGGCCATCAGTTTCCACAGAGCATATTAAACATATGACACTTGGTGGACTCTTCCATCTAAAGTGGTTTACAGTAGCAGGAGTGCATACATCTTGAGTATGGGCGGCCCCAATGGGAGCTGAAGCTCATATCCTGACAGTGCTGGTGCTGATATATGTTCTACCCGCCAAGCTACACAGAAAATGAAATCCCTAACCTTGGCAGCTTTAGTGTTGGGCTCTACTCATTGAGCTCCATGGGAAATTGAGTTTCCAACCCTTGCAGTATAGCAGCACTTATAGCTCTACCCAAAGGGCTGCAAAACTGCAGAATTTCACAGGACAGATAACACTGGCATTTTCCTTTTGGCTCTGTCGAGGGCAGAAATATACATGCACTTGTGTTGTTATTATAAACATAAATATACAGCAAATTAAGACGAAGGATGGTACTTTAAAAGGGAAACTCCTAGTTCCTGCAAACAGCCACCCATGTTTCTTGACAAATTCCATAACAAACAAGAGGCAACTACTTCTAATATTTTAAGTTTTGCTTTAGTATTTCAGGTTTAAAAGGTGCAATGTGTAAGATATGGCCATGATTTTAAAACATTAACAGTATGTGAAGAGGTTACAGTGTCAAAGTAATGTCAAAGACACGTTTTGTGTTGCAGAGATATTAACCAGATATTAACTAAATTGAGAATGCTAACCGACACACTAAGGACCATCACAATCTCACTGCCAGCTCCTCAAATACCGATGCTTGGTCGGTGAACCTACGTTTCAAACTATAGCGCTCTACTTCACCCCTCCAGTGTCAGTTTTGGTCATTGTGACACACGTTACATGCATTTTATCTTTTCAAAATAAACTAATGTCTTCACAGGAAGTTACGTTGAGGCAACAAAATCACTTAGTTTTAGGTAAACTAACAATCGCATATTAAATGTTTTTTTTCTTTTTTTGACTAAAACAAAGCTGCCCTGGTTTATTCTTCACTTTATTCTGCTATTTTATGTACATATCAAACAAAAGGCGTGGCATTTATCTCCATACAAATAAGTATTAATTACTCGTGGGATTAGACTACGTTGTCTTTTCACCAATTTGTATTATTGTGGTAGTTTTTAGTCTTCTTGGTTTCATTGGTTTGCTTTGTGCAATGTTGGATTTATTATTTTTTGGAGGAATGTTATGATTTAAAACCATGCAAGCGGTTTCGTCTTCAGCCGTCTATGTTGATGTTCCACGTTGTTTTAAATGTGACACAGTGTGGACTTCCTCTGAGTGCTCCAATCAAATTGTCAGTGGTTGACAAATATTTGTAAAAACCTGAATTTAGAAAAGCTTTCATGTGAGAGTAGCATCTTCTCCTCTCCCACATCCCAGGTGTTTTTGAAGGGAAAAATCAAGAAGGCAGTGGAGAGAGGTCTCTGGGTCATTGGTAAAGTGAAAAATGATCCGCTTACATCCAGGCTAACATTGCCAGATAAGATTGGGGGCAGATTGGACAGAGCTTTTCGCATTAGAAAGACTAGCTCACCCACTCTAAGATGTAGGGCAGGGCCACTCAGGAGATAAAGTCACTGTCAGTGCTGTAAAAGCCAGCGGTGACACCACTGACATCAGCACTTCCTCTAGATTATTTTCTTACAGTCTGTGAGAGTTATATTTCTAGTCCTTTAGGGCCAAAGGGATCCAAGTCACACAGCGATGATTACGTTTTAAAACCGCAGCTCTTCAAAGCTGCATTTAAATTAAATTGTTTCAGTCTTTCTTTCTCTTTTTATTAAAGCCAGACGCAGATTTTTAGTGGCGAAACAATGACGACAAATTTCCCTCATTCAGTACTGTAGTCACAAAATAATAACAAAAATTATAAGACAATGTTTAACCTGGAAGGTCTTCATTTTTTTTGCATTAATGGAATTGCACCACATTGCATGACAATGGTTCAATTTGCATAATTCTGTTATTCTCTTTCAACAGCAGAAACCTAGCAACTACACTCTACCACTTTAAATTATTGGCTGTAAAACTGCTACAAAAATATAATTGTGGCTCAAGTGTTAAAATGCGAGCTGCTTATTAGACTAAAATGACCTCCGACCTCTTGTTCCCCTTATATGTTTTATACGGCAGAAAGCACACACGCTCTCAAAATGATGCTGTTCAGGCATCGAGGACATGGCATCGTTTTAGGCTGTGTGTGTACTCTTATACTTCTATCTTTGTGAGGACCACCTTGTGTTTTAGGCTTTTAGAGGGGACTACTAGCAAAACATGAAGTCACGTTGCATTGTGGGTAACGTAGGCCCCAGGTTTTGACAATGAAATAAAAGGTGTTGAATAAAAAAGAAGCTCTGATTTTGATACTTTCCATTTCTCTAGAACATTTTTTTTTAAACACTTTTCTGTATTATATATTGAGAGTTTATCACTTAAATTATCAGCTGCGATTCAACAGGACTGTGTGGGTGTGTTTGACTGACAGTGACCGAGCAACATGAACAAACAAACCCCCAAAAAGTCATCAGACTTTCTGCATGACTATTTGAAATCGCTGTTGTGAAACATCTCCTTTCTGAAAGAGAAGTATAGTATTCAGGTTTAGGTCAGGTAGGGATTAGGGTTAGGGAATGCAATATTATTACTGGGGGTCCTCACAAATATAGTGGATCAAGCGCGAGTCTGTCTGTGTGTGTCTGTGTGTGTGTGTATGTGTATATGTGTCATTTCTTGTAACATTACTAACATGTGCCTTCTGACTCCATGTGACAGCGGATGAAATACCGATACAGCAGCTTACATGAAAGAACAACAAGCCAGTGATGATCTGGCTATCCGCTGTGACACAATGCTAACGCACACGATTGTTAATAATAACTTGATTTTCTCTCTCTCTCTCCCTCCCCCTCTCTCTTTCCCTTCCACCCCCCGTTTGAAACAACAGATCACTTGGGCATCGAGTTTATGGGTAAGGAAGATTTTCTTGTCTCACATCTGCATGAGTCACGACTGTAAACATCACAGGGCTTCATACTGGATGAACATTGCACCGCGTGATGGCTTACATACAGTACATGCACCGTCCATGACCTGCCTCATCACATATTGCATCGTTATATCATTTGACGTGGAAACAAACAGCGTCTGTAGGCACATTCACACATTCACAACCTCATGCTCTGCAGTTGTTGTGTATGTCTTCATCCCTCTCCATACACATATGTAATTATATATCATTATTTTCTACACCATCGCTGTCTTAATGCTTTCTTTCTCACTCTCTCTCGCTCTCCTTCACTTTCTTTCCCTCTCAATTGCTTGTGAAGTGTCCCTCCAGAATGCCAATGTGCTGCAGTCTCCTTGGAAACAGAGCGAACAGAGTGGCGGGCGGGGTACAGTGAGGGAGTTTTTATGGTGTTGGCTCTTTTGCCGAACGCACACCTCATTAGTGCGCGTTCACATGCATGGCACTTGTTCAAAAGTGTGTTTCTGAAGTCCTTCGTTTTTTTGCGAGTTCGAGATTCTTCCAGTGGCTGTGTGTTGGACATTTTGTGTGCTTTCCCGTGCACGCGCCTGCGAGGCTGTGCGGGGCGGATGCCAGCGGCTCCTCCTCGTCGCTGCCAAGCCCCCCCTCTCCTGCAGGCTCTGTGTCGGGCATCACAGCTGAGGAGAGCTAGTTAACGACATGGAGGCTTGTTGTTAACTAGAGCCCCTCGGTTAGAATTTGGGCCCTTTCCACACAGACAGTTTGGAAAAAAAAGCGATGGATTATCTGTGGAAATGGCCTCCCGCTGGTTTCACGCGACTGCTTCTACATTCTCAAAGTTTAAAAAAAAGAATTCACAGGACCAAGCAGTGACGTGCTTCTTTTTTTCTGCTCTGCATTTGCAGTGAAACAAACAATAGGGTTTTTTTTGGGGGGGGGGGTTCAGGAAATTTGCTGAGACTCTGCAAACTTGGCAGTGACAGATGATCTTTTCCAGAGAGCTATCTTGCAGGTTTCTTCCCATTTATATTCAGTGAGCGGGTTTTATACCTCTGCAACATTGTTCAGGCTGCCACATTTTCTTAGCTAACATCTCCAGCCCTGCCAATGTCTTCCCCGGCATTGTGTTAGGCAGCACACAGATATATAAGCACCTCCCACACTCAACCCGGGCTCCTCAGCGTCTGTGGCTTCGGAAGCTGTAAAAAAAAAATAATTGTAAGGCTTACATCGCAACCCACTGAAACAATAGACGATACAATTAAGTAAATACACACTGTAGAAAGTGGGTTACTTGGAAAAGAAAATCCCATTTCTGTCTGTAGCAGCTGATGCCATGTCGTTATTTGGGAGGACCCAGATTTACATTATTTTAGTCAGACACTAATATCAAGGATCTGACAATTTATAGTAAATGGTTATACAGTTAGATTTGGCTTGGATGAGATTAAGCTCTGCTTGTGGAGAGAGCCCTAAAAAGCCAAAGCTGGAACAAGGATTCTGCTGGGAGTACAAATCCTCCTTTAATAAACACATCAGTGGGCAGAAATGAAGTCCGCCGTAGATTAGTCAGATGGTAGCCAATCAACTGATAAATCAGCAACTTGTGGTTAATCATCAATAAAGCTGTCGTTGTTGCTAATGCAGCACAACATCAGTGTTCTGCCTAAACCAATGTAGCGCTCCGTTTGTTTTGTAAACTGAGGTTTTAAAGGATGATTCTGTGATTCATGTTTTATAGTTTTGGTCACTCTTATCGGTAGAACTACTAACATTAACTGTGAGATCTGGAAAAAAGGCAACAAAAAACACCATAATCGAGACAGGTCAGCGACCATTGGGTTCGACAAACTTATTTGGAAGTGAAAAAGAGTGAAAATTGTAAAATGATTACCCAACCACAGTTTTCAAGACTTCCTGGTTTAACTTTGATCCATCATGCTGTAGTTCTCGTTCACAGTTTACTTCTGCAATGGGGCCTCACCACTGACATTATATGTGGATGATTTTCTCTTTTACCTGAAAATAAAGTACTTCAGTTAATCTGGCTAAGCCTCTGTCTGATCATCTGCTGGCTCATGTTTCTTACCCAGTCAGACTTCCTTATTGCAATGTCACCGTGTTCACAGTTCTTAGCAGCGATCAAAGAATAATGACTAGAACTAAAGAAATAAGACCTGAGTTGTAATGAGATGGAATTATCCTTTAAAATGTTGGCCATATAAACGCGAATCAGCTTTATTTAAATCAGACCTCTGCAGGAAAGTTACTGTGAGGAACTTGTTACTGGTTATGAAAGAATCTCAATTTAATGTTGGTTTGAAGAGCCTTGTACGACCAGGATGTTGTAGTTTATCGGTTCGGAATAAGGAAGCCAGTGGCGGTCTTTTAGGACTGGAGTGATGTGGTGCCAGGATTTGGTGTGGGTTAGAAGTCTGGCAGATGCGTTGTGGACCAGTACAACAGTCCTAGCATGAAATCTATCTTTACCACGCTCATATTGTTCAAATTTCAGTGATGTGATGTGTTTATTATTGAGAGCATAGTTAAGTTAAAAATGAGTTACTTTTTTGTAAGATATCATATGAACCGATACATTGATTTACACTCTTAAGCATCATAGAAGCAGGCTTAATGGCAGAGCGGGTGCATTGTACTCTAAAAGAATGTACAGTGTCCCTAATACTGAGATACCAAGACATGCTGTATGTGCACAAACTATTTTGATATTTAAACAAAATGCTCAGTCTAATCCCGTGGGAGTTATTTCCCACAGACAACCCGTAGCCATATGCATGATTTATAGAGACTCCTACTGAGTCAGTTTCTGAGGCTAAAATTAGAAATGTGTCTGAAGGTTGAGATCTCTCCACCCAGGCCATCACCCACACACGGCTTAATAAAACAGAGCTTATATTCAAGAATTCTTGGATCCTGCCTTCCTCTTTATACATCTTTTATGTAGCTTGGCAAAAGGGGGGGGGGACATTTTACTGTATCTAGTCAGTCATGTGGCCATCAATATTTCCTTTCCATCAGAGATCACTGAGCTCTGACTGCCAGATGTTTAACCTGGCTGTAAATCAACGTTAGAGCAAAGTGTTACAGACTGCTTTTTTTTTTGGGGCGAGGGGGGGTGTAAAGGATGTTAAGTCGTGTTGATTTTTCAATTTCTACCCGGAGGGTGGAAGGTGTGTTTGTGCCGGATGGAGGCAGTTTGGCAGATGAGATCAAAGATGAAGGGAGCTACAGTTGGTGGACAGCTAAGACACATAATATATACCGTGGACAGCAGTGATAGGAGTTAGCATTTATGACATTCAGTTGTCTTTTACGTGTGAGGCGAGGTAGAGAAAGTTTCCATTTTCACTCTGCACTTTTGACAACACACTCCCAAACTATGATGTTGCAGATAACCTTCTTGCCTCAGTTATGGACGTTGCCAGGGACAATGTGCCAGTTTTCACTCACTACATGCGTAGTGTCTTTTCAAAATAAACCTCCAATGTAGGTTTAATTAGTTCTGTAGGTTTACTTGGTTAGATTTAAGCAACAGAAGTACTTGGGTAGGTTCAGGTAAAGGTCATGGGTCGGGTTAAAATAGGTATGTTTGTTACGTTACTTTCGTATGTGGCGTTAAGTTAGTTACGTAAGTTTTGTAACAAAACTATGGTAAAATAAGTCCCCCTGTTTGTTTATTTGACCAGAAGCTAAGCGGTGCCTCGGTGTGTCTCTATCAGACCAGCATCTGTATTCGATGAGTTGGGAGTGAGAACGGGTTGACTTTGACAACTTAGGGACTGAAACACATCGTGACTGCAAAATATTAGGCGTGTTCTGCTCAAAGTCAAAGAAGAGAGAGGAGATGAGTAACAGGAAGGGAAGAAAGAGATCGCTCTGGTGTCTTCCCAGAGATCACTTTTCAATCAAACAGCATCACAATTTCTTTCTTGTTTAGTTTTTTTTTTTCTGAGATTTTCTGTGAATGAGTTTTGAATTCCTGGAGGTGCAGCTTTGTTCTTTTCAACTACGGCTGATGCCAGAAACATAAAATGCAGAGTGTAGAGTAACAGAAGTAGAATCACTTGTCCAGGTCCAGAGCATTTAAATGAAACTAAAGAGTAAAACCAGATTGATGAACTCATTTTCACCTGGTTGCGGTTAATAAAAAAGATTTGTTTTTTGTTTTGTGAGCCATAGTCATTGACTTTTAAGAAATTGCCAAAGCTCTAATTTTCCCATTTTTGAGTATACGTTGTGTTGCGTTATTAACTTATCGCTCTTACAGCACAATATAACACGTATTGACCACTGTGCTGCACAATTTTCATGGCATGGTTGGAAATCAGATGTGTAAGGACAACTATAGAACACACAATATAGAAGACACACTGGGGCATAAGGCAATTTGTCACGTACAAAGACTGAAAAAGTTAGAATGAGGTGGTTTGCACAGTCCAGTGGCCATGACAGCAAAGCTTTGAAACCACTTGTGTTTCAGCCTAAACCACCAAACAGCTTTAGTTCACCTCAGATGACCAGAAACAGAAGGAGGCCATGCAGCAGCAGCAGCAGTGAACCTGCTACAGGTGGAAGAGAGAATATCAAAGAAGGAGACAAGACAAAAATAAATGAACCATCGAAAACAAAAGCCCCAGTCACTTAAATATATTCAGGATGGTAATAGGTGAATAAAGCCATCCGGGTAATAAAGGAAAGGACCGTGACCAGACAAGAGAGCGCTTGCTTACTGTAGCACGGCAGCCCTGCATATATACAGGTTTTATCCGCCATCAGCAGTCTGCACTCCGCTCACGTGAAAAGTCTAATGCTCAGGGCTGTGAGGCAATCGCTGGAGAATCCTCTCCGTCTGCATCCTCTGATCCCTCCTCTCCTCTACGGTTATGGCATCCAACTCTTTCATCCATCCCTGTCAATCCCGGCTGCTCCTGGCACCGATGTACTATACAGACACGAGGAATACTCAATATTATTCAATAAATACTACGAAATAAGAAAGTAGTTCTGCATTATGTGACTGTAAATCATTACAACCGTAAACTTTCTATGTCCCTGTAGTTAAATATATGACTATGACGCCAGGCCTGAACATTTTCAGATATACCTACGATAAATAATGCGCTGTAATTTGTAGATATCCCACAAAATCAATCCACGAAGAGTGAACTAGGAAGTAAAAAGACCGCAAATAACCCTACAGGGCGAGCGGATTGGACAAACAAAAAACAATCCTTCACCCAGGAGTCCGTTAAGACCCTGCGAGAAGTCAACATTGATTTGTCACGTAACTTGTTTACTTCAATAACTTGATTCTGTATAGTTATTTTAACCAAAACACCAATATTAACCAAATAGTTTTGTTGCCTAAACCTGTACAGACAGACGTTTGTTTTTAAAATACTGTATGCATGAAATTAGGGGAAAATTGACACGTGTGGAGGGACTTTCGTATGAAAACGCATGACAATTAGGAGTTACTATAAGATATCATGTGTGAACCCAAATGACAGTCAGGGAGATCTGCAAAGGCCACAGGTTACTAATTACGAATTTGATTAATTGCACATGGAATTATTAGTCCTTAATCTTGCGGAAATGAGCTTTATTATAACTATTGTGTTTTCTGCAGATTTGATGTTCATGCAGCAGTGAGCTGCGCCTCATGTTGATGATATTTGATCCGACTGGAGGCGGCACATTCAACAGAACCTGAAACCTTATTGATCTGAAATCTCAGCCGTGATTACGGTTCTATCCATCAATAGCATACGTGCCTCTGGGATTTGTTTGTGTAGCATTCAGCATTCAGTCCTTTACCATCATTCATCCAACTCCTGCCACCATGTCAACCTTGAACCAATTCCAACGTGCTGCCACTAAACATTATATTTTACTGCCCTCAAACTAGAGGCCACAGTTTAATTCATAATTGTACAAATGCAACACAATTTAATATACCATAACCTAATATCTGCAACAGACATTTCCGTATCAGTGCCTGCCAGCAGTCTGACTCGTCCATATGTCCAAAACATTCTGGAATGACTCACCAACATGTCACCGCTAACAAAGGGAAAGACATGACATATCCTAATGTTGCTCCGATGGAGAATCCAAAATCGTTTTTTAATTTGTTGATGCATGTCGAAGCCTAATGGAACAATGTCAGAGTGGGAGCCTCAATTTCAGGGTCAAAGTCACAAACTCTAATACAAATGAAGCTTAAAAGGATGGAGAAAGATGGGCTGAAGCACTGCCAAGTGCTTTGTCGGTGTCCTCTGTTTGTGTTGATATGTCATGAAGCCCATCATGCAAGACTTAAGCCCTCCCACCAGGGCTCAGAGGCAAAATGCCACATCAGCCAGTCGCAAGACTTTAGTCCCCTCTGTATATATCCATGTGTGTGCGTCCGTGTCTGGCCTGTCAGCATCTATTTATCTGTACCGTGAAGCCCATTTACAAAAAAAACACTAACATGTGGCTTTTGTCTTAAGTGGGAACGGTTTTGATCGGCAGTCATTCCCGGGACAGATGACTGCAGTAGTCGCGGGTATTTATCGGCTCCAGCTCTGATAGGCGCTGATGGAAACGTGACACCCAGGTGAACATGCTCATGTCTGCCTCTTTATCCGGGGCGATGTGACACGTGTTAAAGTGAATTTATAATCCCAACATGATGACGTCTTCAGTAGAAAGGAGTTCCCAATACGCAACCAGTGTGGTCCGTAGTTTCCTGAGCAACCTTGGTGTTGTTTTTCAGTTCTTTGACCAAAACAAAATTCCAATTCACTTCCACTAAGTTGCTGTGGCGGCAGAAATCCAGCAGACACAGATGTTTTAAAAGCTGAGCAAATAAAACCCCAAAATGTCTGCAAGATGCTTTTTTTCTTGCAACTTGGTTGAACTGACCCTAACACAGTCTGACAGATGGACGACTGTAGAGCTTATCAGCGATACATGGATTAGACATGTTCGAGGATGGGCCCATGTGTTGTATCAGCACTTTAGCAAGTACTATTTTTATGTCTGGGTATTCTCTCGAGCAATACGAGTCATTAACATGACACAACAGGCAATAAACGCCTTAATCTTTATTAGCGAGGCTAGTCTTTTTCCCCACCTGCTCCATCGCTGAATGACTTCTCTCTTTCTAGCCAGCTCACCTGTATAGAAACATGGCAGCTGTAAACACATTCTGAATGTATAGGACCACAAAAAGGTCACAACAACACCTCTAGAACTGCTGCTGCCAGCTTTACTGTAAAATATTAATCTCATTGTTCTGTAACGTTGCTGTAAATAAGCGGCCTGCAGAGCAGAACCGGAGGTTTGAAGTGGAAATGAAGAGAAGATGTGACCTCGCGTCTCCACGGATGGAACGCGAACATGCTTCCCCTCTCTCGGACCGTATGATTTATTCACATCTCGAGAGGGAGAGAGTGTTTGTGCATACAGTAGGTGCGTCCAAACAAGGACGTGGGAGGGAGGCTGAAGTGCTGCTTGACCTTGGCAACATGTTTATGATTGGCCTCACACCAAGCGTGCTGCCTGCATATTTAACATGAAAGTCTGACCCTCGGTGCTGAACTGAACTTTTGAACTCTAAACTTCTTTTCGTCTGTGTGTGTATGTGAGCTGACCCATGCGTCCGTGTGTGTCTGCACATTCAGATCAGCTTTGCAGACGAGGAAAGATGAAGTCATCCCAAATTAGAATTTCAAATTCTTTTCTTCACTTCATGTCTCTTTCTTCCATTGAAAACACCTTTTAAAATATTTTCCATCCCCTAATGTTCACCGTCACTTCAGCCGCCATGAAAAACGTATCTTTCCATTTCAAATAGAAATTGCACTTAAATGATGATGAAAACCTTCAATAATACTTTTTATGACGCATCATAAACATACTTCTGATGCATTATAATCTGCTTAAAGCACTGTGTAATTATAAGCATTCATAAATATCCATAAACATCATAGCACATTATAAAGCATTTTATAATGTATATGACTTATAAGATCAAGTATCATAATGCTTCATAATTGAGACTATGTGTGCTTGTTCTTGCATTGATTTGAATACTTATTTTACTTAACTTAAAGCAAACAATGGCCACTTATAGGGACACATAACCAGCTTGTAATGTATTATCTGACTTTACCTTCGAGATTTAATCACTTCACTGAAAGCATCAGATGACCACTTCACATTATTACAGTGATTATAGTGCATTATGAAATTATCATATCGCAACTAGTTCCCCCCCCTGGAGTCAGTTCTGGATGTGTACGATTTGTCAACATGCTCTCATTACATACATTGTGTCCCTACAAAATGAACTTAGGTTATGTAACAGAGTGCGGTACCGCGCTTCCTATGATGAAGTGATTGCAGATTGTAGATAGATTCCTGTGAAAACTGTTAAAACAATCTTAACTCAAATATCATCTAAACTCTTGTCTACTGATGAACACTGCGAGATGCTGATTAAAGTTAATATTATTCTGTCAAACTACACATTCTACGCTCAGAAAAGAACTTGACACACATAGAGTTATATGTTGGGGTTTGTGCCGCTCTCTAAGTCTGAGGAATTAGCCCTGGTGGGTTATCTCTGTTTAGGCTTCTGTACAAAGGCTGGGGGCTGGGACGTTTAAAAGACATAGGAATTTATCAGGCATGGAATGGTCTAATGACATGATTCTTAGAGAAATTTACAACATCTCTGTGTCTTCTGCTGCCATTTTGACCTTTTAATTCAGACTCAGGTGAGTGCGCCAACTGTTATCGGAGTATAATATTCAATTTCTGGCATACTCTTTAAAAGAGTGCTCAGTTTCTCAGTGAGGTTAGATTTTAACTTAAAGCTGCATCCCTCCTCATTTCTCTTGTTTATGTTTCCTCATCCCTCTCTCTATCGCTCTGTCCGTCTGTCTCTCCGCCTTCCCCGCAACCGACGTCAGTGTGCACCCACAGGACAGACCCCAGCTCCCTCTAATGATATAATTATAGCCAATAAGCCAAAGTGATGACTCAGGCTGATTAGCAGCATCAAAACAACGTTGGCCCTGAACATAACTTATACATGGATGGAGGGAGAGAAACGGGGCCAGACAGGAGAGGAAGAAGATGCGCTGACAACACACTAAAAGACTCTGTGACATCGGTTATTTCAGGGATTATGAATGACATCCTGCATGTATGATTGGTTATGCAATATCTGTGTGGGCATCAGTAGCTCAAAGGCTACAGCGGTGAGCTCGTGCTGATAGATCCCCGGTTTGAATTCCCAGCCAAGCTTGAAAATCTTGATGCGCTCGTGAATTAGTAACACTCTCCCTCGCTGGCTGCTGTCAGGATGCCCTTGAGCAAGACACAGTGGCTGCAGTTGTGTAGCCCCGTAGCTCAGATGGTTGCGTTTGTATTCTGCAGCTCTTGGCAGTGATTTTCTGAGCTTACGCACCGAGGAGGCGGCTGTAAAGAACTTTATCTTTTTTCTATTGAAGTGGCCATTCAAACCCATCCACAGTAAAAATTTGTCTCAATCACCTCAATGTAAAAAAAACCAACACCTCGTGTCATCTTCGTGCTCCTCCAAGGTCTGAGCCTCGCTAAATAAAACTTGATTGATCGCCTATTAATGTATCTGAAGGCGACTATGATTTACTTGTTCGTAGCAAACAAGACAGCTTTCATTTTTCTCCGCTAATGGCGTCCGTCCGCGCCATAACTCTTCTTGTCTCCATGTATTCAAGCTCCATTACATGTGGCATCCATTTCAAAAGCGACTGGCGTCTATTGGACTATTACTCGATGTTGTGAAGCTGATAAAATGAGCCGAAAGGCAGTGCGGTAACTAAGAATAGCAGGTGTCGCTGGAGAATTGGAAATAGGTGTTTGCGTGTCGTAAATGGGTTCTGAGATGTTATTTTATTTCAATTTGGTTTATTTATCACAAAGGTAATTACACTAATACGGCACAGAATCTGCAGGCAGATACAAAAAAAGCCCCAGAGAGTTGTTGGCCCGCAACTGACTGTTTGATGATTTGAAATGGCTGTTTGGGTGCCGTAAACAACGATGTTAGAAATTAAAAGTGGGCAAGTACAAGTCTCAAAACACGTGTTTAATACTGTGTTATGGTGAAATCTCTGTATTAAATTAAGTTAGTGTTTTAGCTCCATCTCTGTGAATATCGACTGTGGTCTCTCAACAGATATGACGCACACACATTTATGAACACTCACACACATTTGTCTTCCTTCCTGTCATCCTCTTCCTCTTCGTCTCACACACACACTAATGCGGATGCCGACAGATATGAACGTGATCTATGACTTTATCGTGCAAACAGCGTGTTGTTCGCACATTAATGTGATGCCTTCCTCTGTTTTGTGTCCCTGCAGAGAGCAAAGAGGTGTACAAGAGACAGGTGCTGTCAATCACATCCATCGCTATGGCAATCAGCCTCCTGGGAACCCTGTGCATGGCCCTCTACTGCCGCAACAAGTGAGAGGATAAACACACACAAGCATACCCACAGATATACTGTCTTTTTTAACTGTTTGCGTATGTATATTTTGTCGATTTAACAGTTATACGTAATGCTTGCACTATTCTTTAAGACGTAGTTCCACTTTCATGCAATCTAAGTGCAGTTAAATTGCCAAGGACGATGTGGTGAAATTGCAAAAAAAAAAAAAAATTTACAAATTACTACTAACATTTCAGGAGTTGGTTACGTGTCTCGGAGATCAGTGGTTTGAGTTTGAGGGCTAAATTTGAGTTTAGGTTAAGGTAAGGGGAAACTCAAGATGATATGAACTTTGACACAACAAGTTCACGCACTGTCATTTTCACGTTTTCACCCAGCTCTTAGATGGACTCTAGTGTATGCCCGCCATGCACAAATGTCCCATATGGGATTTTCTCATGAAGATGTTGGCGGGTAAATTAGTTGCAGTGACATTGTCACATCATGCCAACCACCAGTTTTCTTTCATTTCATTGGACCTGAAAGTTGCTCCAATGATTTTCAAACTTTTAAACTTGCTTAGACGACAACATTTATGGTGAAATCTGCCATAAGTCCTAAAGTAAGCATAATGTTAAAGTGTTTGGTAATAAGCCCAGTTGGGTGTGGGCAGACGAAATGCCCAAGGAGACATTTTTTTAATTTAGTGAAGGACGATGGAACATGTTGAGGCATCAAACATCTTGAACGAAATCCCAGACCGGGAATTTGCAACAATTTGTAAATCTCATTATGCGCACACACATATTCATAGCCCATTATAACCCAAAGGTCACCTCATGTGGCTCCTGCTCTCTTTCTCTCTCCTTTCTGTCCTTCTCTCTCTCTATTAGCATATTTTTGCAGTGCATGCCCTGTGTGTGTGCACATTAATTGGCATATGAATGGCTGCAAGAACTTTGCATCGCTATTTTCTCAACAGGATGGGTCAAACATCCGGTGCATGACAGGTTGTGTGGACCGGGGCTGTGATAGACGGCACTGTAATTCCATAGGCTTCCCTCTGTAATATAATGATGTGAGTGAGCGAGCAGCCTGACAACAAGATAATCGGATAAAAGGCATGATGGACAGGCACCGACAATGAATCCGTAATTGAGTCAGGAAAACTAGCTTGTTCAATGGAGAAGATGCATACAGATTGGGAGGAAGTGTTCATGCAAATCTGAGTGACCCGAATAAAGATAAAGTCAGAGGTTTTCTCACACTGAGCCAGACTATGCTGTAGCAGTTGATCTTTAACGGTGCACAGTGTAATGCCTGGCCACATTCCAAATAACTGGGGGTCAATATTTCACCCAATTTTATAAAAAAAAGAAAATTCAAAATACTGAAAATTGGACCAAACTGCTGAAACTCTAAAGGCTGGTCAAAGTAACACTGCCATCCTGTAATCTTCAAGTGTGGAGTCGGCTTATAGTTTACTGTGCCACTGACTGCGGCTGTACAGTACGTTCTTAACGTTTGATTGTTGACTCCAGGGTGGCAGAGATGAGGGAACGTTTCGTACTTTCGTTGTTTTTTTTCCTCCCCGCGGACGGCCCTGCTTCGCCGGGAGGGGAGCGTGCAGTGGCTCCGGTAGACGTACCTTCACATGCCAGCTATGATAAGCCTCCAGCTAACACCGTGACTTGCATGACTTTGGCTGTGTAAAGTGTCTGCTGGCCGACGGTGGGCAGTTTAGGCGCAGAATCTGCGAAGACTGACGAGCAAGAAAATACAAGAGAGAGAAGAACAGGAAGAGAATGTAGCAAAGCTCCCTAAATTAGATTCATTGGGTGTCCCGGGTGTTAACACAATGTCTTTGTGTTTCTGACAAGAACCTCAGTATTTAAGGATTCAGCTAAATCCAAATTTACAATAACTGTCTGTCACATACAGTGTGGTTAAGGTAATACGATTATGGCAAATAAATTACAGGTAAGGAATAGTTAGAGGTCGGCATCACTCACAATTCATAAAAGCATAAAAGTGAACTGGTGGTCTGTGACGAGAAGAAAGCAACAGTCTCCTTCATAAAAGTTTAGCTCTCTACACGGTAACATGTGGACACCTGTGCGGCATAAGCTTCTATCATAAAGAGCAAGCCGACCCGTTTTCATGGTGAAGCATCAAATAAACAACCAGATTGGGCTCAGGCTTTAAGAGGAGATAATGGTGAGGCTGTTCGTTAACACTGCATCACATCCCCTGTCCAAATACGTGGTAAAAGGGGTAACGAGTGTCATAACAACTAAGAGCGTGTAATGTACGCCGATCAGAAACCTAATCAATGAGTTTCTTTAAGATGAATGGGAGGAATCCGATTTCAAACTTTTAGCCCTCTTGTCATGAGTAAGGGCTGCCTCAATGCATGATTAGGGTCAAACTCATTACTCGTCCAGTCAGTGACTTCAGTCCGTCGGTGTCTTTACAAGCGCTACAAAGCATTCGCAACCGGTTTCATGAAAACACATTTGAGGAATGAAGAGTCTAGACTTAAAACATCTTCACAGAGCACATTAAATGGAGTCAATATATACTGGAAGTTTGTATCACTGCTTTGGGAGAAAAGAAGGAGAGGTCTAGATATAAAGCTCCTTTGTTTGGTCAATAGCTCACTTTCTTCTTCTCCTCCAGCCCCCAAGGGCATGAGACTGGAAGAATTCAATTCTCCTTGGCCTCTGACTCATTTTTAAAAAGCATGCCGGTGGATGAGTCTGAAAGATTCTGCAGAGTTTCTGCGGTGCACTTTATCAGAATGACACAGGATATTATGAATATTTAGAAAGTAAAGTAGGATAATGGCCCATGCATTTAATTGAGTCGAAGATTAAAAACAAAGCAAAATGCTTTATTCTGTATTTTAACCTTTATGCTTGCTATTTATTTTTTACTGTAGCTACTGTAAGCTGTTATGTTTGAGGTTTCTGGAACCACTATTGGAGCCAGCTGACTCAGGAAAGAGGTCTTTAAATTGATCACATCTGTTAAGAACTGAGTTTGTTGTCCAAGAGGAGACTGCAGCTGATGAGTTATAGATTAGACAGACAGCCCGATATGTTCACTGTTCGTCAAGGTGAGCTCAAACTGATGTTTGGGCCCGTTCCAATCTTGGAACAAATCAGCTATCGGTCTGACGACAGATCTTGGGGCAAGGGGCTATATTTTGGGGTTCCCAGTGTAGCCAGCTTCCAACCTAATTTGAAACCGATTAAAAAGCTAATTCATCTTCAGCCGTTGGGCTCTCACTGGCGAGGTAGTTGAAGCAGTAACTCCATCCGTGGAGATAGGCAGTCAGTGGGCAAATCGCCGTTTGCTGAACAGAAAAAAGGATACAGGCACTGGTGATTGTTGCCTTATATACAGTGAGGTTAGCGCTTGTTTGGTTTGGCACGTCCTTATTGGCCGGCTACGCAAATTATCTGTAGACGAATTTACGCCCGTGATTGGAGGAGAGTGTTACACACACCAGTAGAGTGCAGTACATTAAAGTTGTAAGTTAGAACTTGTTTATTAGTTGCAGGTGGGATTTGGTGGGATTGATGATTCCAGAACAGAATTATGACACTTATTGTTGTTTTACCAGAAGTAATTTGAAAAGCCTAACGTGACGGCCTCTAAACCCAACGCAACTGAGGAAGTGGTGTTTACCACAAACACCACTTAATGATTCAATAATCATTGACATTATATACTGATTGGTTGGGGATACAAACCAGCAGACCTACACATGATTCACAGTAGTAATGGTCGAAGGTCAAAATTCCACTTGAGCATCATCCTTTTTTGTTCTTCTTTCTCTTAGGAGGCGCAGAGAGAAGCTCCAGGCCCACCTGAAGGAGAGTCGCAGTTTGAAAAACTACACTTCTAATTCCCATAATGCCCTGGACGCCAAGATGAGGGTCCCCAACACCAACCTGCAAATGCATGAGGTGAGAACTGCTGTTTTTGTGTTTTCCATCTTGATTTTCTTTCGAATTGTTGATGCCCTATCTATTGATCCCATTTTATTTATGAACTGATGTTTGGAGGACAGCATAACGTGGCATTAACTTTAACCTGTTGTGGTTAATAAGACTAAAAAGAGTTGGGCTTGATATTTGTCATTATAAAGACCATCTTCAGTTTGCTTCTAGCAGCATAGAGATACAGCAGCACCAAGAAAACCAACCTCTAAAGTAATCTTCTTCGACATCTAACACCATTAGATGCCACAAATTTAGAATGATTTTTAGCTTGGATTGGTGCTTTAGGCAGCGAAAATTGAAAATGAACCCAGATCAGGCCTATACAGTACACGTTACACCTCAGAGCACCAGGATCTATCATTGAGTTTATCACCCCCCAGTAGTTTTTAGCTGCTTTATGAAATAGGTTGTATTCCCGTCTCCACCTGGCCACTTGCATCAGGCTCACAGGTCTTTGAGTGAGCAATCGCTCAGTGGTTTGGGAGCTCGGTGCTGGCCAGCGATGTCATTCATCATCTTCCCAGCGCTCTTTGTCATCGCATCTCTCCCAGATGTGCGTTTTTCGGAGTAGCGGCATTGAAAACATCACATTAATTTGAGTGCCAGTCAAATACACATCTCCCATTACCTTGGGGGAGTGTATGTGTGCATTTGTGCGCCACTCTGCATGAATTATCTGTAACCGTTGTTTACATCTCTATCATATACAGTTAGTTACATATGCAATTTACACCGGTTTGACATGAAGCTTTATGGGATGAATGGTATGTTTCCTCCAAGGGCATGATTTAAATGTACAATGAAGCAAAGTCCATGTACTGTACACACTCTCAATCCATCATAAACACATTAACATACACAAGGTGGATAAATCACTGTGTGGGAGAAGCACATTTGTATCCTGTATGTGAGACTCAGTCTGCATGAAGTAGAGATAATTACAATTCACGCTGGCAGTTCATGATACAGTTGACAAGTCAGTCCTTGGCCTGATATGCCTGATTTGGCCTCATTGGTCCCATCGGTGTAAAAGAAAAAAACTACACTTGGTCTGCATTTCATTGGTCTGAAAAATCTTCATTGGTTTTCTGACAAAACATCTTAAAATGATCGACTTTATTATGGTGTGCTGGAAAGTCAGAGGGAAGAAGTCAAGGTGACACCACGGTTCCCTTTCTCTCTCCTACCAACAGCCAACACTAGTTCCTTAAAACCACGAAGGATATCTCTTATCTTATCCGCACTTTAACATAGTTGTTTTGGTGCTTCCACTTCACCAGCACTTAAAGCAATAGTTCATGCTATGCTAAGCTAACTGGCAATAGCCTTATATTTACCGTTCCCATCCAACAAAACTGCTGTCAGTTACATATTGAGGGAACGTATTTCTCACAGGTTACACATTTGACATCTCAAAAATAAGTTTGAGTTCAAAGTCTGCATAATTCTGCGGTTTCGGTGCATGGATGGGTCAAACACAGGACTTTCACCCAGTAGACTGGTGGTTTGTGTCTTGTGAAAAACTGAAAAAAGTCATTTTAACCCAAAACATGATCTTTTACTAAACCTAAACCTAGTTTTGTTGCGTAAACGTGAAAGTCATTCAGAATGCAGTTTCGCAAAAAGTATGAAATATGAAACATGTTTGGTTTAAAAATTGTTGAAATTTAACGTATCCATGATTGGCAAAAACAAACAGTGCCAACATTCGATCCTGGCGGCTGGGTTGACTGCACAGACATCGGACTGATATCGGTTTTCTTATCTTACAGTGAGCCCAGTTCCCAAAATGTCAAATAAAAAAATAGAGGGATCAGACAAATTTCTTGTCATCGCAAGATGGACTCTAGTTGTGAGTCTTTTAGTATAATTATAATCATCATATATCTTCGCATAACGACTAATTCCTCAGGTGTATCACCAGTGCAAGCAACAAGGTGACAATATGCTGCATCAAATGTTTCAATGCATAACTTGAATCAACAGGTCAAGGGAAGTTAAATTGTTGAAAGGAGCGTCGGCACAGGCCCTGTCGACTTTAATCTGGAACGTATAGACTCTAAAGCACAAGGGCGTTCCTGCCTGGGGATCTAGAATTTCAGTTCACAAAGGGTTCAGATAAGGTGTAGCTTGGAGACAGAGCTAACCAAAGCTTGAAAGTAATCTGTAAAATTTGTGAAGACGGTGTGTCAGGTGTGCCACCTCCCATTACCCTCAAACTCAGTGCCCCGCCAAGGACAAAGAAACTGGCTTCCCAGACTTCCATGAAGATCAAGGGAGTGGCAGCAATCCAACCTTCCACATGGTTTAGATCTTCTAAAGTGCGGCCGTTAGAAGTTAATCATATCACGTTGCAGTTTCAATCTAAATGTCCCAGTAATTAAGAATAAACAAGAGATCTTCAAGTACATGCAAATGGTTTCATGTATATTTATCAAACTGGCAAATGACACCAGATCATTTATTGATGAGGAGGATGTCTGTTTAATGTGCAACCAATCACACCAATGTTCCGCTTACTCATTATTATTCTACCTTAATTTGTTGACACTCAACCACTAAATGTCAATTTGATATTTTTTATATCTTTTTGTCGTGCATTTTTCTACTTTTCTCATAATATACGTTAATAGGAAGAATGTTCTCTTCAGCTCGGAGCTCCGTTCAAACTGTAAATGGGTCGCTGCACTTTATCACTTTACGTCAGCTTTGCAATATCTATTTCGCACTTTCTGAAGAAATCACAGTTTAGTTTTTGTGCTTCTTTTGGAGTTTGAGAGACTTTATAATGGATTTCAATTTGACCAGCTAGAGTCTGCCTCCTTTCAAGGCAAGCCAAATTTATTTGTATAGCAAGTTTCAACAACAAGGTAATTCAAAGTGCTTCACATAAAACCATTAAAAGCATTAAAACATAAGGCAAAAGAAAAGGAGATTTAAGAACAATTAAGAACATTCATTAAAACACTAAAAAGCAGTGTAAGAAATAAAATACAGTAATGAAATGCAGGAAGAAAAGCCTCCTTTACCCTTATAGATTAATGTCCACTGTAAGTCTGGACTGCATTTGTAACAGATCGATAT
Organism: Pholis gunnellus; assembly: GCF_910591455.1. NCBI lineage: Eukaryota > Metazoa > Chordata > Actinopteri > Perciformes > Pholidae > Pholis > Pholis gunnellus. The sequence continues at coordinate 21,577,588 of NC_136538.1, forward strand.
TTACATATTTGTTCTGGCTTCAGTTCCCTTTTTTTTAACATTATTTACACATGTTTTATAAAATATTCAGCTACTCACCGTGCTAAAAACCAGCTGATTAAAAGTTTCACTTTTGTTTTAAGGCGACTGTCATTGTGTTTTTTAGAACACAAGTGTTCACAGCCAGTGCAGACCCGCACAGGTGTCAACAGTTTGGCCCAACTCTGTTTACTACAAAATGACGTTCCCATACAAATAACCAAATTTTCAATTACGTTTCGAGGTTAAAGGTCTTGTGTCTGTTCGACCCATCCAGCCCTCTCACTTTGTATACTACGTTACCTGTTCTTAGCATAGCATATTTACGTCCATGTGTTTACATTGCAGTAAATAGAGACTACATAAAATCACATGCAAAAAGCAAGAATGGCATCTTTGTTGCACTTGAAAGGACATACTGTACATAAGTTGTTTCATTCCTACGTCGGGAGTGTTTAAGAGACATATTTGTCCTGTTGACTCCTGTCTCATAAGTGTCTAAAACAGCATGCCACATCTGCACAGCAGTGTCTAGTGTTAAATACAAGTGGAAGGAGCCACATGGCTAATGATAAAAGTAGTCCTTTGGCTCTTATTTTGCTAATTGCTCTATTAGCACCGAGTAATGAATTACTGATTATTGTTAACTGACTACAGAATGTACAACTGAGAAAAACAAAGCAGATCTTTAACGTTTAAATGTTGCTTTTAGGCCTTTGGGAACTTGCATGCAAATTAATTGTTTTGTTTTTTTGTATTTTTCTTTTGTCATTTTTCTTTTGTGCCTACGCGCCCAAAGTCACATTGATTTCTGTCTGCAGGCAATCAATTACCCAAATGTCTGAACATGGGGCAACAAGCACAGGGTTAAGTTCAGTGTGTCATACACAGCAAGTTAATTCACTCTGTGTCAAATTTCTGTTGCATGTCTCTGCCACAATTAAAACCAGATGTGTTTGTTTTTTGTAATTTAACTTAATTAAAAGGGACTTTATGTATTCATTTATATATATTTCTGTTGCACTTAAGCACATGTACATGTAGATAAACATCCCATATAACTGGGCAGCTCATGACAAGGACAGCTGAACTATCCTGTTAGTGTCCTGTTATACAAGATTAGCTCTTCTGATTAGCACCGCGGGGCCCTTTTTGTTGGAAGTATTTGATTAAGCAGGGAACTGAGGAGCAGCTCCGATCTTTTTTTTCTCTCAATCAGGTTTTGCCACCTTATCGTGTATTCCGCAGGTATCCCACTGAGTTTGTCTGTCGTTGCCGCATAATTGAAACAGCTCGGTCTCTGTCATGAACAAGACTTTCCTGAGCCTGCTCTGTGTAATCTCTGCTAATAATGTGTGTTTATAAAGCTATTATCGATGGCAGCATCTCTGCACAAATCATAAAAATCATCTCCTGGTTCCTTCCGGATGATCTGTCAGAGATAAAAAAAAAAAGCCTGAGGGCCAGATGCATACAGTTGGCAGCAAGATCTCAGAGATTAAAACATCCATTACAGTACACAGACATATATACATTAATAAACGTCATTTCGTGCTCCCCTTTGCACCACAAATGTCCAGATTCAGCTTGAAGTCGCTGTCAAAGTAATGACTTTTGCACCGTTGTATCTGTTTGTGTGTGTGTGTGTGTGTTTATGGAGCCAGAGAGCAGAGTTTCTTTGCCTCCAGCTATGTGAGAAAACATCACATTTATATTGATGACCTCTATAAACAGTCAGTATTGCTGTATGACACATGCACACGGTTTCCGGTTTTTTCCTTGAGCAGTAAAGCCTCTAGATCTATTTTTAAACTGAAACAAGAGGGACGCTGAGCCACACAGTGTCTGCATTAACAGATTGGAGGCACTTTTTCCTCTTTTAGCTGGTAGGCAGAGATTTGTATGCACCTAGAACGGATACATAAGTTAAACACAATACTTTTTCTGCCTTTAACTGTAAAACAAAGCATTGATAAGTCAGTTAGGATTAACAGGGGTGATTATTCTTCCAGCTATTTCTTCTTAAACATGAATAAATTAACATACACGCATAAACCGACCCTTCTCTGTTTGAAGAATTATAGCCCGCTTTCTTAGGTCGCATGCATAATGTCACACTTAAAACTTTTTTTCTAATTTTCTGTTTTATCAAAGACAGAAAAAAGAGAAACTTTTGTCTGGAAGCGTCTGTATCAATTTGCAGCTTGGAGCACGGAGTCAGAAAAGCGGAGATCAGAGAAAATAAAGCAATTTAGAATCACTCGCTCTTCGGTTGTGTAAACTTCTGTTGAAGCTCCAAATATTACTCCACACAATGCTATTCTGACCAAGATACCCAATAATAAATACCTCGCATTATTCAGACTTCCAATGTTTCTTAATATTCAGAGCCAGTCAGCGTCAGGCCCTTATGTATTTACAAAATATGATGAGCACTGGCAGAAGGATTATGTCCGATGTAGAGACGCCTCCATGAGTTCAACCTATATCGTTATAAAGCTGCCTTCAGCAACTGTCCCCAAAGATAATTTGTCAATTTTGGAAACTGCTACACCCCTGAAAAATCAACGTAGCCACACTCTCTCAGAGTCAAATTAAAGTCAGCTTTGCCAGCACAACCTGGAGTGATTCCACCTTGAAACAAGACGAGCACTGTTTGAACACTTGAGATACGCCGCTCTTCCTAATGAACCCTGCCTTCTAATCATCGACATTTCTGCCTCAGTGCAGCTGGTAGTCTATATACGGTATAAATTCAAGTTAAGAGAGAAAGTGTGTCACGGTTTTATAAGTACAAATCGGCCTTCAAACGTCTGAATGGTCACATAACCGAGGAAGCAACTGTCATGCTAATGAGGCTGGTGTGCTGCAGAGGGCCCTAAAAAGGGATTGCGTCAGTGACAACCTTGTTAGTCAGACATCAAACTAAGAACTCTGTGCACAAGGTGTCTCTCCCACCTTCAGTTACAGAAGATTCTTTCTAGAGACGATGCCGAGATGATGCTGCGGAGAGAAAACTGTCACAGACAGATAGATGCAAACCACCGATAGGGTTGTGTAGTAGATAATAAATCAAACCAGCACCATACTCCTTACATCTATAAGGCTTTTAAAGTTTAAAAGCCGAAACACTTTCTTGTGTTGCCCCGTGTTCAGCAGATCTTTTCTGCTGTGTAACTGAGTGAGTCTGCCTTGTCAACCATATCGTGAAGTGCAGAACAAAGAACTGTTTGGTTTTTATTGCATATTTGTCTCTCTGGAGATGGGGACGAACATGAAGAGAGTTAACAGGCAGAAGCTGGGACTTGCATAGTGCCGCGGTAGTGCTGATTTAGAATATCCTGTCACGACGGCTACCACAAGGAAAGAGGGAACGAGAGGGGACAAGGGAAGGATCATTGTGGATGAGAGAGGGATTCAAAGGGGATGGAAAGCAATAAAAAAAGAGCAATATACAGTAGTGTTATAGAAAGAATGCCTTTCTGAGCAAAATGAAGCATTATTCTTGTCAGAAATCACCAAAGTGACTCATTCACTACGCTGAAAAAATGCAACTCGCCAATGTATTGTTTGAGAGTACAGAAGAATGTGAGCCAACAAAACTTTGATTCCATCTGCCAAATGATCGTTGCAGGATATAGGCACTCGTGTAATGTAAAAAGGGTAACTTTCCTTCAACGTATTGGCTGGTTTTGTGATACTTAAATCTCCATCTCTGAACATATCTCCATTTAATCCGGATCTTTCTTTATTGCCACTGTACAAAGTACAGAGGACTTAATTACATAGATTTTCTGATCGACGTTCCCGCTGTGATGAATCCAGGCTTTGAAAGGACTTATTAATGATTCATTTCTTGGCATTTCCGCCTTATTTGATGATTTCACTCATAGAGGAGATCAGACAGAGAGATGCGTTGATATGTTAATGATGTGTACGTTGCCGTGAAGGCTGTTATCACAAAAGCATTGAAGACAGAGCAACGGTTCCCAAACTTTTTGGGCTTGTGTTCCCTTAAAACGAAGCAATGTCACGAAGTAGTGCATGCTTTGAAGCAGCAGTGGTTACAGCGCATGTTTGATTCCAGCCTTGGCAGCATGATACCCATCTCTCTCACTCCTCAAATTCTACCCTGTCCTGTCAAATAAAGGCAAAAATGTCAAAAAATAAAGTTACTACTAGGAACTTTTAACTGGTTATGAAATAGTCTTAATGTAATACTGATGCCTCGATATGACCTGCAAGTAAACAAGAGCATCAGTGAGAAGATTGGCTATTTCTATATAGTTATTCTGTCATCGAGTCAGAATTTGGCAAATTTAGACATAATCATGCAGGTTCACCAGACCCAGCCGGCAGCGACCAGCCCGCCGCAGACAGACCCAGATCCAGTTTCACTGCCGCCTTTGATCTGCATTTAGATTCTCTTGCAGCAGGAGGAGGCGAGCTCAGTGCACTGCATCTGGGCACCTTCCTCCGGCCAGGAGCGGAGCTTTGCCTCGCTGCTCGGCCGGTCCCCGCTGGGAACTAACACCGACACCACATCGCTGTAGACCCAGGCCTTATCGCTGGGCCCGCTGGAGGCAAGGGAGGTACAGGAGAACCAGAACCAGGACTGCGAGTGGCAGATCTCCAGACCTTGCTGCAGTAAAATGAAAAGATTTCAAAAGGGAATTTGGTGCCCAGAAACATTACCACTTTTTTTCCACAGGGACTGCCAAAAGTCACACAAAATATAAATTCCTAAATGAAGCTTTAACTCTGAATTTTCATCTCTTACAAAAATATTTACTGCTGAAGACACATCAAGCTAACTTTAGCTCTTGTGCTACCGTTACACTAAAGAAGGGATTAGTTAACGCTTTGCTAAATTAAGTGGAAAGTTGCCGTTTGTCAACACAGACACATTAGAAAACAATATACCATGTATGACAATTGCCTTTTACCTGTAACATCATCAATAGATCCCCAGTGCATTTACCAGGTAGCTATCACCTTTTTTTTTGCCCAGCTGCCACTTGTTCAGCCATGATTGGCACGTCTGGACCTCGTGCCACGTTGCCACCATTGCTTGAAGATTTGTGACAGAACCTGAAGCTTTAATGCTGCAAACTATCAGGAGCCTTCCTCTCCCTCTCCTCTCCACACGGTACAATTTACCTCAATCCCTGAAAAAGCAAGAGCGATGTAGAGGAAGGTGGAAAAGAGGCAGAAATAGATGTAACCGGACTCCCTTTAGTGTCTGAGCTCCCAGAATCAAGGCAGTCGGCACTCCCCACCTCGAAGCTGTCAGTGTGTGAGAAATAGCGAGGTGGGAGTTTAGAAATGTAAGAAATCTCAAAACACCCTGATGTTTGATCCTGAGTGGGAACACGTTGTATTGCATGATGTAATGTGTCCAAAGTTTTCCTTAAAACACATGTGAACTGCAACAAAACTTTTATTGTTCTTGTTTGTTTCCGCAGTACTGCAAACGATCCGCCCAGTCCCGCCAGGGGAACGTTTGTGGGTCCAGCTTTGCACACTGCAACATCTCCACCACGCCACCCAACGGCTCTAAGGGAGCAGCGAAACATCAGAGGTATGACTTTTAAATTGCACGCACACAGTCAGATACGGGCATAACGTCACACTAGAGCTGCAGCTTCCCCCTCCGTTCAACTGCAGGAAACGGCAAAATGCAAATAATACCAACTTCAGTGTCCTTTCCTGTAATCAGCAGGGACGCAGTGAAGAGAGAAATTAAATTATCCACATTACAGCGGCGCCAAAGTTAATTGCTGATTCACGGAAGAACGATAGCCATTATAATTAAAGCTATAAACATGCTAATAAGCATATCTATAACACTCATGAACAATGAGGAGATGGGACAGAGATAAAACGGGAAGCACATGTGCAGGCATTTATGAGCCAACGCAGGCATGTAAATCCCTGTAAAGCTTTCTTCTCACACTGCTCGGTGGTGTGTTGGCACTGGCATGTTCATCAGCAAGCAACACACTCCCAAACGCACACTTCTGACAGAGCTGGAATTCACAAATTTGCCACGGCTGAATCTTCTGTTGCAATAAACATATCCTCAGAGCGAAGCCAAAGAGACGGGTTTGTGTACGTCATTGGTATTCCGTTTTTGTATTTCTATCCTGTGGTTTTGTGTTTTTATATGTGTGAGAAAGAGTTAAAAGACAGCTTGATTTTGGATTCAACATGAAACCTTTTTTCCCCAAACATCGCATGGGGGGAAATTAGTAAAATGCACACATGATGCTTTTTTGACTTCTCTCTCCTTCATTCACACCTGAGAGCCTCTCAGCACACTCCTGTGTTTTGACCTCTAACTGCCAGAGCGGCTGTGGTTTAATCAGCTTTTTCAAAGGGATCCAGGCAGTGGTTGAGAGAATTATTTTTTTTCCCCAGATAAACTAGAAATTTCACTTCTCTAACCTTTTTGGCTAAACTCCTGCAAGGCTTCTCTTGCTCCTTTTCTTTCAATTTCTCGCTCTCGCGGTGAAGAGCTGAGCTCATCACGAGATTACTTGGCTGCTAGTCTGTTCCTCTTCCCACAAATGACTTTCTCAGTGGGTGAGCAGAGTTTATTTTGTTTGCAATCGCATCAGCTTAGGCAGAGACTTGGGCACTATTGTCCGGATAGCAGAGTGTGTTGGGATACCACATACCAAAATAGCCAGAAAGAAACTGACCAGGGCTCATTCTGTGTTTCATGAATATCTCGTTTAAATGCTTTTATACAAAACTCTGCCGAATATTAAGTCCCTTACTGTAAGCAGGGCTTTCAGTTGTTATGGCTGAGAAGCCCAAATCTCTGCTTCAAAACAGCAGAGTTAAATACGAATGAGGGCCTGGAGAGGACATTTACCACTTCAGTCATGACTTCAAGTGAAAATGTACTTCCCACAAGATTATATGAAACCAAAGAGGACATGTGGATAACGCCATGCTTTCTAATTATTGTCATATCTGAGAGCAACAAATCACCCTTTTTCTTAAAAGATGTGTAACTAACCAGAGGTCGTTTTAATAACCTCATTCCAGTAACCCTTTTTGGTAACTCCGGTACTACACTCACATTTTGACAAAAGCAACTTTTGATTGTCGTGTTTAACTGCTGATCAGAGGTCCTCATGGCTCCAAAATGTTGGAGCCAATCCAAAAACAGACTAACGAAAAAACTAGCAAAACCCTGTGTTCATGAGTTAATACACAAATACATAAGCAGTAAAAAAACTCCTTTAGATACTGTGTTAAACAATAACTCCTGAATCTTTATTGAATTCTTTTATCTTTCGTAGAAGTGGTTCCTTGTCTCACAGCCCGGATCAGAGAACCCGGGTAGCCCATTGGTCAGCTCCACGCAGGACCCCGCCCATACCCAGGGGAAAGCTGAATCCGATTGGAGGATCCAAGTTTTCTGGCCACGCCTACCAACACCTTCAGGAAGTGGACTCATCTGAGAGGGAGGCCGAGGCTCAAAGAGGGTGAGGAGATTGTACTGAAGGCCTAGATTGCAGTTATTTACTTCACATTATTGACACAGTTTAATCATAGAAATAGAGAATTGAACTTAGTGTAGGGAGGCCAGACTACCTTGCGGAAACTGGCTCACCGTCCCTGAAATGTCCAAAACCGGCGCTAAATAGGTACCTAGAGCGTCATAGTCTGAAGCGTAGGGGCCACTGACCAAGCTTCGGTATTTGACAAGTTGGGAGAAGAAGTGTTGAGCTTAAAGATTTGGAGTATTTTAAGGTTTCATCCTCACTTTCTCCACTCTCTCTTTCTTTCTATCTCCACTTTGCTTCTTTGCTGTATCCTCCATGTGCTGAGTCATTTCAATGAAAGCCACTGACTGAAAAATACAGACTTGCGATGGAAAAAGCTTTGGATTTCATTTCAAGAGTGGATATTTCAAAGCCAATTCTGTGATATTTATTCCCCAAAAAGACCGTAATTTTTTTTTCATTTTACCTCCTTTAGCCTCATCAATCCCTTTGTTTTCCAATCTGCTGAGCAGAGATAAAAACAAGGTCACGTTATGTTGTGGTCTGCAGTACAGTGGCACGAGTTCAAAAGAAATGCTTTCGCCTGATGCCTGTGCTTTTAAGGACACGGTACAGGCTGCACATCCACATTCTCCGCTCTCTCTTTCCCTCTCTGACATCTTGTCAAGCCTGAGCTAAATTCTGAATCTCAGCTTTTTAATGCGACGGCTTAGCAGGTAAGACAACAATTAAATCCCGGCATTTAAATATAACACAGTACACTTCTCAGGCAGCACAGCGTGTGCATGCGGTAGCAGCTAGGGGAAATGCAAATGATCAGTGCGAATGATTAGCATGAAACGTATTGAGTGTGAAAGGAGCTGTGCTTTGCCCCATTTTGGGTGGGTCATGAGTCAGTGCTTTACCCACCTGGACTGTGCAAGCCTTACTTCAGGCGTTCAGGTCCCAGCAGTCCCGCCTCAGGATAAAGCTCCACATGACCTACATGCATACTAATAGCAAGAGAGAGAGAGAGAGCAGACAGACATGGCTGGGGAAAAAAACACACTCCAACATACAGTGAACATACATGCACACCAATAGCATGCATGAAGTGACGTGCACACAAGGAGGGCCCTGCTCTTTTTGCTGCAATCACCTAAGTTTATTTTTTTTTTTTGGTTTATATTGAAGCAGGATATTTAATGCTTCATTTGTTCCCAAATGTATAGAGGGACACTTGAGCTGCTTAAGTGTGCATTTCCTCAACACAGGTGTTGACCCAGTGCCACTCAGGTGCCCCTCTGGTAAGCCCAAGCAGCCTTTTAGTCATAGAAAGTCCAACCACACAACCCGAATCTCATGGGAAGGGCGTGTAAATAGCATGTCATTTGCAACATTTCCGCATGTAATTATTATGCATTTTAGGCTTTTCACGTCTGCCCAGATGTCCTTGGTTTAATCCAACTGTGTTCTGGTCAGCCAAGGGTCCCATGGTCAGTCTAAATGAGTCCACCAAATGTATCTTTTTACTGGCTACACCTGCAGAGCACACAAGGCATAGGATTGTGTGAACCACAGGCAAAACAAAACGACGACCTTTCGTTTTTTGTTTGTGTGGAACTGTTTCTTCAGCATTGGGACCCAGCAGAGCACTGTGAACCTTTTTTGTGTAGCCTAATATGGGTAAGATGACATCTGGACTACAGTAGGCTATGTAAGGGATGAGGTTACCAAGATCTCCGTGGTGCATACGCATCATTTATGCACTGCTGCTCCCACGCTTGGTGTAGCCAGTTTAATTGATCATAGTGGAAGCGTAGCGTTGCTGCAGCCGCTCCACAAACAGTCCACATGTGTTACACCCTCTATGTAGCCTGGGCATTAGTGTCCTCTGGTTGGCCCAATTGTCCCCTGATCACTACAAGTGTCCTTTGCCGCCCAAAAGCTGCTCTGCTTTGACTCCTTCTTTACATTTTTTCACCCAGAGCATCTGTGCACACCACTGCGCAGAATGAAAACTCCCCTTCCAAAGGAAACAGAAAAAAAAAACGCAGCAGATGGACAGACAGACGACAGTCTCCCTCTCCCGTGGTATGGTTGTCTGAGTTGCCATGGAGACATTTGACCATGAATGCATAGAGACAGAGGGAGAGATGCAGAGACAGAGAAATAGAGAGACAACCGGTTTGAATCCATTCTGACACAGATGGAAAGCGTTCAGAAATATAGTAAAAGAAGAAAGAAACAGGGGCAGTAAAAGGACGTGATAGAGGAGTGTGCAGATAGCACATGACAGTTAGAAAAGGCTTTAAAAGAAAGGGTGCCCGTTCTATTCCATGCCTGTTAGAGAAGCCTTGCGTTATCTCGACAAAATGGCTGACAGGGAGACAGAATGTCCTGTGTTGTTACTTCTATTTTAAGATAAAGCTGTCTCCAAAATGGCTGATGGAGATGCTGCACACAGTTTTATATTTCTGTCCCCCGTTTGCAGTATTTTATGCAGCAACATGCCGGTTTTTTTTCTCTCCCTCGCTTAGTTTGTTTTGCGATGTATTATATACACAAACTTCAGTTAGAAAGTCACAGCTTCTGTGTGTGTAGGCGTGCGTATCTACATGTATGTATAAATCTGGAACATTTCCCAGTTTTAGAAGGTCGCTGCATCGCATTACATAAAGATTTTACTTTGACTTCGGCAGCAAACAGATGCGATATATTAAGAAATGATCTGTCGGGGAATGGATTAATGAAAATGACTGTTAACACTTGTGCACATCATGAGCCCCTGTAAAAGATAAAAGCCCAGTCACTTATCTCACCTCACTTGCACACAATCTCTCTGTAATACCCCTCTAGCTGTTCCATCGTCGCTCCAGGGTCTATATTTGAACTCCGCTTCATAGATTTTTGCAATCTGATTGTGTTTCAACACATCAAAAGAGAGATTTGTCTGTGAATGTTATCTTGGGAATTAGCACCCTAGCATCATCCTCTCTTATCGCTCACGGGATCCTCTCTGTGGGCCTCGCTAAATCTCCTCTGTGGTTTTCTTTTTGGGGGGGTTTGGTGAGGTTTTTATGCCTCGGAAAAATACTGCGGGCGATAAAAGGACGGCGTGATTTCCTTTTGTGTTTGAAAAGGCACCTTCTCCTCCCACCGCTATTTTTGAGAGCCTTGATGGAGAGTGCGGAGTGTGTGTGTGTGATGTGGTATTACAAGAGAGAGGGACTCCGAGTTTGATTTTTGACTTGGCAGAAAAAGGCTAGCCTTTGCAGAGGATTATGAATTATTACACAAAGATAATGAGGCTCTGCTCTGGAATGCCGCTGGATTTATACACATAGCAGATAGCACTGAAGGCCATGGTCAGTCTTAGAAAAAGTCTTAGAAAAAGGCAGAAAGAGATTATGGCTGGGCTTAGTGAAGTTAGGTCAAGACCCAGATACGGAGCAGAGACTTGGTGTAATGTTGCAGAGAAACACACCATCAGCGGCAGAGAAGTACATTTATATTCAGTGAGCTTAACAGGTGAGGCACAAGATGAGCCTGATCAGAAAGACGCTATTGGGCCACCAGTACCCACCACTGGTGCAAACGTCAGACAGGACGGGACAGCGACTGAGACACAGGAAGAGACGAGGGGAAGGAAACAAGAATAGGGGTTTAAAAGGCATTCAGTGCAAGTGCAACGGACATTTAGCGTGTGTATGCGCATCCACCTGCAGCATAACGGGCAGAGCAACTGATGTAGCTTAAAGAGACAGATAGTCCACACAGGGCGGATGGGAGGAGAGGTGGACGGGTCAAACAAACACAGGCTTACTTCCAGGAGACCGCTATTCGTTTCCAGTGTAAAAATAAAAATAAGCGTCGACACTGACCAAGCTCATTATTTGATGCATTGGTGCGAGAATGTGGTTATCCGGTTAATTCAGCACATCTAAAGGCACTGAATGTATCGCATTTCCACATCAACACAATTTTCAAAACCTCATTTGAATAAAAAACTTAGGAGCATCCCGGTTTCTTGCTCTGAATTTCTGCTTGAGAAACCACATTTATTTGCCATGTATACCACAGCCCAGGAGTTACGCTTGCATTGGACAATTCTGCTCCTCAGTGGCAGCGTTCAGTGCCAAAGCAGGAAGCAGTGCACCCTTTAATGAAGCGGAAAGTCAGGGTCTGGGAGGTGCAGGTAGCGGATGGGCATGTAGTTAGTCCTACTTCATACAAGAGATCTTATATTCTGTCACTAATGTTACATTTTGCCTTTTTATTAACTGTAATCATTCCTTAACACAAGGTGCATCTTTGCATCCAGAATGATTCAATCCAAAGTCCAACTCAACGTAAATACTAAAATACAGAATAGCAGCTTCTATAAGTCTGAATATGTCGGTTTCTGCAGCTGAATGTTCTGCTATATTCCCGCTGTCAGGAAAAAACTGCGTGTTTGACTTATGGCCGTGTTAAGGAGAGGATTCGGATTACTGCACAGCTGCAGGTAAACACTTGTAAACTCTGATTTCTCCCTGGTACCCCTGTTTCTTGTGTCATGTAAATAGTCAATAATGGTGAACAAGCAAGATGTCAAACATGCACAGTTTAATTCACGAGGTTGAGCATAAGGACGGCTAAAAAACAAGATGAGGCAAACGGGGACAGACAGAATAAATGGGCCGGATGCACAAATGAGGACGGGTTGATAACACGATGAACATCCTGCACAGACAGGTAGGGTGTAGCACAAGATGTCAAGTTAAGAAAACTTAACATGCTTAAAGTAAAGGTATGACTGAACTTTTAAAATATAGAAAAGAGATACGAATCAGTGCGGTTATACAATCTCTGAGCAAAAGGGACTCAAAAGGGATTTTCAAACAAAGCAAATGGTCTTGACCTAAAACTGGAGCTACTAAAAGAGAAAAGAAAAAAAAACAATAGAAATTACCACTCGTGATGCCTGATTATCTCATTTGTCCTTGACCAAAGCTGAACTCCTTAAACTTTAAAACAACTCATTTTCAACATACTTTAGAGTCATTAAATCAATAACATAAAAAGTGAACTCACTGTTACCTCTGCGCTTATATAAGCGAGGAGAGGATTTTAGATTTTCTTTCTTTTTATGTGTGTGTGCGCGTGGACTCGGATACAAAGAGATGAAAGAAAGATGTCATGGCTCATCGTCTTCCCTCTCAGCATACTCTGTTAGCCTGTGAGATGGCAAAGGGCGGCGAGCTGTCCCTCTGTGTATTCAGCGTGGGAGTTTGAAAAGGCGATCCAGTTGAAATCGCACTCAAAGCCTCAATGACTTCTCTAGGTGAAGTGAGGAAGTGTTTTTCTCCCTTAAATAACCTTTGCTCCTTTCTCTGTGCACCTTCATTCCCCGTTTCCCATCTTCTCCAGTTGCGAAATGCATGTGGAGAACCAATGTGACGACCCCAGACGAGACGCCTTCCTGCATATGCAAACTCTTGTGTCCCTGGATACATCGTCGCCGTCGCCGTGGAGCGGCCGCATAGAGGTGCGTTCGGGCCCGTCCGACCACGGCGATTCGAATCCCAACAGCCGCAGCCTGCGCAGGCCCGGACGCCGTCACAACCAGTCCCCGCCTCCTCCGTTTCGCTCCTGCTCCATCCCCATCATCCCCTCCGTCCAGTGTCACAGCGAGGTGTCTTGTATGCAAACCAGCGTCATACCGGCGACAACAACGATGTCAGTCACCTGCGGAGCCGCGCCCTGCAAGGAAGCGAGGAGAGAGAAGGCGGCGCACGTCACGTTGTGGTCCTCCTCCTGCTCGTCCGCCATTGGTCAGCGGCAGGACGAGGTGGCGCTGCTGCTGGAGGAGGCGCAGGAGCAGCTCAGGGCGTTGGCCTTCGCTCACAGGAAGCAGGAAGAAGGGGGCATCAGCAGCAGCAGCAGCGGGTCGACGGCTGCGCTGGTGGAGGCCAGAGAAACTGTTTGCTTCCTGAACCTTAACGGAGGAAGTGCCGGGGCGCTGAGCTGTAACGGACCCACACAGACCCAGTTACTCAGCCCCAGCCTATCACACAGAGACCTGGGCCAGAGCAGCCAGTGAAAGGACACCATTTAGGACATTCACTTTCGGGTTTGACGGTGTTTGACAGACTAAAGAGTCCTGCATCTGTGAGACACGAATGGAAATGCCGAATAAAAAATTAAAAAAAATATTATATCATGGAAATTCTGAAAAATGTGCTGATGATATCCTGTATGGATACAAACACTTCTGTGTGGCCGCCTTTACGGCAAATGACAGTCTGGAAAAAGAGAGAGGAAAAAAAATATTTACATGCATTTATTTACAAGAGAAACACTTCTACTTAGGCAAAAAGAAACCAAATAGTCTGTCAACTCCATGGTGTTTTTAATTGTAAAAAGAATATATAAATATATATATAAATATATATGGATATAAATATATGGAATTCAAAAAGTGACCAAGTACAAAGTTGAAGAACACAGGAATGATGTAACTATTTCTCTTTTGGTTTTTTTGTTTTTCTTCTCCCTGTTTTCTGTAACATTTTTGGTTTCGGCTCAATTCTAAGGAATGAACGTCATTAACGTCCCGCCGCACGAGCCGTGAGTCGGATTCTGTGAGCGAGCACAGAGGAGCCTCCACACACCCCGTCCCCCCTCTCTGGCCTCCTGAAAACCTGTCTACCCAGCCAAGAATTACAGTACAGCCCTCTGTGGTTACCAACAACTCTGAGGATTTACGACAAAAAACTCCCCGGCCGTGCGTGTGCGTGTGTGTGTGTGTGTGTGCGTGTGTGTGTGTGTGTGTGTGTGCTGAAGTGCACCAAGGGAAGAGAGGGAGAAAAATAAAAAAAAACAGGAAACAACCTCTTCTACAGTTGGTGAGATTTGAGGCGGCAGATTGTTAAAGACAGCACGGATGCTGACTCCACTTTTCAAACCAATCCAGATTATTTTTCTTTTTGTTATAATTCTATTTTCCCACACCTGCGCGCACACTCTGTGCGTTGCTTTTGGTTGCTTGGATGGTTGGATGAATGGACAGAAGGACAAAGGGAAGGACAGAGGGCTAAGGGTCACCACAGGAGCTAATCTGACATTTTTTTTGTTTCTTTTTGTTTTTCCATTTTTCGGTTATTAATGAACAATGCTGCTTTCTGGGGCCGACGGGAGGGAGGACCACATGGTTTGGGTATTGAAACAAATAAATGTCTCTATGTTGTATCCTATGAATTGGAAGCTTTTGAATTTCTGTATGAACTTACAGCCAAATGTTTCTGGTGACAAAAAGTAAAACAATGGTTGCAATTCTGGTAAAGATTTTTCAAAATGACAGTTGTTTTGGTTGATTGCTTGGAAGACATTTTGACACCTTAAAAGCACCCTGTCCAAATGTGCATGCTGGATTACATCAGTCTGGTTTACAGTGATATATACCCTATTTATCCTTTGGCCTTGTCACACACAGTCTGGGCTCAACTGGCTGGAGACCAGTATTCACAAAGTTCCCATCCAATTAGCTGGTAGTTCCCTCTTTTCACCACGCTGCCTGGAATACAGAAATCAACGATGAATAATGTTTTCAAACACGGTTTCATTTCAAAATATTATTCATCCTTTTATGAAAATATATTGATACCTACATGTCCAAATTTCCATCCATAAAGCTTTGTCTATTGATGTCATGAGTCTTTTAAGACAGGTTTTAATTTCATAAGCAGCTTCTCTTCATTCAACTCTCATGTACGAGCAGCTGTCTCGGTCCAGATGTCATTTTTGAATGAAAATCCCAGGAAGGAAGGGGAGAGGTGGCCTTGCTTCTAAGGAATCCTACCAAATGTATTTATGTTGATTATATTAAAGAGGGACAAGGAATTAGTTTTTTTATCAAAGTAGATGTTTTGGTATCCATTCAAGTCCTTGCGACCAAATTGAAACATTTCAAATGTGTTTTGAGTGAAAGAGGTTTGATTTGGAAAAACAGGCCAACTGAATTGAAATAGCAAAGTTAAAGCGGGAACAATAAGCACAAGTAGCAACAATCCTCCATCGGAAATCACTGAAAAAGTGTCACAGGCTTGCTTTCCAAGGTTTACTGCTGAACAACACTTTAGAAAGTAAGAGTGACTCCTGGATGTTTTATGTTTTTCATATGAAATGAGTCCTACATTGAACTCTCACAGCTGCCGTCCTTCAAGCTTTGTGATCGTGGCCCCCCTGACAACAACGAACTGCTTTCAACCATCCACCCTGGTCCTTTCTGTGGCACTCCCCCCGGTGTGTGACCGGCGCTCCACGGTGCAGAGAGGTCTGATTCAATAAGGCAGATACTCTGGATAAGATCACAGTACCTGAGAATTCACACTCTCCCAACCTGTACTTTTCAAAAAAAAAACCCTCACAATGGCTGATCCTCGTGAACGTTCGCCTCTTATTCAACGCACACACGAGCACTCAGAAATCAGCCAGGAGCTTCTTTCTTTCTTTCGTTCTCTATTTCTTTGAAGACTTAGTTTGCCATGCTGCCATTCAGACCCCAAAAAGGCGCTTTTCTATATCACATTGCTGAACTTCAACAGTTTTGGTTATTTGATACTGATGTCCATGAAATCCATTATGTCCTCACCAGAACAAAACACTGATGACTTACAGAATGGAGGCTGATGTGCTTCTGTGCACGGAGACACGGAGCAAAAAAAATGTGAATGTGTTTGTTTGACCAACTGTAATCAGTGTATGAGCTTTTAACAGATAAAAGTCTGCAAGCATTGTCTGGATTTGTTTTCTTATCTGGAGGTGAGCCACTGCAACTAGAACGTTCATCGACGGCATGTTTTCTAAACATTTACATCGTCTCATAAGCGCTCCATAAAATACACACATATGTGATGACCAGATGCCAAACATGCATGACCTCATTATTACTGCACCTTGAGAAAACCCGTAATTACTTTCGACACGCATGTACTTTAACCACATGTGAGCGTCGGCAATTATACAAGAGAGGGCAGGAAAAACTCATTCAATGCAGGCGTCACTGCTCTCCACTCGGACCGTATTTAAGTGGTTTTCCATGTGCCGTTGATTGAAAACTGCGTTACTTCTTATTCTGCTGGTTTAACGTTATAAGAAGCAGCATTGGAGGAAAAATGGGGGTTTGCGTTTGATAAGAAAAAGCTCATTGGCTTTGAGAGCATGTCTGCCTTTTTTCATGATAGAAATGTTTTTTATTTTTTAGATGTGTTTGTGTGTGTGGAATGTATGCATTCTTAATATACCAGTATTTTTTTTTAAATCTCCAATACACGTTTGAAATTCTGAGTTAAAAATGAACACGTCAATAAAGATGTAAAATATAGGACCAGTCTTGCAGGAGGATCACACCAGCGAGGATGCCAAATGGGTGCAGCAACCTGATCTCATGGGAAGGCTTATAAATAGACATTTTAAGGACATTCCACATGTCACGATAACACATTTTCTGGCACAGTTGAGCTTTAGATAAGTACGAAAACTTAGTAAACGGTAAACAAGGAAACACATGGTAAATGTGTAACAAACATCACTAACGTAACTCACTGTGGGACACGAGCATCAGTCTCCTGGTTGAAAGTCTTGTGTTCCTAAACTGCCTGTGAAGACGGAAGTTTATTTTGAAAAGACACAATGCGTGCACCAAGAGTATAATGACACGTGCAAAACTGACTGAGGGGTACGTAGAGCGTCACAGTTTGACGCTTAAGACCACTGACCAAACTGCGTTATTCAATACATTGGTGTGAGAATGTGTAGGAAGTGGGAAAGTAGCAATTGACCCCCCCCCCCCCCCCCCTCTTTACGCCTCTGGCCCGATTTGGTGTCGCTGCTTGTGTGATTCCATCGCTGCTCTCTAGTTGTTATTTATTGTTGCACAATCGGCAGCTAAATTGCCTTCCTCCATATTTGTGTCTTGAATCTGTCAGTGTTGCAACAGGGCATTGTTAATCATGAACCACAGAGATCAGTGGGAAGGATAACACACTTTGGGTGCAAATCAGTCTGGCTGAAATGCTGTTTAAATTGATCTGCTCACTATTTTCAGCTTTTGTTTTCCCCAAAAAGAGACTTTATTTAACTGAGGTTTCAAAAAAATCATTCAAAACATTAGTGAATACTAAACTCAGTATTCATCAGTTGTGTTTTTCTCTCTATATACTGCAGGAGAAGGATACTACAACATTTAAAGTGTGGACCCAGATCAGCTCATGTCAGGTGTGTTTGTGTGCTGCTATGTGTGTGTGTGTGTGTGTGTGTGTGTGTGTGTGTGTGTGTGTGTGTGTGTGTGTAGGCATGTAGTTATGCAGTTTCTAACTCTATTCCAACATTTGACCGGCACTCTCAAGTCTCCTCTTTCCCAAACCAAAGCACAGGTTTTTGGCCTGGACTGCAGTTTAGCTGCTTCAGCTTTAGTCAGTCAGATGGCAAAAAGTAAGGTAGTTAAGGCCATCAGTCCAGTGTGTGTGCGCGTGCGTGTGCATGTGTGTGTGTGTGTGTGTGAGAGACTGATGGCAGGGAATAGAGGTTAGACCATCAGGCCAGAGAGATAAGAGCTACAGCTTGATCCCCCAAAAGCGCTGGACTGCCAGGCCAGGCAACCCCATCAGACCTTATCTGAACTGCACGGCAGTTCAGTGTCGGCGAGCCCAGGTGCTGTGAACATTTGTTTGTGTTGCTGTGCATGCGTTTTCCACGCATGCGTGCATGCCCGCCCGTGAGTCAACACATATATTTCTGTACCGTTCACGCTTGTCTTCGTACAAAAGCCTGCAGCTTGGATGGCTACGCACCTAGATAACACGAACAAAAAGCAAACGTAGTGGATCAAGTCTGAGATAGAGAGAGGGAGAGAAAGACGAGGACAGGGGGCTTCAGACAGTCTGAAGTGTGAAGGAAAAGATAATCCAGGTTAGATACTGGTCCTTTGGATGGGTAATTCAAAATGTGTGTGTTTGCCAGACATTATCCTCCAGAGGTAGAGTTTGTCTTCTTTAACAAAACGTTCCCCACGCAGACTTTATCTTTTGCCCTGTTTCAGTAATGAACAAACTGGAAAGCTCTCAAATGACTGCGAGTCGTTGCAGTGGAAGTGTTGTTGTTGCGGTACATTAATAAAACAACATCAAAACAGCGGAAAAAAAGAAAAAGAAATAACCAGATTCCAACACCTCCAAACATGCAGATCAGCCTGTCATTCAAGACGGACTATTGTCTATTTTCCTTTAATTTGCCGGCTAAATTAGCTGGTGTCAGGATCAGCCAGGAGCAATCCATTTGCATCTGCAGAGCTACTAATCTTCACACGGTTTCAGGAACACAGCAGCCCATAATGAGTGGTTGCAGGGCAGATGGAAGGCGCTTGCATAATGTGCAAATGTGAGCATGTGTGTGGCACTACGCACATTATGACATCTCAGTATGCAGTGTGTCAAGTGGGTCAGTGTGTTCAGTCTCAGCCTTTCACGTGAATAACAGTGTGCAAGGGATTTTTTTTTCCTCATTAGTTTGACCCAAATGCATTTTTTTTTAATTCGTCATCTGAAAAAAACTGCATTAAAACCTTGCCTTGCACAAAAAGTGGTTTTGGAATTTTGCACCGAAAAAAAAAATCAGACGCAGCCCCCCGAGTGCCGCTGATTCTGTTCTTCCTCGTGAGGAAGAGAAGTTTCTCAAGCTGACTCTGGAGCTGCAGAGTCACTTCAAGATCTACTTTATCCTGCCAGAAACACAGTTTCATATGTTATTAAAAATAAAGCTGAACGCTCACGTCTAATCATGTTGTTCTTGAACCGCAGCTGACAGTGTGATGATACAAATCAAACAAAATGAAACAAGTGCAACATCCCTCTCCATTATTCCATGCTCTATGCCGTATACATTTTCCACTATCTTGCCTTCATCAGGGTGTCGACTTGTTTCATAACACATTCCTACAGTCATCATAAGAGATATGAGAAAACATTTTTTCTCCTTTTCATCTTTCAACCTCATTTTTCAAAACACGGTAATTATTACATTACAGTTGTTTAGCAGACGCTTTAATAAGCGACTTACAATAAGTGTACTCACAGGTATTCAAGAGAACTACAGTCACCAGAAGTCATAAGTGCATCTAGCATCTAAGAGCATAGAGCAGTCAATCTCTTCTTGAACTGTAATTCACAAGTTCAGATTATTCTCAAACCAGTTTTGTCTTTTGAGAACAAATATTACTCACAGCATTCTTCAAAAGTGGTTAAAAACATCACATTTTCCGTTTAACCCCGTCAAATTGGTGAATGCGGCAAGTTCTGCTAAATAACTCGCAAAAGCCGCTTAAGAACGAATCTGTTCGTACAAGTAGTTCTTGCATACATTTTAACAGCAGGTAAAGTTCTTACATTGAGTAGCTTCTTCTGGAGGATCCTGTTGACTCCTTGTCTGGATCGAATACATGAAAACATACATCATTAAATAGTTTAGAGTTTTGTTTCGGGTTTTACGCCGGGGTCTTTTCCTAGCTGGAAGCGCCAGAAAAACCTCCAGAGGGAAGCGTCCCGGAGGCTTCGTGATCAGAGGTCCAAACTACCTCAGCCGACTACGTGCAATGCAAAAAGACTTCTGGACGCGCACGCTGCTAACCCCGTCTCTACAACGCTAAATGGACTGCAGCACAGAACAAAGCCAGCGCTGCACCAGTTCTCATGGTCTATTTTGTTCTAACTCCCAAACGAGAGCCCAAGATGAACTCCCTGTATCACTTTTTTTTTTAAAACAAGCTTCAATCATTGACAATTACTTCAAATCTCGTATCTTTTAAGGGAACTGGAAGTCAAATTATTCGTCCAAAGACGTTTTGATCAAACAACTGAATTAAAGATATGGTTTCCTGTCGCTTAGTCATTGGTTTGAGACTGATGGGGAAAATGGTTCATGAGAATCAAATAAGAGTTACCCCCGTGTAAGCTAAATTAAAATGAAGAGGGATAACTTTTAAGGTCAGCACAATCTAAAACGGAGTGTTTCTTTATCAGTATTTATTAGCTGAATTAATCAGCTCTATTTACATATGAAGAGATTCAGATCATCGAAAAATCTAGCGGAAGGCTTAACACAGTTTACCAAGGTTGTGCTGAACCAAGCTAATTGTGTTTTGTGAGCCGAATAAGAAAAGTCACATTCCTCCGTTTTAAGCTTCATCTATCTTGTTATAACTGTAAAGCAATAATTTAAATGGGTTCAGCTGCTAGCGCTGCTGTTTTTAGGCTCATATATCCTGCGTGTCTGCAAAGTAACTAAATAAATGGAGCTTGGCAAAAGTTTAATCAGGAGAACCACTTTAATATTGCTTCTGTATTTCTTTCTTCACTATGGCCTCTATGACACACCCCTTGGCTTCAGCCACTCATTTATTCTCCCGCTTCCCTCTATTAACCTTTTAGATTTAAAAAATCTAAAAGGCAACTCCCTTCTGGTTCACAACATCCAATCAAGTAGCCTTAAAAGTCCTTCCCTCTTAACCAAATGAGAGCAACTTACTAATCAGCACAGAGAAGCTTGAATTGCAACACACACACACACACACACACACACACAAACACACACACAGAGAGAGAGAGAACGACTTCCTCCTCTGCTCATGAAGACATTACTCCACCAGATCTTAACATAGCAAATAGTTGTTTGCTGCTGTAATGCTGTAATTTTCAAATTCAGCCATTAACCTATAATATGTGTAAAGTATGGACGTATGTCTCCCGGGCGCCACCCATGGGTTTTGTGAGATCGCTTTCCGTGTCCATTGCACAATTAAAAATTAACATTATGCCGTCCCCGCCACATGCAAAACTGAGGCTAGAGGGGTACCAGGTGTGTCGTAGTTTAAAGCTTATCGCCACTGACCAAGCTGCGTTATTTGATGCATTGGTGCAGAAATGTGTTGTTGTTGTTGGAGCGGAGGAGACGGCTACAAATGTGAGATGGCACCTACCTGTCACTCAAAGCGGCGGCACTTTGACTTTGCTTTTCTCATTGATTAAGTAAATTGATTCCTAACTGTCTGAAGGCTCGCCAGTGAAAAGGGTCTCCAGTATGTCTAGCTAGGACCAAAGCTTTGTTCCTTAAGTGCAGTAGGTTAGATGGTTCAGAAGTAAACCAGGGGCTGGATCTATCCTTTCATCTGAACTTCTTTAAAAAGGTGCATGTTTGCTACATTTGCTACATTTTAAGACAGCTTCAGCATGTTGTCTTTCAAATACAGGTCTTACTATACAGGACTTGGATTTGGGCAAGTTTGATAAAAGTTTTAGACAATCTGACTCTTGCCAGTTTAGGTTTAGGTTGCACAGAATATATAGTTCTGAGGACATAATGAAAGTGAATCCTTCGAGATATTGGTTAGTGCATCGAGAGGGCGATACATTCCAACAACAGCTGATCAATCAACAATCAGTTGATCTTGCTCGTCAGTGTAAAGCGGGCCTGCTGGCTCACTTTCTTCCGCTGGTTCTTTGCCTTCAACATTTGCACAGTTAGGTTCGGTTCGATCGATTGCTGTGTTAAAGTGAATCTCTATAGTTGCAACATTGTCTAGACCAGGCTGAGCGTGAGCTCGCTGTGATATCTGTAAATGGCAGAAGGTTCGCCTCCACCACAAGTTGAATGATAGATAATAAGTCGATCAAAGAGTATCTTTTTGATGGATGTGGCAGGCTGTGTTGTCGGATGGGCTTGGAGGTTTTTGACCAGTTTTCTTTGTGTTTCTGGAGAATGAAAAAAACTTTTGTTCTGTTTTGTTCACAACACTGTGAGAAATTAGCCCACAGGGAAACCCCCCACACCGACTGCAGAGGATGATGGAGTCAGTCAAAAGAACAGAAAGTGACCAAACAGAAGGTGGTGGTCTGAGCCATTTGAGACCGACGTCTGTTGTAACAAATCACTGTTCGGGACATTGAGTTGAATTCCATTGTGTCTGGTGTAAAAGGTGCCCTGAGACTCAAAGTATAAGAGCAGCAGAAGCAAGGAGGAGGAAACTGTCTCCGCTTTAAGGAGGGCAGCCCGATGTGCGCCGCACTGCTCCAAAACTTGACAAAAAGTTCTTAAAGTTGTGCTTATTATTAATAAAATATACCCGCTGACAGACCAAACTTGAGATGAATAAGGGAGTTTGGAACTGTTGTAGCTCTGCGACTGCTGGGGGCAAATTGTTTTCATATTCTTTTTTAGGAAGATTCGAGAACATCATGTTCAAAATAATATGAACCAGAAGCTAAATGACAATTAATGATTGATTACACATGTTGACCATCTGTTCCAGTGATCTGTTTTTTTGGGGGGGGGGGGTGTTTCGTTGGAATAACACCCAGAGGGCAAGATGGGATTTTCATGGGAGATATGGTTTTACTTCAAAAGAGTAGAAGTTTCAAAACAGCAGCAGAAGTGTCTCAGTTGGCAGGGGAAGTATACAGCATTCCTGCACCTTTTTGGTTTATTAATTCAAAAGGTTCTTTGTTTTTATAGACAAGCAGAAAAAAAATAAATGGGCTCTGCCAGACTCTAGATTTCTGCTCTAAGTAGAGCTGAAGAGCTGCAGTAATTCTTCGATTGGTCCATCCTCCCCAAACATAGAAACACTCGATTCAAGCCAATTACTGCCTGCAATGACTGTAAACAACAGCATCAATAATACTACTTTTCATTTATTTCTATGCCTCATGTGTGGCCGCACTACTCATTATACTTCCCTGTGATCAAAAAGTAAATGTTTTGCAATCTGTACTTGACAAGCATCTGTTTGCTATTCATCACAATGTAATCATTGTGTGTCGATGGCAACCTTTACTCATTGTGATGACAAAATGTAATTCATCTGAAGAAATTAAAAGATAATATCCAGCCAAACATTTTTTTAACTTTACCTTCAAACAGTTGAAAATGCAGTTGTATGATGTATGGTAAGTCATTTCTTTGAAGACCAGGCTGTTAATAGTTTACAATCAGAATCCACTAAGTGTAAAGTAAAACCAGAGGTTATAAAATGCTTTGTACGGATTCATAAATGTGCAGAAGGATATTAACTTATAAGTTAAAACATTTAAAAACCTGAACGATCCAACTTTGTGGGCTGTAACTGTCTACATCTCTTTCATTATACACTGACTTCTTGATTGTGGTTTTAAATAATGTCCATAACTCACAATATGCTGCTACAGTCTATGCATCTTCCTATCTTTAATACTGTGAATATCGTATTACTTAGGTACAGGTAAGACTTTATTTCCTTTCCCTGCATGAAATGTTCTGTATTCTGATGTAAAAAAAAAACCTCAAAAACCTTGAAAAAGTGAGGAAGGGGCAAAGAGAACATTGTATTTATCCTTCAACAGCTTTGATGAAAAGAGACCTCGGATTGTTCCGTTCTGCTCCCAGGTGTGAGCTCGTGTAAACATGTTGAGCGAGGCAGCGTCGAGCATTAAAGAGAAACAAAAGCTTCCATAGATAAGAAGAGTAAAGAACCCTAAAGACGCAGAATCTGAGTAAAGACATTGTTTCTATATGTAGTTGCAGCCTCTAGAGGCTGACGCGTCTGTAGGAGGCTGGGATTAGAAATGTGGAATAACGCCACAGCGAGATGTTGAAAAGGTCCTGCCCGTACAGTAGATCCATCCCTGTACTATCACATTTGTTTAGTGGCGGTACGGCAGCATTGACGACCTCTCTGCCCTAAGCGTTCTGTCGATTTCCTAATGAAGGACTATTTATAGGCTCGTGACATTTAGTGACATTCACAGCGTGTTTGTTGAGATCATTCACAGGCAGTCAAATTAGAGTTGGGTTTCACACGGTTATATATATATATGGAGGAGGTGTGTTCAAGAAATCACAGTTTACTGGCGTGTTAAATATGACAACCAAGATAACTGGAGGGAGTTCAGAATGATAAATTCCCACCTCAAGTTCACATCAGCTCTTATTAATAGAACGTGTAGAGCCACAAATAAGTGTGAAACGGCGGAGAACACAACTCTAACAGAGCTGACTCGCACATACCTGTGTGCTCTGGGCTGCTCTCAAATCTACACCATTTCTGCATTAACACCTTCTGCACGACAATAAAATAGAGCCATGGCTCCCTGTGGGCACCAAACAGTCTCACTTAACAGATTTAGCATATTCACTTGCGCAGGATTGGCTGTAAAACAGTATCTGTGTAATAGGGGCTGCTAGTGTCTTGCAAATGTGCAGTAAAGAAGAGAAAGTGGGCCGATGGTGTATCTTCCACCCGTGCTGTGATGGTAACATCAGTGTCGGCGTCAGTCTTCGTGTTCCAGCTGCAGAGTGTTAAATTGTGGCTTTTTTTAGTCTGCTAACTTCCGAGTTTTGTGGAGTGACACTAACATCCAATTATCGGCATGTTGTGGTGGGAGATGGAGGTGGAAACATGCAAAGAACAGAGGGGGGAGTGTTCATGTAGCAGATGTGCAGTATTGACTTGACTTAACATGTGCAAATCCACCCTATTATCCTCAAACTCAGTATATAACTCTTTTTTCCTTGTGGAAAGCGGCTCCACCAGGGCTAGAAATATAGCAGAAACCAAAGAATAATTCAAGTAACTCAATACATGCCTACATTCACAGTTGCCTGCTCAATGCCTGAGAGCTGGCTGCACTCTGCTTCTCGCTCTCCGCTGCGGGCGCGTCAATGCTCGCAAGCTAAAGGAGTAGCTCACTCGTTAGCAAACATTGCATGAAAAGCAACTTACTCTTTCTTTGGTTTTGTCTTTGATCCTGGAAGTCACAAACAGAGAAAAGAGGAACCCAGAAAGTACGATAGTGATCGTCGCCTTACATACGCTCACCTACAAGTAAAGACTAATCACACTGGCCCACCACTGCACTGCATATTTTTTGTCAGTTTTTTCGGGAAAATGTGCATTTGCAGAATATTAAGTTGCAGAAAGTAAGCTGTGTTAAGTGAAATGTTTGCATGACTCAACACACCTTGACTTAAGCTGGTTTGTTTGGAAACAAAATGTACAACTTCCCAACAAAGCCTTGTGACTGCATTTGCAATACCACTGGCTTGAATCTGAAAGGCGTTCAAACTTTTGGGGGGTTTTTCATTCAGAAACCACAACTTCACAATAAAAATGTCTGATTTGCATTCATACATATGCAATGAAACATAAACCTTTTTCAGGTTTGAGTCTTTGAGCTTAATGATCGGGACATTTTCTTCAACTTAACAAGCATCAATGATACCGCCACACAGCTTTAATTATGTGGAATTGTTACAAGTGGAAAAACATTTTTCAGCCACACTGAGTAAGTTGAAAAAGGGCCCATATGCCAAAGGGTTTGTGCTATTTTGCAGCTGCGCAGCCACCATGGAGCGAACCAGCTGGAGTAACTCATTTATTAGTAGTTTCCCTCTCATGGGGGGGAACTAACTGCAGGCTTGATGCAGGGTTGTGGTCCATCACTTCTGGTTGTCTGAGCTAACTGCAGCCTCTTGGCTCACTTAATTTAAATGCCACTAATGTGGCGGGAACACACCACAGAGGAAACAGTTGCTAGAACATGAGAGCACTGATGGAAATTGGCTTCAGGCTCTGCTGCAGGAACAAACTCTATCTGCACTTATGTTTCCTGCTCATAAGAAAAAAACTGGTATCATTCCCTTTCATTTCACCTCTTGAGGCACAATATAGGCTATATGTCACGGTCTCGGTTTAGTTTGTTTCCTGTTTTAGTTTTGAATTTCCCTCCCTCTTGTGTCCCACTGTAACTTCACTTCCTGCCTTTGTATGTTTTCCCGCCTTTGTAATTGTCTTGCCCCGCCCCTGATTGGATCCTCCTGTGTGTAATCACCTCCCCAGTGTCTTTACACCCTGTGTTCCCATGTGTCTGTGTTTGTTCGTTTGCTCTGCTATGCTTCCTGCTTAGCTCCCTGCTATGTTCTCTGCTATGTTCCTCCTATGTTCCTGCTAATATGTCTGTATTACCTGATGCTGTTTTGTGTTTTGCCCGTTTCGGTTTACCTTGAATTTTTAGTTACTCACTTTTGGACTCGCCTTTGTAAGTTTTTTTGTTGAGCAGCACTTGTGTATTCTGGTAAAACGTGTAAGATAGAAGGAGGCTGTGATTTCAACACGACCCTCGAATTACCTCCAGATATCAACAGGCCGAGCGAGACAGATGGAACTGTCTGATGGAGAGTTAGAAGAACATATATGTGCACTTAAAGGCCTTTTATTTTTTCATAGATGTGATTGCGAACAAGACATTACTGTCAATAATACATGAAGAAGTATTTTTAGCCAACTTCTGCATTTTAATCTTCCATGTTTTTAGTACCCCCCCCCCCCCCCCCAAAAAAGCAAAGAAGCGATTCATTTCAGTCATTAAATCAAATGCGCATTAGTCCGCGGTGCCCAAACAAACATTCATCATTGGGCATAATCTCGACAGGTAATCTCCTCTTCCCCCATCGAACTTGTCTGTGAAAGAGATAAATAAATACATTTTCGGCAGCCGTTCAGGAGTCGAGAAGGCATCCCTGCAAAATGATGTCATTAGTGCTGAACGATAGCTCCCACTACTGCTGTTTGCTGTTGAAAAAACAAGCCGGTGCATTCAATAGGCCGTAGCTCAAGATCAAAATCAATAATAATATTCTTGGGCGAGTGAGTCTAATGGTTGGAGAAGGCCATCACCTACCCGACGCCTTCAGGCAGAGGGTGCTCTTGTGTGCTATGCTGCTGAGAAAATCGCTTAATCAACTTTTCCTGAGGGTTTTCTGACAGGCATATATGCAGAAGCATGCCCGAACGCACACTAACACAAACATACAGCCGTCCAAATAACCACTCGTTATTTTGATATCATTCACGGGAGAGGATTAGGAATGGATCCATACCGACTCCTACAGGTTTCCAAGGAGATTGAAATAATCCCTGATGATGACTGGTTTAGACTTTCCAGCTTGAGCTCAATCAGAGCCCGAGTCGCGACAGAAGCGCCTCACCTGGATTTCCTTTTCTCTGAATCTCTCTCGTGTCGCCGGCTGATGAGACGGCTTTGAAAAAGACCAGAAATTTAAGCACGGTATTTTAGAAAAGTGACACAAAGATACCACTGCTTATTTAAAGCTGCACGAGAAGCCATGGCAGCTTGGCATCGTTACAAAAACATGAACTTTAGAACCCAGGAATAAGTTTACCATGGTGTCTTTAAGTTGCACACAGCCTCGTCGTATTTAAATCATCCACCCTGAAATTGAATTCATGTGTTACAAGTTCTCAGATCATTTTGTCACATGTTCTTAATGCATCATCACTGTATGATTAACACAGAGCTGAGTCATGAATATTAAACATTTATAATAAAATAAGTTTAACAACTTGGTTGCTGCTCACAGGATGTCTCCTACTGGATATATTTGGTTAACCCTCAAATATAGCCAGTGTTGCATAAGTTACTCAGAGAAATTAATCTATTACTAATTACTTTGTCTCCAAAAAGTGTTAAAAGATCATTTTTGGAATCAAATCAAAGACAGTGTAAGGGTGGCCCGGTCACTGTAGCTTCCACCAAGAAAGGACCAGGTGATTTCAGAGGACTCCTGACTGAAAGAGCAATGTTAGTTGGACCCATACACCTCCACTCCCGCAAGTGTGCTTTTGCGGTCTTTATACTTCCTTCTTCACGATTACGTGGATAACATGCAATTTCGTGGGATATCTTCCCAGATACCCAGACGAATGCTAGATGAAACCAGACTGATCTGGTCCAACAGTGCCCCCGATATTCACCATCTGGAATCACCTGGACGAGACGTGGCTTAGTCGTTGTCCTGCAGTTTTAATCCCTCCACTGACCTTTGTTCCATCTCTGTTTCCTCGTTTCCTGTCATTTCTCCGCTATCACTATCTAGTAAAGGCAAAAAAACTTCAAGTATGTGCTTAAAACAAGGTTGTTGACGTTGAGTAGTCTAAATATGGCAGTGTTATCAGTCTATGTTGAAGTATGTGGTGAGGGGCTGGTACAGCCATTTCTAAAAAAGGTGTCAAGGAAACTTGATGCTTGAAATTGACTATAAAATGTTACATCCACGCCTAGCCTTGTTTATACTACAAGTCCTATAGTCCTATCCCTGGGCAGAGATAAGTGCATAATAGGAAAAGTCCTTTTTTCATTCAGGAAATCTAAGTAAGGAAAAAAGACCTGTAATCTAGACTGAAAGAAAAGACCGATTTCTATGTGAAAATGTGTGCAGCTTTAAGTGAAATACTCTACATTCAGAGTTCTTTAAGCACATTAGAGTCATGGTGGAATAAACGCTGGTCCCCAGATACACATGAGCTATAACTAAATGCATGCCTTCACACACACTCACAGTACATTCCCTCCCTCCCTCGGAGCAGCAGTCTCCGTCAGAAACATCTCTCCTCCTTTTTAAACCCCAGAGGAGACTCATGTCCTGCCCTCAGATCATGGAAGGCAAGAGTCTGCTGGGCTTTGAGATGGGAGTCGAGTGTGTCCTCCTCTTCCTCTCCTCTTTGCCATTGTCTCCATAGCTGTGCTCAGACCATTACAGCCTCCTCGTTCATTTACATGAGAGCTCTGCGTTGGCGCGATAGGAACCACTTTGACGAATCAAAGCCATGGAAGTGCACATTCCACGTGGATTACCTCGTCGTGTTTTCCATGTGGCGTCGGGCTAAACTCTTTTTTGATTTTCCAAAGCAATATAAATTGTCATGTCTTGCCAACTTATAAACCATCAACTTTGCCGCGCTGGTTCCAATTTAATCTGCTCTCCAGTTCCTGTGTCGACATACGGTGGTGCGGTGCCATTTTCTCGATGTCTTTCTCCTTCAATTTCATGTCATTTTTGGTCGTTTTTCTCTTTCCGACAATCCTCCTCATCTTCTTCCCCGTCTTACCTCTATCCATAGCATTCTTATTTTGTCAGTTTCTCACCATTTTCTTCTTTTTCAAAAGGGTTTCTCTCCATGAAATGATGTAGAAAAACCTGACAGTTTTGGGGGGGTTTTACTGATTAAGTTAATCCTAACACCTTTTCTATAATGTGCCTTCAATGTTTAAGACTGTTGGCTCCAATGTATTGGGGACATTGATAATGTCTGACTCAATGCATTGTGTTAAGGGGCATTGATCCAGCTGATTGCTGATATTAACAACCGCTGACATAGACATTGGACGTATATACGGTACATCATCTGGCATTTTGTGTCATTTCAAACTAATGATGGTTTCACATCAAAATGTCTGTTTTTACCATGCTAGCGGTATGGCTCCGTCATGGTAAGGCCGGCCCAGACTTAAATAGGAATCAGGAGTTAGAGCGGGTCGTCCTCTGGTGTACTTGGGCAAGATACTAAACCCCAAATTGATCTGTGCCATCGATGTGTGAGTGAATGAATATTAGATTAGATCCTGATGGGCTGGTGGCACCTTGCATGGCAGCCTTTGCCATCAGTGTATAAGTGTGTGAGAATGTGAATGAGTGAATGTTGTGTAAAATTCTTTGAGTGGTCGAAAGACTAGAAAGGCACCATGAATGCAAATCCCTATACCATTTACCAGCATCTCCAGTTTCCAGTTTTCTGGCATTTGTCAAGTCTTTAGTGTGTGTGAGAGCCGTTGCTTTTGGGAGTTAGAAGTGTTCACAAAGTTGCAAACTTTTTGTCCTTCAGGTCAGTCCACGCTCTCAAGGGCTGTGTGTTTTAAGAGATTAATCCAATTAAAATGTGTATGCCCAGTGATTCATTTAAAGGAAAATCTGCAGAGAATTTTGCAGTCATGTCACGTACACCTTAAAGATTTAATGAATTACAGACCCAGAACATACAGTACAGTTACAGTATGAATATGACTACATAAGTGTTTAGCAATTAGAAGAGACAGGAATTGTACTGAAGTAAAGCTGGAAAAATGGTTGAGTCACTCTTAGCAGCAGACGGCTCGCCTTGTTTGTCTCTGTCAGCACGAACTTGTCAGGACTGATGGATCGTTACGATTACCAAATCTATTCGTCGGGAGTTTTAACTAAGTTTCTCAGGTTAACTGAGTTTGTATACATTTGGGACAAACTTTATAATAAACCAATGCATCAAAGGGGATTTCAGTGCTCTGATGCTTTTGGCCCCTCAAGAATCTGCCTCCTGATTTATTGTGATTTGTTTTGTTTCTCTTTAAGACGTTGAGTGATTCAGGAAGACTTTCTTTTTTCTTTTCTTTGTTGCCTTATAAATTGAGTGTCCGCTCCACTTTATGCCTTTTTTATATTTTCATTTGAATAACAAACTCAAGGTTCTACTTGCACAGAGCATTAAATTCCTCATGGGCCGAGTCATTGACGCGGCTTCGACATCCCCTCCATTGTGTTTCCTCTTCTGCGGCTCCACACGAAGCCTCTGACAGTGACATTGGCAGCAGCCTCCAGGGATCTTTATGGATTAGCATCATGACCTCTTGTGTGTCTTTGATTCCTCCTTTCCTCTGCTCGTCTTTTCTTCCTCCTCATTGATCTCTTTCCTTGTGTTCGCCCCTACCCTCCCAGCGCCTGTTCTCCACTCCTCTCCACATCCTCCATTTCTCTCCCCCGTGCTCTTCCTATTCCCTCACGTCCTCTGTTCACCTCTCTTGCAAATCCCCTTCCCCTCTTCTTCCCCTTCTCGTACGGCACGGGGCTCACGGACTAGTGGTGCTTCTCGGCAGTTGAAACATCCTTTCTCGTGAAGAAGGAAAACACGTTTTTTGCATCGCTGAAGCAGCCACAGGGAGGATTTGAAAATACAGGAGCACCAGACTAATAACAGTCAGGAGACATTATTTTGTTGCGATGTTCAAAAGAAAGCTGGTAAATCCTAAATCATTGCGAGAAAAAAAATTGAGGTTGATGGGGCATTGGGGAAAAAAATCAATGTTATTACAGAGCTGGTTGAAGAGATGCAATTTGCACCAAGAGGCAAAAACATGCCACTCTGATAAAAACCCTCACTGTTTAGCCGAGCCATGCACTGCAGTTACACTCTGTTTAAAGGAGAATAAGAAACTTTGCTGCAGGCCAAGTTCTGAAAGTTTCAATGGAAACACCTTCTGCTGTTGGACTGAGTCAATATCACTCCCAGAGCTTTTCGCTAATCATCATTTTATTCCCTCTCTTTCTTCTCTTTTTTTCTTTCTCAGAGTCATTTCTCTCAGCAGCTTTGCTACCCATTTGAAGTTTTAAGGGTATGTTTGCTCGACTGTGTGTTACACTCTTTATCCATAAAAATTGTTCTGCAAGGAGTGTAAGTCTGATATATAACAAAGAGCGCTGTACTGCGTAGAGATCAAAGATAGTCATGCTGTGACCAGGCGGCAACCTCTGGTCCTGAAAAGTGAAGCCAATGTTGAAGTAGCTTAAACTTTGATTCTCTCTAGTGTCCACCAGGGGGCGACTCCTCTGGTTGTATAGAAGTCTATGAGAAAATGACTCTACTTCTCTCTTGATTTATTACCTCAGTAAACATTGTAAACATGAGTTTATGGTCTCAATCTCTAGTTTCAAGTCTTCTTCAATACAGCA
This sequence comes from Pholis gunnellus, assembly GCF_910591455.1. Taxonomy (NCBI): domain Eukaryota; kingdom Metazoa; phylum Chordata; class Actinopteri; order Perciformes; family Pholidae; genus Pholis; species Pholis gunnellus. Next base: position 21,609,732 of record NC_136538.1, read on the forward strand.
TGATGTTCATTTAGTAAATGATGGTCCATTTAGAGTCAAACAGACCATAAAGCAGGGTATGCTTTAGGGCGGGGCTACACAGTGATTGACAGGTCGCTACCACGCCAGTCTGGGAGTTTTCCATGTTTTCGTTTTAGAACTTTAACCCTTTCACAGTGTGTTTTCAACTCATGACTTTTCATTTTAACATTTTGGTCGCCTACAAATTTGTTCAGCGATCGGTTGTACTTAGCGTCACTTCTGGTTGCGAAAAAACAACACGGCGACAGACGAAGAACAAGACAGCGACTGCCAACATGCTGAACTCGAGGCTTCAACATCGTAGTCCACAAACAGATGGGTGACGTCACGATGACCACGTCCACTCCTTAAATACAGTCTATGGTTATGATCAATATGGTGGCTCATAGCAAGTAGTAAAGTTTAGTTTAAAGACTCTCCATGAATTAGATTAATTTGAAGCCCAAAAGAATTGCTCAAATTTACCTTGTGATGAATTGTTGGATTAAAAAGAAAGGCTAGCCGGCTGCAACACATTTTTAAAGAACTCTCTAATATCCATTATTTGCAAATTGAGTAAAACTATTTAATTATATTCTCAGGGAATAAATATAAAAGCTTATTTTCATCCGTGGTCCCTGTGGTTCAGTGATTTGTAGACTGTAAATGCTTTAACAGTTGCAGTGAATTGAAACAACAAACACAATGAAACATCATTATTTCAACCAAATTTCAACCAGCAAGAGTTATGAAACCTTAGTGCTTCTAATTAGTCATGTATCACCAGCAGCTAGATCCAGAAATCAAATGATTTTATGTGTTCGATTAAAAATGGTTCAGTTTTAGTAACTTTGAAAACGGTCGTTTAGAGAAGCTTGATTGGAGCGATACTGTACATGTCCGGGGAAAATGTTGACTTCTAACGTTTATAGTTGAGATACAAGAAACATAACAGGTTAATCATGTTGTACCTGACCTCATGGGGGAAATAAGGGCAAAAAATAAACCAAATGTAATCACATCCAGCCCTCTGTCAGTATAATCGAATTATTATTGTCATCAGAACCCTGAACACAGTTTATTTTTTTCATGAGGGGAGACCAGTGGAGTGAAACATGTTTCTTCTCTCACCTCACTGTTTTCACAAACAGTCTTGTTGCTTTCAACATTAAGACAAATGACAGTGACCGCACATGTGCAGACGCGATCGCTTGGATCAGCTCACAGGATGTGTAGCAGAGCACGACGCGACAGCTCTGGGCTGTGAGGACTTTGTTTTTTCTGGCCGCCTTTGCATATTTTGCTTCTCGCCGCGTCGTTAAGAAGTCGCGAGAGATGTCAGTGACAGCTCTGCGACGGCAACAGCTCCTGTGGCGTAAACAAGCCGGAGAAGCCGCCCTGTCAGCCGGACAGGCAACAGGAGACGTCGACTTTAAAGCAGATGAGTCTCGCTGCCCAGGAGGCCTCGTCAGACGGCGGAGCACAGACTAGTGAGATGCTCTGAGTCAGCAGTGTGACATCACGTTGACATCGCAGCTTTAAACTGTGCTTCATGAGATCACACGAACACTTGAACTCTCCACAGGATTAATGAAATGAGTGTTTCAACATGTGAGGTATTATATACACCTCAAATTGTGCACATATTTAATAATAAATGACTCAAAACTTACATGTGTGCAGGAAGCGCACGGTGGACAAAGGATCAGCATAACTCAAAAACAAGTTGTTCTCAATGCCAATTTTTCAGGCATTGAAAACATTTGGAAAAAAGTGTGACACAAGTGATCTTTCTTGATATTTATGATCCCTAATTGACTTTCCATTGGCATTGTTTTCGTCCTGAGCGCTACAAAAATAAAAACGGTGAATCCACGTCCGTACACGAAACCAATGGATTGCATTTCGTGACTATTTCACAATCTCAACCCGGCATCCTCCAACCAGACTGCATTTATCATTTCTCCTTTTATTTGTGGCAATAAAATATATAACTACAGTTTCCTGCTATTGTTAGTGGATAATCTTTCTCCAAAACACCCAAAAAGTAAAAAACTAAAGCTTATAAAGAATCTGGTTAGTCCAAACAGAAGACGTATTAATCTGTAAATGTGCTCATAAATACAAGTAAAATACTTTTGTGCACAGAACCTCACAAAACACACGCGTAGACAAACTCTGTGAGCCAGACTCGCCAATAATGGTTGTTGATGAAATGAAACATAAAAGTTAGATTTTCACTCTCCTGGACTGGATGCTTTTAGCGGGTACCGGCTTGTTTTGGACCAGATCCCGTTTGCTTTGAAGCGTTAATGAACTGATAGATAAAAGACAGAGCCAGCCAGGTAACTCAGAGGTTTGAAGATGAGTGTTTCCAAACACATTAGTTATCCAGCAGCCAGTTGCATCTGGAAGAAACACAAAATGGGAAAACTCTCAGCAGAAATTGACGAATTAATGATTTGCAGGTTTTTAGATGTCTCCAAATGTTTTTCCACAAAACTTTTAAGTTTATTTCAGTGTACAGCCTGTCTTTACTTAATTTATAGAAACGTATGTGCTGTGAAACTAGGATTTGGTAATATGAATTGTTTTCTCAATCACATTGTCTGAGGTGAAGGGATCTGAATCTTTGTACTGCAGAGCAGTGGTTAGGTCTAAGCAACAAAAGAAAAAGGTATTGGTTTCAATTAAACATTATGTAGTGTTTATAACAAATGTTAGTGAAGTAAACACACCGTGGCTTGTGCTGCAAGTCACTTTACTGTATTGATGCGATGTACCTAAACTAAAAGCTTGATGACGCTGTCGTCACTACGGGCAGATATTGTATCACAAGGGAGGATATTTTGGTGGAACACAAATGAAATCATTGTCACTCACGTGTTCAGTTCAGATTACGCTCGTTATGATCTTAGAAAATGTGTTCGCTGTGAATTATTTGTATGTAAAGAAAATGTCCTGAGGACAGCGATTCCAAAACCACACGCAGTTTCTGCAAATCACTCGTTCTTCACCGCTAAACTACACAGATGAACGCCACTGGGAACCATTCGCACATGCTCTGTGAGGCATTGCGTCACAGCATTGAGGAGTCATTTGTCATGCAGCTGTGAAGCGGCAGGTGGACCACACTGTTCTCTTGCACATACTAATGAGGCTTGCAGTGGACTTTCTCCATTCAGCTATCCACCTTGTTATCTACGACAGAAGGGCAGCAATAGAATATATTTTTAAATCAAGTCAAATCCTTTTTTTTTTATGTTAAACAATGTTCATCACATCTGTACAAGTGAAATAAAACTGCTTTACTGTGTTTTCATTACAAAGAGAAAATTATGAAATAAGAAAAATCTTCTTTTTCTGTCCCCTGAGGCAGTTAGCTCCAGAAGACAGCACGATAAACAGAACGCCGTACACAAAAGGCCTTGGAAATGATTGAGCGTCAAGCAATCAATATTTTAGAGCAATAAACATTTTCACTTTTCCAGAATGCACCTCCATAGAAGTTCAGCAGCCGTTAATCTTCAACTCAAGCTGCCTTGGGGATGAACTGTCAGAGCAGCGTTCGGGCACTTTTCCACAGATTTTCTTTATCGATGATTGCAAAAGGGTGAAATTGCATTTTGAGAAATAGTACAGTAACACAACACACATCCTCTGGCAACAGATTTTTACAGTGTTGCAGGTGATCACCTTGACATGGAGCTCTGAATGGAGCCACCTCTTGAGGAAGAAACCGTGTTATCAAACAGCTCTTTGTAACACAAATGACATTATTAACCCTCTGGAGGGCCTTGGAGCTAAAGTTATCTTTAGACCTCTACTGAACACTGAACACCTCTCATTCTCTGCAAGGCGGGTGTTACTGAAGGTGAAGGAAGGATCCCTCAATGGCTGAATAGACGCTACGTCATCAAATCCTGCCCAACGACTGTTCCATTGTCTAAGATCATTTGAATTCTACCAAAGAAAAACACCCACAATCCTGTGCACACGATGCATTTCCTGTCCCCCGATTTTAAAACGGAAAATATACTAGTCAGTTATTTTAACTCGGCAGTCTGTAAAAATCTGTTTCTGTATAAATTTGATGCGAGAAGTTGCCAAACCAGTAGCTGGAAAACTCATATTAGACAAAGCCTCATTTAAAAGTTTTTTCCAAATTGTATTGCTCAGCGACAGACTCGACAGACAATTTTGGGGTTGTATGGAAAAGTATTACTTATTATTGACCGACCAGCTTCATTCAATAGATACAAAACACTCCCAGGAGTATAAAATAACACAATAACAATGCTTCTCCAAACAATTACTGCAATACAGTGCAGCAATTAACAGTGTAATTGGTCACACCTGCGTCAAACTTTCTACAGGGAAAATGTTTTTTTTCTCCTTTACTTCCACCATGTGATCAGAACACATCCAAGAGAGAAAAAGAAGAACACTAACATTAAAGACTGGGTCTCTGGGCTCATTATCTCACCTCAGGCTCTAATTTTCTTTAAAGTAACTGAGTGAACAGGTGCTGTGGCTGTTTCTTAGTCTAATAGCACATAAAGGACAACAGAGCACCTTCCCAGAGACGACTGTGACATTTCATTTGCTGCACTGAGTTGAACTGGCAGCAGTCTGACGACGAAGAGGTTAAAAACAGCCAGAGATTCGATGGAGGCAGAGAAAATGAGAGTTTTTTTGTCTCTCCCAAAAGGCCCAAAGGCTCATAAGTCAGTCTAGTGTATCAGGAGGTTTCCTGCTTTTACTGCCGGCACAACTGTCAATGTTGACAAATGGTTTTGATTTCTCAGTCCCCCAAAATCTATTACTGAGACTGAAAGAACCCTCAGTGCTAGTCTCTAACAGTGAGTATACCATCACTACAGCTGCACAGACTCCAGCATACCGGAGGGATAATCAGCATCTCCATCATCTCTGTTTGGACTGTTTTGTATTTTCAACTTATGTAAACACTGGTGCAAACTACTTTACAGACAAAGCACTACTACATAGATACAACCACGTAAAACGATAAAGAAGGAATGTTACTCACGTGACTAATAAGTCAACATCAACTTTTTTCAGAGAGGACACAAACTTCTGGCTCCTGGGTGAAAGTCGTGTGTTTTCTCTTTTGTTCATGATTGTCTGTGTCCTTTCATATGATGCTCTACATGCTTTAATTTGAAACAGTGTGCTTGTATTGTTTTCTGCTGCGAGGGGAACCAACTAACAGCTCTGGTGTCCTTTGAAGCAGACACAGAGCGTAAACGTCGTGTTCAGGGAAAATGACTTGTGCTGCCGCCTAGTTGAAACACGGGTGGTTAGTAATTGCTGGAGCATCATGCTGCTGCCGGGGCTGCCAGTGTTGGAGCCCTCTCTCTCTGTTTGGGGCTGTTCGGATCGACCACATCGTTGGATCAAGTCTTATTGTCTGTTTCAACCTGGATTTTGTTTCGTTTATTTTGTTATAAAGTGCTCTACTTTAACTTTGGGTAGGATTTCCACGGGTTCATTATGGTTTTGCGTCCCAAATCCAAAGAAGAAATCTTTTGACGTGAAAGTCTATGGACTTCTCTTGAGAATTGGCTAATTCTCTGCGCAATAACAACAAAAAACGGAAGCGACCAAAGTGCAGAACATTTTTTTTTTTTCAACCTAATTACTAGTTTTGAGCAATTTTCAGCAGTTAATAAAAAAGAGGAGACTGAAAAAAGCAGCTCCTACTGTGATTAACAAAGCCTCAAAGCACTACTCTGTGTGTGAATTCATCCTCCCAGTGTTCCCATCAGTGTGAAATAACTCTAACTACGATTCATTACACCAGGCAATGTTTCCAATCGTAAAGGATTCACACTTCACCGTTTTTTGTTGGATCACAGAACTCGACCTCGGGATCAGTCCCATTCTAGTTCCTTCTCTTCTTTTTTCTGAAGCAGAACTCTGTTGGCCTCTTACGTCACTGAACCATGTTCTGCTTTTATTCTTTGTTTCTCTATCCTTTTGAGTGATGCTCTATTTTATTGCATGGATGTATTGTATATATTTCAAACAGGGTAATTCAAAATACGTCACATGAAACGACCATAAGAGATAAAAAAATAAAGGCCTGAACACAGCCTGAAGCTATTGGAAAATGTGAAATGTGGTACTTACTTACCAAATCTACCAGGGCACAATCAACTGAAATACAAACAGCAAAAGTCTTTTACAAAGATCCAAAACTGGTCTCACTTTGTGCATCCGCCCCTTATTCGACGAGCCAACACTGTTCAGGAAATGTATAGTGGAAAAATAAATGAATTTGCCATTTGAAAAGGTCATTTTTGAACCGTAGACAAAATAAAATACTCTGCCACTCATGGTATGGAACAGCAAGGGACCTTCTGCACCAGTGCTGCCAACTGCTCTCAAATATTTTGTCCTCACCATTTCCACCTTAAATGGCACTCGTGGATAATCGATATCTGAGTCGAGTACAGACTAAAGAAATCCTTTTTTAACTTCTGTTTCTGGCCTCTAATAATGCCAAGAAGGCAGACAGTCCTGCAATTATATCCTCTGTTCCAAAAGGAAGTGATTGTTTACAAGAATAATTAATAAGTTACTTACTATTCATACTCGACCAAACCTTTGATTGTAATTTTAGCATTTTTTCATCAAATTAATGAACTGAATAATGGGTGTGAGGTTGTGTTTCTTGCCTCTGCTGCACCTGAAACATCACCTCCACATGTGTAAAGCCATACTGACAAACTTCACACACGCACAAACATATGAAACCTTTTCTTCACTAACCGGTTGAATGGAATAGAGTAACAAATCAAAGGCAGTCTTTAGAAGTTTGGCATATTGACAGTTTCCCAGCAGGTTGAGAACTCAACTCAATAAACCATCTCAGCCCAGTACAGAAATCCATTTGGCTCAGGCCGCACCAACCTTTCAATCCGTCACCCAAAAAACGAGAGCAAACACAGAGACGGGGGGGGGAAGATGCCAAGGAGGCATGAAAAACACAACTTGCATCTGACAGAACCTGAGGAGCAGAAAAATGTCACTTGGGTAGAGACAATTTGACATGCCAATGAAATTATCATTCAGGTATTCTTCATGATAATACTCCTATATACGCCTATGTACGGTATATCAAATATCAAATAGAATCCACTTAATTTTAAAAAATGTTTGAATTCAAATGAGCATGCAGAGCCTTTCTTGTTAGTGTAAATTAATTTAAAAGTATAAATTTATGCAATCAAGGGTAAATAATTTATGTGAAATGTGTTTATTTTTAGAACCTCTCACTGAGCCAAAACACATTCCGCACTGACATATTTCTGTGCCGTGAATGTGCTTAAATCAACAAAAACTCACATATGACCCGTTCTTAAAATAGTCACTTCCTCTGCCGGGTGTGCGTCCCCGTATGGAGTACGCTAGAGTTTCCGGGGTTACGGAGCGCAAAGGTGACGGAGAGGAGGACACCTGCCAGAGGAACATATGGGCCAACCAGGTTGTGATGAGATGGGATGTGACAGACAGAGAGATCCCTGGAGATCCACCTGATCTGGGGGTCAAGCCAAAGCTGTGGAGGCATCTGTGGTCAGGAGGAAAGTCCTCAGAGTCAGCTGATGCTGCAGGCATATTTTCACATATTCAGGGGTTTGACGTACGACTCGCGGCACTAACTTCTTGGGTGTGTTTACAGTGCGGCGCATACAGACGCTAAAAGGGTGTGTCGGTGTCAGACGCCACGGACAACTGACCAAGCTGCAGTATTTGACGCATTGGAAGTGAGAACAGTGAGAAGATGAAGAAGGTATGGTTCATTCCAGGGTCAGTGTGTGTGTGTGTGTGTGTGTGCGGTCCTTGTATTCCTGTAATTGTGAGGACCATGAGTTTTAAACCAACGTAGTGAGGACATCCTGGATTATGAGGACATGTTCTCTGTTTGAAGACTTGGTTTCATGGTTAGGTTTAGAATGAGGTGTAGGTTATGGTCAGTGGGGCAAGGGATTATTTGCCTGTGTTGGCCTACAGGCACCAAGGGCTTCTCCTTACACGCAAACAATGTTGTTGTCTCGCTCGGTGCACTAGCTTTGACTCCAATTGTTAAAAACTACAGTTACTCAATAAAGCAAACACGCTCCATCCAACAGCTCACCGTTGCTGCTTAATTTGTCTTTTTCTCTCCGATCGATCATACTTGGTTGGCATATTCTGCGTTTCTGCTTAATGCAGACCTACTGCCGCTGGACAAATAATCATTACTTTCAATTACCTGTAGATAATATGCTAACTGTTTATCGGTATGCCTCCAAGCAGCCTACACACCAGTCCCAAACCTGTGCTGCTCTGCTCAGAGACGACTGACCCTGCTGGCTGGAAGAGTTTAACTTTACCCTCCTTTCTCCTCCGGCACAGGATGAATCATATAGCATTTAAAGACTTCACTGCACACCGTTTTCAAAGCTTATTCTGACCCTGTAGTACCCTACCAATGTGGAGGAGTAAGTGCATGTTCATAAGGCATTACAAGATCATTGATCTTAAGAGCAGGCAGATCTGCGCTCAGGGTCTGCTTGATATGCAATGAAAAGACCTCCTACCCCATACAGTATATCTCAGTTCATTAGTCGTCACTTTTGTCAATGTTCCTATTCATTCAGGCTCCTCGGTGTCTTTGAAAGTGAAGCATGAAGACTGTGGGTAGACTATCAGTGCAGAGGGATTTTAATTTTGTTTTACAAGGCCGACTGTGTGGGCTTGTGTGCTGCAGGAGCTGAAAGAGTGATCGTGACTTTCAATAACTGAGAGCTGAATTGCTGCGTGATGCCTGGATGTCACTGGTTATATAAGTGGTTGCTGATTAAATAACTGTAGAGCTTTTGTTGTTTGGTTCTCTTTTCGTTTTTCATTAACTGAGTGGGTGAAGGTGTCGGCTTGGGATTTTTCTATTTTTCCTTTATACCTCCCAAAACAAAATTATATTATTATTTCAAGGTCAAGCCACTACAAATCAGATGTTTATTACAAATACAAAGTTTGTTTAATTGTCAAATACATTATGGTATCATAAATATGTACTCTGGAGGCCTCGAACTATTGACATTCACAGAAAATGATAAATGATAATGAATGAATGATGAATCTGTATTAAATCTGTATTCATTTACTTATGCTGTGTACCAGACAACATCATAAAGTAAAACTAAATACGTCGCCATGTTATCAGGTAGCTGGATACGGTCAACAATCTCTGAAAGTGTTCTTTTCTCCATAAGTTATTCGGTAAAATGCCAGAAAAATGTGGAGGATGAGAGTTCAATTGTGTGTACGCTTGCTAAAGAAAAATTCTCATGGTCGGCCATGGTTTTAGTTTTCGTTGTCTGAAACACAGCATTAGACACAACTTACAGTAATAACAGACAGTATGTGTTTTAATTTGGAAAATAGACGGATACAACCAGTATAAAACAATAATGGTTTTAAAAAATTAAAAAATTAAGCATCACAAACCCAGATAATCTAAGGGCCTAACATCAATCCTGCAAAACATATGTACGTTTTTGAAATGTGACAAAATCTCAAATCAAAGGTCATATTGCTCGTATTATATGAGCTCTCAACAGCATCTCATGGTCTTCATCAGCTCGTGGAGCGGGTTAGGTGTCGTCAAGAGTGTAACTTGGTTTCAGGTTGTGAATGGGCTCCTTCATCTCTCCAGTTTGTGGCCTTTGACCGTTGCCCAGTCGATACTGTGACTGGATTTGCTCCGCTGTACAGCTGATGTTGTCTGTGTCTGCTGTACGTTCTCTCTCTTCTCTAGGGTCTTTGTCGTTTCACCCATGTCGCATCACAAAGCTCCAAAAAAGCTAGTCAGTGAACCTTTTGTGTTGCGATTATTTTGTCCCACATACTCTTCCACTCATGTCACAGAGGCGTGTTTTGGAATTGTAACAGCTGCATATAAGCAAGTGTCAACTCGTGGATTGATTTCATCCTGCACTGACATGAATGGCTGCTTAGAATCAGTTTGCAGTGATGTAAATAGTTGATGTGGTAAAAGCCCCTGATTAGTCCTTTTAAAGTTTCATCAGGAATACATTAAGATCATGGTCCTCTGAGACGTTGAGTGGTGAGGGTGAAGACTAGGGTTAGTGGCTGAGGGAATTAATGTAATCAATGAGGGTCCCAACAAGACAGGCACAGACATATGTGCGCACGCAGGTATGAATATAAATCAGTGGTTATTGATTCATGTCGTCAGGATTCAGAGCCCTGCTGGTTTTCTTTCCAGTGATCTAATCAGGGATTTTACACCTCGGATGTCGGGTGAACCTGAGGATCGATAGAGAAAAGAGCATGAGACCAAGGAAGCAAATACAGTCAGTCAGTGACATAAACAACAGACTCTATTTTTTATCTTTCAACCATGAATCTGATACCTCTTTTTGCTGAAATCAATGTATCAAAGACTCATAATTAAGACTTAAGCAGCTAACCCAGTAGCAAAAAGGAGAAAGGTTTGTGTGTGTGTGTTTGTAGGTGTGTGTGTCAGAGAGAATCACAACTTCCTGGCTCCCTGCATGAGCCACTGAGGTGCAGGTTTTCTATGTGTTGAATACACCATCACACCTCGTCCCTCAAAACCTGGGAAGCGAGACACTGTGACTCTTCACACCCACTAACGTCTGGCTTTTGTCTTCAGTTGGAAAGGTTTCAATCGGTATTCGTTCCAGGGACAAATAACTCTACAGCGTATTTCTCGGCTCCAGATGAACACTCATCTGTTGCGTGACGCACATTGAAGTGAACAAGGATTTGGACGGTTATTATAATTTGTTACCTTACAAGACAACATGAGATTAATATGCTCTCCTCACAGCCACCAGACTCCAGCCAGACTACAGTCGTTTTATCTCGCCGCTCAGCAGTTAATTCAAACTCTGAAGATAAACCTTTAATTTATTGAGTTAGATGTGAAAAGAAACAGCCGTTATATGCTCTCCTCAAAGCCAGCAGACTCCACTGACAGTAAAAGTAAATTTTGACCAAAATCATTATAGAAATACAATAGGACGCCATAAGACACTGTTCTATAAATATAAGATAAACAAGATCATGAGAGCCCATAGGAGAGGTCATCAGCAGTCAGAAGTTTCTCTCACTAATGCTCCTTGATTGTCATTGACCTACTTACACTGTAATGAGAGCCGGCGGTCTCTCTCGGGTGGGAGTGGCTTTCTCCACAGAGGATTCGACATCTGACAACGATCTGAAGACTTCAGCATGAGTGACCTAATTCCGAGAAGAATTCTGCATCAAGTCCAACTCCTGCGTTGGTCATTTCCTTACATTCCTCTGGAGATGTTACACGGATGCAATCGTGTACTGCAGCCAAAAACATTTTCATTTAAATGTCATATATTTTACATAATTTCGAATAGGAAGACCTGTCAGAAAGCTTTCAGAAGACTTCAAGCAAAAGAAGAAAAAAAAACTTCAAATGAATCCCTTTTTAAAGCTTGAAACCTGCTTACAGAGCTTCTTGTTTCTACGTGAGTCGGTGCCTGTGTGTGTGTGTGTGTGTGTGTGTGTGTGTGTGTGTGTGTGTGTGTGTGTGTGTGTGTGTGTGTGTGTGTGTGTGTGTGTGTGTGTGTCAGTACTGCAGGCTACTGGGAGCTACACATAAAAGCAGCTCTGCTCATCTCCGCTATGTGCATGACAGACACTCACTCATCTTCCCCTTCCATCATTTGGCTCTTCAGAGTGGAAATGGAAGGCTAAATAAATAGTGGATAACGGGTAATTTTCTGCCCATCAGCATCCTGCAAAAGACACACTGCCTGAGTAATCTATGATCAACTTCAGCCACGCACACACTGCAACATTGATGTTTGTTCATATCCATCTTTTCATTTGAAAGAAAGGAAGTAAGCATATTTCCCAAACCAAGGGGCAACCTGCGGTGCACAGAAATGAAGCCAACGGGGAAGTGCCAAAAATGACAGTTCATCAAATGGCCTCTTGAGACTTTTTCCAAAAACAAGTCAACCCACATGTTGAAACGCCCACATTTACAGCGAAAATAAACATATTTACAACTGGACGGAGGGCAAATTTGACAAAACTCTTTAGATTAGATTATATTAAGGCTTTAAGTTAAACATAATTTAGGGTACAGTGTGTAGCATTAGCAGACAGAAATGGACAATAGGTTGGTGCCGTCTGATGTCGCTAGCCGCTTACCGTCTCCTCTGCTGCGTCACCCGGACCAAACCTCAGCTCCTCCGACGATCCACCTGTTTGTCCATATTTAGAGTTTAGGCTGTGTCGTCACTGCTAAGATGGCGACAGCCGGAACCGCCCACTTCGAGCTTCACTTCAGGAATCCATGGGTCAAGGACACTACGCCCATATCTTATACAGTCTATGGTTTTTACACACTGAGTTTTATTAACTGGAGGAAACAGAGTCTCTTTCATACAATGTTGCCTCTGCCTTGTTACCCAAGATGCACGGCTCCTCTGGGACCGATGAACAAGAAATCCCGGAAGCCCCTTAATGTGCACTCCAGCATATTATCCAGCTCCGTAATGAGATGAGTTTGAAGAAAAAACCCACGAATTGAATGCATTTGGAATGCAAATGGACGATGAAAACTGTCAGATTATAAATCGGATCAGTGTGCAGTTGGAATAAATTGTCCCGAATTTTTAAAATTCATATTATTGATTGCCAGTCAAGGTGCTATGTTTTTGTTTGTGTGCGTCATCTCATCTTCCTGCTCACTACGTTCTCTCCGCAGGTGCCGTTAGATGATTCTTCCCACCTGTGAGTTCCAGGTGCAACCCTCATTGGTCAGTTTGAAATGTGGTGGTCCAATCCCCAACAGGAACGCCCTTTAAAAGAAGAGAGCGTGCTTCTTGGTTCACATTTGTTGTTGTGTTTTCGTTCCTCTTCCTCTCTTCTTTAACTTCTTGTTTTTTGTGCCGTTGCTCCAACATAAATATATATATATATATATATATATATATATATATCACGCACACACACTCATCTGAGGGGCAGTGTTGGAGAGTTCCCAGTGGGGAGAGCAAAAACCTTTTTGATGTTCTACATAACACCATGCAACACATGCTGATGTTTTCCAGTATGACATTGTGGCTCTGAGGCTGTTTCTTGACCGTATGAGATGTCAGCAGCAGGTTGCATTGCTCAGCATAGTCCTCCTCAAACCGCAGGATTTCACCGGACACGACTGCCGGAGCTCTGCCACAGTGATTTCCAACGCTGCAAAAATCATCAGTGTTCACTGAAGTGTAAAAAAAAGAAAAAAGAAAATCACAGTGCCAGTGTTTAAAACTTCACCCCATCAGAGTTAATTTAGCCGCCTCGGAGGCATATCAGCTATTTGAGGGAACAAACAACCGTCTAATCAGCACTTGTCAACACCAAATAATCAGTCTCTGAGGAATCAGAACTTATTATCCCTGGAGAATTGGCTGTGTAGTTTTTGACACGATGGCCGCCGCTGTGGCACTTCCGTATCTCCAAACAGACTTTTCTTCAAAAGAGTAATTACACTCTGGTGTAAACTTCCCGCTTAAAGCGAATGCATTTAGTCTACAGCGGCGAACATCACAAAGCACATTGAGAAAAACGTCGTAATGGATATTGTTTAGTCTGTAACGACTTCTTTGTCTCAAATTACCATGATTTTTTATTACTCCTCAGGTTCTCAAAACGTTCACAGAATTGCGCCGCAGGCATTAGAGGAGGGCAAGTGCATAGTTTTCAAGGATTTCTGAACTTATAATGTAAAGTAGAACTGAAAACAGGAAGAATATCTTAATTTAGATGTTTTGAGTGTGTTGATCATGAGTGCAGCAGTCAAGGATTTTTGGGAAAAACAATTCTTTTACAACTATTCACTCCGTCAGTTCAGTTTTGAAACGTATTAATTGATTTCTTTGTCGTCTGCACATTCCTGTCAGTGTCCCCAGGTTAATCCCGGGGGGGGGGGGGGGGGGGGGGGGGGGGGGTGTCTTTTATTCTTTCACTGCTAATCATTTTTCATTTATTTTGACACATATAGTGATTCTTTTGTTGCACTCGTTCTTGAATAAAAGCCTCTTATCTCTGTTAGATTCCTCCTCCATCAGTCTCATCGCCTCTTTCAAAGCACAACCTGCTTTTGACAGATCATCTACTGCTGAAGTGATATTCAGGTGTAAAACAGCAGAATCGGGGCCGTTCGCAGGTGCGTCTGTCACAATAGATGGGAGTTACAAACTTACATCCAATAACATTCACAGATGTGTCATTTTACAGTGTATATGCTGCAGTCACATGGAGGAAACCGTGTTCTGTATCAGTTAAATATCTCAGGATCTTTACACCTAAAACATTATTTTTGAAAGTAATCACTTCATCTGAAATAATCAAGACTCACCTTTGGTGAGAATGAAGATCTCAGCAGGAAACACACTTCAAAAGTGTTCAGAGGAGTCAGAAATAAACTCGTCACCAGATAAAAGTCTCTGAATTCATACTTCAATAGTTTCAACAGCCCCAGGAGAAAGTTTGTCTGTGTGTGTGTGTGTGTGTGTGTGTGTGTGTGTGTGTGTGTGTGTGTGTGTGTGTGTGTGTGTGTGTGTGTGTGTGTGTGTGTATTCAAATGGTGTTTAAATATAAAATATGCATAGTTAATAACAACCTTAAAACTCTGTCATAATGCGTTACATTAATGCATATCGTTTGGATATCTGTTAGCTTGTCATCGCTGAACATTGGACATATTCTCTGTAGTTTACTGTACATTTGCACAATACTTGAACAATATTTAGCACATTCCTGCATAAAACTACACAACTCTTTCATTTTAAAATCACATATATTGTACATAATATTTTGTTTATTTAGTTTTTTTGCCATTCATTTACATTTTTCAAGTTGCTTTAGTGTTGCAGTTCTTGTTGAATCTTTCATTTTCATTTACTATGATTATTGTTATGCACCAAATCACTAAGGCTAATTCTTGTATATGTTGAATCCTACTTTATATCCAGCAGCAACAGTGAACTGAAATCAATGAGCCGCTCTCTGCCCACTGCAGACGACATGCTCGACTCTGCAGAGACCTGAAGCTCCGCCCACGCTGCCGCACAGAGCGCTGGTTGCTTGTTTATTAATACTGAACATGTCGCGACAACCCACTTCATTGGGTCCCATGCAATACACCCACCGAGTGTGAAGTGGATCATATGAACTCTTCTTGAGATATGCGAAGGACACACACACACACACACACACACACACATTTAGACAGAGATTCCTTGCATTGTAATTAGATTTAAATGTTTTATCTTACAACAACCTGCTCTGAACCTGTGCAGCAGCAGCTTCTTTGATATCTGATGTTGGAGATCTCTGAGTGTTGATTCATAATAATCTTTGCAACTACAAAATTGACTTCAGCCTCGAACCTTAACAATGATAACAAACACGTCCTTATCTGTTTCGTAATAACCTCAAGTAAGTGTGTGGAAGTATTTGCTTTACTGATGGTGATGATGATGAAGATAACAGTAGTATAAAGATAATCACATGTATTATGCATTATAATTGAAGCACTTGATGTCTGGGGAACATTATAATTCAAACACATTATCCACTGATATGTCATATGGACACAATAAACTGTGTAATTCCTCTCTTTGTCCACTAGCTGGTGGTATTTCCCCTCAACTTCAGTCATGTGCAAACAACCTCTGCTGACATCCTCCTCCCTGCTGTGTGAGTTACACTGAAGTGCCTCCCCTGCTGATGCTGTAACTTTGTTTCCCCCACACATCGGGGCTCAGAAGACGCTCGGCTCTGTCTGATGTCAGCACGCTGTCCTTTCCATTACAAAGCAGGAGAACCTGGAGGCGCTCCTGTAAGGACAGGTCTCTGGAGTGGACACGCAGCCCTCCTTTTTTTGAGCTGATGGATCATTTCGGTTCAAAAACTCCACCACCCATGTAGCAGCGTACTGACTTTGATGTTAAGTGTATGTCCCTGCAAGAGAGGGAGAAAAATAAAATATATATATATATTTATCTAAAACTGACTGTGTGTGCATATTTGTTGGAGAGGAGCGGGAACAAAGTGGCACAAAGGCAAGATTCTAACTTTGTTTTCTTGCATTTCATGAGCTTGAATTTCCTCCCTGACATATCCGCATGACATTTAATCTGACATTTAATCACTAACCTTTAGCCTCAACCTAACATGAGCTAAATCCAAACAGGAGCCTACAACCATCATACCTACAAATGGCGACTGACCTAAAATGACTCCTAAAGGGTAACTTTGGTATTTTTCAACCTGGACCGTATTTACCCATTTCGTTGTGTCTCGGTGACTAATGGGGACCATTTTTTTAAATTGGTGAATGAGGGGGGACGTCGCAATGTAATCATATCGGGCAATTCTGCACCATCGATGTACGTTGTGCTTGTTTTTGCCACTGACAGACAGATTGTTGTTATTAGTGTCTGACAACATTGGGGAGAGGACCATGCAGAGAAATAAAAGGTTTCTCTTTAGCTTTCGCTTTCTGTGTCGTGTGGCTTTCTGTGTCAAAGTCATGACTGAATATTTTGATCATTTCAACAATGTGAAGATGACATGGATATTTTCAGAGCGAGACGCAAATGGTTTCCGTTTTAAACAGTCTGAAACACGTGGTTAACGTTGTAAATTGAAACAAAACAGTACTAAAGTACTTGGTTAGCTTTGGTAAGAAACATCATGGTTTGCCTTGAAAAACACCAACATCCCCCCTTTAACTCTCACCTTGTCCTCCCCGTGAGGACATCCCATTACTGTAAAGGTTATTCGAGAACACACACACCAGCCGTCGCTCATCACTGGGTGCATAACGTCTCTTCATTTTATTCATCACAAAAATGGACTAACAGAGAGAGAGACCGAACGGGGGGAAGCAGGAAGATCCTGCGGAGACACCAGATGCAGCAATATTAAAATGCTGTGAGCGGGATCCTTTCATGAGCCGCTCCTCTAAAGAGGCGTCATGGTGCTGCCTTACTGACATCTAGTGGCGACCAGTACGAGCTCATCCCTCATCCCACAAACCCCAGAGGGTTCATGTTTCTCTTATCTCACAGGAGATTTATTCTATCATTCCACTTTTTACTCACTTTATCCATCACTTTGTTTTCTCTTTCTGCTTTAATTAGTGATTCCTAAATAACCATTTTAAACACCGATGTCGTCAAAAGCACCCACTTCCAGCATAGGCAGTTTTAATTGACAAGGAATAGACAGGTCAAATGTTTGCCATGGGTCCTAATTTAAAGTATCACAAACATGATTTCCTCATGTATATTTTGGTTTTACACAATGTGCAAATGATAATCACAATCCGTTTGTTTCTTTTCTTCAGATGACATTAATGACATAACTAATGGTATTTTGATAAGCTAACGTTGTGCTATGATGTGTGTTTATTCAGTCGGTCGTCTTTGGATGTTACAGGTGTTGGCAGGACGAGGGTTGAACATACCTTTACATGCATAGAGGGATGCTGGCCGCTCACACAAACAGCAGCATTTCACTGCATATGAAATGAAGAGAGGGGATTTAAACAGTGCGGTGTTGCTGCTGATACGCCCGGCCACACAATAACGCGTTGAAGAAGCGAAAGCCGAGCAAATCTCTTCTACTCAAAAACAGATTTTTCATGCACACGTGACTGCCGGCTGAATGCAGCTTGAATATTCTCACAGACACTGATTCATAAACTGATCTGCTGTTATGGATCCAAACTCCTTTCTTCATCACTTAGCTGACAGGAAGCTAAGTGTGTGTGTGTGTGTGTGTGTGTGTGTGTGTGTGTGTGTGTGTGTGTGTGTGTGTGTGTGTGTGTAAGCAGAAGATGCTTCATCTTGCCGTGGAACCTGTGGTTTTGTGGCCAACTGGACGATCTGAAGGCCAGTGCCTTTGGCTGAATATAGTAAGGCTGCACATGGATCCCCCAAACGATCCCTCTGAAAGGTACAGAAGACAGTAACTGAGCCCACCGATGGTGTCGAGCTAATGAAACACTGAAAGATGGTTCCGTCTTGGCAGGCGTGGAATTTTAATTCAGCCAGAACGGACTGACTAACTTCACCTCCAAAGGAAGCACATTTCCCTCACAAACGTTCTCTGTCAATCGTAATTTTATAATTTTTCATGGGCGGAGACTTGTGGGTTTCTTTTTGTATCCACGAGGTCCCTCCAGTTATTGGTATTGATCCAAACTCTTATCAACTCACCCAGCAGACACAACGTGGGTTGAAAGTCAGACTTATTGCCCCTTTTAAAATCTTTAATACAAAAAGTCCTTCATTTTTATGGTAAATGAAATCAATGCTTCTGCAATAGAGAGGAGTGCAACCCAAACTGAGGACACACACTTCCAATTACAAACCGTGAAAGACGGTTTAGTTCTGGCCAACACGCACTTCAGAAGGTCAGCTAGAGGTCAGAGCAAAAAAGAAACGTTCACAGTCGAGAGTGAACAAACTTCAAAACAAACTTTGACTTATTCTTGACCCATTAATCTCTATTGGATTACAGCGCCTCCTGTTGCACCACCTAATGCCAATTAAAAGTGGCGTATCCAACATGATACACACAGACAACATTTATGTGTACCGGAAAATTAAACCTGCGTGTGACAAACAATCTCCTTTTATATTCAACTATAGCTTTTACTTAAAGGACCTAATCCCCACAAACCCGTCATCAGATTGAACCCACGCACTCGGATAGAGCACAACATTCACGTCTGAATAATTTTCTGACAGTTTAAGAAGGTCTGCGAACTCGGTTCCCTAAATATAAACAGACCAAATGCCAGACTGCGAGGATCAAACGTATCAATGAGAAGAAGAATGTAGAAAATGTTAAGAAGCTTAAATCTTAATATTTGACAAGATTCCAGTGATTTTGGGGGGCGGGGGGGATTAGTGTGCATGGCTGTGTCCTCACATGCTGCCACGAGAAGTCATCAGAAGAGGACGAAAGGATTCTCAGAGAAGTCGATGCAATTATTAGGTGTGATACGAAGTCACCGAATGAGAGTCATGTCAAGTTCATGCTTTCATGGGGCACCATTCTCTCAAAGTCATTTATTGGGGGTTTATAGGCATGAATTAATTTCATGTTTGAATTTATAGTACACTAATCAGCAACAGTTTGTCAGTCAGCTAGAATTTTTAATGTTAATATTCTAATAAATCATTAATAAAAGGCCTTTATTATGAATTCAAGAGCTAATACAACACGACAAGTGTTATGCTGGAGTAGGATTCTCCACAGACTTGGCAACCCCAGAGTGGCTTATCAGAAAGAGGGTAACTAACTAGCCGAGTCATGAAATGTTAATGCGTAGCAGGAGGTTTAGTCCTCTCAGCTGCAGCAGGTGGCTGGAGAAGAATAAACAAATGTTTGATGTGGAATGTTTTAATCTGCTTTATTCAGGAGGATATGAAGTGTGATCATAGATGATATTGTGAGTGCTGCTTACAACAGATAGATAAAAGTTTCCAACGGTTTGGTTGTTGTTTTTTAACCATTGAAGCTGCACGTTAAGATGAGAATATCAGTTTATCAGAATGTCAGAAGATGAAGATGTTATTTTAGCCCACATGGTGCCATTTTTACTTCACTTTTTCCAGCCTGAACATGTTTCAAACATTTTGTTTCGTTCTTGTTTTTTCTGCAGTCTGATCTTCCTGCAGAGGAGTGTTTCACAAAGACATGGAAGCAAACAATGTGTGAATTGTTGGATCAAATCCCAGCTGGGACAAGGAGAGTGTAATGCAAAGTGAATGGTTTTATTTGCACAAGCTTGACAAAAAGAAAATGTGTTAAATTCATTTACATACAAAAAGAAACAGAGTTTCATGCCAACAACCCCTGAGAGGCGGTCTGGTCAAAACAACTAACTAACAAAACCTGAATCCTCAAAAAGCTGTAGAAGCATAACACATATAAATCTAAAAAGTACACAAAAAGAAACTAAAACTGGGTGAATTTCAGTTGATTGTATGTTAAATGCACCCATGCATAATTATATTATATTTTGTTTTAATACAGTCAGAGTGCATGGAAGGAAGTTTCAGATAGTCTCGTATATGTGCTGCAACTTTAAAGCCTTTACGTGTTCATTTGAATACAATACCCATGAAGCCCATCGAACCACTGTTGTATTCATCCTAAAAACGGACAAATCTAAATCAATTCAACATCACACAAAACATTAATTAAGTCAAATATCTATTCGCTGCTTCTGTTGAATTATGGGTCAGACAAACAGACCTTCTTATGTGGTATTGATCGCTGTGTGTGTATTGAATCAGGTCTGAGGGAATTCCCTCACCGCAGGATCAATGAAGTAATTCTCGTGCTCATGCAGCAATTACAACCAGTGATGATCGTGGTCACTGTGATTATCAAAGCGGGTGTGTGATGGGGTTTCCCTTGGCAGAGAGCAGGGATTAGTGGATTATCATCTCTGTCTCTCTCGCTCTGTGGATTAGTTTTTATCTACGAGGTAATCAGGGTTTTTACTCTCGTCTGACAGGACTACAACTCCCACAGTCGCACACAGCTTTATATCAACAGCACACAGACTCACACAGGCCGCTGTCGTATTGACACAGAGACTTAAAAACTGGGCCGAGAGGGGAAGCGTGAGAGATAAAGCGCAACAATCTGGATTTACATTTTCGTACAATATGAAACCACCTGAATGAGATTTGACCTTTTTGCATTAACAATGTGCTCTGGGTGTCTGGATTTCATTCAGGTAATGGAGAAAGATATGAAAATCCAGGTGCACATGCATGTGAAAACACATTTTGGAGATGGATAACCATACAAAACACCTCGGGGGGGTCAAGGTCACATTTGTTTCTCCTTATCTAATCATTTGAGTTTGCAAATAAATAACAATAAAGGAAGCAGTTCTGTGGCTGCAGTTGAGGTCACCAAGGTTGTGTCCATGGCAATATTTATATATTATTAAAATTCAAGAAGGGAATTTGGAGGGCTGCAGAAGTTTACCTTCTAATTTCACACACAGGTTAGATAGTATCAGGTAAACAAAGTATTAAAATTGGCGTTTTTTAGCTAAACTACTTCATTTACTTTATTTTAATTGAATATAAAATTTACAAAATAAATTAATTGAAATGAATAATGTGAATAAGTCATATGTATTAACTAAACAAAAGATGTAATAGTTAAATTACTAATCATGTGAAATTTCGTGATTATTTTTTAAATACTCGTGATCTCTGTAGTCTATTCCTAAAATCATACGCTGGAATACAAATACAACGGAGGTCTGTGAGAATGAATGCAGTGGAAAGTTTTAAATATCAACCAGCAGATAAAACCCTGAAATAAATTATGCACGATTGTGAGGGAGGAAGATGGTAAAAAACCAAGATGGTGACCACAGATGAACTCTGGGTTTATTGTGTGTGTGTGTGTGTGTGTGTGTGTGCAGCTATATCACACTCACTAAAGCACACACACAAACACACATGTTGCCCATAAATAAAGCCATATTTGTGTCATGTGTCAGCTCTGTTAATATTTCTCTAGGGAGGCTGTCATGTTTTGTTGGCTGTCGTTAAAGCTCTCCATAAATGTGTCTATAAATAGGAATTACTGTTGTAGGTGCTCAATACGTTAAACGGCAAATCACAGGTAACCTACATTTCATTTAACCGCACGTTTGGTGCTTTTTCTCTTTCAAGATAAAAGTGTGAGTTACACAAAATCTATTTTCTTATGAAATAAACGTCTTGGCCACTAGGTGTCACATGTCACTACTCAGACAACATTCTTCACATTACAGAGATAAAGAATACAACAAGGTACCAAAGGAAAAACTTTTAATATTAACCCAATTTCTCTTATTTATTTTTAAAGTCACATTTTCTTCCCAGAAGTCTGTTTTCAGACATTTAACCAGACATTACATCTTACTGTCGTTTACCGTTTAAACTCCTTTTGCTGCTTTAATATACAGAACATGATTTCTGTTTTAAATATGTGCATCGTGATTTTATAGTTGATCAAAATTACAATAAATTTGCGATGCATACTTAGATGTAACATCGGTATATTGTCCCGTTTTCGCATTGTTAATTAACATTGACAAGTTTTTTAGTATTTTGAATCTCTTTTATTATTTTACTGAAAGCAAAGTAACATCTTGATGCAAAAGCATCGCATTGTAGAAAAGACTTAATTTGACAGAAAAGCATTTAATTTTGTTAGATCTCAAAACATGTAAGCTTCATCCTGTTAAGGCAAGGTTTCCCTTTTCATGTAAAAAATATTATGTTTATTCTAGCGAAGGCAAAGTGATGAAATGGAGTTTTAACAACAGCATATAATGAATAGATGTTGTTACATATAACCCTGCAGACACACACACATAAACACATATCACATAGCACACATCAGTGTTCCCTTGCTTGTGTCCGATTTTTGAAATGTTTCCATCTTTTTTGGAAATCCATATTTAGTGGAGGTTTTTGGCAATTTAGTGCTGAATTGGAGACACTGACACGTTGGCCCTTTCACCACTGCTGGACTTCTTTATCGGAGACGAACTTCCCGTGAGGCTCTGCGGCTCCGGGCGGCAGCAGCGCCAGGTAAACCGGAGTGATGGCGCCCTCATCTGGGGACTTGGGGGCTTTCGAACCGGCCATGTCGGTGCGCACCCAGCCTGGACAGCAGGCGTTCACCAAGACCTGAGAGAAACGATAATAAAAGCAACACCAATGTACGTTAGCAGCGAGGCTTTCACTGGGAAACAAAAACCCACCGAGAGGACAAACTGATGTTATTGTGGAGGAAATCCTTCATTTGTAATTAGCTTCCCTGTGTTTTGCTTTACAGGAAACATAAAGGCAGTAAGACAATACACAAAAGAAAGACAATATCCAAAAATCGACACATCAGAGGTTTTTTAAATTATTAAAACAGAAGATTAAACAGTAGAATAAAAATTACAAGGCAGCCACAGTGAATAAAAAGTCCCAATATCAAATCTGTAGCAAACAGAAAAGTGTTGAACCCTGATTTAAAGCAGCTGAGAGTTTGAGTAGTAATTGTCATAATTATCCTCCCAGTGATTAAGTTGTTCAAAAACTAGGAAAAATAACAGCTGAGCCGAGAAGTGAGGACATGGAGTGCATGAAACATTGTTTAACTCAGTAGTTTGTTAAAAGAAATAAAAGTTAAAAAGAAGAGTCGGTTCTTGTTGTTTCATTAAAAGACGTTTATATTTCTCAAGTTACCCCGTCATTCGGTCTCTCCTTGGACAGACGGCGAGCATGGATCATGGACAGGACCTGAGGACACACACACACACACACACACACACACACACACACACACACACACACACACACACACACACACACACACACACACACACACACACACACACACACACACACACACACACACACACACACACACACACACACACACACACACACACACACACACACACACACACACACACACACACACGTGAATACTTAATGTCTCTATGAAAGGAAATATGGCATTCAAGAAGCTTTTCTAATGACTGACTGATGAATCTGACTTTCCATTATAATTACTACAAACTCGTGCTGGTCCCCACAGGTGAGACACCTGATCAAAAGGTCTGACTGGTCCTACCGTTAGTCCAGTCTTGGACGTCCCATACGCCGTATCGGGCCAGCCGCCCTTCTCGTGCTCGCCCTTCTTGGCCTGGTCCACAAACTGCTCCATCAGTCCGTTCAGCTCCTCCTCTGAGATGTCCTCGCTGCGGAAGCGCTGCTGCAGGGCCGAGTTGCACTTGTTCAAAGTGCGGGCGCCGACGAAGCTGGAGACGTTCACCACGCGACCTGAAACACACACAAAGAGGATGTTTGAAGCCGTTACCAAAGCCAGGAACATTTTACGTCTTGACTTTGGTGCGATCAGGAGCTACTGGAACATGAGAGACAGCGGTTATACGTTTTACTCTGAAGAAGACACTGATCTGTTTATTAAGACAGAGGACTTCTTCTGTTCTGCGTCTTCTTTACCTCCGGCTTTGATGAGCGGCAGGAAGTGAGTCAACATGTCTCTGGTGGCGAAGTAGTTCGTCTTCAGGGTCACCTCGGCCTGGACTGGAAACGGAGTTGTGTCCGCCGCTGAAGAGAGCGAGAACAAGAGAGATGATGTAATTATCACCTCCTTATTGGATGAATTACTTCAATTCATACTCGTAGCTCAAAACATCAGATATAAAGTCATTTTATGCATTTAGGGGATTAAAAACGGCACAAATGAAAACACACATTCAAATATGTTCACAAACTCAAATATGTAAAAATTGATGAGAACAAGATGAGTGCACCTTCTTATTAATTTAGTTATTATAAAGAAAACAGATTTTATGGGAAAAGGGAGATTTTACACACATTTTACACAGTGAAGTATCGTTGTAAACCTACCTTTGAATGCGATCCCAGCATTGTTGATGAGGACGTCCACTCCTCCGTACTTGTCTTTAAAGAAAGCAGCAGCGGTGGTGATGCTCTCCAGGTCGTTGATGTCCAGCTGGTGAAACTTTGGCTTCAGCCCTTCGGAGACCATAGACTCCACTGCTTCCTGACCACGGCCGCTGCAAAAAGAGAAGAAAAGATTTAGTTCATTTTAACTTTATTCCTTTGTTCCATACGCACATTTTCCAATTGATATTTCATATCATGTGATCACATTTTGTATCTGTTACCCGTGTAATTAATGTCCCTTTTCGTGGGTCAGGTTTCTCTAATAGATATTTAGGTGAAACATGAGTCATCAGTGATACTGCAGTATGTGGAGGCCTGGCAGGTGTTCCCAGGTGAGCTACCTACACGTCTCTGGCGGTGATGTAGACGTCTCCTTGGTACTGCTTGCAGAGCGATCGGACGATGGCCAGGCCGATGCCCTTGTTACTGCCCGTTACCACTGCAACCTTGGTAGACATGTCTGTTCACAGAGAGACATCGGCGTTCGTGGTTCACATAAGATTTGCCGATTCATGGTGACACATTTCAGAAAGAAAGAACAGTGAGAATTGTTCTAAAATCACTTTTTAAATCTGATTTGTGACAATCTGTCTTATAATAATGTAAAAACTCTAGCTGCACCCGCCTTACATTAAACACACAAAGCTGTTGGTTCGGAAAGGGTGGGGACTTTCTGAACTCCGTCCAAAATAAACAATCAGCCGTATAGGATGAGATTCAAAAGGGATAAGATTTGCTGAGTCATGGTGACAATATATGTGAGTGAGTGAGTGAGTGAGTGAGTGAGAGAGAGAGAGATTCTTTAAATTGTTTATTGTCTACTTTGATATAAGTCACTAAAAATGGGAACCTATACTGTGAACTTTTGCATATTCACTGGTCAATATTTTGCCCTTTTTTTTCGTACCGTATTTTAATATTTTTTTAATATTTGATTGTATTTCTTGTTTCTTGCTTATTTTATCTACTCTTACTAAGTTAATGTGTATGCCCCTAAACGCCAAAGCGAGTTGCTTCTATGTGAAAAGCTACTTGGTAATACACCTGATTCTGATTAATGTTTGATAATATAAAAAAAAAATGTAAATTGTAAATACGAGGAACGGGTTCAGTTTAAAAAAAAAAAATATTCTATCAAAAATCCCCAAAAGAGATGAGGAGAATTAAGGGATAAAAAGTGCACGAGTAACTGTTACGACCTTTAGTCCAGATACAAACCGTACAATGTTGCAACCGTTGCAATGTAACGTTAACGTTAACGTTACATTGCAAACTGGTTTAACAAAGATTCATTCATGCAACGAAGGTGTGAACCAGCAGTTAACGTTATATAACTCAATGCATTGGGTCATAATACAAATGCAATTGGCTGTTACATTGTTTCAGCTTTAGGAGCTTTTTACCTTGTTTCAGAACAGCGTTACATAACAAATACTGAAAACAGGTCGGCCTACTAACTGAAATATGCCAGTCAAACAAATGCAGATACTATTATATGCATACTAATACATTTCTAACTAGTAGTAGACTGGAGGTTTCTTACTTTAAGGTCTGGAAGTGTTGAGTGAACCTGAGGTGTTGAAGCTGCAGAGAGGAGTGAAGCGTTCAGGAAGAAGAACGGAGGGAACAGAGGAAAAAAGGGGGAGGAGAGCTGGCGATCTGCGGCGCAGTGTTACTGCGCATACCCGGAAAAAAACAAGTAAACCACGTGGGTTTGACCCGAGGAGCAGCCCGTACAGGACGAAGACTTTATATAAATGAGAATAATATCTAGGTATTGTGCTTGGTGCTCGTTTCTTACAACATCTGCATGATAGTAATTAGGCACGTGTTAAATAATTTACTCCTTCAGTTTGTTAGTTACTTTGGATTTTAAGCTCTGTGCTGCCTTCACGAAGGGTATAATGTTCAGTTTATGTTGAAACTGTTAAAGAATATGATGATTTTTGAGACTGTAGTTTGTGTTCGTCTCCTCTACCCTCAATGATGTGAATGGGTTGGACATAATATTAGAAACACCTCGTGCTCTACAGAATACAGGCTTTAAAATAACCATAAAGTTGAATCAACACATCTGTGATCATTATAACCATAATGCTGGACGGATATATTGCACGGTTATTGTGTTAGATTGCATTAGTTTTAAACTAGTGTACCTAATAAACTGCTATAATAAACGCATAAAGGAGCTTTGCCTCCAACACCTCAGGAAGTCACCACATGTTGTGTGAATGTGTGTGTTTGTCTGGTCCAGGTCCAGGTGGGGTCATGAGGGGTCGCAGCCATCGGGCTGGACGAGCTGCGAGGAAGAGGAGGCAGAAACAAGAGAGCATCGTCCAGTCGGGTATAAACCAATCAACAGCTGTATTTCTAATGTCTCTCTGCTGTCAGCTGTTTGAGCACAGATGGTTCTCTCTCCCATCACCGGCCTGTTTCTCTCTGTTTCCTCAGTCTCTCTGTGCCATGAGCTGCAGTATGTGAGGCTGATGAAGTTTCTTCACCAGCGAGGATTCACCTCAACGCTGCTGCAGCCGGCGCTCTTCACTGGTACGCCTCTGGTGTCCTACTCTACTCTACTGTACTCTACTGTATTCTACTCTACTGTAGCAGCAAATCTGCTTCTCCAAACCTTTCACTGCACTCAACCCCGTGTGTAATAATCTGAGTGATGGATTGAACGACAGACTTTAAAGTGTATGTGTGTGTGTTTGCTGCTTCTGTCATCACAGACACGGGGAGAGGACTTCAAGCTGTCAAGAGCATAAAGGTAAGTCTGCATCTGACTGAATGAACTACGACACGTGTGTGCAATTTATATAGCTCGTAATTACTTACATGTCTTTCATAGGAAAGAAGTTAACAATCACATAATTAATAAATGTTCTCCTTTTAACAGTAAGGCTGGCGTTCTTTATTTTTAAGTATTTTCCTGGTGCACACGTTCACATCTATAATTATCTGCATGATAGATGGCTTGAGGCTAAATTAACATACTTAAAACTAAACAAACATCTAATCAGATACCTCAATTTAACCAGTAGTATAATATATATATATATATATATATATTTTTTTTAATTACGTTTTGTTTGATTTCGGTTTTGTCATTCATTCTTTTTTTTATCTACATTATTTCTTGAGTGTTACAATCCGTCTCGTTGTCTCTGTTCTTCCGTCAGCCTGGCCAGCTGCTCATTTCTCTGCCACAGTCCTGTCTCCTCACGACCTCAACTGTGCTGGACAGCTACCTGGGACACTATATCAAGAGGTAGAGTCAGACGCATTCATATACGAGTGAATACAATCCGTCCCAGCAGCCCTGCAGCAGCTTCTACCTCTTCAAAGCTCCGATGTGTCATAAGGATGCTGATCCAGCTCTGGTACTTTTTAAAGGGGTGCTTTGTGTTTTTGTCACACTGAATTGCATTAAAGAAGAAGATTAAGGTAAAAGAGAATAAGTTAAAGAGTAGGAACACGTGGTAAATTTGAATAACATTGTAAATATGCATACAGACACAAGGGGGGCGCCAATTATCACAGGGGTTGCGCCTGGATTAGTCTGCTCTGAGGTTGTCAAAATTGGATTCGCACATAAAAATCATAATAACACACTTAATGGATAATTTAAACAGAAAAACTATTCATTATAAAAGGTATATTCTTGTGTCCTCACTAAAAAATAGTAGGCTACTTAGTACGCCACATTCTGTTCAAAGCCGGCATTTGTGCACAGTGTCAGATAAAGATTAAGGCGACGCTCGTATTATTAGTTTTATACTTTATTTGTAGAATGAGAATACAGGATTGTTTCCCAATTGTGTGATCCAAAGTCGGTGGTCATTGCTTGTGTCTCCACCAGCTGGAAGCCCCGCCTCTCCCCCCTGTTGGCGCTCTGCGTCTTCCTGGTGTGTGAGCGCCACCTGGGCGAGGCCTCCGATTGGTTCCCCTACATCAACGTGCTGCCCGCCGCTTACACCTGCCCCGCCTACTTCACCGACGACGTCGTCGCCGCTCTGCCGAGCGGCGCGCGGCGACGGGCTTCAGAGCAGAGGGAGGCGGTGCGACAACTCCACTCTCTGAATCAGAACTTTTTCAGGTGAGCTCGACACTGCAGCCAGTTATTCAGGTGTCGTGAGAGAACACGTACGGATTAGAACCAGCAGGGCACGAGTTCACGCACACGTTGCGTAACGTAACTTGCAGAAGGCGCACCTAATCTTTGCATTGAGATGTTATCCCTCTATGCTCATTGTCATTTTCAACATTCCATCAGTCTTCTTTATTGTGAACAATGTCGGTGTCGTCCCAAGATGTCAGTGATTTATTCTTGATCCAGATCTCTGCAGCCACTCCTGAGTCAGCCCGTGGATGAGGTGTTAACATGTGAAGCATTGAGGTATGCACGCTTAAACACACACACACACACACACACACACACACACACACACACACCTAAAAGTGGAATATAAGCCTAAGCATTATCTTGACAGTTGGGCAAAGTTCAAGTTCATTGGCAATGAAAATGTTTCCAGACTATAATTTGTTTTCTGTCAGGTTATTAAGCTGTGACCCTCCTCCTCCTCCTCCTCCTCCAGGTGGGCGTGGTGTAGTGTCAACACACGCTCTGTCTTCATGTCTCACCCATCCAACGACTCCCTCTCTGGACAAGATGTTTACGCTTTAGCTCCCTTTCTGGACCTGCTCAACCACCGCCCTGACGTACAGGTAAGCGTCAAACTATAGTAAACGCATAACCACAGACCTATGTGTAAAAAGCGTATGTGACCTATTCTGCTTCCTGAGTTGGGTTTTAACTCATTGGACAGTTGAAAAGATGGAGAGCCAGTCATGAGTTTCCACCTTTTTTTTTCAGGTGAAAGCAAGTTTCAATGACGTGACCAGATGTTACGAAATCCGGAGCGTTTCGGGGACACTCCGCTACCAGCAGGCCTTCATTAACTACGGGTCCCATGACACCCAGCGCCTGATGCTAGAGTACGGGTTTGTCGCCCCCTGCAACCCCAACAGCGTGGTCTATGTGGATGCAGGTGAGCTGCAGCAGGAAATACAAAATCACTCGTCATCTTTAGCCCCTGAAGGCCACACAGATTCATGTCTGGTGTCTTTGTGAATATTGCGGTTTGTTGTTTTTCTTGACACAGTTCAGGTTAAATGTAAAAGTTGACGACGCCGTAATCGTAAGTTTGTGCTTGTGTGTTTCACTGTGGTCCCTCAGATCTCCTCTGTGACGTTTTAAGAGGCGACGGGAGTTTGGATCAGAAGATCAAGTTTCTCAAAGAGAACAATTTCCTTCAGTAAGACATTTACATTGTTATTGTTCCTTTTATGTATTGTACGGTTTGTCTGTAAACCGCTGTAATACTGCAACTAGATACGATTATTTTATAAAATAAAATAAAATAAAAATCACTCCACGCTTTTTTCCCTTCAACTCCTCTTCCTCTTTCCTCCCGTCAGTAATCTCACCGTGTCCAGTGAAGGTCCTGGTTGGAGGCTGATGACGGCTCTCAGACTGCTGTCGCTGCCACAAACACTGTAGTAAGAATACACACACACACACACACACACACACAGTATGTGTATATCTCCACTGTTCTAGACTCTACGTCTGTGTCGTCGGTCAGCTTGTCAGTATCGACGGTGAATAACTGATTTATTACACGTGTGTGTGTGTGTTTTCATAGCCACCTCTGGAAGGCGGTGTTGCTCGGCCGGGTGCTGTGTGAGGAGAGAGAGGAGTGGAGCGTCCAGACGGCCAAGACTCTCTGTCAGCGACTCCTTCAAGACTCTCACACAGCTCTGGATAAGGTGTGTGTACGCACACACACACACACACACTCCACCAAGTATCAAGCTATCAACCAGATTATTTTTTTAATGACCTGGTGTGTGTGTGTGTGTGTGTGTGTGTGTGTGTGTGTGTGTGTGTGTGTGTGTGTGTGTGTGTGTGTGTGTGTGTGTGTGTGTGTGTGTGTGTGTGTGTGTGTGTGTGTTTAGATCGCCATTCTCCTCCAGCAGTGCGACCAGCCGGTCAGGGAGCAGCTCCATGTGGTCGAGTCACTGCGACAGGAGGAGAGGTGCATCCTGGGAAGCTGTCTTGAGCTACTGGAAGGCCCGCCGAGACAACCGGACGAACTCTTATCATGCCAACCTGATGTTGACGCCGTGAGCTGATATCTGATTGGTGACAGTCGCTACAAGAAGCAAAGTTATCGGCTGCACTCGGCTCCGTCTTCATTTCTCAATCTTGTGCCTCCTCGCTCCTCCGGTTTATGGGCCGTAAATCGATCTCAGCACTCCTTCTTGTAGGACGTCCCAAGATGCATCAAGACGCTTTTCCTGGAGGAGCTGTAAGCGAGGACGCACCGGTGACTCTGCCACACTTTGTTTTAAAATGGCGGCTCCGAGGCAAGGATGTCTTATTTTGTTAAATGCACCTCCTCTCTCCTTGCTTTCTCCGCTCGTATCTCCCTTTCAGGGGGAGACTAAGACACGAGTAGAGGAGGCGAGGAAAGGAATTAAGGGTGTACAAACTGGGAAATGGGACTGACCCATGTTGAT
This sequence comes from Pholis gunnellus, assembly GCF_910591455.1. Classification (NCBI taxonomy): domain Eukaryota; kingdom Metazoa; phylum Chordata; class Actinopteri; order Perciformes; family Pholidae; genus Pholis; species Pholis gunnellus. The sequence continues at coordinate 21,640,946 of NC_136538.1, forward strand.
GCTGGACAATCTCCATGTTCCTGTTCTGCTTGTCGACCAGTACGACCGACAAAGGCAGCAGCAACGCCCGACGTCTCGTGACCAGAGGGTCACAGGTTTGATTCCAGATGCGCTCAGAGAGCTTCTGCTACGTTATAATGACCGTACGTAAGACGGTGAGGATCTGGTCACCACCATCAACAGTTACACACTACAGTGAAGTAGAATGACTGTAAAACTGTTCTTGTAACCTTCTGGACTCATGTAAGACAGATTTGTCTTGTTTATTGTCTGATTTAAAGTGACAGTACAGTTCCCGATCATTTCCATTCAGGAATCTTGTTCGAGACTCAAGTAATTACTAAATACAGAATACAACAACTGCAACAGGTCGTTGCTGTATTTACACCAAAATCAAGAATTGCAGTCATATGTTTTGGGATAAAACGTGTATTTATTGAGTAAAAAGAAAAGTTGTAGATTCTCAATGTAATCTGAATGACAGGCTTTAATGTGGGTTGTAGTCTGAACTGAAGAAAATAGATTCTTCCTGCAGCTTTAAGTGAAGCCGGTCGGGTGAACTGGAGACTCTGATTATGAGTTTCTCTCTCAGACGGGTCATGATGTCTTGTGCTCCTCTTGATGCTGAGACGGGTTTCAGGCCCCTAAAAGAAAATTCACAAGTAAAAACACTTTCTAATCGTTCACTTGTTCTAGTAAACAGCTGGATTCCTGTGAATTGTACGTTGTTTTACGGTCAGAGTTGAACAACAGCCTTTTTCTTCTGGTGACGCTGCACAGTCTCCATGATAACCGTGGCTTCATAGAGAGGGACGGCCTCCTCGGGCTGAGGTCTAGAGAGACGGATTGAAACCAGACAGAACACCACATTACGTTTGAGTTAAGTTATGCGACAGTGCTCTTTAAACAGTGGGCTGTAATTCCCCATTGTGTGCAGGTTTTGGTCTTAAATCTGTGTCAGGTCTTTAAATCACATTTAGAGGCATTAAAGCAAAACCAGGCAGTGCATGTTTAAATTTGTAAATTTCAGAGAGTAGAGAAAAAAAAACACAAAACTGGAGAGAACTGGATACAGAGGCTGAGCCCCGTCCACTCCTATGAAAGTTGCGAAGTGGAGCATGAAGCTCAAAAAGATACAGCGTTTTCTTTAGCCCCGCCTCCCAGCCCTCGGCCCCGCCTTGTTCTCTGGCTCATTAACATAAAGAGATGAAGGTTTCAGTGCATTTCACATCATAAAATAACTTCTTTATGATTTAGCCTCACCTTTATGTGATGAGTTTCTGCCAAGAAATACTGAATTTTAATGTATATTTGGATATTTGTATTCATCGACACCAGTATCTGTGGATAAACAGACAGCGTGACGCGATGCCTTACCTGAGGACTCCGGCAGACATCTTCTCCACGATGTCCTTGAGGATATCTGACACGAGTCTGTCAAGGAGGGACTGTATGTACCTGATCGTGTGCGTGTATGCGTTATAGATCACACGCTGTGTGGAACAGGATACGCAGGTATCTCCCCTGCTGCGCTGATGAAGCCGTCCACACTTCAGGGTTGAGGAAAGACATGGAGGCGGATTTTAAGTACAGCAGTCTGCAATCTGGAGGATCCAGCTGTTAAAAACACAGTGATAAATAAGACTGTAAGACGTTTTTTAATCTCTTTCTAATACATTTTAAAATGTATAATAGACATTTTTGAAGCAGAGGGATTTTAATGAACTCACCTGCAGGTCTTTGTGGGTGGTGACCCAGTGCCCCCCCACTCCCAGCACACTGATGATGTCATGTTTGTGTGGGAGGAGCTTTGCCTCCTCTGACTCTTCCTCTTGCAGACGCACTACACACACACACACACACACACACACACACACACACACACACACACACACACACACACACACACACACACACACACACACACACACACACACACACACACACACACACACACACACACAGCTGGTGTTATGATGTTGGATCGTTGCTCAGTGTGAATCAGACACAGAGAGATGTGTTTACCTCCAGAGTCGACCACGATATCCACTCCCAGTCCTCCCGTCTCCTCCAGAACCGCTGGCAGCAGGTCTGATGGGCCGTTAAACACCGGAATAACTTTGGCTTTGAAACAAGAGAAACAGAAACATTATCTCACGAGTCAATCTGGTTCATAACGCATTCAAAAAATTTCTAATCTGCCAGTTTCAAGCCAAAATGTCTCATTGGAAGTTTGTGTTAGTTGTCATGGTTGTAGTTTTATCGTTTGCCACAAGGTGGCAGCAGATTTCAGATATTTTCACTTTTTAAATTCAGTCTCCCTTCACAACATTTATTCATTTTGGATCTTTTTCTTTTTTACACATATTTAATCAAGCATTGTTGGTGAGAGCCTGAGACTTACCAACAACTTCCTCTCTGTAATTGTTGTGCATATGATAAATATTGAACTTGATAATGTGTAAAAAGTTCTTACAAAAACAACACATCCGATATACTAACTGATTTCATCCTGGATTCAGACAGACGAGCAGGGACACAGAGCGATAAACCTACAGCTCATGTTGGTTAATCAGACTGAGACGAGAAGATCAGCAAGGAAGCAAGAAAGAGAAGATCTCACCTAATAAAGGATCCTGAACACCTGAGGAAAGTATGACGAGGAGGAGAAAAGAGCAGAAGAAGACAGGAACAAGACGCAAATAACAGGTGAAAGAGGAGCGTGAAATAATTAGAAAAGAAAAGAATTGCTGCGAGTTCGTAGAAAATGCATTTCAAATCGAGTTTTAAATAAAACCCTTTTAAAAGTGAACTGCAGACGTCACAACGTCGGCCTGTACTTGCCTACGCTGGGCCGAAGCTGCTCCAGGAATGTGTGTTGTTGCGGCGAGTGTGACGTCGTGAAAACCTTCACTCCGTGGTAACAAGCCAGCTGGATGCACATGAGGCCAAAAGACTGAGGGCGGAGCAGAGACGGGAAAACATCACACTTAATTCTGTCTTTATTATATCGTTTTTAAAGAGTAGAGAACGACAAAGATGCTCTTGATGTGCTAAAACTGTCCCGGATGCATGTTTCTCCACCACGTCCAGCTCTTTACTATTCTTACGTACGCTGGCTCCGTCCAGCACCAGGAGTGTGTGTCCCGCTGCCACGCGAGCGTGTGTGTGCAGGGCAGTGTAAGCACAGAGGGCGTCACGCAGAGCTCCGGCAGCACACACCGAGCTCAGCTTCTCTGGCTTCTGAACTGCAGAACAGAAACACACACACACACATGTGCTGGATCAGTTTTTTACAGATGTATTTATACCTCTTTCAGATAAAGGGCCGTGACCTGGAGTGCCTTTTTTGCTGCTCGTTGCAAGAACAAAGTGCATGTTGTGCGACATGCATTGGTGTGTGTGTGTGTGTGTGAGAGAGATACCTAAATAGTGTTCATCTATGTCAATGACATCGCAGAGTCCAGAACAGGGAGAGTCCAGAGGCAGAATACCTGGAACGGGAAGGTTGGCAACGTCACAACATCAACCATTAAAAATGATAGGGTGTAAAGTTAAACTCATATTTTAATGAGTCAATCGCTTATTTGTCACCCTGTTAAAATTGACTTAGCATTCATTTAGACATGACAGCTTGGAATCACATTATTTAAAAGTGTTTCCACCATAGAAACGATAACTGTCCACACAGTTTACTCTATATTTCACCAACAACCACTGTAGATACATATAAATGTCTTACCTACAACCTCATCCTCCGGCTGGAAGAAAGACACCGTGGCGCCCACTGCGGGGAAACAAAACACAAAAACTAATTAAAGTGATGTTGACAAAAGGTCTGTATTCCTTTCAAACAATCAGATTAAAAAGTGTGTTTTGGGCGTTAACAACCTTGCAGCACGACCCCGGCCACCTCTCTGCCAACAGGAATGAAATCTCTCTTTATCCCGACGTCATCGAGCAGCTGGAGCAGAGAGAGGAGGAGTCATCACTATGGCCATTTATTAAGTGACCTTTACTGGCGTGAATGTTAGGAAACAATACTGAAAAATACAGCCACAATTCTGATCTTATCTTCCTTATCTTTTGTTCTGCTGTACTCATAGATGCAAACATGTAATATATTTATTATCCTGTGTGCAGAGTTCACATCATCATGAATCCTTTGTCTTGGATATATCTGTTCTACTGTCTGGTTACAGTCTAATCAGCAAACAGTCACGCTCACATCCATTAAGACACCATCTTTGATTGAAGTACCTTAAGGTCCAGCGGGCTGAGTCCACAAGCCTTTACCTGAACCCTGACCAGGTGGCTGCCTAAAACCTCTGGGAGACTCTGCAGGGAAACACACAGACATAAAAGTATCTTTATAAGAGAAATACAATGTTAATAAAGACACACAAATACAGATTGTAAAGGAGACATTATGGATGCGTTTGATGCATGAAGTCAGCCATCAAACAATCAGCATTTTCATCCCCTAAACACTGTAATACAATTCAAACTGTTGTCTATAAACTATTAATTGTCAATGTTTTCTCTGCTGCACAGTGGTGGAGCCACCGTTACACACGTGCAGGTTAGTTTCTTTTTGCTTTCCCTGATTCCCGACGCTTCAGTGTGTGATGTGGCTCATGATGATAACACGAGACACAAACTCACCGTTTCCTGGATGACGAACTTGGGCTCCGCACCAGCTCGGCAGTACAAACCTTTCATGCTGTTTGCACCTTTAATGTATGCAGCTGCACGGTCACAAGACAACCAATAGTCCTTAAACGTGTATCTGTTTACTGCTGTAGAAGATGTTGCTGCTTTCCAGTTTCCTGACTCGCTTGAGTCAGCTGACCTCTTCTTCTTTGTTGTTTACATTTTTTGCTTATAGTATTAAAGACCATCACAGCACCGCCCTCTATTGGCTGTTATGGATTACCTCAAAGTACGAGACAACTACTACTGACACAAAGAACTGACTAAAGTTAAACTCACATGTGGAGTGAGGGAACCATCATCGCCCACAATTTATATGTATTAACATTTCTTTCATCCACCTCATCAGTTCAGCTTTGTGTTTGCAATCATGTGCAAGCAAACCATTAATATAGTCCACAACAGCTTCACTTAATAATATCATTTTGTTTTGATCTTTACCTTTTACTTCTATTCTCTCTGAACCATCATCCATGGCATTGCATTTTAAGTGCAGTTTTAAAGTAGATATCTGTTTAATTTAAAGATTTCCTTCTGTTAGTCTAATTACTAGAAGGAAATGTTCTAAACCAGATGCATGAGCAGTGCTATTCAGTGCATTTTCTTTTCTTGATGGCGAAATGGGCTTCCATTAATTTCAGATTAGATTTAAGAGGAAATGGTGCATAGTTACAAAATCATTACATGACAGGTTAATAACAGACCATCTCAAGGTGTGAGTCAGACAGAAGCCAGGACATTCTGATGTAGCATTTCAGAATCAAAGCCTTCAAAATCTCATTCATGAGCTAATTTCAAATCATTCATGAGACAATTTGTCTAATTTCAGATTAGATTTTAGAGGAAATGGTGCATAGTTACAGAATCATTTCACAGGTTAATAGCAGACCACCTCAAGGTGACACTCAGAGAGAAACAGGACATTCTGCCTTTCAAACCCCTTCAACAAAATGTTATTTGTATTTGTATTTTTTACTTATTTACTTTTTTCCGCTAGAAATAAAACAACATTTCAATATCTATTTTTTCTTTTTTACTTTTTTTCCGCATGGCTGCTGTTTTATGTGACTAAAATGTAATATTAGCTATGTTGAATTATATATCTATTTTCTGTAATTACTCAATCGTGATCCTCCCCATTTAGATAACAGATCAAATAGAGAATATCCCCCAAAATATGAACATACAACTGGGAATTTTGTTATGTTCTTTGTTAAATTATGTCACATTTTTCTAAGACCAAACAGCATAAATCTTTTGTAGCTTTATTGTATTTAGCTTCAAAGTTTTACCATTCTGATAGACATCCACGTAATTCTTATTTACATCTTTGTTGGTTTTTGATGTATTTTTAAGATTTTTTTATTTCTATTTTTTTATTTTATTAAACAGCAGCCGGTCCGGCAAGAGGCGCAACTAATCCTTTTAATAACAGCTTCCCATATAGTTTCGAAGCCAGTAAGATCTCGCGAGATTAGCCATCACATATCGCGATACTTCAGTAAACGTTACCCCATTTTCCAGCTGTCCCTCAATCGGTCGGGATTTCGGAACCACCACAGGAGAGAATCACCGGGAAGGGTTTCGTTTTGGTGATAAAAAAACCAGCAAATTTACACCATCACATGGTCACACAAACACGCGACGAGCTACTACATCCCGTATTTCACGATGGAAACTGAACTATGAGGTAAGAGTGTAGTATGTAACTGACGTTAGCTTCCCACTGGTTAGCCTGCTTGCTAGCTGCAATGATAGCCAGTATGCTAATGTTTAAATCACTGCATCTGCACTGTGCAGTGTGTGTGTGTCTGTGTGTGTGTGTGTGTGTGTCTGTGTCTGTGTCTGTCTGTCTGTCTGTCTGTGTGTGTGTGTGTGTGTGTGTGTTTGTCTGTGTGTGACCTGACGTTAACATTGACTGGGCTTGTTGTTAACCTAAGCCTCGCTTACATTAGTAGGTATTAATATTATATATATATATATAAAGTTAATACTATTAGTAGGTAATATATATTCATGGGTGGAGGTTTTTTCCCCCTTCAGTTAGCATAGCAATTTGCTAACATTAAAACCTGATGTGTTAGTCACAGCTGCACACATCTGGCTGACTAGTCCCGTCAAAACAAGCCGCCCGTAGTGCCCTATTGTATCTGTTAACAAGTGCTTTTTGGGGTTGTTGAGCAAGGCACTAATGCAGGAAGTGAAGATGAGTTGACTAACAGACCTTTCCTGTAACAGTAAAAAAAAAAACCTCACACACACATCCTCAGCTAGTTGTTGTGTTACTTAAAGGTTTGGGAGACTTTTGCAGATTTGAAAACACCATGTCAAGTGAAGTTAAAAGTGCAGACTGGTGCTAAATGTCTAGCATCTTGATTTAAGATAGAATGATGCTTTGATCCAGAACAAACCTTAGCTTCACATCTGTGTTGTTGTTTGTTTAACACTGCTTCAAAGGTGCAAAGAGACATTTGCGATGCGATGCATGTTTGTCGTGAGCACCTCCCTGTGTGGATCACACCCTGCTGACAATAGCAAGTGTTTGACTGCATGTGTTGCTGACCCGCCCTCTGGTCTGCAAAGGGTTTAACGAGATTCCAACTATTATGAGAAGCGATTAATTAGTCCAGTTATTTGATCAAGCAAAAGTGGAAACTATTCTGTGATTGAAGAATCTCAACTGTCAATATGTACACCAAACACTTGAGTTTTTAAAAATGGATTCATCAACAGACCAAGACCAAACGTCTTGCAGAGTAAAGTTCCAGAGAACCTTATTGTTTTGAAGTCTTATTATCGTGTAATAATCAGTGACTGCCTCTGTCATACTGACTGAAAGAGGCCTCTAATGGGTCATAACAGGCACGTGATGCAGTACCAGTATTTCGGATATATACAGGAGTTAGGCAGTATGTCTCAGCTATGTGTCTAGCAGCCTTATCCAGATGTTGTATATGCATTTTAAGTATTGCTTAAACCATACAAAGAGTTGTGTAGGTGGATCATTCTCCAACTGAATGTTACCTTTGAACTCTGCAACTTAGGGGTGTGTATGTGTGTGAGACAAATCCTATGCATACACAGTCCTCTGTAGCTAAAGTGCACATTTGACCGTGTTTGTGGATTTCACGCTAACAGGAAAGCACACGGATATGGAGCGTTTCATTTGTGTCATAAATTAAGTTTTATGTCTGTGAGATCCCGGTTCACCAACATGCTCATCTCCAGTCTGTTCTTAGAAAGTTCAGAAGTTGGCCTGGGTTCTGGAGGGTGACTGTGTTCTTGCTCTAAATCAGGAGCACAGAACACAATTACTTCCAACAGATCCCGCAGGACGGCATTCAGCAGAGTGCTGCTTTCATTCAAGTCCAACAGTTTCAAATTATTATTTATCAGGAATGTTAAAAGTGGTGAAGCATTTTAAACAGGCGTGCACTAGCCAGATGGATCAGGCTGCCTTCCCCTCATTTTTTAGGATCTTTTTGATCCCTCTTATATAAAGCCAGTTCACCATCTGAAAAGGAATATTTGGTGACCTTATGTAAGTCACATGGCTGCTGAGGCCTTAATGCCCCTCCACAGACATTTCACTCTCTACTCCCAGTTCACCTGCTTCTTAACAACACTACAAATGTAACAGCGGTGCAGGATTCTTCCATTACTCAATTTATTTGTTCAGCTTGTTGACCATCCCAAGGCATTTTGGTCCCTGCTATCAGTTTATTACAGTGGGATAGCGCCGCTAACGTTAGCCAGCTGTGGAGGCTGGCAAGCATGTTGGTCGGGAGGGATGGAGTGATACAGGAGGAGCCGGGTGAGTGTCCCGTCACCTCTCGAGCCTCACAGCTTGACATCAGTGTGATAAGAATGTGTTGTGAGAGAGAGACGCAGGGCTGAGGGACAGTGTTTCCTTTAGTGTGTGAGTGAGAAAGAGTGTGTGTGCGTGTGTGTGTGTGTGTGTGTGTGTGTGTGTGTGTGTGAGAAATGCAAATGCTTGTGCCGTGTGTTTGAGTATGTAGAGTGTGAGAATGCTGATGTGAAGAGACTGCAGTTATTTTAAACCGACATCATCACTGTAACCATCCACGCAAGATGTAGTCAGCAAATTCCTGGTTTAATTACGCAGTTAAACCTTTTTATTATTTTTATTAAACGATGAGAATAATGTATAACACCTTTCAGAATCTACCACAGTCACAAGGGACATGTTCTCTATCTTCACAAGTTTAATTTACATTGATATAAAATGGCGGAAAACCACCAAGCAAATATTAATATTTTACTTTCTATGTCAGCCAGTAATTATGAGTCTGTCAATCATCTAATGACTCATCGTTTCTGCTCTGCTTCAGACTAAAACAATGGCCGATGGTGCACGGTGGTCGTGGCCGATGGCGGAAGAGTCAGAGTATTGTGGATTTATAAGAATTATTCACTTCAGCCTTTTACATTTGATGCGTTACCTCCCGATGAAGCTCTGTGATTGGACTCACTTTTGACCCGGCGGGATGTGAATGGATGACTTGATGAATCTTTGATGTGTCTCAATTTGTTTGCTTTTTTTTTTTTTAACCTTTCAACAAGTTGTTGTTCCTTCACCTCCAGCTGAAGATGTGTTTGGGCTTTCGTACCTTCATTGTGGTAAAGCTGAAGTATTTGATCTTTGCATCACATGGCATGTACACTGTTATCAGCTCTCTTTCAATAAAAAGGGTGTTTTATTAATCACTATATAGTAAATGTATGTAATGATGCTGAATCTTTAACGGTGGACCTAAGAATCAATAATTTCCTTACTTCTCTCTCTCTCTCTCTCTCTCTCTCTCTCTCTCTCTCTCTTTGTCCTTCAGACACAAAATCAGGTGATTGCCAGTTAAAGACTTTAAATAATCATCCTGTAAACTCAGACCAGTTCTCCCAGTCGACGTCTGAATGCGTGTCAATTTTAAACATGCTGCCGGGTCAGAACAAGTGTCCACAGAGGAAAATCACAAAGTAAGACCACACTATGTAGAAGTAGAAGTTGTTAAGACCACTTGACTGAAGTTGGCAACACCAAAAACACAAATTGCTAAATAGTCTGAGCACATAAGTGTGTAATTTCTTTTAAGTATCCATCATTGTGACGTCCACTGGGGCAGAGCATCAGACGACGTGCAGTTTTCCCAAATTAATCTATGGAAGAAGGGAAAGGGGGGATGTGGGAGGGGGTCCTCAGGAAAATGATGGGGGGACGAAGAGTCTGAACCCTAATCTGTAGTGTGTGTGTGTGTGTGTGTGTGTGTGTGTGTGTGTGTGTGTGTGTGTGTGTGTGTGTGTGTGTGTGTGTGTGTGTGTGTGTGTGTGTGTGTGTGTGTGTGTGTGGGGGGCTTAAACAGGCATCTGTCACAAGCCTTAATAACAGACCAACACTCCAGTTGCATCAATGCTCTAATTATACAGACTAATCCCACAAAGACAATACATGTACTGTGCACAGAGGAGAACACACTCATGACAAAGGACATGGATGCACAACAAACACATTCACATCTATAGACGCTAGACTTTTCATTGAAGTTTAAATTAGGTTTGCAGCTGGATGTTTCTGTCTGCTTGTATGTTTCTTGCTGGTGTCACAGAGGTTGTGAGTTTACTTACTGGTCTGAGGTATTGTGCTAAACAAAAGTCACTTTGATTCATAAGCAGCTTATTTGCTGGACAGAGTTTTGTCTACCTCTGACATCTCACTCGATTAGAAGAAGTAACTGTGCTCTCTGTGCTGCAGTTTGATGAAGGAAAAGCTGAATATGAGCCGTATAAATAATGTCACACCCTTGTGTTTTGGGATAATATCTCACTAAACTGACGTTTTTAAAAAGGTTATGGTGTGGTTGGTGTGATGATGCCTCTGGAGTCGTCATAAGAGAAACAATTGGAGGAAATACTTGAGAATTTAATGTAATAGTACCAAAATAAAAACTTGATAACTGTGGTTGAGTAGCAGTTTGAAGGCTCCCGTCCCGACTTTAGAACCGGCAAAAAATCAACCGCAGTCGCTCAACTGCTTCAATATTTTCTCAGACGTGAAAGAGTGTGTGTGTGTGTGTGTAGGGTGGGCTTTGTTCGTCTGACCTAGTTAAGCTGGTTACTTTGTCCTCCCACTCTGATCATAATGACACACACACACACACACACACACACACACACACACACACACACACACACACACACACTGAGGACCGTTTCCCACTGAAGGAACCGTCCTGGTGAAAATGTTCACCGCCGTGTCTGAGTAACTCTCTCTGTGTTTCAGCGCTGTGGACCTTCGTTACATTGTGATGGCGGCAAAAGTCTCAGAAACGGAAAATGGATTCTTAGAATCTCGTCAAATTGAACCTTTAAATGAGTTTTCTTACTGAAGGATGAGGGCCTGATCTAAATTTACATCACACTGACTGGAAAGAACAACCCACACATGCACTCATACACCCTCACCGAGTCCTTGTCTGTTACAATGTGTGTCAGATAATATTATTATTATTATGGGCTGTCTGCTGGCCAGAGGGAGGCAGGTCTGGATGTGATTAACATACTTTTCACTGGGCCAGAGGTCTGTGTTACTGGGAGGGTGAACACTTTATATACCTCATATTTCTGTAAACAAATTAAAAAATATAGTTAAAAAATGAAGTAAATTCTAATAAAAGTAGTAAAGATCCGTCACTCAGATGTTTATTATAGCAGCTAAATTGCTGAGTTTGCAGTAATTTACCTTCTTCGGTGTGTTGTAGATGTTTCTTCTAACAAACATTGCACATCTGCAGACAAACCCATCATTTGAAATTCGCTACATCCGTTATTCAGAACTCCTGTTTATGTATTTGTGTGTGCATCCATCATTGCATCCAAACAGGAACCACAATGGCTCACTGGGCAAAGTTCTACAAATTCACCAGCGTCAGCAGAGTGGAATATAATTTCCTCTCACCGAGTCTATCTGCTCCATCAGCACCTTTGGCAGGTGACCACACATGATTTGGTCTTTTTAATACGCCGTGTACTGAAGCGTCTTTGTGCCTCTCCGGTAAAATGTTCCTGAAGTGGTTTGCGATACTAAATAATTTGTTTTATTGCTGCATTACCGAGCTATTAAATATTGAATGAGATTGATGAGATAAACACTTGTGAATGTGTTGTTTCAGGTGTTGTGCGGTGCTGAAGAAGACTGAGTGAACCATGGCACAGTTCCCCACCACATTCACAGGTCAGTATGTGTGTGACGGGGATGAAACGTGGGGTTAGTGACGGTTGCTGTTTATATTTTACCCTCAGAGTGGAGAGCCAAGATGGCAGCACTTTGCTCCTTTTAATCCACAACGATAATATTCCACAAGTGCATTTAGAAGACACTCCCTCTCGTTGCTGTCGATGAGAGACTGGATACAGACAGATGTCCCATCAGGAGGACGACTAACAGATGGACACAAAGGCAGACAGTTTGAGATTTGTTCAGACTGTAAACAGATGTGTAACTGTTAGCTGGAACATGATTGTTGGCTGGATGAGGACCAGCCACACATTGTTTAACAGCTGGTGCATGAAGAGAGGAACTCCAACAACTGAGGCTGGATGAGTGCATCACAGCTTAAGTGTTGTATCATATTGATACTGTTAATGTAGAGTATCTATATATAGATATATATATATATATATATATATATATATATATATATATATATATATATGGAAACTGGGCGATTAGTAGAGCAGAGAGGCAAAAAGACAAGCTAATTACTTAATAAGGCCACTGAACCATCGCCATCAGTTATGAGTCTTATTAAATTAGCATGTTAGTGAATCAGAGACTTGCTCGCCGTGCACCGGGCTTTCTAAGGAAAGACAAAGGTCTCTTAGCCACCCGTCCACTCGTCCATACGGTCTTTCCTCATCGGTTTCCCAAGAGTTGACACTCAAGTGTCATCTAATAGGAATCTTCTGACAGGAAGTGAAACTCACATTCTTCTCATTCCTCTCTTTTCTCCCTCTGTTGGTGTCTGGCTTTGTGTGTGTGCGCGTGTGTGTGTGCGCGTGTGCGTGTGCGTGTGCGTGTGCGTGTGTGTGTGTGTGTGTGTGTGTTAGGTCCAGATGTGTTCCTGATCTCCGTGGATGAGAGAGCCAAACATGATCAGCAGTTTCTCAGCCTCTCTCCGACTGCCGGGGGTTACATCACAGGTAACGGTCTCTCTCTCTCTTTTTCTCTCTGTCTCTCTCTCTCTGTCTCTCTCTCTGTCTCTCTCTCTCTCTCTCTCTGTCTCTCTCACCTCCACACCCTTACAGTGTAAGGTGAGATGAGGACATGAAGGTCCTGTCCCCGTCGTCTGTGTGTCGTTCAGCACATTCACAGCTAACAATTATCTTGATTGTGATCCAGTTGTTTTCTTGATCAATCCATTTCAGAAAATGGTGAATAAAGCCCAAGTTAGTATATATTTCAATTGTATGTTTGGTCTAACAGCCCGACACCTAAACATTGTCTGTTTCATAGAAGACTAAAAGACTGTTCGACTTAAACTATCAAAAATGTTGCTGATTAATATTTTGTCTGGCGGCTGATTAATCGACTAATCCTTTTAAGTTAACATCACCTGATGGCATCGTTTAAATGGTTGTATTAGCTGGTGGAAACGTGAAGATGAGATCTAATACTTCTGTATTGTTAAATGGGCTCTGGCGTTCTCCACGTGATCTAAAGTGGCCTTTCCTTTTTGGATTTGTCCTGTGATCTCACTTCCTGTTTCTGTTTGTCCGTCAAGGCGACCAAGCCAGGAACTTCTTCCTTCAGTCGGGTCTGCCCCCCCCCATCCTGGCCCAAATCTGGTGAGTCACACAGGCAGGAAGTTTCTACTAGCTCACCGACCGACGGACATCGTCTCGTAGCATCGTTCTTTAAACGTTTCCTCTGTGGACCTTTTTTGAAGGGCTCTGGCTGACATGAACAGCGATGGTCGTATGGACATCCACGAGTTCTCCATCGCCATGAAGCTCATCAAGCTGAAGCTCCAGGGTCACCCTCTGCCCCCCCAGCTTCCCCCCAGCATGAAACAAGCCGCGCTGGCTTTACCCCCACAGAGCGGCTTTGGTGAGACACGGACACAATCGCACAACGTGTTGGCATTGCATCGACATGATTACTGTAGAAACTAACAACAATGATCGTTGTATTTCGTCCTTCCTGATGATCTCTGCTGCTAAGTTAATACAGAAGAACCTCTGCACACAGTTTAATGTAATAACAGAGATATAATCTTTTGCTATTGTTTCATGTGACAACTGCTTCTCCTGTGGTAGGCTGTGGTAAAACTGTGTGTACTGGTAAAAACACTGCGGATGTATTTGGACATTTAGGAAACGCTTGCTCACTCTCTCTGTGTGCTTCACCTTCGAGGCTGATCAATAAAGTTGTAAAGAGTCATAAAGCTCCTCTCCTTCAGCTTGCACTTTGGTTCTCGCCCCCCATTTACTAGTTAGAAAACATAATGTGTACTTCGGCACTAGAGGGGTATTAAAAGTACTCTGATCTGTGCTTTCCTCCAGGTATGCCCCCCATGCCCCCGATGCCTCCCATCTCGGCCCCTCCACTCCCCCTGCCTCCCCTCCCCGTCGGCGTGTCCCCCCCACTCGTCTCGTCTGCCCCTCCTCCCCTCCCACCGCCCATCGCCAACGGAGCCCCTCCCACAGGCATGATGCAGCCCATCTCAGGCTTCTCAGGTATTTATGTTGTGCGTTTGGTCCTAAAACGTCTCATTTCTAAGCTGAATAAACACGTTTATATTCACTGTTATATGTCTGTGTGACGGATTGGCTCGTCTTAGTAGCAGGTTATTGTTTTATAGTTAAGTTAGAACTTTTTAAGGAGAGGTAACGAATCAGCTTTGAATTCAATGTTTGCTTCTTTTTATCCCAAACTCAGAAAGAGACGGAGAAGAAACGCACACATATAAAATACTAAAGTAAATCATTTGAGATAAAATTGGGAAGGATGCTCAATGTACTCACTTGAAAGAAACGGATACATTGAGAATCAGTTTGGGTCCAGAGATATGAGATGATAAGCTGCCAAAAGGGCGGCGGCCTCAGCAAGAGGGGCCCGGGTTCGATTCCCGGGCTGGAAGGCGTTAGCATGTTCTTCCCGTGTCAGCGTGGGTTCTCTCCGGGTTCTCCGGCTTCCTCCCACAGTCCAAAGACATGATTGATTACTCTGGGTAGGTAAGAGGTTAGAGTGTGAATGGTTCTCTGTTCCTGCAATTAGCGTTCGCCCAATGTCAGCTGGGATCGGCTCCAGCAACCCTGATCTTCACCAGAGTTAAAGAGTTAACCCGCTTCTTCCCACCCTTCTTCTGTCAAGCTCCTTTTTTCCAATTACCCCTAACCAGCGCAAGAGAGGCCGCACCCGAGGATGATGAATTTAATCGTGTCATATACAAGCGCACCTTAGGGAGAGAAAGTACCTCAATGACGAGAGAGCCCTCTGGAAGCTGAGGTGTAAAATATGTGCAGAGGAGCATAATCACGAGCTTGAAAAGAGCAGAACAAATGAAATCGGGGTAAATTATACTCAACGCGGAGATCCTTCAAAATGGCAAATGAGCCTGCTAAATATTAATGTGAGGAACGAGTCGTCTCTCTCTCTCTCTATGAAGTTACATTTCAATAAGCTGCATGGGGGTTTGGGCAGAAAGTACAGCTGGGTTTCCATGTGTTTGGGATGACATGAAGTCAAAAGAGACACAGACCAGAGACTTGACTGAACTTAATGTAACCACAGCCTCAGACTACAATCTACTGTTCTGTCTCTCTCAGCTCCCTCGTCGTTTAATCGTTCCAGTAACAAGTTGCAGAAGGGGCCGTCCGTGGACGTTGCCAGGTAGGACACATCAGAAATGTTTGCACCATTTTGCCTTATAAATATATACTAAAATGAGCAAATTTGTGTTAAAAGAAAATAGAAAAACCCTGTTGTTTCTCTTTTTACTCTGCTAATTTGTCTTTCGGCCTTTTTGCATCGAGTTAATATATACTTAGGTCGTACACTTAAACCACTCAAGGAGCTAAGGGCTATATTGAATGTGCATAGTAGACTGTATGTGTTTATTTTAAAGTCGCTCCACTGATCTCTGTTCTGTCGGTTGCTCGTCACAGCGTTCAGCCGCCCTGTGATTGGGCGGTTCCTCAGTCCTCCAGGCTCAAGTACAGACAGCTTTTTAACTCCCATGACAAGATGATGAGTGGACACCTCACAGGTACACACACACACACACACACACACACACACACACTGATATGTCATTATTTGTGATGATATTTCTCTAATGTTTGCCACAATATTGAATGTGTTTGGCTTCTCTCTCTCAGGTCCTCAGGCTCGCACTATCCTGATGCAGTCCAGTCTCCCTCAGGGCCAGCTGGCCACGATATGGTCAGTACATTGACATTCGACCATTTAATCTTCTGCACACGAAGAAGACATTAGTCCTTACAGTACTTCATCTGTTTCATTCCTTTCCCCTTCAGGAGTCTCTCCGATATCGACCAGGATGGAAAGCTAACAGCGGAGGAGTTCATCTTAGCCATGCACCTCATAGATATGGCGATGTCAGGTTTACCGCTGCCCCCTGTGTTACCACCAGATTACCTCCCACCCACATTCAGGTAAATACTGTCGTACGCCGTCGCTGCCATAAATACTTGTGTGTATCGATTCAACAGCAGTTTGTTTTTTAATAATAATGGGAATGCTGAACCTGAACGTCTGTGTTGATAATTTGTGTATTTGTGTGTCTTAAAGGCGCGTGCGGAGTGACAGCGTTCAGTCGGACCAGAAGAGCGTCCAGGAGGAGGTGGAGGAGGAGGCGGAGAGCAGCCAGAGACTACCAGGTGATTGGTCATTTCATCATGTTACTGCTCAAACTGGGACTACGTTTGCTTCAAGACCCGGCTTTGATTTTTGATAAACAAGAATGCGTCAACAAACTGCCAAACTGTTCCCAGAGAAACTTCTGCAATTGTTGTTTTTGTTATCGGTCAGCTGCCTACGTACCATGAAACTGCTTCTTCCAATCCAAATCCACTTTCACTTCCAGTCACTTTCTATCAGCTCCATGTGAAATACAGCAGAATACTCATTCACACGTTGTGGTCTTGTCCCTCTCTTGCCCCTTTCTGGAAATATGTAATTGCAAAACGTTCTCAAGTTGCTGCAATAAAGCAGAATCGTGAATGTTTACTTCTTGGTGCTTAAGCAGGGCCAGAAACATGACACCATGTTGTTGGTTCTTTAACTACCGTTTGTTGTTTACGCTCCCTCCCGTTGTGTCTTCTCAGTGACGTTCGAGGACAAGAAGAGGGAGAACTTTGAGCGAGGAAACCTGGAGCTGGAGAAGAGACGTCAGGCTCTGCAGGAGCTGCAGAGGAAAGAGCAGGAGAGGCTGGCTACGCTGGAGAGGGAGGAGCAGGACAGAAAGGTAGACTCCTTTGACTGTGTTAGTTTCTCATCTCATCACTGTGGGCCTTCAGAATTTGAATTGGCTACGGCTGATGGCTCGTGCATCAGGCTGTCAAATATTTGCATTTATAACAGCCACAGTCCTTTCACTGTATCAGCCACAGTGTACCATGTCAGTAAATTATTTATCTTTACGGCAAGTGTTGAAACTAGGAGGAAATGAAAGTGCATCGGGGTGAACCCGTAACAAACAAATAAGAGTCGTTTGTGTTTGTTTTTCAGGAGCGCGAGCGTCTGGAGCAGGAGAGGAGACGACAACACGAGTTAGAAAGACAACTGGAGAGACAGAGAGAGCTGGAGAGGCAGAGAGAGGAGGAGAGGCGCAAAGAGATAGAGAGGAGAGAGGTATGAAGGAGAAGACATGATTACCAGGTTTCTGCATTTTAATTGGAAGAGTTATGCTCGAGTTGACGATTAACTGCTGCAGGCGTGTAATTACGTCTGCTGCAGACAACTTCAAGACCTTTCACTGCCCTCTTTGAATCTCAGCTCTTACAGTGAAGAGGTGGCTGTAGTGTGTAATATATGAATGTAATTTCCAATCTTTTGCGATACTGTTCTCTGAGCTGTAACGTTCCGTCGCGTGTGTTCGGTCCGTCCAGGCTGCAAAGCGTGAATTAGAGCGTCAGCGTCAGTTGGAGTGGGAGCGTCAACGTCGCCAGGAGCTTCTGACTCAAAGGAACCGAGAGCAGGAGAGCATAGTGCTGCTCAAAGCCAGGAAGAAGACCCTGGAGTTTGAGCTGGAGGCTCTGGTAATCAAACATGCGCACCCACACCTAGTAACACAAGCACACTGTGAGCTAACCCAGCTAACTGTGTTGGTTTGTGTGACAATGAAAAGCCAAAAGCAATCAGCTAATGCCAACAGGAAGAACGGAACAGCTATACCAACAAATCACCTCATACTTTGCACACCAGCAGAAACGTAATATCATGTTCCTCTCTCTCGTTCCCATCCTCCAGAATGATAAGAAGTCCCAGTTGGAGGGCAAGCTGAAGGATGTTCGGTATCGTCTGTCGGCTCAGCGGAGAGAGGTGGAGCAGACCAACCTGACCAGAGAAACGCGCATCGCTGAAATCACCCTGCTCCAACAGCAGCTGCAGGTACGCCAAACAGAATGAGTTCATGTTCATTCCTGCAGCCATTCATCCAACAAACACACACGTTCATAGACACCGTAGAATGTGTTCACGTAGTACAATTGTGAAAATAAACAGAAAAGGGGAATTGGGTGTTGATGTGACTTGATGTTTGTCTGCAGGACTCCCAGCAGTGGTTGGGGAGGCTAATTCCTGATAAACAATGTCTCAACGACCAGCTGAATCAGGTTCAACAGAACAGTCTGCATCGTGAGTACTCCTCAAACTAAACTTTTGAATTCACAGTAGCTCAAACTTTCTGGTTTTAATATATGAATTTCCTTTAAAGGATGAGTGTAATATAAACATATTGTTGTCGTGTTTTTCTAAGCTAATGTCTCGTTAACTGAGTCTCTTGTTACCACAATGTACTGTCGCACGGTCAATTCTATAACTAACTAATTCAATGCATTTTCTCTGTGACTTATTGACCTAAAAGGATCTCCCGCTGTCTGCGTGTCTTCAGGTGACAGCCTGTCGTCCCTGCAGAGGGCCGTGGAGCAGAAGGAGACGAGCAGACAGCAGCTCAGAGAGCAGCTCGACGCGGTGGAGAGAGAGACGAGGGCCAAGCTGCTGGAAATAGACGCGTTCAATACCCAGCTGAAGGTAAACCGCTCGTTAACTGACACATTAATACAGCACACGGAGGAAAGGTCAGGTCTATACTAATAGATTATTAAGGTAAATACTCAACTAAGAGTCTACCTGTACTAGAGTAGACTGGTTAGCGTACATACAAGCTGTCCTTAAACAGCAGATCAAGTGTTAAAAGACTTTCGAGGGTTACCCAACAAGCTTTAAAGATGTCCCTGCTCTTGATTTATTTGCTCTCTTGTATTGTTTTTTTAATCTAAAGTAAAGCTCAAAGTCAAACTTAATCTGACAAAGCATTCAAGTGGAAGTGCACTCCTGGTATTTTCATAAAGGTGGGAGGATAGTAACTTGTCTCTGCCGAGTCCTTTGAGAATAGAGCTCTAAGTGAGCGACACTAAATCTATACGAGGGTCTCAGGTTACAAATGTTTGGAACTGGACACTAAAAGTACAGAAAATTCAATACAACAGTTTGATGCACAGTTGCAGATTGTTTTTTTTTTGTTGTGTTCATGTAGCATAAAAATGCTAATCAGTTTAATGATACTTACGCTTGCTAACGCAGTAATATCTGTGCTGAACGAAACATCATCAAAGCATTAGTTTGTTGTTGTGACTGTAGCTTCAAATCACGTCCCGTCCCTCGTGATCCCATCCTCACACTAGCTGATATAATCACAATGTTCATGTTTATCTGACGACAGTATCCGTGTTCGTGTTGATGTTGGTGTGTCACTGTGTGGATTGCTGTGGTTTTGGAGAGAGCTAGCTGTGCACAGGAACACTGCGCGGTTTCCCAGACAGCTGCTTCATGTAGCAACAATTTACTGCTGAGTGAGGAAGATGTGGGCGTTTTATTCCTTTTTTAAAAGGTGCAATGTGTATGCGATATGACCAGTTTAAAACCTCCAAAACATGACTTCACCTTATCAACAGAGTGTTAAAGGGTTGGACGTGTCTGTGTTGTGTTGCAGACATATCGACTGAAACGAGCACGCTCACCCGGCGTGTCTTGTTTTACCGCTTTTACCTCGAGAGGTGATGAGTCACTGTAGCGTCCATCTGTCCTCAGGCTAACACGAGAGGACGAAGAGGGTTTGTCAATCACGTTGAAAGTACAACTACCATGTATGTCACGTGTTTGATAGTTTATTTATTGGATTTAATCCAAAGTGGCAGAAAAACAGAAAACAGCTCCGCTGACGGAAGGTTCGTTTCCCGGGAGCTGGCGCGCGCTCTCCTCCAGAGAAAGTAGACTTCTGGTGGCAGGTGGAAGCGATAATATGAGTCATTTACTCGCTTCTGCCACTTTGGATTAAATCCAATAAACAAACCGTACAACCGTACAACCGTGCAACCGTGGTTAGTAGCACAGTAAACACACAGGTGGCTATTGTAAACTAAAGGTCACATGAGAAGACGATAAGATAGCCGTCTTATTTTGACCAGCTCTGAGTTTCAGCATCACTTTTACGAATCCTTGATGTTAGATTTTAAAGACCGTAGTAGAGGAGAGATGCTGACCCCTATGTGTTTGTAGCACGTGGCCAGATATTACACATTGTACCTTTTTTTTAATGGTGGGAGCTCAGCACTGTGTTTATGTTTCCTAGAGCACCTTTTGTTCCAGAGAGAGAGCAGAATCAGTCCTGTGGTCTGTTCCAGCGAGGAGGACAGGACAAGGAGAAACCAGAGACAACCCAGACCTCAATAAATAGATTTTTCTAACGTCTA
Organism: Pholis gunnellus; assembly: GCF_910591455.1. NCBI lineage: Eukaryota > Metazoa > Chordata > Actinopteri > Perciformes > Pholidae > Pholis > Pholis gunnellus. The sequence continues at coordinate 21,661,670 of NC_136538.1, forward strand.
ATCTAATGAAGTTCTCAGTCTTATTCAGTGTAGTCGACATAACAGTGGTTAGAGAAAGTGGCGAAAAGCCAAAACCAGCAGCGCTGGATACCAGTTTCCTGTCTCAGTGGTGGGATTCTTTGCAAAACAGAGCCGCAGACCCACTTAGATGTGAACAATGTCTTGACTATACTGCCGTCCACCTTCCTTTCTACACCACTTCCTCTCCCCAAAATCTCCTCTGGTCACACTGCTGTGCCTCCTCTGTCCTCCAATGCTCCTTCTGTCTTCTTCCTAAATCTACTCGCTGTCCTCCTCCTCTTGTCTCCTTCCTGCTTCTTCACCTCTTGCCTTCGTTCTCTTCCGATCATATTCTTTGTTTAATAATCCACATGATGAAACCCTTCCTTCTATATTTTTCTACTTCTTTTTATATTTATCTCCTACACTGGCCTTTTGCTCCCTTGCCCATGCCAGTCTCTGTGTGAGTTCTATGCCAACCACTGTGCCAGGATAGAAGCCCTGCGACGCCAGCTTCAGGACGAACAGAGAGGGAGACAGGTAGAGCACACTGCCACTGCTGGACCGGGGTGGTACTGCAGCTGGGAATTCACTCTTGTCAAGTAAAAATAATCATGTGATGAACACACTGCCTCTAATGGCCGACCCGGAGTGCAGAGCATACCTGCACTGCCGGGCTATTTGAGAAACAAGTGAAACATAACACACCCTGTTGTCAGACTAACTTGCATCCGTAAAGTATTTAAGTAAGTCGTAAATTCAACTGTCTTCATTACTAACTTAAAACCCTAGTTAACACATAAAGAAACTAAACTATTATCGACTATCCAATACATACAAGTCAGTGACATAAACTAACTCGGCTTCTTGCACACTGCTCTAAATAATATGACAAACTGGGCTGTTGCCAACTTCAGTGTGTTTTTGTTAACACTGGCTTCACTTAACAGTTGTAACAGCACATTGCTCCTCCCAGTGAGTCACAGGAGCCTCTCCTTGCATGAGTCAAGGCCTTATCATGACCTTTCTCTCTCTCTCTCTCGTTTGTTTAATCTCTACTGAGAGAAAATCACCAGATCTATGTCAGGGATTCAAAAATATGTATTCCAGTAATTAGGAAGCAGTTAGAAATGAATTGGGATCCTGATCTGACTGCTGAATGCACAAGACAGCAAGTAACCAGCATAACCTGCTAACTGCTGTTGTGTCTAATATTGTAATTTCATATATAAAGTTATTTTACAGTATGTGAGATGGTACTAACAAAGGTAGCTACCAAGAGGACTTATAGTGTCCCATGAGTTCTTAATCACATTCTACATGCAGAGAAACAGACAAATAACTCCCAACAGAATGCGTAGATATGGTCTGGAACACTAACTTTCAGTGTGTGTGTGTGTGTGTGTGTGTGTGTGTGTATATGTGTGTTTCAGTGCCAGGAGCAGGGACAGCTTCAGGAGTGTGTGTCAGCCGTCAGGGTGTGTCTGGCTCGGCTAGACTACGTTATACAGGTCCACACATCCACCCAGCCTCCCTTCCTGTCCCCTCTATCTCTCGGTTCCTCCCTTCTTTGCTCTTTTCTTTATCTTTCTTCATTCCTTTCTTGAATCACCTTCTCTTTCCTTCACCTTCTCTTTCACCCTCTTCTCATTATTATCCCTTCTCTCCTCCCCTCGTCCCCTAAAATATTTAGCTTCTAGCTTCCTCCTCTTTGCCAGGCCGGTGTTAGCTCGCTACGTAGCCAGCCAGCTAACTTTGCTCCCATTGTTAACGCTGTACGCAGTCGTCATGCTAAACTAGCGGGCGTGCTAGGTTAGCAGGTGCGCTAGATTAGGTGACTTTGTGACCACTGCTAGATTACCACTGTACTGTCATGCTACTGCCTGTGTGCTACTACCAGAGGATGTTTCAGCCAGACTAGTAGACGCTCGTACACATGTATGAGGCTCACATGCAGATACACTACAATCTGAGTTTGGTACGCTGGCCTTTACTTTGGATGAATGTGTGTCTGTTGGCATGCTCTCATGTTTCAGATGGAGTCGGTGTTCTCTGAATCTCTCTTCAGGGTTTTGCTTGTTTCTGAAGGTTTTCCTTCACGCTGGTTGTTTGGCTGAAACACGACAGCTGTTTTGTGTTGTTATAGTAACAAGAGTGTTCTAATGGCACAGCTGGTTGTCATGACTACACAGAACTGCATCCCCCCCCCCCCCTTTTTTTTGTGTGCTTATTCCTAACGCTTCCCTCAAACATACCGTGCCTCGTGCAAGCTCCGCCCCCAACACCATGGCCGGTGTACTCGACTATAAGTAACTGTAACACAGCAATCAGCCACCTCTATTCGTTTATGTCCAAGTACACACATTAAAACACTTACCAATCCTACAGGCACACAATTTAAAGCTTACTCCCATACAGCCAGCAAGACCACCTTAGCATCGAACTCTCTGTCAGTATTCCTAGTAGCTGATTGGCTCCTGACACATGCTGTCCAATCAAAAGAGAGCGCGCTGCTGCGGTTGAACTCCACATGAACTCCAAAAACCCTCCGAACAGCTGGAGCCGCTCAAAGATGGCCCCTCCTCCCCGGGCTCAACGAACTTTTGTCAGCTTGGCGTTTCAACTCGCTGTACTTGCATCTTTTCAGTGCTGTGTGCGCCATTTTAGTAGCTTCCTCTTGGATCATGTGTGCTTACGATCTGGCACCTGGTCGCTACGTTTTAATAAGAGATTTTTAAAGACGTCCAGGCAGAGGGCAGATACAGACACCGCCACACACAGTGATGATTGAGAGAGTGATTATTTTTGTGCTAGTCTATACATGTTTTTGGAGGAAAGTACTACTCATTGTGCCTTAAAGGTATTTTTTTCACCGACATAAAAAACTACTTTGAAAATGTATTTATAATTTAGTTTACAACAATCCCCAAACTCGACCCTTTCCCTAACCCAGAAGACATGATTGGTACGTCTTTGTTTACATCTTTGTTTGCCAAGTAGTTTGCAGCAGTCATTGAGATGTTAGTCTCAGGTCCACACAACATCCTGAGCAGCTCAAGAGTCAGACAAGGAGAAACACAAACTGCACTGAACACACAAGAGAAAGAGAGGGATGAGAGGACCACAGCTAGCAATGGTGTTGACCACCTGCAGTAGATGTGTTTTCTCGCATTCAAAGCGTTAAAGGGACAAACTTGGCAATGGGGCAATTTCTTTTGTTTGTTCGTCGTTCTTTGTTTATTTCCTGGCTAACTTAAATCCTTCTCGTAGAGCTCAAATTCAACTAAGAAAGGCTAAACCTGCACAAATACAAAAAAAGAAACAAAGGGTGAAATGCACCCTTAACTGCGCTGCCGAGTGTACGTACTGCATGAATTAAAATGAGTTGATATGCAAACATTTGGCGCAAAATTGGCCCCATTCTATGCCAATGAGCCTCGTTGCAAAAAACTGAAAGTTTGTAACTGGAGCGCATTCATAAGGAGTGTCTGCTCAGACTCATTTATTTTGGAAGGCACTGACAGGATGCAATGACCATTTGTGTCATGAAAAATAATTAAATAAAGCCCCCTTTTTTATGGCCGTGTTTGCTCTGTAATATCATTAGCGCGGTATTTTATTTGTGGGGAAATGGGAAATTTAGACGGGGGCAGATGGCGGTTGCAAACGATCAGCGGACGCGATCCATTCTCCGTGAAGTCGCCCCTCAGTCTGCTGTTGATGTCGTGCATCACAGGACAGATTTGCAGCATCTTTAAGCAGCAGCGAAGAGTCCTCGATCGGCTCCAAAAGCAATGAGCTGCTCCCCAACCTGGTCTTAAAAGAAGGGGCGGAGCTTGCCTTGTTCACCTGACTAATACATACATGCTGCTGCTGCTGTTGATGTCGTTCGTTGTTTGTTGTCGGTGATAACCCGTAGCAGCCGGCCCTCTGACCCCACTTCCTCCTCCTCACCTCTGTTCCTTCCTGTAATCCAATCGTGCCTTGCAGGAGCTGAGGGAGATCCACATCCGGCAGCAGAGGCAGAAGCAGAGGGAGCTGGATGGAGATCCACACACACTGACACACACACACGCTCACATGCACACGCCGATCGAGAGGAAGTCTGCTGAGCTGCAGGACGGCAGGTGAGAATGAAACGCACTTGAATAATATCCGAGGCATTACACGACAATAGACGGGGTTAATTACTTCATACGGCGCTCTGCCTCTCATCAGGTTGTCAGAGGAGGAGGCCGTGTCCTGGAGGGATGAAGCTGCAAGCTCCGCCCCCAACGCCCCGAGCCCCCCCTCCATCTCTGCACCCCACGCCTGGCTGAACAGAGTGGCTCAGGAAGAGGAGGAGAGGAAGAGGAGAGGCATGGAGGATGAGGATGAAGAGGAGGAGGAGGAGGAGGATGAGGAGGGCAGAAGGGGAGCAGGATCGGCAGAAGAGAAGGAGGATGAAGGGAGAGGCAAGAAGGACATGCAGGAGAAGCTGAGCAAGCTGTTCAGCCAGCCGGCCGACCCCTGGGCTTCAACAGGTGTGTTACGACGGTTAGACGGTATGAACAGAGCACAAGATCCCAAACAAATCTGCAGAAATACATCCAATTACCTAAAGTGGCATCTTCACTTAATTCCAGAGGTTAAGCAAGAATTTAGGACACGTTAACAGGCAAGGGTCGGAGTTTATAAGTAAAGATTCTGTAAAAAACTCTGTAGTCCATAAAGGAAGAAATGGACTCCAGCACACTTTGAAATTTACAAATTTACACACTTTGAAATTTACAAATTTACACACTTTGAAATTTACAAATTTACAAATTTCAAAGTGGGGGAAAGAGTACACATCAGATGCTTTACTTATGTTAAAGAAATACCTTATTCTGTAAGTACGTGTTTATGTGTTTATTAAACTTTAGTTTCTCTGTTTATTTACAGGGGAAAAGGCTCCGGTACCACCGGGTCTGTTTGACCAAAAGGCCCCGGTACCACCCGGTCTGTTTGACCAGAAGGCTCCGGTACCACCCGGTCGGTTTGACCAGAAGGCCCCGGTACCACCCGGTCTGTTCGACCAGAAGGCTCCGGGACCACCCGGTCTGTTCGACCAGAAGGCCCCGGTACCACCCGGTCTGTTTGACCAGAAGGCACCGGTACCACCCGGTCTGTTCGACCAAAAGGCTCCGGTACCACCCGGTCTGTTCGACCAGAAGGCCCCGGTACCACCCGGTCTGTTCGACCAGAAGGCTCCCGTCAGTAGCTTCGACCAGCAGCAGCAGCCGGTGAAGGTGGTCTACTACAGAGCTCTGTATCCATTTGATGCCCGCAGCCACGACGAGATCAGTATCGCTCCCGGAGATGTGATCATGGTATGTAGTGCACACACTCGGTGCTCGTACACTCGCATCCTCCAGCTACAAACACACAGCAACACGAGGAGGAGGACGGGGGTGCAGACTTTGGTCGTGTGAGCATCTGCAGGTGCAATAGTGTCAGTTTGAGTAAAATGAGTTTACCCAAAATAACACAATTACTCTGTGTGAACAGACATTTTATTTATTGCCTGTTTAGTAGTGTGTGTGTGTGTGTGGGTGTGATTGTTTTATTAAAGCCTCCTGTGTGTCGTCGACTGTGTGTGTGCGTGCGTGCGTGCGTGTGTGTGTGTGTGTGTGTGTGTGTATTAACTGTTTCTTCTCTCCTCTGCTGTGCAACCCTGAAGGTGAAGGGGGAATGGGTAAGTTCTAGCCCCCGCCCAGTGTTGTGCCTCCACCAATCACAAGCCAGCTTTCCTTTGAACTCTCGCTGTCATTGGTTCATCTCATGTCATCTCCGTGTTCATTAATTTGCCAGTGAATGAACGTCTTTGGCTCTTTTTTTTATTTGTTAACCTAATCATTCTAATCAGATCTGTGAATGTTGTTTTGCTTTTATTTGTTTTCACGGTTTATGTGAAGAGTCATGAACGTGATTAACTGTGAGCGGAAAGCTTTGCGATGTTACACTTTACAGTCGGATTGCTCTGAATAAAATATTTGGTTGAGGACGGTCCTAAAATACATACAGAGTACTTCTCTGTCGACTACTTTGTGAAAACATACTTTGTCTCCATAAATATACTTCCACATGATTAAGATAACTTGTTGGATGTAAACCTGCCAAGTTTTACAACAAACAACATCAACAACATGTTGGAAAGAAATGAAAATACACTCAATATATTTTTTAATTGGTAGTGAAGGGCACAGCCACAGGTTTTCATCATGAGGTTATTTATAGAAGGAGAATCATTGATTAGATAGACGGATAATAAGAGCCTGTTGTAATGAGCCAGAACATTAACAGTTAACAAACGTCAAGTTTCTGTGTTTTGTCTCACTCAATTATGCACTAATTTGGTAATTCTGCTTCCTGGAATTCTGTTGTACCGTGAATCTGAACACACACACATCTCTATTGATTAGTGTCCCTTCCTAGATTCCTTTCCTTGCCTCCTCTGCTCGCATCTCCTGTGGGCGAGGCGCGAGGAGTCGAGGCAACCGGCGTTGAACAAACAACAGCCGTCATTTTAAAACGACAATAAATAAATATGACGCGGTGCACAGCTGCATCAGCTGTCCATTGTCACGGATGCCGAAAAGACTTCCGCAAAGGATACACCAGTGTGTCCTCGCTTATAGCCTCCCCAAGATGTGTTTTAGGAATCGGGACGTCGATCAAGATGAACCGCTTAGAACGATTTCCGGGTCACAAGCCCACAAAAATGGATAAATGAGAAGAGAGCCCTCTGTGTGTGCAGTCATGCTCCGGTGTTATCTTAATCCCGCCCCTCTGCTCTCACAGGTGGATGAATCCCAAACGGGGGAACCGGGTTGGCTGGGAGGAGAGCTCAGGGGCCGGACTGGTTGGTTTCCAGCCAATTACGCCGAACGGATACCGGACAGCGAAGCACCAATCAGCCTGCGTGCCACGGCCTCGGCCCCGCCCACCGCAGCCCGGCAGCCAATGTCCACGCCTCCCCCAGCTCCCGGACACGCCTCCTCCGCGTCCTCCGTCAACAGTAACTGGGCCGACTTCAGCACCACGTAAGTCCCGCTGGAGTCAATATAACGAGAAAGAAAACCTGTACTGTGCTGTTGATTGATTTACTATTCGCTCCGTTCCAATGTCGCCATTTTGAGTCTTGCATAAAGTCCATTTTTACTCCTCTAATATGTGAGTTTTCTTCCAGTTGGCCCTCCAACACAGCCAGTCAATCAGACAGCGAGGGGTGGGACGCGTGGCCGACCTCCTCGACCAATCAGAACCCTTCGCTCAGTGTTCCGTCAGCACAGTTACGACAACGCTCCGCCTTCACACCCGCTACGATGACCACAGGCTCCTCCCCTTCTCCCGTGCTGGGGCAGGTAGGAAACCTAACGAAACTCTAGAGGCGCTCATCTCTGTTTGTCTGTGAACATCTGAACCGACGGGTGTTGTTCTCTGTTATCTTCTGTGTGTCAGGGGGAGAAGGTCGAGGGTCTTCAGGCTCAGGCTTTGTATCCATGGAGAGCAAAGAAGGACAACCACCTCAACTTCAACAAAAACGAGGTACATGAGCCTTCAACGCACTCTTTTTGAGTTGTTGACTATTGTATCTTTGTCAATCAATCTGCATCTCGCTTCTGTTTTAGTTACATTTGTGTGTTTTTGACATATGACGGAGCTTCATTTGAAAACCTCAATAACGGCTTTGAATGCAAACAGAAAAAGACATTCGGTGAAGCCCCAACGGACGGTATTGTTGTTATTGTTGCTGCAGATCATAACCGTGTTGGAGCAGCAGGACATGTGGTGGTTAGGTGAGCTGCAGACCGGACAGAGAGGCTGGTTCCCCAAAAGTTACGTGAAGCTCATCTCTGCCACCATGACGCCGCCCCCTGGTGCCGCGCCGCGGATCAAAAACACCAGGTGGGTTCAAATGGTTGCATCAAGTCAGAACTTAAAAACACTGAATCGTGTTACTACAGCTGTCATCTCACATCATTTAATCCTCTCACAGGGAGTGTAAAGTATTGTTTTTTTCTTCCTTCTCTTCTAGTGAGTCTGGAGTATCAGAAAGCCCCCCCAATGGAAAACGTCCGTCCCCTTCCCCAACAAAACCCTCTGAGTCTGGAGAAGGTAACGCACGCAAGCGCCTACAGATGTATTTGTTTCTTTTTGAATGTTGGGTGAGTAATTGTCATTGACTCCGCCCCTTTTGTGTGCAGAGTACTTGGCCATGTACACCTACGAGAGCAGTGAACAGGGGGACCTGAGCTTCCAGCAAGGAGACGTGGTCATGGTCACCAGGAAAGAAGGGGATTGGTGGACGGGCATGGTCGGGGGCAAGACAGGCGTCTTTCCCTCCAATTATGTCAAACCACGAGACTCGGCCTCTGAGGTGAGAGCTCGGTCAGAACATGTGAGCTAAACCAGAACTCTGGATGTGTCTGAAGGTAAATATTCGTAATGATTGTTGTTTAAACTTTGTCTCTAGGGTTTGGGACCAGCAGGGAAGACGGGCAGCCTGGGTAAGAAACCAGGTGAGCCTTCAGTGACTCTATAATGCTGTCACTAGTTGTTTCAGTTCAATTTCAAAATGAAAGCCAAATACTGAACCTCATCCTCGTCTTCTCTCTCTCGCTCGCTCTCTCTCTCTCTCTCCCTCTCTCTCTCTCTCTCTCTCTCTCTCTCTCTCTCTCTCTCTCTCCATCAGAGATCGCTCAAGTGATCGCCCCCTACAGTGCCACAGGAGCAGAGCAGCTAACGTTAGCTCCAGGACAGCTCATCCTCATCAGGAAAAAAAACCCGGGGGGCTGGTGGGAGGGCGAGCTGCAGGTATACGAGCACAAACTCTTAATAACTCTTCATCGTGCAACATACACAGAGAGTTTGTTAATATCTAATAATTAAGTAGTTTTGATTTAGATTTGTACCTCTCTGTTGTATGTCATATTTGTTATGTGAGGACTCATGCGTCCTGTGTTCTGATTGGCTCAGGCTCGGGGGAAGAAGCGCCAGATTGGTTGGTTTCCGGCCAACTACGTGAAGCTGCTCAGTCCCAGCACCAGCAAGACGACGCCCACAGAGCCCACCCCTCCAAAACTGGTTACGGCCGGCACGGGTCCTCACACAGGTACTCTCACAAAATACACGCACCTGTACTGTCTTTAACATCCTGCAGCTGCCTCCGCAATACGCTGGGAAACACAATGAATCACAGGGTTCCTACGCAGTATGGAAAAATATTTATTGACCTTTTTCTGTTTTTTGTTATTTATGTATGACAAATGAATAACATTCCACTGTCTCAGCATTGCAGCTTGAATATAATGTTGTCTATTGAACTTGAATGGTTTAGGTGTTGGTTTGGTGATTTGAATGAGCCACGGTACTTAACTACAAACTTTTATTATTTAGCAACGTAACAGCAGAAGCTGCATCGTCAGAATGGAACAGACATGTTAACAGCTGGTTTAACTTTTATATACATAATAACAATCTAGCTATTTGTACTGTGAAATGTGGTGTTAAAACATCTCCCAAGACGTCCGGAATATATTTTTTTTAATTATTTTTAAATGGAAAAATGTGTAGG